>NC_136061.1:1244347556-1244947556 GCF_964261635.1 Lissotriton helveticus
CAGACTGTAGCAAGATGGCGGATCTTCAGGTGTCGGTCGGTGCTGCTGGCGGTTCAGGAACGGTAAATACTATGCGGTACCTCCTGGTTTTCTAGAACAAGGCGTGTGGGGTAGCGGAGATTCGCAGACACCAAAGAGGCACTCTAAAAGCCACAATTGTGTCTCTAGTGGTATCTGTTTACTTGATGTGTTCGCCAGCATAAACCCCACCCCTGGGTCTTGATTGGCTAGGTTATGCACGCGGAAGTAATGCCTGAGCCTTCGTTGTGTTTTTGTGGGATGTGTTGTTGCTGGTCATGCTCTGTGTTTTATGCGGTTTAGTATCCTAAATTAACACCTTAGGAGCTCGTAAACAAACCTCCCCAGTGCTGCGCTGTCCATTATCCAGTGCTGAACTGGACGTCCAGCGGTCGCACGCAGCACTGGGGAGGTAGTGCCCGTGACGACCGTTGGCCGACGGCAGCACCTAAAGGGTTAATAGTAGTAACACAACTGCGAAAGGACGAGCTTACCGACTGGAAAAATATGGATAAGTCTGAAAAATATGGACAAGTCTCTTTATTTTAAAAGCCGGTCCTTTTGAAAAAATATCCGGAGTATGATGTTTGGTTTTTGCAGGGCTCATGTCCTAAAACAAGAAGGGGGGAGGGGGGGGAAGAGGAGGAGGGGACTCACCAAGAATGGGTGTGGCATTACAGAAAGTGATATCACTGTGTGTAAGCGCTAGGGGGGGGCGGGGCGTTCTGTATGTATGTGTGTGTGTGTGCGTGCGTGTGCATGCGTGGCTGCGGGGGGGGGTTCTCTATGTGTGTGCGTGTATGCGCGGCGGCGGGGGCGTTCTCTATGTGGGTGCGTGCATGCGCGGCGGCGGCGGGGGGGTGTTCTCTGTGTGTGTGTGTGTGTGAGTGTGTGTATGCGCGGCGGCGGGGGGGGGGGCTGTATGTGTGTGTGCGTGTTTCCAAGGAGCCATGGGAGACAGGAAGCGCGCGTGACCTGATCCGTTTACACGCGCGTGCACATCACTTGTCTCCGGTCTCCCTTGACCCCTTCAAAGCAGAAACGATTACAATAGAGTTTCGCAGCGACTATCGCTTCGCGTTTGGTTCGCAGTGCAAAACCTAAAAAGCAGAAATTAGCAAGTTAACTCTTCCCCTCCTCCCCGGTACTTGTGTAACTTTTTCTCGACTAGAATAAAAGCCTGTTACACCCCAAAATAATGAAAATGTGTGTACTTTTATTACCCACTTGGCATAAGTAGTGCTCAACTTTTTTTGTCCTGCATGCAAATTGGGTGTGAAAAATCAGGTCTGGTAGTGACTACCCAGAACGTAACCCCTTTGTGGGTGCTAACCATATTCCCAAAGGCCACTGATGTGATGGGAAATCTACCAAATTAGTGGATTTTCTGCTTTCAAATACAGTTTAGGGTCAATAAACTGCCTGTTTCCCTATTCAATACCTTGAAAATTCTGACCCTAAAACCATTGTTTTTGGAGCTGCAAGTGTAAATAACTAGGCAAAAAATGTTGTGAACCAGTCCATACATGTAAGGCGTTTTTGTTTGCAGTGCACATTTAATCATTCTCATGTCGATTATCTTGTTACACTATTGTTGCGATCAGGCTAATTTCTATGTTAGGCCATTCTCAACATTCTTTCTTTGGTTCTACATTTTAGCAGTGATCTAGCATTTACCTAATTTTGTTAATGGCAAATACTGCCTTTTTAGGGCAAACCAAATTGGTGTTGTACTGTGTGGGAGAGCTTTGATAACCAGGGATAGCTTTAGAGCAGTGGGACTGGTGCAGCCGCCCTGGGCGCTGACCTGTGGAGGGGACGCTGACCTCAAGGGGGGTGGAGGGGGGGGATGTGTTTAGCAATAACTTAAGATTGGAGAAATGAGGGGCACTTTTGCCCAGTGGTCGTGAGAGAATCCAGGGAGGTGGTCATGAGGTGTGAGGGCGCCAAAAATTATTGTCACATCAGGCACCACCAGCGCTAAAGCCGTCCCTGTTGATAACTAAAATGCCTGCATTGATTCTATCTATGGCTTGTGTATTACCATCACCTTTTGGAATGTTACTAATTGCTGCATTTTTAGTTACTCATAATTGCTATTTACAAGCTCTTCTAAATTTTCGGGCAAAGTTTGTGTCCACCTTTCGGTCTCAGTTTTTATTTTTTCGCTCGAGACCTAGTTTTTAGCGGTCTTTGAAAGACCCATTGTCTGCAATACCAGTATTTGAGTGGATTTTGAGTCAGCCTATTGATTAGAATTGGTTGTATTTCTTGTCGGTCTCAGTTGCTTGCTTCTTATTCAAGGACTTTCATTCCTCTTCTTGTGGTTGTCCTTCTCCTGGATCAATGCCTCTTTACCATTCTTTTGATTGGGTGACTGTTATGCTTTGCAGGTAGCGGTCACCATAGGCTGCCTCATACTCTCCCGAACAACTGCAAAAAGGGAGCCGATGCGTGGATGCACTACCATTATTACTGGTAATACTGCCTGACATTTGCACTTTTCAGGTGGCTAAATCTTTTATTTAGAAACCTTGGAATATTTTTTTCTGTTTTAATTGTACTCTTTGCACGCCTGAAACAGTACTGCATTGAATCGGATTGGGGAAGTTGGGCTAGGCGAGGTCCTGTGCGGAATAGAGCATTTTGCTTATTTCTGGTCAGCCATTTTGGTCGAGCCTTCAATCCTTTGCAGGTAGCGATCTAGTGGCTGCCATATGTTCACCCGAATGAGTACAAAAATGGAGCCGATTCATGGACGCACGCGGATGGCCCCCAAAGACAAGCATGTCTATGCCTGGATGGCGCCATGGGCCAGAAACACTGCCTCCTGATGGAGGAAAAAAGGACGACCTATTCACTGTGCTTGCGGTTACCTCTAAGGCAAGTCCTGCATAAACATTGTTTACACTTCTGGTCCATGAAAGGCTGTATAGCGGCCGTAGGCGCACAAAAGGCAAGCCCGTCCGAATCCGGCAGGGGTTAGGATTCCTGCCCTTTTTAGGACAGACAGGTTCAACTATTCATTGTCCTCCATGAAATGATTTAACAGGTTGGCCGATTAAGCCGGTCACTCCTTGGACCCGTCTAATTTACTGGGCGAAAGCCCTATCTGTAATTTTACTTTAAAAATGACAGAGGCAAAGGCACTGGAAGAGGCACCCAAATTACTAAAGAATAGTGAACCTACCGTGCAAAGTTAGCAAACTCAAAGGTGGCACGTGTTTTTAGACATCTGTAGATCGCTCCTACATTATATAAATCCGAGTTCTTTATCTTCTCAGAAGATTATCATCCAGAGGAGCTACTCCTAATGGCAACATGGTTAAAAGAAGATTCCTGGCCAGATATAGTAGGAGCACTTCCACCCAGCTATTCAATCGCAAGATGCGACCCAGTTGACAGGATTGGGGAAGGGGATGCCATAATAGTTCTAAAGAATCGTGATGGCATGTTTAACCCAGTCACAATTCCAGGCTTTAAAAGCCTCTTATATTCTATTAAGCTCTCTCATTGCTACACATTTTCAGGGATGCACATTTACTGTCCACCAGGAGCAGCCGCAGAGTTTGTGCAGGCCATGCCAGACACTTTGGCGTTTCAGTCTTCAGACAGTCAATGGCATGCTATTAGGTGATCTAAATATCCATTTTGAAGACATATCATGCACTCAGGCCATAAACCTTCGGTAGTACCGCTCATCGGTCCAACTCTCTCGGATACTCACCACCCAAATGCACAAAAAGAGTCCAGTTTCAAATTTATTTTATTTATGATTACGGAACTCCGAAGAGGTCCCTGTTAAATCACAAAATGATATACGTATAAAAGAGATATGGATCCAATTTACAATTGAGTACATATAATAAAATATTCCACTCCACCATGAGATCTGACAATAAAAGGATATTCAAGGTTCAAAAAAACTTTCATTTAACAAAATTCCGACAAGCAGCAACGTGTTATACAGAGCAAAATATAATGTCTTTTGTGCCATCAGTGCAAGAATTTAATACATATAAAATTCATTATGAAAGTGAGGCTCATTTATAATGCCTTATTGGAAACAACGGATCATAACAAAACAGACTAAATGCCCATAGCTAACAAAATTACAGCTGAGCTTTCTACCTTCTCATAGTTAGACAAACTAAGTTTCGCTGCTTGATCCGGCCCCATTAGAAAGGAAATCTTATTGAAAGCAGGAGACACTATGCTCCCGCCTTGATAGATATTTACAATTCCTCTTTGGATAGTTGTAGTGTCTTGGATACTTCGAAACATGCTATTATACGGCCACTATTGAAGAAGCCAACCCTGGACCCTGAAGTTATGGAAATGTACCGACCTATATCACTACTCTCAGCTGTTAGCAAAAGTTTATAGAAACGATAAACAGATAACTTTCAGTATTCCTGGAATCTACCAGTATACTTCGCCCTACTCAAACAGGATGCCGCCCACCCTGTAGTACAGAAACATCGCTCCTGATGGCTACGGACGAACTGAAAAAGGAATTCGATCAGGGTAGACCAGCGACACTTAGTCTTCTTGACTTAAGTATGGCATTTAACACACTTTCTTAGCCCTTCCTAATCTGTCGTTTGGAAGTAGGAATTAGAGGTAGCACCTTAAAATGGCTTAAGTCATTCGTGAGTAAGAGGAGCTTCCAGGTTAGTGACGGGATGCAAATCATCAGCTAAAATGTGGAGTGCAGCAGGACTCCTCCCTGAGCCCCACTCTTTAATCTGTATGTCCTCCCCCTTTCTGATACCATCTGTTCACAAGGTTTTACTTTTGTATCTTACGCTGACGATATGCAGATCATCATCTCTCTATCCCCCAATGTAGGTCCGCCTCCTCAAGACTAAACAGTTGTCTGGAGATGGACTCTTAATTATACATATCATGCAAGGGGGATTTGATTAATTAAGTAGCTTGTCTCCTTTCTGGTGAAGAATTGGCTAGGTAGTTTGGTCTGCCCTGTTCCCATGATGCACTGGGCCAGGGACAGACTAATTTGCATATAGCCAGGTTCTGAGCTGGGATGGGGCAGTGAGCTAAATAACGGTGATGGATCAAGCCCTAATCTTTGGACTGGGTAAGAGTGGTCTGCTTAATTCAGACACTCTGTTCATCACCACCCCATTTTCTGAATCGTAATTAAATAGAAGGCTTGACCTGCCTTATTAATAACCACAAATTGGACATAGTTTTCATTGTGGTCTATTCACCTTAGAAATAGCTGGAGAAATTTCCGTAAACAGTTAAGACACCCCATCATAAGATCAAATGTGGTGACCGCAGAAGGCCTTTCACACCTCCCATTACAGGCTTTCTCCTAGTGAAACTGAAAGAAAATGATAAAGTAGATGAACGATAAGGTACAGAGAAAGCTTACCCTCCTTGTGTCCCCCAAGAAGCATGCATCCCATATGATCTTTCACATCTCTGTTTTAAACAAGTCTACACGGTAGAGGGATTAATTAAATTCTCAAGGCTGTGCTACATGCACCGGGTTTCAACAGGGCACAGATCACAGAAATTCAAGGAGATTATTACACGTTTTCCTACTGAATAATTTGACAGGGAACCAATCAAAAATGGCAAGTTTCTAAATCTTAAAACCTACTTAGGATCATGAAGCATGAGGACATATCCAAATGCAAGAGTTTAGGGTTAAAACAACATTAATGGCAATCACCGTTCGGGTGATTTAGAGGCGCCAAACAGTTTTAGCAAGCATCAAAACACCTATTCTCTCAAAAGAGCAAAGCTGGAAATCCCTATTCGAGTCAAACCTGCACTTATCAGGCAGCACAGCAAAAGATTCATCTGAAACACCTACAAATGTGGTATGGGTAGTTCAACTTGGTGCTATTTGACCTTCTAAGACTGAAATTAGTAAATCCAAATTATTTCTACTTTATAATCGTCCAAAACTAATTATATGCAGCTTCCCACCGTCTTTCTAGTCACAACTATTAAAAATCTCCAACACCGCGGATTTGGGGAATCTAAGGGAATCAACTTAAACTGCAAATGTATACGCTTCTCCGGGTCGAAGAACTGGGACCTAGCTCTGCCACCAGACTATAGAAAATAAAATTTAAAACAAAAAGACTTGGGTGTAATTTGGTCCAACTGTCTCCTTTGTTGTAAAAGACACTATCAACTTAGAATAATAAGGGGAGGGTGAAAAAGGAGATGTACCTGAGCACACTGGGTCTCATTTTTGATACCCAGATCTTGTATGGATGACAAGGACAAGCTTTCCTCATCTTGTTTCTATGATCAGGAGAGCCATCCCTCGTCACAGTGCCCTTCTGTAAAAGAGTCGTCCAAACGCTCATTCTGCCTCGGATAGACAACTATAAACCTCTGTCAATCAAACTCCCAGCATACTTAAAGGCAAGACTAGAGCGCATTGAAAATGCTGTGGCCAATCTAATTCTTGGCATCAACAGAAGCTCTATGATTATGGCATAATCGCTGCTCCCGGTACCGGCTACCCATTCAAAAGTGCAGTGTGTTTAAGGCCCTCTGTCTATGACAGAAGGCTCTTCATGGGCCCTAACATTGGTACGTGACCTATTTTTACTCCTTATGCTCCCCCCTGAAACAAACATTCAAATATAGCAATCATTCTGGTTGAATCTAAAAAGTAATGGGTCTTGTTTTTGATGCTGTGTCTTCTCAGGAATCACTCCTAAAGCCAATTACTTTAACCAGCATCTTTGAGCAATGACACTAAGCTTTTAAGAAGCATTTTTCTGACAACGTACCCTTTTTCTGATTAGGTGACACCTATTCCTTTTGGTGCCAAGTCAGCCTTTTCCTGGTTAAAAGTGTTCTATACAAATTCTTATTCATTTATTCACACAGTGACTGCAGCCGGCCCAGAGCAACATGCTGCCCATGAATTCCCAACACCACATCAGATATAATGTCCTGCCGGCAGTGCTCGATGAGACTACAACCCAACCTGACAAGTCTTGCAGACACAGTCACTTTGACAAAATCAATGACTGCCGCCTGCAAATCTCTGTTCTCACTCATTATAACAAGGACCAATGAGATGAATTTAAATGCTGCTATTGCCTTGTCAATAGCAAACAGTGGATGCCCGTTTTCACAGCACTATGTCGGTCTGGCATTTTTCCTCACTTTTTGTGGATCTCACCTCAAGCGGGTGGGGGCAGTGGAGTGGGTAGGGGACGAAATGGAAGAGAGCCGAGGAAGGGGCAACGGTCCAGGACAAGCTGGCAAAGCTAAGTGAGATAATGAGCCCCGACTCCACTACTGGGCAAGGAGGAAGATCTGTAGGAGGCTTCTTCACCCCTATTTCTCCCCCATTTGCCTACCATTCTGTTTGATTTGGGTGATTATCAGTGATTGGGCAAACTGCAGAATTGGGTGTGATGGGTGTGATCAACATACAAAGTGCTTCTAGGTCCAGAATTAATTTTACCCAAAACTCCATCACTCAGCTTTGTCTGAGCTCACAGACTATTGTATCTTACAACCAATCCTCAAGATGCCAGACCAATAAGTAAAACAATTTTGGCTTGCAACACAATTCTCACCTAATGTCAACCCAATCCAGTCCGATGACCAGTCCTCTCCACCCACCTCCGAACCAACACCGCTCTCTAACAACCTTTGCGCCTGGAACCCAATCACCACTGAAGACACCGTCCGCCTAATGAACTCCACTGACTCGGGATCGCCAACCGACTCATGTCCCCATCACATTTTCAACAAAGCAGACTCCATTATCGCACCCCATCTCCGTGAAGTCATCAACTGCTCCTTCAACTCCGCTACCTTCCCGGAAAGCTGGAAACATGCCGAACTCAGCGCCCTTCTGAAGAAACCCACAGCAGACCCCACTGAACTTAAGAACTACCGCCCCGTCTCGCTCCTCCCATTCCCTGCCAAAGTCATTGAGAAAGTCGTCAACAGTCAGCTTGCCGCCTTCCTCGAATCCAACAAATCCCTGGACCCCTCACAGTCCGGCTTCCGAGCCAAACACAGCACCGAAACCGCCCTCATCGCAGCAACAGACGACATTCAAACTCTACTGGACAACGGAGAAACAGCTGCCCTCATCCTACTGGACCTCTCCGCAGCATTCGACACAGTCTGTCATAGCACCCTCATACAACGCCTCAGCAATGTCGGAATACAAGGAAAAGCATTGGACTGGATCATCTCGTTCCTCGCCGGAAGAACCCCGAGAGTCCGCCTCCCCCCTTTCAGATCAGAGGCTACCGAAGTCATCTGCGGTGTACCACAAGGATCATTACTCAGTCCCACCCTCTTCAACTTGGACAAAACGGAAGTCCTCATCTTAGGTTCATCCCCCGCTGCCTAGGACGACTCATGGTGGCCACCGGCCCTGGGAACCGCACCCATACCTAAGGACCACGCACGTAACCTAGGCTTCATCCTGGACTCCTCCCTCTCGATGACCAGACAAGTCAACGCCGTCTCATCATCATGCTTCAACACCCTACGCATGCTCAAAAAAATCTTCCGCTGGATCCCCACCGAAACAAGAAAGACTATCACCCACGCACTGGTCACAAGCCGACTAGATTACGGAAACACCCTTTACGCCGGAACCACAGCCAAACTACAGAAAAAACTCCAACGCATCCAAAACGCATCAGCCAGACTCATCCTAGACATCCCCCGCCAAGCTCACATCTCCGGCCACCTGAAAGATCTCCACTGGCTCCCCGTCAACAAGAGAATAACGTTCCGTCTCCTCACCCATGCACACAAAGCCCTCTACGACCTAGGACCCGAATGCCTCAACACGCGACTGTCCTTCTACACCCCCACCCGCCAACTACGATCGTCCAATCAAGCCCTCGCCGCAATTCCGCGCATCCATAGATCCACCATGGGGGGGGGGGGGGGGGGGGGAAGAGATCCTTCTCCTAAGTAGCGGCCAAAACCTGGAATTCTCTCCCCACCTCGCCTTACACAGAACCACCTCTCCTTCAGAAAGCAACTAAAAACTTGGATATTCGATAAGTAATGTACCCCCCCTCCCCCAAGCGCCTTGAGACCCTCTGGGTGAGTAGTGCGCTATACAAATTTTTGAACTTGAACTACAGCCCTTTGCATATGAATACACAAAAAAATCAGCAGTATGCTGTTCAGAATCACCACAGCAATTAGAGTTAGAACAAGCATTTGCAATGCAATAGGTCTCGCAGTTAGAGTTAGAGCCATTGGCATTGTAAATGGCAATGCCTTTTATTTATGTGTTGGTTTTTAAAACGTAAATAAAAGGCAGTCAATTACAATGCCAATAGTTTAAACTCTCGCAAATGTGAGACCTATTGTATTGCAAATGCTTGTTTTCTCATCCTGACACTCACTACGGCTCTTCGGCTCTGTCTGCAACTTCTCCAAATCAGATATGTTGTAGGGACCACGGTGTCAAAGGTGAGAGTATTGTCTTATAACTAGGAAGCTGGGTACTTTGTATAAGAATGTAAGTTAGGCCCCGCGCTTCCTTGACCTTCTGGTATAGGTTGGACAAGATACAGCTGACACAGATGGTAATAGTTTGATTTAGCCAGACACTTGATTACATAATTATTACACGAAGCCGAGTGGTCATTATCCTCGCACAGGATGTGTGTTCTCTACAAGCCACAGCCGCTTATGTTGTCAGTGTTGGCAAGACTGCTGTTGAAGGACTGTTGGTGTCATGAACCATGCCTGCAACCCCGACTCACCTTTGACCCGAGACACTCCTCTTCATGCAGAAACGCAGGGGTTGTGTTTCTCGCCGCTTATGAGGTCTGTGTTGGCAAGACTGCTGTTCAAGGACTGTTGGTGTCATGAACCATGCCTGCAACCCCGACTCACCTTTGACCCGAGACACTCCTCTTCATGCAATAACGCAGAGAACAATACGCTAGATGTACTACTATGTGTTATCGGCGAACAGAAACTTATTTTCCACAAAAGAAAGCTCACGAAATCAATTTAAGGTTGGTAACAGCGACTGGTCACAATCATGGGGATAGTGAACTACAAGAGTCCCCAGATAACTGTGGCCGGTTTTAAATAAAAACAAGGTTTGTGTGGCAGAAAATGCCGCCGGAATTCTGCCGCGTCCGGACCGGAAGTCAGGCAATGTCGCCTGTGACGGGGGCGGGGCCGCGTACGGACCGGAAGAGGAGGCAGGCGGAGTAAATGCGTATCGCGGCCCGGGGCTCCTGTGAGCAGTGGAGAGCCCCGGGGCCGCCAGCAGGAGGTTGCTCAAGTGTTGCGAGGCTCCCTTGACCAAGAGGGTGCCCCGGGAAACGAGCTGGCAAGAGCCGCAGCATGAACTCTGCGGAGGGGGCACGAGGCACATGCCCGGTGCCTGCCCCTGCCGCGTGCTGAGGGCGGAGTCCCCAGAGATTGGCCCGGTAAGTTAAAAAGGGCTGGGGGGGGGGGTCTTGGTGCACTTGTGTGTGTGTGTATGTGTGCGGGGGGGGGGTGGCGGTGCACTCGTGTGTGTGTGTGTGTGTGCGCGCGAGTGTATGTGTGCGGGGGTGTGTGTCTGTATGTGCGTGCATGCCCGCTCGTGTGTGTGTCTGTGTGTATGCGCATGCATGTATGGTGTTTGCCACTGTTTGCAATCAGTTGCCACACCGACTACTGCTTGTGCCTTTGCTGTCCACTAGTCCTTGCCTACCATCTGTTCTTTGTATGTACCTTCTGTCCCTCTGCTGTCTACTAGTCCTTGCCTACCATCTGTTCTTTGTATGTATGTTCCCTGCTTATGCTTCAATAGTATGCTTATGCCACTGCTTTCTACTTCTGCCGCTATTCAATGCATAACTTGTGACGCTATTCAATGCATGTCTCTATGTTCTCTGCTTGTGCCTCTATTCCATGCTTGTATCTCCATTCTATACTTGCTTGTGCCTCTGCTGTCCACTAGCCCTTGCTTACCATCTGTTCCTTGTATGTACCTTTGTCTCCTGCTTATGCTTTTATTGTATACTTGTGCCACTGTTTTCTACTTCTGCAGCTATTCAATGCATGTCTCTATATTCTCTACTCATCTTCATTCTATGCTTCTATTGTATGCTTGTGCCACTATTCGCAATCAGTTGCCACACTGACCACTGCTTGTGCCTCTGCTGTCCACTAATCCTTGCCTACCATCTGTTCTTTGTATGTACCTTTGTTCCCTGCTTATGCTTCAATACTATGCTTGTGCCACTGTTTTCTACTTGTGCCGCTATTCAATGCATGACTTATGCCACTCTTCAATGCATGTCTCTATGTTCTCTGCTTGTGCCTCTATTCCATGCTTCTGCTTGTGCCTCTATTCCATGCTTGCTTGTGCCTCTGCTGTCCCTCTACTGTCCACTAGTCCTTGCCTACCATCTGTTCTTTGTATGTACCTTTGTTCCCTGCTTATGCTTCAATAGTATGCTTATGCCACGGTTTTCTACTTGTGCCGCTATTCAATGCATTACTTGTGCCGCTATTCAATGCATGTCTCTATGTTCTCTGCTTCTGCGTTTTATTAAACAACGTGTCATCTTAAAGCACATCTCTCTTCTCTGCCTCTGCACACATTAAAGCACGTGTTTTTAAAGCAAACGCGCAGCATTTTCTCAAATAACGCCACACTATATAACTACATCTTTATAAACGGCGTCGCCATTTAGCTGCTTTCGGAACACCTTACGATATAGAGCATTTTCGATCATGCCATTAAACACGCTGCTTTTTATTAAAGAACAGACCCTTTAGGCAAACACGCAGCATTTCCTTAAACAACGTCGCTGATGTCCTGAAACACGCTGCTTTCGGAACACCTTACGATATGGTGCATTTTCGATCATGCCATGAAACACGCTGCTTAAAAGAAACTGAAAGTTACACGTTTACCCGCACTCTAAACGCGCATTGCAAGAAACCTGCAACAAAGTCAATTGAGCGCTCGTACTTGTGCGCGTGCCAGTTTCAAATCGCCTCCAAGGAGATGCGTGCGGCCAGGATTGTCTCCTGGAAAGCAGACACGCCGACAAAAGGTCTCTGGCGAGAACGCGCTTCCGCGCGCTTAGCCGAGACCTAAAAAGCATATATACCGGTCAAAAGTTATAGCATCTTGAGTCAAAATCAACCTACACACCAAATCGATCTGGTGGAAGACCATAAAATACTGAAGCACTAATTTCTACTGCTGAAACAGCAGCAGCTACAATAGAGATGGGAGACAGTGAAAATGTAGTGGTATGAACAGCTGTGACCAACAGGGAAGGAGAAATCACAGGAACAGTACAATTGGAAAGGTGCATTTCGAGAGCAGCTCAAGGCGACCAAGCTGAAATGTTTTCGGGAAAAAAAGTTGCAATTAATTTAATCTTTCTTAGACATGAACTGAAGAGAGTGAAGTGAAGAACCACAAGAGGATGGGAGCTATTCTGCTGTACCCAATCAAACTGCAGTTATGGCAGGTCAATCCTCAAGTGAAATCCCTAAAATGATTCCACCCTAGAAGTAACCTGATGGCACAGACAAACTAGCTGTACATTCTTCTTACTATTCCTGAACTCATCATGATGTCTGCATTAATACACAAAAGCCAAGAGAAGACTTATACCCAACCCACAAAGGTGGAGCCCTGGTGTGGGTGCTTATGAAGACGCCTCAAGACACACAAAACAGTAATCTAAATGTCTTTGTCCAAATATATCAAAGTACCTTTATTGTTTTAGTCGAAATAGCAATACAATAAAAATGCATTATAATTTATGATGTGCAAAATGACTAACAGTTGTTGCAATGTAAATATCGAAACTCCATTCAATACTGCATTCAACACATTTATATAAATGCAACTCATTAAAAAAATCTAATAAGACAATCTTGATTTAAAACCCCAATTTTATGATGTAACCACAGATATTAAAACACAAACCTAATATAAAAGTTACTCATAATTTAACGGTGTACATTCATGCTGTTTTTAAGGAACTTTCTAGAGTCAGAAAAGCGGCCAGTAGAAAAAAACACGTTGTACCCTTCAGCAGCCAAATAATCCTGGCTCGTCTCAAATGAGATCTTGTTGCTTTCCATGCTGAGTAAATATATGCCGCAACTGCAAGGTTCATTTCCCTTGAGTCCCTCTTGTAACAAAGTTTGAGGGCTTCCTTGTAGCACTGCGTGTTATATTTTAGAAACAAGGGACACAAAAAGTACCTTCTGTGTAGCAAGGTGTTGTACGTTGAAGCATGAAATAAACTATTGTCTCGAAGCCTCCCGGGGCACCGGTACAGGTGTCTGAAATGTTGTCCACAGGCCTAGACCGTTTTTTAGTGAACAATGATACCTGCTAAGTACCAAGCTCAAACGTATCGAGAAATCAAGGTGTTCATTGAAGGCCAAGAAAATGAGCTGGGGATTGCAGGAGAAACTATGGAAGGTAACAGACAATAGAGGTTTCCCCACAGAAAAAGAGCAAAAACAACCTGATGGACACAGCACATTGTGTCACAATTGGAGCTCATAAGAACAGGATACAAGATAATTATGTAAATACAATTGTGGTCACTACTGCCATGCCACTGGAACAGAGGTCTAATTCCCCACACAGTAAATCAACACTTTAGCTCCCAAAGTCAACCATTGTTTCAAATTCCAACTCCTGTACATTAACTTTATAGCTAATGTGAAGCTTTCCCATGCCTCTGGAATGATCTTAAGCAATTTTACCCAGATTTTAGACTCTTTTTAGATATTCGATGATAATAATATCAGAGTATACCACAACAAAATAACTTTTAGGAGAATACCTGGAACACAATTTGGCAAACTGTTGAAAAGCACTGAAACAAGGAAATTGTGGCAATTCGCTAGATAAATGAGTTTAAAACGATATGAGCAAGTTTGCTAAGTACGTTCAGAAACATAAAGCATGGCAAAAAATAAGGTTTAAAAAAAAAAAAAAAACAAGACTAACTAAAATTAGACTCTGTTTTAACTTCCTGAACGTTAATTGTATTTGAAGCTGTCAAATGTGTTGAGCAGGGGGAAGAAGCAATTTAACAAACAGGAAATCAACATCACCAAACCGTTACCTCCCCACACCCTTTCAATTTTAGCATTTAAACTGAAATCGATAGTAAGCACAGATGGGGGGGCTCTAAAAATGTAGGGACCAGCCAGCAGATGTCATTGAGAATGGGTTTTAAATTAAACTGAATGCGATTTAGGAGCAGTTTCGTAAATATACCAAATCTAGACATGGACACATTTTAGACAGGAACAAACTGACCGCAAGCTACGAGTTTTAACACCCAAACACTCCACGTGAGAAATTAATGCTTCTCAAATGTGTGAATTGAAAAGCAATGTTAATATAAAGCCAAATTGCACAAATTCAAGAGAGATGGGTATGGGTCGAATCCTACCGTGTAAAATGCTTTAAAAAAATCATATTATCTTTTGTAACTCACTCTGAATGCAAGTGTGCGGTTAGGTAGTATTTTACATTTGAGACTGGCTGTCCAAATTCTAACGTAAACTTAACAGAACATCAACGCATGCCGGTAAATGCTACCCAAATTCACAACGGAATGAAGCATTTTCGAAACAAAGTATTAATAAAAGGTCAGTGGCAATACTAAAAGACTGAAGGGAAATCTAGATAACAATCCATTTATGCGCTCAAAAAGTGCCCTGGATTCAATGGTCACATTCAAGAGAATGCTCTTACAAACTCAGATGGAAAGAGCTGGTGAAAAAAACGAAGGTGGCAAGCCACTTTCAGATTTTAATTTAAGGATAAAATATCCAGAAAATTAAAATATGAATTTGTTCCTATACTCACTCGTTTTTAGGTCTCGGCTAGCGTGGCTGCGCACATGTGCAGCCGCTCAGCGAGATTTTGTGTTTCGGAGTAGCTTCAGTAAAGGGCTTTAAGCCCCGCCCCTCCGTTCTATTGGCTGGCATCACCGTTTATGCTAAACGGTGGACAGCCATTGGAAAAGAGCTCTTTTTGACGTGTACTTTAGACTTTTTCAGCCAGCCCACTTGGACGGGCTCGCCTGCTTTCCTTCTGAAGTAAAAGGTTTCTTATCTTTATGGGGCCATGTGTTTCAACACATGGCGCCATAAAGACAAGCTCCACTGCGTCTTTATTTTTGCATCTCGCTTTCACTTTCACGATGCAAAAATAAACCGTAGCTGCCTGGCGAGCGCTTGTTTTAAAGCACACATCCCTGCAGCAGAATGCAATAAACTGTGGCTGCCTGGCGAGCGCTGGTTTCAAAGCACACATCCCTGCAGCAGAATGTGGCCCTCCTTTCCTCAAGGCCTGTGTGTTTTCTGGAGTCGTGTACAGAATTGACCCCCTTCCCCCGCCCCAGTAACAGTGCGTTGCGTATAGTGCGTGATGCTCAGTGCTTGCTCTGCTCACCACGAAGGCGCGGCGGAGATAAGCCCGGCTGTGTGCATTTCTCAGACACACGTTTCTGTGTGTGTGTATATAAAATACTGTTTTCCTATAGTGACAATGTGCACACTTTATTGTTTTCCACTTGTGCTTACAGCAGAAGAGATGAGAGAGGACACCTGTAAACAGAAGACAGATATTGGCCTGTCTAAAATTAATGTGTACACAATACTGAAAAAAACATGCAAAGGGCGCTGTATCACACAGAACGTCAGTTTACACCAGGGGGCGTGGGGCTCTCGTTGTATTAAAGACAATTGGTGAAGTTCCCGTTTGCACTTAAAATCAGTCAGACTAGGAACAATAAGAAACAAATGCGCGGGTGTAATTTTCGGGACGGAAACCCGGAGGAGGCGATTTTCTAATAACATAACATGTGTATTTGTAAAGCACACGTTCACCACTACGGGTATCTTGGCGCTGAATAACAGATGTTTGTTGTTACCCAACTCAATGGTACTCATTTATCGACCTCAGATGGATGAAAGGCTGAGTGGACCCGCTGGGATTTGAACCTGTGACCAGGAGGTCGAACACAGGCCCCTGCAGTAGACGCATTAGTCCACTGGGCCACCAGACCCGGCTAATGACGTTCAAAACGAAAAGTAATTAATATCGCCTCTTCCCAGTGGATGGGAACAAAACATTTTAAAGAAAGGGAAAAAAATGTATCATAGATACATTTTTTTTATTGAGGGTGAAAAGTTTGTCTCATACACATTTGAATTATTTCCAAACAAATAGTTATTACCACAGAGAAAATAAAACAGCTAGGGGGTTGTGCAAAAAGTTTCGAAATGATTTAACTTGTAAAAAATGCCCTGTTCGTATACTGCGTTTGGTTGGAAGAGTGTGGACAAACTAAGTTTCGCTGCTTGATCCGGCCCCATTAGAAAGGAAATCTTATTGAAAGCAGGAGACACTATGCTCCCGCCTTGATAGATATTTACAATTCCTCTTTGGATAGTTGTAGTGTCTTGGATACTTCGAAACATGCTATTATACGGCCACTATTGAAGAAGCCAACCCTGGACCCTGAAGTTATGGAAATGTACCGACCTATATCACTACTCTCAGCTGTTAGCAAAAGTTTATAGAAACGATAAACAGATAACTTTCAGTATTCCTGGAATCTACCAGTATACTTCGCCCTACTCAAACAGGATGCCGCCCACCCTGTAGTACAGAAACATCGCTCCTGATGGCTACGGACGACCTGAAAAAGGAATTCGATCAGGGTAGACCAGCGACACTTAGTCTTCTTGACTTAAGTATGGCATTTAACACACTTTCTTAGCCCTTCCTAATCTGTCGTTTGGAAGTAGGAATTAGAGGTAGCACCTTAAAATGGCTTAAGTCATTCGTGAGTAAGAGGAGCTTCCAGGTTAGTGACGGGATGCAAATCATCAGCTAAAATGTGGAGTGCAGCAGGACTCCTCCCTGAGCCCCACTCTTTAATCTGTATGTCCTCCCCCTTTCTGATACCATCTGTTCACAAGGTTTTACTTTTGTATCTTACGCTGACGATATGCAGATCATCATCTCTCTATCCCCCAATGTAGGTCCGCCTCCTCAAGACTAAACAGTTGTCTGGAGATGGACTCTTAATTATACATATCATGCAAGGGGGATTTGATTAATTAAGTAGCTTGTCTCCTTTCTGGTGAAGAATTGGCTAGGTAGTTTGGTCTGCCCTGTTCCCATGATGCACTGGGCCAGGGACAGACTAATTTGCATATAGCCAGGTTCTGAGCTGGGATGGGGCAGTGAGCTAAATAACGGTGATGGATCAAGCCCTAATCTTTGGACTGGGTAAGAGTGGTCTGCTTAATTCAGACACTCTGTTCATCACCACCCCATTTTCTGAATCGTAATTAAATAGAAGGCTTGACCTGCCTTATTAATAACCACAAATTGGACATAGTTTTCATTGTGGTCTATTCACCTTAGAAATAGCTGGAGAAATTTCCGTAAACAGTTAAGACACCCCATCATAAGATCAAATGTGGTGACCGCAGAAGGCCTTTCACACCTCCCATTACAGGCTTTCTCCTAGTGAAACTGAAAGAAAATGATAAAGTAGATGAACGATAAGGTACAGAGAAAGCTTACCCTCCTTGTGTCCCCCAAGAAGCATGCATCCCATATGATCTTTCACATCTCTGTTTTAAACAAGTCTACACGGTAGAGGGATTAATTAAATTCTCAAGGCTGTGCTACATGCACCGGGTTTCAACAGGGCACAGATCACAGAAATTCAAGGAGATTATTACACGTTTTCCTACTGAATAATTTGACAGGGAACCAATCAAAAATGGCAAGTTTCTAAATCTTAAAACCTACTTAGGATCATGAAGCATGAGGACATATCCAAATGCAAGAGTTTAGGGTTAAAACAACATTAATGGCAATCACCGTTCGGGTGATTTAGAGGCGCCAAACAGTTTTAGCAAGCATCAAAACACCTATTCTCTCAAAAGAGCAAAGCTGGAAATCCCTATTCGAGTCAAACCTGCACTTATCAGGCAGCACAGCAAAAGATTCATCTGAAACACCTACAAATGTGGTATGGGTAGTTCAACTTGGTGCTATTTGACCTTCTAAGACTGAAATTAGTAAATCCAAATTATTTCTACTTTATAATCGTCCAAAACTAATTATATGCAGCTTCCCACCGTCTTTCTAGTCACAACTATTAAAAATCTCCAACACCGCGGATTTGGGGAATCTAAGGGAATCAACTTAAACTGCAAATGTATACGCTTCTCCGGGTCGAAGAACTGGGACCTAGCTCTGCCACCAGACTATAGAAAATAAAATTTAAAACAAAAAGACTTGGGTGTAATTTGGTCCAACTGTCTCCTTTGTTGTAAAAGACACTATCAACTTAGAATAATAAGGGGAGGGTGAAAAAGGAGATGTACCTGAGCACACTGGGTCTCATTTTTGATACCCAGATCTTGTATGGATGACAAGGACAAGCTTTCCTCATCTTGTTTCTATGATCAGGAGAGCCATCCCTCGTCACAGTGCCCTTCTGTAAAAGAGTCGTCCAAACGCTCATTCTGCCTCGGATAGACAACTATAAACCTCTGTCAATCAAACTCCCAGCATACTTAAAGGCAAGACTAGAGCGCATTGAAAATGCTGTGGCCAATCTAATTCTTGGCATCAACAGAAGCTCTATGATTATGGCATAATCGCTGCTCCCGGTACCGGCTACCCATTCAAAAGTGCAGTGTGTTTAAGGCCCTCTGTCTATGACAGAAGGCTCTTCATGGGCCCTAACATTGGTACGTGACCTATTTTTACTCCTTATGCTCCCCCCTGAAACAAACATTCAAATATAGCAATCATTCTGGTTGAATCTAAAAAGTAATGGGTCTTGTTTTTGATGCTGTGTCTTCTCAGGAATCACTCCTAAAGCCAATTACTTTAACCAGCATCTTTGAGCAATGACACTAAGCTTTTAAGAAGCATTTTTCTGACAACGTACCCTTTTTCTGATTAGGTGACACCTATTCCTTTTGGTGCCAAGTCAGCCTTTTCCTGGTTAAAAGTGTTCTATACAAATTCTTATTCATTTATTCACACAGTGACTGCAGCCGGCCCAGAGCAACATGCTGCCCATGAATTCCCAACACCACATCAGATATAATGTCCTGCCGGCAGTGCTCGATGAGACTACAACCCAACCTGACAAGTCTTGCAGACACAGTCACTTTGACAAAATCAATGACTGCCGCCTGCAAATCTCTGTTCTCACTCATTATAACAAGGACCAATGAGATGAATTTAAATGCTGCTATTGCCTTGTCAATAGCAAACAGTGGATGCCCGTTTTCACAGCACTATGTCGGTCTGGCATTTTTCCTCACTTTTTGTGGATCTCACCTCAAGCGGGTGGGGGCAGTGGAGTGGGTAGGGGACGAAATGGAAAAGAGCCGAGGAAGGGGCAACGGTCCAGGACAAGCTGGCAAAGCTAAGTGAGATAATGAGCCCCGACTCCACTACTGGGCAAGGAGGAAGATCTGTAGGAGGCTTCTTCACCCCTATTTCTCCCCCATTTGCCTACCATTCTGTTTGATTTGGGTGATTATCAGTGATTGGGCAAACTGCAGAATTGGGTGTGATGGGTGTGATCAACATACAAAGTGCTTCTAGGTCCAGAATTAATTTTACCCAAAACTCCATCACTCAGCTTTGTCTGAGCTCACAGACTATTGTATCTTACAACCAATCCTCAAGATGCCAGACCAATAAGTAAAACAATTTTGGCTTGCAACACAATTCTCACCTAATGTCAACCCAATCCAGTCCGATGACCAGTCCTCTCCACCCACCTCCGAACCAACACCGCTCTCTAACAACCTTTGCGCCTGGAACCCAATCACCACTGAAGACACCGTCCGCCTAATGAACTCCACTGACTCGGGATCGCCAACCGACTCATGTCCCCATCACATTTTCAACAAAGCAGACTCCATTATCGCACCCCATCTCCGTGAAGTCATCAACTGCTCCTTCAACTCCGCTACCTTCCCGGAAAGCTGGAAACATGCCGAACTCAGCGCCCTTCTGAAGAAACCCACAGCAGACCCCACTGAACTTAAGAACTACCGCCCCGTCTCGCTCCTCCCATTCCCTGCCAAAGTCATTGAGAAAGTCGTCAACAGTCAGCTTGCCGCCTTCCTCGAATCCAACAAATCCCTGGACCCCTCACAGTCCGGCTTCCGAGCCAAACACAGCACCGAAACCGCCCTCATCGCAGCAACAGACGACATTCAAACTCTACTGGACAACGGAGAAACAGCTGCCCTCATCCTACTGGACCTCTCCGCAGCATTTGACACAGTCTGTCATAGCACCCTCATACAACGCCTCAGCAATGTCGGAATACAAGGAAAAGCATTGGACTGGATCATCTCGTTCCTCGCCGGAAGAACCCCGAGAGTCCGCCTCCCCCCTTTCAGATCAGAGGCTACCGAAGTCATCTGCGGTGTACCACAAGGATCATTACTCAGTCCCACCCTCTTCAACTTGGACAAAACGGAAGTCCTCATCTTAGGTTCATCCCCCGCTGCCTAGGACGACTCATGGTGGCCACCGGCCCTGGGAACCGCACCCATACCTAAGGACCACGCACGTAACCTAGGCTTCATCCTGGACTCCTCCCTCTCGATGACCAGACAAGTCAACGCCGTCTCATCATCATGCTTCAACACCCTACGCATGCTCAAAAAAATCTTCCGCTGGATCCCCACCGAAACAAGAAAGACTATCACCCACGCACTGGTCACAAGCCGACTAGATTACGGAAACACCCTTTACGCCGGAACCACAGCCAAACTACAGAAAAAACTCCAACGCATCCAAAACGCATCAGCCAGACTCATCCTAGACATCCCCCGCCAAGCTCACATCTCCGGCCACCTGAAAGATCTCCACTGGCTCCCCGTCAACAAGAGAATAACGTTCCGTCTCCTCACCCATGCACACAAAGCCCTCTACGACCTAGGACCCGAATGCCTCAACACGCGACTGTCCTTCTACACCCCCACCCGCCAACTACGATCGTCCAATCAAGCCCTCGCCGCAATTCCGCGCATCCATAGATCCACCATGGGGGGGGGGGGGGGGAAGAGATCCTTCTCCTAAGTAGCGGCCAAAACCTGGAATTCTCTCCCCACCTCGCCTTACACAGAACCACCTCTCCTTCAGAAAGCAACTAAAAACTTGGATATTCGATAAGTAATGTACCCCCCCTCCCCCAAGCGCCTTGAGACCCTCTGGGTGAGTAGTGCGCTATACAAATTTTTGAACTTGAACTACAGCCCTTTGCATATGAATACACAAAAAAATCAGCAGTATGCTGTTCAGAATCACCACAGCAATTAGAGTTAGAACAAGCATTTGCAATGCAATAGGTCTCGCAGTTAGAGTTAGAGCCATTGGCATTGTAAATGGCAATGCCTTTTATTTATGTGTTGGTTTTTAAAACGTAAATAAAAGGCAGTCAATTACAATGCCAATAGTTTAAACTCTCGCAAATGTGAGACCTATTGTATTGCAAATGCTTGTTTTCTCATCCTGACACTCACTACGGCTCTTCGGCTCTGTCTGCAACTTCTCCAAATCAGATATGTTGTAGGGACCACGGTGTCAAAGGTGAGAGTATTGTCTTATAACTAGGAAGCTGGGTACTTTGTATAAGAATGTAAGTTAGGCCCCGCGCTTCCTTGACCTTCTGGTATAGGTTGGACAAGATACAGCTGACACAGATGGTAATAGTTTGATTTAGCCAGACACTTGATTACATAATTATTACACGAAGCCGAGTGGTCATTATCCTCGCACAGGATGTGTGTTCTCTACAAGCCACAGCCGCTTATGTTGTCAGTGTTGGCAAGACTGCTGTTGAAGGACTGTTGGTGTCATGAACCATGCCTGCAACCCCGACTCACCTTTGACCCGAGACACTCCTCTTCATGCAGAAACGCAGGGGTTGTGTTTCTCGCCGCTTATGAGGTCTGTGTTGGCAAGACTGCTGTTCAAGGACTGTTGGTGTCATGAACCATGCCTGCAACCCCGACTCACCTTTGACCCGAGACACTCCTCTTCATGCAATAACGCAGAGAACAATACGCTAGATGTACTACTATGTGTTATCGGCGAACAGAAACTTATTTTCCACAAAAGAAAGCTCACGAAATCAATTTAAGGTTGGTAACAGCGACTGGTCACAATCATGGGGATAGTGAACTACAAGAGTCCCCAGATAACTGTGGCCGGTTTTAAATAAAAACAAGGTTTGTGTGGCAGAAAATGCCGCCGGAATTCTGCCGCGTCCGGACCGGAAGTCAGGCAATGTCGCCTGTGACGGGGGCGGGGCCGCGTACGGACCGGAAGAGGAGGCAGGCGGAGTAAATGCGTATCGCGGCCCGGGGCTCCTGTGAGCAGTGGAGAGCCCCGGGGCCGCCAGCAGGAGGTTGCTCAAGTGTTGCGAGGCTCCCTTGACCAAGAGGGTGCCCCGGGAAACGAGCTGGCAAGAGCCGCAGCATGAACTCTGCGGAGGGGGCACGAGGCACATGCCCGGTGCCTGCCCCTGCCGCGTGCTGAGGGCGGAGTCCCCAGAGATTGGCCCGGTAAGTTAAAAAGGGCTGGGGGGGGGGGGTCTTGGTGCACTTGTGTGTGTGTATGTGTGCGGGGGGGGGGTGGCGGTGCACTCGTGTGTGTGTGTGTGTGCGCGCGAGTGTATGTGTGCGGGGGTGTGTGTCTGTATGTGCGTGCATGCCCGCTCGTGTGTGTGTCTGTGTGTATGCGCATGCATGTATGGTGTTTGCCACTGTTTGCAATCAGTTGCCACACCGACTACTGCTTGTGCCTTTGCTGTCCACTAGTCCTTGCCTACCATCTGTTCTTTGTATGTACCTTCTGTCCCTCTGCTGTCTACTAGTCCTTGCCTACCATCTGTTCTTTGTATGTATGTTCCCTGCTTATGCTTCAATAGTATGCTTATGCCACTGCTTTCTACTTCTGCCGCTATTCAATGCATAACTTGTGACGCTATTCAATGCATGTCTCTATGTTCTCTGCTTGTGCCTCTATTCCATGCTTGTATCTCCATTCTATACTTGCTTGTGCCTCTGCTGTCCACTAGCCCTTGCTTACCATCTGTTCCTTGTATGTACCTTTGTCTCCTGCTTATGCTTTTATTGTATACTTGTGCCACTGTTTTCTACTTCTGCAGCTATTCAATGCATGTCTCTATATTCTCTACTCATCTTCATTCTATGCTTCTATTGTATGCTTGTGCCACTATTCGCAATCAGTTGCCACACTGACCACTGCTTGTGCCTCTGCTGTC
Source organism: Lissotriton helveticus (assembly GCF_964261635.1). Classification (NCBI taxonomy): domain Eukaryota; kingdom Metazoa; phylum Chordata; class Amphibia; order Caudata; family Salamandridae; genus Lissotriton; species Lissotriton helveticus. Next base: position 1,244,370,929 of record NC_136061.1, read on the forward strand.
CACTAATCCTTGCCTACCATCTGTTCTTTGTATGTACCTTTGTTCCCTGCTTATGCTTCAATACTATGCTTGTGCCACTGTTTTCTACTTGTGCCGCTATTCAATGCATGACTTATGCCACTCTTCAATGCATGTCTCTATGTTCTCTGCTTGTGCCTCTATTCCATGCTTCTGCTTGTGCCTCTATTCCATGCTTGCTTGTGCCTCTGCTGTCCCTCTACTGTCCACTAGTCCTTGCCTACCATCTGTTCTTTGTATGTACCTTTGTTCCCTGCTTATGCTTCAATAGTATGCTTATGCCACGGTTTTCTACTTGTGCCGCTATTCAATGCATTACTTGTGCCGCTATTCAATGCATGTCTCTATGTTCTCTGCTTCTGCGTTTTATTAAACAACGTGTCATCTTAAAGCACATCTCTCTTCTCTGCCTCTGCACACATTAAAGCACGTGTTTTTAAAGCAAACGCGCAGCATTTTCTCAAATAACGCCACACTATATAACTACATCTTTATAAACGGCGTCGCCATTTAGCTGCTTTCGGAACACCTTACGATATAGAGCATTTTCGATCATGCCATTAAACACGCTGCTTTTTATTAAAGAACAGACCCTTTAGGCAAACACGCAGCATTTCCTTAAACAACGTCGCTGATGTCCTGAAACACGCTGCTTTCGGAACACCTTACGATATGGTGCATTTTCGATCATGCCATGAAACACGCTGCTTAAAAGAAACTGAAAGTTACACGTTTACCCGCACTCTAAACGTGCATTGCCGCACTCTAAACGCGCATTGCAAGAAACCTGCAACAAAGTCAATTGAGCGCTCGTACTTGTGCGCGTGCCAGTTTCAAATCGCCTCCAAGGAGATGCGTGCGGCCAGGATTGTCTCCTGGAAAGCAGACACGCCGACAAAAGGTCTCTGGCGAGAACGCGCTTCCGCGCGCTTAGCCGAGACCTAAAAAGCATATATACCGGTCAAAAGTTATAGCATCTTGAGTCAAAATCAACCTACACACCAAATCGATCTGGTGGAAGACCATAAAATACTGAAGCACTAATTTCTACTGCTGAAACAGCAGCAGCTACAATAGAGATGGGAGACAGTGAAAATGTAGTGGTATGAACAGCTGTGACCAACAGGGAAGGAGAAATCACAGGAACAGTACAATTGGAAAGGTGCATTTCGAGAGCAGCTCAAGGCGACCAAGCTGAAATGTTTTCGGGAAAAAAAGTTGCAATTAATTTAATCTTTCTTAGACATGAACTGAAGAGAGTGAAGTGAAGAACCACAAGAGGATGGGAGCTATTCTGCTGTACCCAATCAAACTGCAGTTATGGCAGGTCAATCCTCAAGTGAAATCCCTAAAATGATTCCACCCTAGAAGTAACCTGATGGCACAGACAAACTAGCTGTACATTCTTCTTACTATTCCTGAACTCATCATGATGTCTGCATTAATACACAAAAGCCAAGAGAAGACTTATACCCAACCCACAAAGGTGGAGCCCTGGTGTGGGTGCTTATGAAGACGCCTCAAGACACACAAAACAGTAATCTAAATGTCTTTGTCCAAATATATCAAAGTACCTTTATTGTTTTAGTCGAAATAGCAATACAATAAAAATGCATTATAATTTATGATGTGCAAAATGACTAACAGTTGTTGCAATGTAAATATCGAAACTCCATTCAATACTGCATTCAACACATTTATATAAATGCAACTCATTAAAAAAATCTAATAAGACAATCTTGATTTAAAACCCCAATTTTATGATGTAACCACAGATATTAAAACACAAACCTAATATAAAAGTTACTCATAATTTAACGGTGTACATTCATGCTGTTTTTAAGGAACTTTCTAGAGTCAGAAAAGCGGCCAGTAGAAAAAAACACGTTGTACCCTTCAGCAGCCAAATAATCCTGGCTCGTCTCAAATGAGATCTTGTTGCTTTCCATGCTGAGTAAATATATGCCGCAACTGCAAGGTTCATTTCCCTTGAGTCCCTCTTGTAACAAAGTTTGAGGGCTTCCTTGTAGCACTGCGTGTTATATTTTAGAAACAAGGGACACAAAAAGTACCTTCTGTGTAGCAAGGTGTTGTACGTTGAAGCATGAAATAAACTATTGTCTCGAAGCCTCCCGGGGCACCGGTACAGGTGTCTGAAATGTTGTCCACAGGCCTAGACCGTTTTTTAGTGAACAATGATACCTGCTAAGTACCAAGCTCAAACGTATCGAGAAATCAAGGTGTTCATTGAAGGCCAAGAAAATGAGCTGGGGATTGCAGGAGAAACTATGGAAGGTAACAGACAATAGAGGTTTCCCCACAGAAAAAGAGCAAAAACAACCTGATGGACACAGCACATTGTGTCACAATTGGAGCTCATAAGAACAGGATACAAGATAATTATGTAAATACAATTGTGGTCACTACTGCCATGCCACTGGAACAGAGGTCTAATTCCCCACACAGTAAATCAACACTTTAGCTCCCAAAGTCAACCATTGTTTCAAATTCCAACTCCTGTACATTAACTTTATAGCTAATGTGAAGCTTTCCCATGCCTCTGGAATGATCTTAAGCAATTTTACCCAGATTTTAGACTCTTTTTAGATATTCGATGATAATAATATCAGAGTATACCACAACAAAATAACTTTTAGGAGAATACCTGGAACACAATTTGGCAAACTGTTGAAAAGCACTGAAACAAGGAAATTGTGGCAATTCGCTAGATAAATGAGTTTAAAACGATATGAGCAAGTTTGCTAAGTACGTTCAGAAACATAAAGCATGGCAAAAAATAAGGTTTAAAAAAAAAAAAAAAACAAGACTAACTAAAATTAGACTCTGTTTTAACTTCCTGAACGTTAATTGTATTTTGAAGCTGTCAAATGTGTTGAGCAGGGGGAAGAAGCAATTTAACAAACAGGAAATCAACATCACCAAACCGTTACCTCCCCTCACCCTTTCAATTTTAGCATTTAAACTGAAATCGATAGTAAGCACAGATGGGGGGGCTCTAAAAATGTAGGGACCAGCCAGCAGATGTCATTGAGAATGGGTTTTAAATTAAACTGAATGCGATTTAGGAGCAGTTTCGTAAATATACCAAATCTAGACATGGACACATTTTAGACAGGAACAAACTGACCGCAAGCTACGAGTTTTAACACCCAAACACTCCACGTGAGAAATTAATGCTTCTCAAATGTGTGAATTGAAAAGCAATGTTAATATAAAGCCAAATTGCACAAATTCAAGAGAGATGGGTATGGGTCGAATCCTACCGTGTAAAATGCTTTAAAAAAATCATATTATCTTTTGTAACTCACTCTGAATGCAAGTGTGCGGTTAGGTAGTATTTTACATTTGAGACTGGCTGTCCAAATTCTAACGTAAACTTAACAGAACATCAACGCATGCCGGTAAATGCTACCCAAATTCACAACGGAATGAAGCATTTTCGAAACAAAGTATTAATAAAAGGTCAGTGGCAATACTAAAAGACTGAAGGGAAATCTAGATAACAATCCATTTATGCGCTCAAAAAGTGCCCTGGATTCAATGGTCACATTCAAGAGAATGCTCTTACAAACTCAGATGGAAAGAGCTGGTGAAAAAAACGAAGGTGGCAAGCCACTTTCAGATTTTAATTTAAGGATAAAATATCCAGAAAATTAAAATATGAATTTGTTCCTATACTCACTCGTTTTTAGGTCTCGGCTAGCGTGGCTGCGCACATGTGCAGCCGCTCAGCGAGATTTTGTGTTTCGGAGTAGCTTCAGTAAAGGGCTTTAAGCCCCGCCCCTCCGTTCTATTGGCTGGCATCACCGTTTATGCTAAACGGTGGACAGCCATTGGAAAAGAGCTCTTTTTGACGTGTACTTTAGACTTTTTCAGCCAGCCCACTTGGACGGGCTCGCCTGCTTTCCTTCTGAAGTAAAAGGTTTCTTATCTTTATGGGGCCATGTGTTTCAACACATGGCGCCATAAAGACAAGCTCCACTGCGTCTTTATTTTTGCATCTCGCTTTCACTTTCACGATGCAAAAATAAACCGTAGCTGCCTGGCGAGCGCTTGTTTTAAAGCACACATCCCTGCAGCAGAATGCAATAAACTGTGGCTGCCTGGCGAGCGCTGGTTTCAAAGCACACATCCCTGCAGCAGAATGTGGCCCTCCTTTCCTCAAGGCCTGTGTGTTTTCTGGAGTCGTGTACAGAATTGACCCCCTTCCCCCGCCCCAGTAACAGTGCGTTGCGTATAGTGCGTGATGCTCAGTGCTTGCTCTGCTCACCACGAAGGCGCGGCGGAGATAAGCCCGGCTGTGTGCATTTCTCAGACACACGTTTCTGTGTGTGTGTATATAAAATACTGTTTTCCTATAGTGACAATGTGCACACTTTATTGTTTTCCACTTGTGCTTACAGCAGAAGAGATGAGAGAGGACACCTGTAAACAGAAGACAGATATTGGCCTGTCTAAAATTAATGTGTACACAATACTGAAAAAAACATGCAAAGGGCGCTGTATCACACAGAACGTCAGTTTACACCAGGGGGCGTGGGGCTCTCGTTGTATTAAAGACAATTGGTGAAGTTCCCGTTTGCACTTAAAATCAGTCAGACTAGGAACAATAAGAAACAAATGCGCGGGTGTAATTTTCGGGACGGAAACCCGGAGGAGGCGATTTTCTAATAACATAACATGTGTATTTGTAAAGCACACGTTCACCACTACGGGTATCTTGGCGCTGAATAACAGATGTTTGTTGTTACCCAACTCAATGGTACTCATTTATCGACCTCAGATGGATGAAAGGCTGAGTGGACCCGCTGGGATTTGAACCTGTGACCAGGAGGTCGAACACAGGCCCCTGCAGTAGACGCATTAGTCCACTGGGCCACCAGACCCGGCTAATGACGTTCAAAACGAAAAGTAATTAATATCGCCTCTTCCCAGTGGATGGGAACAAAACATTTTAAAGAAAGGGAAAAAAATGTATCATAGATACATTTTTTTTATTGAGGGTGAAAAGTTTGTCTCATACACATTTGAATTATTTCCAAACAAATAGTTATTACCACAGAGAAAATAAAACAGCTAGGGGGTTGTGCAAAAAGTTTCGAAATGATTTAACTTGTAAAAAATGCCCTGTTCGTATACTGCGTTTGGTTGGAAGAGTGTGGTCATTTTGATAAATTATTCCAAATGATAATCTCAGTTTAAAATGCGTTATTACGGATTTTGCCCCAAAGATGAACGAAAATCAAAAATCAACATTAAAATATACATATATTTAAATCAACGACTCCCTCCAACCTAGTCCTTTATTTAGGTGCTTGTTCAAATTCTATGTGGTCATGCAAACTCTGATCATATGGATCCTTAGCACATCTTTGTTAGCTACCTATTATTTTTATTTCTAGTTTTATAAATATTTGGAGACAAGATGTGACATAACGACCAGATCTGCAGACTGTGGAATCAGGAAGCCAGGTTCGAAATGCTGACATTTACACAGCCACTGCCAGACATAGACCTAGATTACATCATGAGCAATGAAAAACTTCCTTCATGCTCCCCGAAAAAGCAAAGGAGGTAATTTTTGCTGCATCATAAAAATGATATTGTTCATAGCAACGTGGCATGCAAACAGTACACTCGTATTTTACTTTGAAATGTGAACTTTTTGTGACTACGCTGCAAGCTTGCCTGCATGTTTAACATTATAATAGGTATAATTACATAATACTTAGCACCCCGGGTTTAATAAGGGCTAGGAGTCATTCTTTATTGAGTATGAGTAGGGGACAAAGAGAGGAGAGAGTGGAGAAAAGGAGCAGTGAGTGCGACAAAAAAAAAAAAGATAAGCATACCTGTAGACAAAGAAAACAAGCATTGAAAATTCAATAGGTCTTGCCTTTGATTAAGTTAAAGCCATTTGCTTTGCTAATGAATAGCAAAGCAAATGGCTTTAACTTAATGAAAGGCGAGATCTATTGCGTTTTAATGCTTGTTTTCTTTGCATTTCGGCACCCACTAGCACAGAGCAAAGTGAACAAAAACAGACAGTTTTCAGAACAGTCAGAAGCTATTAATGTACAGTTCCAAAACGAGGTACACAAACGTATAGGTTACTGTTCATCAAAACCATCATAGCTGAAGAGAAAAAAAACACTTTAGTTAAGATGACATTTTCAGTCAGAACCCTTACGGGAGACATGCAGCGGGAAGCGAGTAGGCTGGAAAGCCTTCATATACACACAAATCACAAAGCTCCTACAAAGTTTAAGAGTGGGTAAACTGGGGCAAAGCGGTGCAGCTTCCAACTCAATAATAAAGTACATCAGTGTGATCTTCCATTTTGGCTGTCACAGATCAGCCTTAAATAATGACAGTTCTCTTCTGCCAGTTCGAACGTCGATACCAAAAAAGATAAACAATTGTTTTACAACCATGGACAATGTAAAAAGGCGAACGTGCAAAGAGCTCGATAAAAACAAAAGAGAAAAACTTCAGAGCACCTGGAGACGTGAACCAGACAGGCCGTGTGTACATCTGAACGCAAGGGTTTAAACAGTGTTCTTGACACATGCACCGTACACACAAGGCTCTGAGTTAGATCTCTCACAAAAAAAGTACAACGCTCTATGTTTAAGTGATACATATACACGAAAATCAAACCATGAGAAACGAAGTAAATCAGAGGCAAGAAGCAAAATAACTATACAGGGTAGTATTGTATAAAGATATTGGTGGATTTGTATAAATACACAAACACACATGCAAGCGTATAACATATAGACACAATTCATGTAGGTGAATATATACGTACATATTAAGTCTACCGACAATGATAGCTCAAACAGATGTACAGCCTCACTTCCTCTAAATGCATTACTTGCTCGTATAAAAACATATATTGAATCAATTTACACCAAAGACACAGCAGTGTTAAAAAGCGGACCAGGCATTATCCCCATAAAACTGCACAAAGGGCTTCCAATGGAATAAGACAAACAATTAGAGGACACGCATAACAGTAAGACTGTCAAGTAGTAAAAGGGTGCCTGAGTAGGATTACTGAAAATAAACAAACACAACTGTGGTTCAGGAAAGAAAAGAAGACACCACCGCCCTGCACCGGTATATGACTGATGAGGGGGCACAGTACGAATAGCATAGCTGAAGGTAGCCGAGGGGCCTTTAGGGGGGGTGCATTACATAGCCCTGCCCCCTTTCCCCCGCGGCCTCCAGCTCTCTGCTCTGCTAACAATAGGGGCCTGGCCTGGCTTCCTGGCAAAAGGGAGGGGGGGTGCGCCTCCACGATCTCCTCCCCTCGGTCCGGTAGCACACCGGAGAAGCACGAAGGGCGGAACGGACAGCTCGTACCCAGGACAGTTGCCGAACACCCTGCAGAGTGGATACTCACTGGTGGGGCGGTAGGATGAGGCTGGATGTCGGAGAGGACCAGTCTGCCTCTCTGCCTTTCACTCCGACAACATGGCGGCGCTCTGGGGGCCGACCAGTGGCGGAGCGCGCGCTGCATGCTGGGAGCGTCATGGCGGCTGCGGCCAGAGCGGGGGGGGCCAGGGCAGCTGGGCGTCACCTTGGCAACGGCGGCGCGCGTCAGGTTGGGTAGCGGAAGTCGCGTACAGACAGCTCAGGAACAGCTGTGAATCCGTGATCCAGTTGGTGTGCATGGAAGGGACCCGTCCCGCGACTGGTCACCTTTCGCGCTCTATTCTCGCAGTGACAGTGAGCTGTCAGGAAGATTTGGCTTTTTTATTTTTTAGCTCGCATCGCAGACAAACTAGATAAGTACTCTGAACTCACAGGACGAAGACCGTCTCCACGATTTTTTCGCCCCTATGGGTGATTCCTTTTAGTTCTGGTGTATGAGTTTATAACAGCAGAATACTTTTTTGATTAAAAAAAAGTACATTTACTTGTTGAGTTCCGAGGTTTCTGTAAACAAACTGTATGCTAGGCGAATTTTAAAAATGTTAAATTCCATACAAATTGAGCTTGATCTCAGATTTTGGAATGCGCGGTTGTTGTGACCTTAGTGTTGTGTCCGTGCGTGGACACCGTTTGTGTTCATACCTTCCTGTTGTCTATAAGTGGACACCGTATCTGCTGTGATGTCTCAGCTGTCAACGGTGCACTGACAGTTGACAGCTGATCACTACACCGCGCTGACGTTGGTAAGCTCCAGCTGTTCCTGGAGCCTGTGCTGGTTAAATTAATAAAGAACGACTTCAACATCTACTACTTTGTGTATCCAGTTCTTTACAAGTGGTGACGAGGATGGGATGGAACGACAAGAACAAACTAGAGGAACAACTCAAACCATTCTGGGAGGTGAGAAATGAACTGTCACACGAAAATGGATTTCTTCAAAGAAAATTAATAAGAACTATTGATGCCACTGAAAAGTTGTATGTAATTAAGCCACAGCAGAAATAATAATTGAGTATTACAGCCTAACAATAATAGCTGTCTTGCACATGACTTTGCAGAGCACACATGTATACATTATAGATAAGCACATATAAAAAAAATAATAGTTGCTTAAACAGAGCAACTAATTTACTGAGTGCAAGAACAAGAACCTCCATACCATAATTGAAAACAAAACAAATGGCGTCAGGATGCGTGTGGAATCTTTCGCCACCAGAAACTTTCCTACGTGGAGGAGGACAACCAACATTAAAATGGGAAGAATGGAGGGAATAAAAGCAGAGAAAAAATATACAATGCTCATGCATTGTTTAGGCGCAGGAGGAATACAAGTTTACAATTCCATTAACAAGAAAATAAGAGCTGAAAATGAAGGAGATGTATTTGAAAACGCAATAGATGATCTCAATACGTATTACAAACCCACAGTGTATGTTGGCGTTGATCGTTACAAGTTCTTCCATCGCAAACAAGGAAAGGATGAGTCAATAGATGATTTTGTGTTTGCATTAAAAAATCTTGCGATCAATTGTAGATTCGGTGCACTGCATGACGAGTTCATAAGGGACCAAATAGTGATGCAAGGATCCAATGAAAACATCCAAGATAATCTGTAGGCTAAGGGCGAATATCCCCTTCAAAACATTATTGACATTGCACCCAAGGCAGAACTCACAGGGCGCTGCCCTAAAGCTGTCTTGATAGAAAATAAAGAGAAGAAAGAAGGTGAAGCAATTAGTAAAGTGAGTGACCAAAAAACTAATTTTAAACAGAATTGGAACAAAAAAAGTTACAAATCACAGTTTAGAAAATTTGAGGCTAAAAGCTGGGGACACTGTTATAGATGTGGTAGCACGTCTCATATGGCTAACAACATAAAATGCCCTGTGTGGGAAGTAAAGTGTTCACATTGTGGTGTTAAAGGACATTTCTTCAAGGCTTGTTACAAACGCAAGCCAAGACAAGTAAAAATAGTTGACGATTCTGAAGACTACAAACAAAGCATGTCAGATGATGATGACATAAACATGTTTGTGCTTAATATAGACGATGACCAAGTTGATGAAATCACAAGTACTGGCAAAACAAAAACAAAGAAACCTATGTGCAACATGACCATTGGTGGTGTTAACATAAGTATAGTGGCAGATTCAGGATCACCCTATACTATAGTGAATGAAGAAGTTTGGACTGAAAAATTCAGTGAAAGTATTGGTGGACAATTACAAAAAACAGATATAATAATTAAATCATTCACTGGAGAGCCAATAGATGTGTGTGGGTACAGAGAACTTGAATTTGTATTCAAAGGAAGAGAATCTGTTGGGAAACTTTATGTGTCCAAGGTTGGACCATCAGTCCTAGGGTGGGTGGACCAAGGAAAGCTGGGGATGATTCTTGACCCTAGCAAAGCTGATCCTGTATTGAGTGTAACAGAGTACAAAGATTATGCCAAATCTTTGTTGGAAAAGTACCCAAGGGTGTTCAGCGGGACAGTTGGGGCATTGAAAGGGTACCAGCACAGGATCAAGTTAAAGGCAATCACGACTGTCGTACATAAGACGAGAAACATTCCTTTTGCAATAAGAAATGAAGTCTAAAGACCAACTCAAAAAACTGCTGGATGAGGGAATAATAGAGAAAGTTGAAGCATCAGAATGGGTCGCCCCACTGGTTTGTGCGAAATTTCCCAACGGCAAGCTGAGACTTTGCGTGGACCTGTGCGATCTAAACCATAATATAGTAGTGGCGCAGTACCCCCTACCTAACATCAGCTAAATGCTTGCTACCACAAAAGGTATCAGGTGGTTCTCCACCATTGATTTAAAGTCTGCCTATCACCAGGTGCCACTCCATAAGGACAGCAAAAAATTGACAACGTTTATAACTCCATTGGGATATTTCAGGTTCACCAGAGTTCCTTTTGGCCTTGCTTCAGCGGACGCCATGTTTCAAAGACTGATGCATAACATTTTTGAGGGAGTACAGGACATTACTATTTCAAGATGACATCCTCATCATGGGCAGAACAAGAGAAGAACATGATACCAAGGTTAAGCAGGTATTAGAAATCCTCAACGAAAAAGGGTTAACTGCAGAACACCTCAAATGCAAATTTGCATGTAATTCTGTTAACTATCTTGGTCACCGTATAACAGGTGATGGTATCAGCCCAAAACAAGAACTCATTCAAGCTATAAAAGATTCGCCTGTACCCACAAACAAAGATGAACTGCGTTCTTTTCTGGGTATGATTGAATTTTATGCCAAATTCATCAAACAATTTTCACAAAAAACATATGTATTAAATCAACTACTCAAATTAAGGAACAAGTTTGAGTCGACAGAAGAATGCAATACAAGTTTCCAAGACCTAAAATGGGACTTGTGCACAACGTTGCCCTTGCAAGGATTTGACATATCACTGCAGAATTATGTGACAACAGATGCAAGCAATAAAGGATTGGGCGCTGTGCTCACACAAAAAGACGCAAGAGGTAAGGAATACACTATAGCTTTCGCCTCATGATCACTTTCTCCTGCGGAAGAGAACTTTTCTGTAATTGAACGCGAAGCACTAGCCTGTGTATGGGCACTAGAACATTTCAGACACTTTGTTTGCGGCAGAAAAAAAATTACGTTGTGTACTGATCACAAACCTTTAACTAAAGTGTTCACCACAAAGGGTTTGTACACAGCCTCTGCCAGGTTAGCCAGGCTATCTGTTCGCTTATTTGATTACATGTATGACATCCAATATGTCCCTGGTATACGAAATGTAGTAGCCGATTTTTTTAGTAGAATGCCAGTGAGTAAGGCTGGTAATGATGACAGTCCGGATAAGGATGAAGGAACAATCGCTAATGTACTGGAGTATTCTAGTGGGATTTCAAAAGAAGAATGGTTCTTGGAACAAGACAAGGATAAGACTATCCAACAAGTGATACAGATGACGACCCTGGGATGGAACAACAAGAACAAACTAGAGGAACAACTCAAACCATTCTGGGAGGTGAGAAATGAACTGTCACACGAAAATGGATTTCTTTTAAGAAGTGGTAGGTTTGTTCCTCCCAACAGTATAAGAAGCAAACTACTAAAGCTTTGTCCCGAAGGACATTTGGGAATAGCAAAGACAAAAGGCAGAGTAAAAAACATGTACTGGTGGCCAGGAATAAGCATTGATGTAGAGAGAACGGTCAGAGAGTGCTCTCTTTGCATGGACTCAGACAAGTCACAGGTGACGTTCAGACCACCACTGCAACCACTCCCTTGTCCCAGCATGCCATGGGAGAGAATAGGTGTGGACATTATGGGCCCTGTGTTTGATGGTCAAGAAAAGTGGTACATAATAGTTATGACTGATCACTTCTCCAAGTGGCCTGAGGTAAAATGTATCAACAAACCTGATGCGTTAAGCGTAGTCAAGTTTATGGATGATACATTTACGCGGGAGGGGCTCCCAAAGCAGATCGTTAGTGACAACGGAGCTCAATTTATGTCTGACATTTTCAAAAATTACATTTTAAAAAACAAAATTGTACTTAAAACGACCTCAATCTACCACCCTGCCAGGAATGGAGCTGTTGAGCGATTCAACAGGGTTATAAAAGGAATAATACAACTGGCGAACAGCAACAACCTGAACTGGAAGCAAGAGACACTCAAAACTATGTGGGCCTACAGAATCACGTCATGTGAGACAACAGGACACAGCCCCTTTGAATTGATGAGGGGAAGAACTCCCCTCACAAAGGACAATGTGGGTTGGATTAAAGCTGCAAAGAGGGTATATTGGTCAAACCACCAAGTCAAAGAAAGGCTTGAACAAGCTCAGTTCCGAAGCAAAGAAACATATGACAAAAAACATGGGTGCAAACTCGTGTAACTCAAGATAGGGGATAACGTCAAGGTAAAGAAGAGTGGACATATTGGAAAGGGTCAGGACAAATACACACAACCCCTGTCTGTACGTGAAGTGTACTGCTATTCTGCACTATTGAGTGATGGAAGGGTGTGGCAGTTCTCTAACCTTTCGGCTTATATACACCCCTTGAAAGACACTGAAACCAACTTGCCCACTGAGTTGGAAATGGACAACTCACAAACGCGCAAGAGCAACATGGCACAACGCTGGGCGTCTGACTGTGAGTCCGACTATGAGTTCCCCACCACACAACTGACAACAGGTAGCTACGTGTCACTGTCCATCTCTGGGCCTTTGGAGGCTACATCCACCCTGTCTGACACCGGAAGAGTCAGACGTATGCTGCCAACTCCACCGGCACATGGCAATACTGAATCCGTATGTAGGAGCAAGGCAGGTAGGCTACTTGGCCCACCAATCAAATTCAGAGACTACATTTGTGAGTGACTTAAGCCACACCAGGTGCATCCTAACTTCTTTATCTTTCTCTCTCTGTGTTTCCTAAGAGGGAGGATGTGTTGTGACCTTAGTGTTGTGTCCGTGAGTGGACACCGTATGTGTTCATGCCTTCCTGTTGTCCATACGTGGACACCGTACCTGTTGTGATGTCATCAGCTGGCAACTGTGCACTGGCAGTTGACAGCTGATCACTACACCGCGCTGACGTTGGTAAGCTCCAGCTGTTCCTGGAGCCTGTGCTGGTTAAATTAATAAAGAACAACTTCAACATCTACTACTTTGTGTATCCAGTTCTTTACAGCGGTTTCTGCTCTTAGGGTAATACTCTGCGGAAATGGCAGTTTTTAGCAGATAAGTGTGGTTCTTCTGGCGCCACATTCGCTTGAAGCAACTATCCATCAGGATGGTGTAGTGTCGTGAGACTACGTGCGCTAGGACCCATGTGATTTTGGTCTGACTCAACAGAGGAATTAGATAAGTTGCTGGGAGCCGTGGGAGGAGTGGTTATTAACGGTTATGACATACTGAGAGTTGCAGTGTGTGATCGTAGAATAAAGACCTCCGGTACAGAGTTTCGTGTGTGGCGTGTTTACTTGCAAGCTCTCATGCTGGGGAGGATGATACTATAATAGCCGGCCCATCATAGCCCTGTCCCCACAGTGAGCTTAATGCCTCGGAACTAGTGTTTGCACATCCTCTGGCCAGGAGTAGCCAGAGGCTATGTAATAAACTGGCAGGACCTGCCCACACCGATAAGAGTGCACATGTTGTTATTAGTGCTCCGGGGGGGTATCCAAGCAGGCTCCACTCTCCATGACAGAGCACTCTGGGCCAGGGCTCGAGTCGGGGTACCACGCGGGTGGACGGCGTCCCCCACTTATTTTTCAGGGTGGACACCGTCCCCCCTGCCAAACAGCTGGACTTCACCTTTTTGGCCTCTCTGGGACGAGATCGGAGCCACCTTTCGTGCCTTCACTTCCTGTCGTGACGTCACTTCCGGTGACATCGTCCCCCCACTTCTTTTTTTAGGACTTGTGCCCTGCTCTGGACCCTCCTACACTGGCAATGAGGATGGCCCATGCGTACACCATCGCCCACACCCTGTTGTGAGCACACTGCCACTGCGTTCCCTGGAAATAGACCGCTGTGTCCTAGCACCATGCAAATGGCACCTAACAACCAGCTGCCTCCTTCACAGCGCCCTGCTCCACCCAGCCGCAGGTGAGCTGCTCCCTGCAACCACTGGCCTGTCTCCTAGAGGTGAGCTGCACGTTACTCTGCTGTTGACGCCCCAACACTACTCCACATCGGCAGAGGGCCACAGTTGCCCCTCCCTCACCACGCTCTCTCGCACGCTCTGGAGGGGCGCCGCTTCTCAGCTTTGGAACCATGATCACTTGCTCTGTAGGCCGTGCTGGCCCTTCAGCCACTCTCCACAAGCTTAGAAGTTTTGTACTGCTTATCTCTATCTTACATCGTTACGATGTTTGATACTGCACATCGGCAGCAACGCTAAGTAAGAAATAAGCACAGAACATTATATAAAAGGAAGAAAAAAGAAACACAACAAAAACAAGAGAAAACAAAGAAGAAAGTGTAACAAGACAAAGCAAAAAGAAAAATGTAACACTATATCACAGCATCACCAAGCAGCACAATCATGTCATGGCAGATGAATTCAAAGCCGTACCTCCACAAAGGCAGCCACAGGATTCCCCGTTACCACCATTCAGTGAACTTGCAGACCGTGCCCCTTCCTCGTCCCACTGGAAAACATGGGTTGGGAGGCTCAATGAACACTCAATGCACATTTTGATCCACAACTCAATCCTGATTTTGAATGCTTTAAGCTCCGCCAAGCCCGGCAAAGAGAAGGAGAGTCCATAAATGCTTTTTACAAATGCCTGCACTTGCTAGCCAGCACATGCATAAGAGATAACCACCCAAAGGAGATAAAGGCACAGATCATTCAAGGGTGCCAAAACAAGACCCTTAGAGGACTCATACTAAGGCAACCTGAGATCACCCTAGATGACATCCTCATCATGGCCAGATCCCATGACCTATCGACTGCCTGCACTGCCGAAATGGATGCAGCTATTACACAGCAGCCAGTCGAGACCAAAACAGTGAAAATAGAGTATGTCAATGCAATTCACGTGAAAGGAAGGGCAAGCAAACCAGGAAATCAAGACACTCATTGACCAAACCTCCACTTCAAGTACTGTGTACAGGACGAGCACCTTCTTGACTACTGTGCTGCACAGGGCAGCATGGGCTTGAACTGTGATAACTCAACTATTTCGCCAACGTGTGCAGAGGAGGAGCCAAAGGAAGGGAGTCAAGGGGAGAAGCACCCCGAAGAGACCCATACAGTAGCTGACACTAGATTATCCTGAGCCCCACAGTGCCTCCAAGCTGCCACAATGTCACCTGCACTGCCTAGAAGACTCCTCATCAAAGGAAGTGATAGGGAAGTCTTCCTCATCTCATTCACCAATGAGACCTGAAGCGATACTGGCTGCAACAACCGTTGTGCATAGTTCAAATTGCCAGGTCCGATGTAAAAATGCCTTTTGACACTGGAGCTTCAGTGAAAGTTATGGGCATCCAAAAGTTACAGACAACACCAACCAAGGTCGCCCTTATCACCAACCAACACCAAGATATTCACCTACTTTAGCCAGTCCCTGCTACTGTTGAAAGGACAAATGCTGGCACAGATAATGTCAGAAGATCGAGAAGTGACAACCACATTTTACATAGTCAACAAAGAAGCCGACACCCTCATAGGGAGCCACACAGCCAAAGACCTGGCCCTAGTGTTCTTCGCTCAGAGCATGACAGCCTTCCAGATCAGCGAGCTCCTGGACCAATTACGCTGACTCTTTAAGGGCCTAGGATGCCTGAAAGCCCCACCTATCAAAACTTCAGATAGACAAGTCCATCAACCCAGTTGCCCTTCATCATGTGCTTTTTCATCTGCGGCCGTTGGTTGAGAAAGAGTTAGACAAACTGGAGTGCCAAGGGTTCATTATAAGAGTATCTGGGCCGATGCCATGGGTATCCCCGATGGTCATAGCAGACAAACGAAAGCAGCCAGGAAAAAGCCATCTCAGCATTGACATGCGCCTCCCCAAAATAGCCATCAAACGGGAGAGGCACATAACACCCACTATGGATGATATAATCGCAGACATCAACGGGTCGTGATGGTTTTCCAAACTGGACCTCGATGCAGATTATCATCAATTTCTCTTTTCTGAAGAAAGCAGATACATCACTACGTTTTCAATGCACCTGGGGCTGTGCAGGTACAAGAGACTGAACTTTGGCATCTCTTCTGCAGCCAAAGTCTTCCAGGATGCCATCAGGGAGATGTTGTCTGGCCTCCAGGGTGTCATGGATGTAAGTGATGACATCCTGATTTACTCCATGGCCACAGATGAGCACCACAAATGCCTGCATGCCATGTTGAAGCCCCCGTGGGAGCACATTGTCACCTTACACAAGGAGAAATGCTCTTTCTTTCAAAATTTCATCGCATTCTTCAGTTGCGCATTTTATCAGGATGGCGTGCAAGTTGACACTTGGAAGTCTCAAGCTATACAACAAGCCCGGGCCGCAACAACAGTGTCAGAAGTCCATAGCTTCTTGGGTATGGCCACCTATTGCGGGAGATTCATTTCCAATACAGCCACCATAGCTGAGCCACTGAGTGACCTAGCCAAGGTCGATGTCCCCTGGTCTTGGGGCCCGAAAGAAGAAGATGATTTCTTCTTCTTTCTGGCCACACAGACAGTGAAGACGGCCCTACTTAGCATAGCCATCATGGACTACTTTAACCCTGAGGGACAAACCAAACTATTGGTTGACGCCAGCCCAATAGTCCTGGGAGTGGTACTCACACAAGAACTAGAGCCTGGGAAGTGGGCTCCACTAGCTTTTGCCAGCAAGTCACTGACACCTACAGAAGCAAGGTACTCCCAAATAGAAAAAGAAAAACTCACGATCAAGTGGGCTTGCAGGCACTTCTACTTATACCTTTGCAGAAGACCATTAAAGGTGATCACGACCACCAACCAATCATCACTTTGTTCCGTGGGACTGTCCCATACCCTCCGCCTCAGAGTGTGCGGTGGACCATCCAACTGCAACACTACCAAATGAAGTTTGTGTTCCGACCAGGGTCCAAGAACCCACCTGATTTCCTTTTTCACTATCCACATCTCCCCACAAAGGAAGATGATGACTGCAGTGCTGCCACTGAGGCGCTTAGCAACATAATCTCTCAAAGCACCTGTCCACGAGAACTCACTCTTCATGAAATCAGAGAGGCCATGGCTGAAGACCCAGTCATGGTAAAAGTGCAGTATGCCCTACTGAATGAGTCAGGGCACAACTTCTTAAGAGATGCCAATGAATGGCATGGTCTGGAGAAGGACACCTTAATGAAATTCTGTAGAGTTTGAGATGAGCTAAGTGCTACAACAGACGGCTTGGTTCTGAGAGGGCAGTGCCTGGTGATTCCAAAAGGGCTACAAAGTCTAACAACTGATATAGCCCATGGGGACATCAATGAACAGCCAAAATGAAGGCCCAGATGAGAGAAAGGGGTTGGTGCCCCTGAATTAGAAGCAGCTGTCGATGACATAGTAAGACAACGCCCCTCATGCCAGCTCTCAAGAAGTGCACTCGCCCGTCCTGACTGAAAAACCCTGCACTGCACCCTGGGCCAAAGTGAGCCTAGACCATGGGAGTTTCCCAGATGGAAGGTTAACGGTTGTTAGGGTCAACAGTTACTCAAAGTACCCCTTTGTTGAGATAGTTGAATTAACAGCATTCACCAATGTAGACCGTGCCCTGGAAAGGGCCTTAGCATTGTTCAGCCTGCCAGAAAAACTGATAACCAACAATGGCCCACCATTCCAAGGAGCTGAACTCCAAGACCTACTCGAAAACCTGGGACTACGCCAATGCCGCATCAAGCCCCAATGGCTGCGAGCAAATGGAGAGGTAGAACGATTCATGAAAACAATGAACAAAACCCTAAGAATCACTGTGGTAGAGGGGACCAAACCCCAGGGCTTAGGCTCTTCACTGCTGCATTTACGCCCGCATTTGGACGCATTAGGACGCTCTTGCGTATTTTAAAACCTCCCGTTTTGTCGTTTCATTTAAATTATTTTATTCACAGTTTTCCCTTGTTTTTATCCCCGCTCGCACTGCTACACTATAATTAGTGCCCTCACCGCTATTTTGGCGGGCCGGTCCCTCGCGCCTCAATATTAGGTGGGCGCCATCTTGGGTGGGTGTTGGGGAAGCGCTGTATTGACTCGCGCTCTAGCAGTCAGGTGGACTGACTAGAGGCTGATTCGAGCTCATTACTTAAGGCAGGCAGGAGGTAGGTTCTCCTTGCTTAGGCTCTTCACTGCTGCATTTACGCCCGTATTTGGACGCATTAGGACGCTCTTGCGTATTTTAAAACCTCCCGTTTTGTCGTTTCATTTAAATTATTTTATTCACAGTTTTCCCTTGTTTTTATCCCCGCTCGCACTGCTACACTATAATTAGTGCCCTCACCGCTATTTTGGCGGGCCGGTCCCTCGCGCCTCAATATTAGGTGGGCGCCATCTTGGGTGGGTGTTGGGGAAGCGCTGTATTGACTCGCGCTCTAGCAGTCAGGTGGACTGACTAGAGGCTGATTCTAGCTCATTACTTAAGGCAGGCAGGAGGTAGGTTCTCCTTGCTTAGGCTCTTCACTGCTGCATTTACGCCCGCATTTGGACGCATTAGGACGCTCTTGCGTATTTTAAAACCTCCCGTTTTGTCGTTTCATTTAAATTATTTCATTCACAGTTTTCCCTTGTTTTTATCCCCGCTCGCACTGCTACACTATAATTAGTGCCCTCACCGCTATTTTGGCGGGCCGGTCCCTCGGTCCCTCGCGCCTCAATATTAGGTGGGCGCCATCTTGGGTGGGTGTTGGGAAGCGCTGTATTGACTCGCGCTCTAGCAGTCAGGTGGACTGACTAGAGCCCTACTTAAACTGGCTATTATGGCGCGCAGCGTGTGCGCGCTGCGAGTGCGCCGCAGTGACGCCGGAGTCACGCCAGAGTCCAGCCCGTCTGCGCCCGTCCGCGCGAAGGACGGGCTGGACGGCAGGACATTCGGCGTAGGGACCTCCGACCCCCGATACCTTAGATATTCTATTCAGACTTTACTCGAGCTTAAACCCCATAGGCTTATATGTTCTCATACGTGCTCACCGGATGACATCCTACGCCCTTTATCATGTGGATTCCGGCTGTCAGATACGGCAAGTTCTACGCCCCCTTCATCCAGTCATATGCCTTTACCATCCCTTTCCCCCAGAGTTAGGACATTGAAGGAAGATTGTATCCTCCTAAATGCACGCTCGCTTATTAAAAATAACATCTTGTTTAAGGAATTTGTATCAGATAGGAAGCCATCCCTGGTTTTCGTTACGGAAACTTGGGCAAAGGACTCCTCCGGTCCAGATCTTATTGATGCTGTCCCTGAAGGATACTGCCTGGCTCGTCAAGATAGACTGGGCCGGGTGGGAGGAGGGTTAGCAATCCTCTACAGGGATTACTTTCATTGCCACACTGCTTCTATCTCTGTCCCCATGGACAGTTTTCAAGCTCTATTCTTTTCCATAAAAAGCGGCCATAGTGCCTTCTTTAATGGAATTCTGATATATCGCCCTCCTGGGTCACGTACTGATTTTGGACAACGGCTCCTCCACGTCCTAGAACCCTACTTTGGTCGGAAAGATCTCACAGTTCTGGGAGACTTTAACTTTCATTTGGAGAGGTACGACATTAACGATACTATCTCCTTGCTTGATGCTATGTCAGCTTGTGGTTTTGCCCAATTGGTTAAAGGGGCTACACATCGAGCAGGCCATACGCTCGATGGAATTTTTTCTAATGATGAGAGGCTGACGATCAAGGACCCTATCTTTTTGTCATGGTCCGATCACCTGGCCGTTCCATTTGAGCTAGCCTGTCCGCTCATCCAATCGTCCAAAAACTTTCCGAGCAAAAAGGAATGCCGCAGGAATTTTAAGAATATCTCCAACAGCTCCTTTACCCCGTGGACATTTAATCTGTCCCTACCTCAAGGGGGAAGTGTCTCTACAGCAGTCCTATATTTTGAAAAGACAGTGACTGAGGCACTGGATGATTTAGCCCCGATCCAACTATGCTACCGAGCCAGAAAAAGGCCCTCTGCCCCCTGGTTTTCGGAACATCTTAGACTCCTCAGACAAGAAGTGAGGAGACGGGAGCGTCTATGGCACTCGGGATGGGAAATAAAGGATAAGGAAGCACATAAGACTCTGCTGAGGAAATATAAGGCTGAAATCATAAAGGCCAAACAAGAGCATTTTACGGCCCTGACTACTTCACTGACTACTCCTAAAGAGCTCTTCAAGGTAGTGGACTCCCTTATAACCCTCAAAACCCCAGATCCCGTAGTAGCATCCCAAGAGCTGTGCAATAATATTGCCTCCTTCTTTCAGTCAAAAATCTTAGATATTTACTCTGCCTTGGAGCTGCAAAAATCTCTCATTAGTGGGTCTCCTGCTCTGGGAACTATGGATCTTGCTCCGGCTGAAACACTCCCTTTGGGAACCTTAGACTCTTTTCCCCCTCTTTCTCTGGAGGACTTGGATGATCTCCTCAATAAAACCAAATCAGGTTCACCCCTGGATGTATGTCCGCTCAGGATCCTCAAACAGTGTAGGGATACTCTCCTGCCCCCCCTGGTTGACATAATGAATAGAGCCATGAGGGATGGCCTTTTCCCCACCCAATGGAAAAACGCGGTGGTAAAACCTTTACTTAAAAAGGCCTCTCTGGATCCTGCGGTTCTAAAAAACTTTAGGCCCATATCTCTGCTCCCTGCTCCAGCAAAGATGCTGGAAGCACATCTTAATAAACATCTTGCCGCATTTGTAGAGAGTTCGGGCTGTCTTGACTCCTCCCAACATGGTTTCAGGAGGGAACACAGCACCGAGTCGGCCCTCACCATAGTGTTGGATAATATCCGCACGCGTGTTGATGGGGGCCAGACCACCCTCCTGATCCTTTTGGATCTGACGGCGGCCTTTGATACCCTCTCTCCCTCAGTGTTAACATCTCGGCTGAGGGAGGTCGGGGTTCAGGGTTTAGCCTTAGATCTACTCACCTCTTCCCTCAGTCATCGAGTGCAAAGAGTGAAGTTGGGGGAGCATCTATCTCCGTCCCTGCCCGTGCAATGTGGGGTTCCTCAGGGGTCGGCGCTTAGCCCGACCCTATTCAACATCTATGTGACCCCACTTGCCAGGCTTATTAGATCATATGGGATGGAGATAGTATCCTATGCGGATGACACCCAGATCCTTGTCTCTCTCTCCCAGTCAGGTGCCCCGACTGCCTCCAATTTTAGATCTTGTATGGAGGCAGTCGGACAATGGATGATTCACAATTCATTAAAACTGAATGGGGAGAAGACGGAGGTGATGGTGTTTGGAGGGAAAGATGACGTGTGGTCATCCTGTTGGTGGCCAGACTCATTAGGAGTTTGCCCCTCCCCTACCTCCTCTGCAAAAAATCTGGGGGTCATGATTGATCCTGCCCTCAACTTAGATAAACAGGTTAGTAGAACTATCTCTACTTGTTGGGGCATCATCCACATTCTGAGGAGAATCAGGCATTATCTATCTCTGCAGGCAAGAAAACAGCTTGCAGTTGCCCTCATTGGTTCCCGGCTGGACTACTGCAATGCGCTGTATATGGGACTAAATAAGAGTCTATTGCAGCGCTTGCAGGTAGTCCAGAACGCTGCCGCCAGGTTTGTGCTGGACCTCCCCAAGCGTGCCTCGGCCACAGCGGCCAGAAAACTGCTACACTGGCTCCCTGTTGAGGACCGTATCCATTTCAAGACCCTATGCATGACTTATAGGGCCCTTTCCAAAAACAGTTCCACTGGTGTAGGATCTATCCTGTCCCGCTATATTCCCCCCAGGGACCAGCATTCCTCTAGTAGACTTCTCTTATCAGTCCCTCGAGTCAGAAGAGCTAAATGGGGTGGCAGAGCTTTTTCCACCTTGGCGCCCAAGGGGTGGAATGCCCTTCCACTGGAACTAAGATCCCTACCCACTCTTCAGGCATTCAGAAGCGCTCAAAGACACATCTCTTTGTGCAGGCTTACCTGTAACGGTGTCATGCCAATGATAATGATATGCTTTGTTAGGCGCCTTGATGCCTTCGGGTTATTGTCTGCGCGATATAAATTTTATTCAAATCAAATCAAATCAAGGCCAGTCTTCAAAGTTTTTTGAGGGAGTACTGAGGAACACTGCACTGTACAACTCAGCGTTCTCTGTCATCTCTCATGCTCTATGGCCAACAGCAGGACACCATACCTGTTCACCCAAAGTGGATTCCACCACCATATGAGCGTGTGATTGCACAGGCTAGATGCACTTGAACCAATGAGTATGCAAGCAGGAAGCGGCGAGCCATGCCCAGGTCAATCTCACATGGAGATAAAGTGTTACTCAGAGACTGTCGACCGGAATGAAAGGTCCGAAAGCAGTTTGAACCTGGTCCCTGGACTGTCACCTATGTCAGTGGCACTATGATCATGACCAAAAGAGGCTGGTTCAGCTGAGTGGGTTCTCATGAATGATCAGAAACAGAAGAAGATAAAATATGGGAAGCCCCACAAATTCCTGAAAGCCAAAGTGAGACTGACCACAACAATATGGCCCCATCCCTGATACTTCAGGGGGCAGTCCAAACACCATTTTGCCTGGTAGCCAGGACCCAAAGGAGGCAAGATGACACTCCCGCCACCACTGGTACCACCTCAGGTCTAATCCACTAACAAATCAGAGACTCAGAGGCTTTGCATGCTGGGGGTATTAGCCGAGATTAATGCCAAGTTGGGGAGGGATGTGATAACCATCATAGCTTGCCCCTTGGTGAGCCTAATGCCCCGGAACTACAGTTTGCCCATCCTCTGGCCGGGCTGCTTGTGGTCTTCCGACCCACACCCGATAACCAGAGTGCATGTGTTGTTATTAGTGCTGGGGGAGGGTGGGACTATACATGCGGGCCCCTTGACAAAGCACTGTATACCCTGCTACACCTACAACTGGTGACGAGAAGGGGATACATGCGCAGAAGAAACAAGACTGCTCTTCCTGAGAGTTTGCAACGGTGCAGCAAACTGCTCTTGCATGCCACATGCACCCAAATCGACGAGAAGCAGGTTGAAATTGGCATACTTTGAGTCGAAGCCCCGCTCCGGCCCAGACATGGCACTCAGAGAAGGTGAAAGCCTTGCGCAGGAGCACCATGTTAAAACCTATCAGAATCTGCTGCTAAGGCTGAAAGGACAGATATTGAGCTACAACATAATATGGAGAAATGACTTGAACGAAACAAAAAGATGAAAGCGAACACAACCAGGAGCGAGAAATAGAAAACTCACTGTCAAGGATGAGAGAAGAGCTATACAATCTCATAGCGGGCATGACAGCCATAGGTCAAGCACAATGCCAGTGCTTACAGAAGGTGCAGATTCAGGCGCACAGCAAAAGCCATCAGAACAGCACATGTTCTCAACAGCAGCAGAAGGGACCACAAGATACATGGCAGCCACGTTCCTGAAACCACCACCAAGAAGCTGAATATTGGCACCAGGTGGACTGCATGGATCGAGACGTTCGATGACTTCCTAGATGCCCTAGAAGAAGTAGATGATAAGAAAATCATTAAATACTTAAAGAAGCTTGCCGGTGATGTAGTAAAAGAAGTGCTGAAGAAAATCTTGCAGACTGATGCAATATCGTAACGTCAGATCATAAAAGCATTGGGAACCAAGTTCAATCCAATGCCGAATGTCAACTATGAAAGGTATATTTTTAATCAAGCGAGACAGCAAGATGGTGAAACAATGGATGCGTTTGTTTATAGAACACTTAAGTTATCAAACACTGTAAGTTTAATGAGTTTAATGACAAAGAAGGCATGCTCTTCAGAGTCATCGATGGCTATCTTTCAGGCTCATTCAGATGTTGAGAAAGACGTTCAGGTTGGAAAAATTACTAATGGCTGCAAGGGCCGATGAAAGAGCAGATCGACAAGGAGCTGATATCGAAGCTGGTACAGTGAAAAGTGAATCAGTATTGGTCATGAAAAGCAAACACAAGTATAATGTAGATGCACGCAAGTCAATGTCTCTAAAGAAGAAAAATAGTTTCCGATGTGGGTTTTTGTTACTCCATGAAGGCAAGTGTCCAGCCATAGCTTAGACGTGCAAGGGTTGTGGGAACGAAAACCACTTCATAACAGTTTGCAGAGCAAAAGAGAAATCAACTGCGTCACAACAAGAAGAGGAAACAGAAGCCAGAAAGTTCCAGAAGCATTCTTGCCATGCCTACAAGTTCAAAAACAATATCAGTTAGGACAAGTAGAAACCAGACAAAGTCAATAGTCATCAAGTTCATCCTACAAAGGCTCTTCAACATCCTTATCAAGCACCAGTAAAGAAGTGCGGTGATGGTATTGACCAAAGAACGACACGCACATGTAGATTTGGCAGCTTCAAGAGAAGAACGAAGCACAAAATGAAAAAAAAAGAATTCATTTGGACACTGCCCCAAGATTACAGTAGAGGTCAGTGGTTCCCCCACAACCTTTATCATAGACAGTGGTGCATCAATTAACATCATGGCAGTCAAAAATGTTAACAGCCTGTCTTAGAAATCGGATTCCTGTTGGCTAAGTTATGTACCCAGGCCAGGCAGAAACCACCACTCTAGTCAGGGTAAGCTAGATACAGACTAAGATAACCTGTGCTTACCCTCTGGTAGCTTGGCACAGAGCAGTCAGGCTTTTCTACAAGTGCAATGTGTAAAGTATTTGAGCACACACGCAGAAAGTAACACAATGAATACACCACAAAAATGAAAAATAGAGAATATCTGAGCACAATGAGATCAAAACTCTAACAATTCAATCAGTAGAAGTCAAGATATCAATTTTTAAAGATTAAATGCAAAAATAGTGCTTAGAAGTCACTAGCGTCAAAAGGTTACTTGAGGTCACAAGGGACCGGTGCAAATCCCAAGTTCAGGCCGACAGCGATCGATGGCAGGCCGGCTACAGGACCCAGACAGGTCCCGCTGAAGAAATACCTTGGATGGAGCTTTTGTCGATGTTGAGAGTCCACTGCATTGTTGTCGAGCCGCGCAAAGGGGGTCCCACATCAAGCTGCATTGAAGTGATTCCAATGTGTAGTTGAGCCACGCAGCATGTGGAACCACTGTCATCAGACCTCTATGTTGGCATGAAAGGGGGATGCAGCAGAATTTCTCATGCAGTCGATGCAATGCAGAGGTTTGTGATGAAAACAGCCACAGAACCCACTTCTGAGGCCCAGAGCTTGGAATGGGCACCTCTAGCAAGGGTAGGACTCACAAAAGATAAAATCCAGCAGCACCGGCAGAACTGTCGGAAGCCTTTTGTGTCCCTGAGACTTCAGAAAACAAGAGGCAAGCCAGCAAGCAGCACTTGGAGATCACTTGGAGAGAATGCAGAGTCCAACTGTCCTTCCAGCAGAATTAGGGAGCAGCAGGCAGCAGTGCAATAATCAGAAAAACAGTCCTTCCAGAAAAGCAGTCCACAGTAGTCTTTTAAGCAGCATGGCAGTCCATCTGGCAGAGGTTCAGTTCAAAATCCAGAAGAGTCTGATTTTAGGGGGTCATGTATGAGAAATGACGCATTGCTGCATGAAAGCAGCGATGCGTCACTTCTCAGTGCGCACTCCTTGCGACATACCTGAAGTGTCATATTTAATGTATGACGCATCATGTCTCAAGGAGTTACAGATACGTCAGTATTTCTGACGTATCTCTAAGCGCAAAAGTGACGCATTGCTGGAGTGTGTCACAGAAGTGACACAACTCCAGCAATGCGTCCTTTCACATGGGGCAAGGCCCATGTGAAAGGGCCTACATGTGAAAGGGCCTGCGTCAGTCTTACGCCTGCTGTGAGCGCTGCGAGGCCCTAGGGCAGTTATGCGCTATACAAATGCAATTTTTCATTTCATTTCATTTCAGGCAGGCGCAAGATTTTGACACAACGGCTTCCTAGAAGTGACGCAGTAAAATCTCATAGATTTCACTGCGTCACTTCTACGAGGCTTTTGGCGGGGGAACACCCCCCTGCATACATTATACCTGACACAGGAATAATGTAGCGCAGGGGTTTATAAAGACACGCATCTGCTTAGATGCGTCACTTTGTAAATAGTGCGCAACAGGAGGCATGTTTTACTCCGCCGGTGCGTCACAAAAAGTGATGCATCAGAAGCGCAAAACTGACGCAAGGCCTCATAAATGATGTCCCCAGTACTTATACCCAAAAGTGCCTTTGATGTGGGGGGTGACTTCAGAGGAACTCTCTGAACTGCATATGGATCCATGTCTGCCAGGCTAATCCTGGGGGCGGGGAGTAAGTCAGTGCTTCGTGTGTGGACAGGACACTAACGATTGAAGTGTATGTGTCAGCCACTCCCATTCCTACCGGAGCAGGTAGACCCATCAGAATGCAGATGAGTACTCAGAGTGCAGATGAGTCTCACCTTACTGTGTTTGTGGCTGTACAGAGGGAATGCAGTAAGTGTAGCTGTCACCCAACCCAGACTTGTATTGGAGAATGGCTGTCATGCACAAAGAGCAGTACGTACAAAGAAATGTCCACTTTCTAAAAATAACATTCCTAAAACAGTAATGTTAAATCCAACTTCAGTTCTCATAGGCCAGCACAGGCACTTTTATTGAGTGGGCGGGTTCATGACGGCCCCCAGCCATCATCAGCACACGCCCACCGTGGTGCATGACGGCCGGGGGCCGTCTTCAGCATGGAAGGGGTTAAAAATGTATCAAAGAATTCCCAATGCTGGCCTATGAGAAGGGTAGGCCTCACAGTAGTGAAAAATGAAATAGTCTGTTTGTCACGGGAAACAGCCACTACAAAGTGGCCGTTTCCACGCATCGCCTTAACCACGCATGCATTACAACGCATGCGTGGTTACCACGCATAGCCTTTACCACGCATTCCTTTACTACGAGATACGTAGTAAAGGCATGTGTGTTAAAGGTACAATTAAAAAAGGGGGTTTGGGGGGTCTCCCCCAAAAAGCACCTGTTTAAAAAAGGGGGCTTGGGGGGGGGGTCGTTCCCCCTCAAAAAAACGCACCTGTTTCCGACCTGATTGATTGTTGAAAGATGTGGAGGCAATCTGCGTTGTTAGAGGAAACGGAAAGACACTTCCGCTTCCTCTTTACGACATACAACGCACGTAGGAAGAGCATGGAGAGGAGAGGTAGTGGCGAGGTATGGGGGATGTTAATTAAAAAAACAAATTTAAGGGATGAGAGGGTCGTGTCGCACAGGGGTACATTTTTAGGGTTCAGGGGATGGGTATTTGATAGAAGGGTATGTGGGTGGGGAAATCGGACAGGGCAAGATTTTTAGTGTTCCGGGCAGGGGTATTTATTAGAAGGAATGGGGCAAAGGTGTTTTTTCTTTGTCACTTGCGTGTTACAATACATCCAAATGTGTCTTAAGGATGAAGTGAGGGGTATTGTTATATGGGCCTGTATTGTACAATGAATTCAAACAGATCATTCTTGAAAGGAAACTGCATATAAATGCAGCATGTGCCATCTAGTGGAGACAATAGATTCTTGTAACTCAGCTGAATCTCACTGCTGAATTGTGGCAGGGATCGGAGATAACCTTTAGCATGAATATGCCATTATCATGCATGGTTTACATTGAAAATCGTTGTAAAGGGATGCGTGGTAAAGGCATTTTTGTGGTAAAGGTTATGCGTGGTAAAGGCATTTGCATTGTAACGCATGCTTGGTAAAGTCATGCGTTGCAACGGAATGCGTTGTTACATCATACAACCGTTTGTCACAACCAGGACATGCAAAATATAGAGGTACACATCCTACCTTTTACTTACAAGACACCCTGCACTTAGGGGTGACATATGTAATAAAATGGTAGTTTAAGGCTTTATCAAGTAGTTTTAAATGCCAAGTCGGAGTAGCAATAAACTGCATACACATGCTCTGCAGTAACAGGCCAGAGACAGGTTTGAAAGGCTACTTCTGTGGGTGGGACAATCAGTGTTGCAGCCCACTAGTAGCATTTGAAGTACAAGCACTGTGTATATGGTATACCACTCTACAATGGACTTGCAAGTACAAGTATGCCAATCAGGTACACACCAATGTCATCATGTTTAGGAGAGAAGCACATGCACTTTAGCAATGGTTAGCAGGAGTAAATTGCTCGGAGTCCTAATGCCACAAAAAGAGTTCAGCAAAAAGAGGAGGACAAAGGCAAAATGTTTGGGGTGTCCCTTCAGAGAGGGTCATTTTCCAACAGCCTGTCTCCTGTGCCATGCCTCAACTCGTCAAACACAAAGGTATACATGTGGGCTTCGCCAAACCTTTGCAGAGTCAATGGTCGTTCATAGCAATCATGCAACATAAAACGTCAGTGTAAGCACCAATGCACGCTCTTCAAGGAACTTTATCCAGTGCATGCCTACTCAGTTTTGCTACTGCTGGTGACATAGTACAGATATCCCTCAACTAAAAACTCCATACTCAATCTGAAATTGTGAGTCAGTTCCCTTCATTGTTTCATTGTCTAGGAAGACTTAAGAAAATGAAAGTGCAACTTTATATTAACAAGGACATTCGCCCTGATGCCTAGTGGCACTGCAGAGTCACTTTTTACTTGCAAAAAGCCATTGAGAAAGAACTAGAAATGCTGTTGAAGCATGAAACCATTGAGCGCTCCACTGGTCCTATGCACTGGGTCTCGCCCATAGTGGTGGTGCAACAAAATCAAATCAATCATATTACATAAAAGGACAGTGGAGTTGCAGTGCTCATCTGTGTTGATATGCACCAGGCCAACAAAGCAATTGAGAGAGAAAGACATCCTATATCCTGGTCCATACATAGCGGAGATGATCATGCACCTGCAATGGAGCCAAAGTCTTCTACCGTCTTGACCTGAACAAAGGGTACCATCAACTCGAGCTGGGAGAGAACTGTAGGTACATGACTACTTTTTTGAGGTTGAGCTTTGGAGTGTCATCGGCTGCAGAAATATTTCAGGTTGTTACATGTCGAATAATTCAACCTGTTACACATGCTTTTGACTACAGTGATGGCATAACGGTATTTGTGACAATGCAAAAGGAGCTATTGCTCTTACAATAGTGTGCAAGCTACTTGCAGATGCAGGTCTCACTCTGAATGAAGCACAGTCTGAGTTTCACAAGACAAAACATACATACTTTGGGCATATATTCTCTGAAGGGGGAATGACACCTGACCCATATAAGGTGTACGCATTGTCAGCTACTTTTCCCCACAAGATGTCACCATGCTGCTGTTGTGTAGTTCCTACAAATCTTTATAGGATCTGCGTGTTTAGGCAACATAAAATAAGGGATTGGTGCTCAGACTGACTCCAGACACCCCCAAAGGATATGTTAGTCTGTTAGACAAGCTAGCTCACAGTGCCACTACGAGCCCCACTTACCAAGGAGCCAATAGCCTCTGCCAACCATCGACCATGACAACCCTGACCCCTAAGGGATAGTGGGAACAGTACAGTGCTTTTCACTCAGTCACTCGTGCTTACTTTTTGTCTCAGAGAGACATACAGAATTAATGGTGGGGACTTTTCCAATGAGCATCTATTTAATCAGCGTCGTTCTAGTATAAAATACGTGTGCTGCAACACCATTAGATAGAAACAGATATATGAGATTATGAGCACAGCAGAGTAAAGAAAACCATAGTGCTAAAACAATGAACATATGCAGGCATATAAATATATAACAATAAAATGCATACTCCTACGATGCAAACCCTAACTCGATGTACCTAAGTGTACCGAGCATGTATGTATGTGTATAGCCAAGAATCCCCTTAGGATAAAGACAACCCAGTGTCGACATGAGATGTTGTGTCCTGTCCTGGGATAGAACTATGCTGGTTTGGATCCACCAGATCTGCAATAATACCAGAAAACCCCATTACCTGATGTGGGAGAGCGAAGGACCCTGTTTTGGCCTCGAGATGGACATTCCGTAAGGCATGTCCGACCACTACGTGCTGGAGTGTCTGCGTGCAGGGACCAGAGCGTCTCGCTTCAGCAAGTCAGCATGGAAGTCTTTCTCCTCTGATGCAGTGCTTATATACCTGAAAGGTACTCTCAGGGGTTCGACCTAGAAGTGTACTATGGGCATGTTGGACAAGGATACCAATACAGGTGATGCTTATACAGAGTTATTATGCAGAAGATGGTAATCCTGCTGTGATACTGAGAATCCTCATGCATAATACAGGAGGCTAGTTTTCGGAGAAAACCACACAACAGTTATGTTGCACCTATCTAGGTAAAAGGTCAGCACTAGATCCATTATGTAGAACAATGGTAGGACTGATGTAGATAAAAGGTTATGTAACTACCTAGCCTATATTGGGGTACATTGGGGTTCATAACACTGCGATCCCTCTTGGGCGTCCACTTATGAGCCCTCTCCAGAAACATGTTGTCGCCTGGTTATGAGATCTCATCTCATAACCAGGCAACAATCTTTCTCTTGGATGGAGAATTCCTAATAAGATCAAAACAGGGATTATCCAAGCAACTCACCACCTTCCGCTACCTGGGGATACAAGTGTACAGAGAGGCGCAGGACATGTTAGACGGGACCATGGGACGCGCAGCTACTGCACTAAAGGCACAGGTGCAGTTTTGGAACACGCTACCGGTGTCGGTGGCCGGTAGGGTGGCCATATCTAAGATGGTGGTACTACCCCGCCTCCTCTACTTCTTTACGAATCTACAGTTGTTGATCCCCAATAGCACAATCAGAGCACTTAACACTATCATTACTGAGCTGGTATGGGGGACGGGTAGACGGCGGATTGGTCTGGCCAAATTGCAGTTACCGACCGATCGGGGGGGATGGGGGTCCTGGATTTGCAGACATATGGATATGCGTGCCAACTGCAACGGCTGGCTTACTGGCTAGCGGGACGCAACCTACACGAGCTGAATATGTCCGAATCCGACAGAGAGAAAGGCGCCATACATAGATTACTATTACCGAGAGTTAAGGTCCCCAGCTCGTCACCACACCTACTGCGGTTGGCTATCAGCTGCTGGAAAAAGGCGGTTAAATATACGAGTTTGACGTCCACCTATGCACCCACAACACCTTTACTAGGACTTCCACTTGGTACGGGTCCACTGACCTCCCGCGGGCTCGATCCGTGGCGTGCGGCGGGGGTCACACAGGTTGGCGATTTCTTTGCTGACGGACGCCTGATGAGCTATGCGGACGTCTGCAGGACACATCAGACTCCGGAAGGGTTGTTTCTTGCATACGCTAAGATCAGACACTACATCGCGTCGACCTGGGCACCAGATGGCACGGAACCACCAATAAACCCCCTGCTCACCATGCAGTATTTGATGGGAACTGGCAGCCACCTGACGAAGTGGATCACACATGGTATCAGGACGGGGAGGGCAATCTCGCTACGACAAACCCGGGAACAATGGGAGGTTGACGCGGCAAGGGTCTTCAGGGATAAGGAATGGGAACGGATCTAGAAATTCCCCAAGAAAGTTTCAAGGAACCCTAAATTTAAATTTATTCAGCTAATGGTGATACATAGGGCGTACCTCACACCACACAGGCTGCACACCATGTTTCCTGATGCTGCGGACACGTGTCCCCGCTGCGGGGTTGGAGACGCAGGTTTAATACACATGTTATGGGACTGCCCCAAATTAGGATATTACTGGACGACAGTACATGACACACTGACTAGGATAGCGCCAGCCAGACCATACGAATCTGTGACCTACAGTATACTGGGGTTGGGCCCTGCTGAAAAGAAGAGGAGTGTGGCGACTCGCTTTGCCGATTTGGCCCTCTTACTGGCAAAAAGAACGATCACAATGAGGTGGAAGTCGGCGAGACCGCCGGAGCCAGACATTTGGCGGGGGGAAGTGCTGCGCTGGGGTAGAGCGGAGGGTATGGAATTACAGAGAGAGGAGCGTAGAGGCCTGCGGAAAATCCCTATTTCTATGGAGTGGAACGCACTGCTATTGGACTTTGAATCGGGGCTTGATGACAATGTCTCCCAGTCGACTGTGGGAGACGTCGTGAGAGAGATATGTTCACAGTGATGTGGGATTGCCTTCCTTCCTTCCCCCCCTTACTACTTCCCCCCCTTCTTCCCCCCCCTCCCCCTTCTTTCCCTCCCCCTCCCCCCCCTCATTCCCTGCTGGCTCCTCCACACCTGTTGCCGTCTTCCCCCCCTGTGTTGGTATAGTTGCCTACTCTTTTTTTTTTTTTTTTGAAAACCTTTATTGACATTTCAACCAAATACAAGTATGGGCCTACAACCCCCGGGGCTGGCCGCTAAGCAGTTCGATTAACAGAGAGCAATTTTTAATCACATGCAGCACCTCGGGGAGCAGAATCACCATGCTAGCGTACTCTTGGTCACTGAACAGCACAATTAGAAAAACAGGATGTAAAAGGTTTTCATTTTATAGTATAGGATGGAAGGATCAGGTGCCGAACAATTTCCCAGCAGCGAAAAATGGCAGGCAGAATAGTAAACGTGTCAACAGTAAACAGTAATCGGTCAAATCAATGGCGCTGGAACAGGCGGTTCAGGATGTGAGGGAACATTACGGTCAATTTGCGCCTGCTAGTCACCTGCCCTAAGACCCAGAGAACACCACGAAAATTGAGGCACAGATGAAAAAGCAGTGATTAATACCAAAGGAAACCCACTGCACTGACCCAGAAAAAGGAAAAAGACAAAGAAAAATAAGAGAAGAGAAAAAAAGGCCATAGAAACAAAATAAAAACAAAAAATCCCCCCCTCCAACCCCCCACCCTGCACCCCTGCAGATGACTACGGCCCCCCCCCAGCAGTGTGCCTGTCGCCCGAGAACCAAACCCGAAATATAGAAGAAACAGAGAAAAAGGAGAAAGAAAGGAAACCCCACCCAACGGGGAAGTGGAGGAGGGCAATAGTCTATGCGCTCCCGGTCTCTCCCCCCCGCCCTAACAAAGGGGGCCCCCCTGAGCCAGCACGAATAAAGTTGTCCACCATAC
Source organism: Lissotriton helveticus (assembly GCF_964261635.1). Classification (NCBI taxonomy): domain Eukaryota; kingdom Metazoa; phylum Chordata; class Amphibia; order Caudata; family Salamandridae; genus Lissotriton; species Lissotriton helveticus. Next base: position 1,244,404,061 of record NC_136061.1, read on the forward strand.
AAAAATGCCCCGGGGGGAACCACAAACCCCCCGCCCCGGAATCCGTTTGTTAATGAAGCAGTCCCGTTACCAATTGATCCATCGTAAACAATTCAACCCACAATCTCAGCCTTGGCCCCGTCTATCAAAGTTGCTGAGTCCCTCGGATAAGTAAAGCCCCATCCCCGGGAAGTCAAAAGTCACACAGAAGCCACCCAATACTACCGATACGCTCAATTGAAACACGCATGGAGGGCACAAAACATTACACTTTCTGACCTTCCTGAATATGCTCAATTAGAGGGTAGGCTGCTCCAGGAACAGATAGGGAGGGGGGCGGTGTCCCTCACTTATAAAACCTTGACCAACAACATGCTGGGGGATTTGCAGGGGTTGCGAACTAAATGGGAGGCAGATGTGGAGGCCATGGAAGATATAGACTGGGAGCTCGCCCTCATGCATCCCCGGGAGGTGGCAATCAAGTCGAGGCTCCGTCTCATTCAATTTAAGGTGCTGCACAGATCATACTTTGACAGGGTGAGGCTATTTAAGATGGGTAGAGCACCTGACACGTCATGCCTTAGGTGCCGCCAGCAGAGTGCGGACTTCTTCCACGTGATTTGGGGGTGCGCAGTCATCCAGGACTACTGGGAGGAGGTGTTCCTGGAACTGGGGGAGGTGCTCGGGGCGACCTTCCACGGGACCCTAAATTGGCACTGTTGGGTACAACCACAGAAGTAGACCTACCCCGCCCCTTGATCATCTTTCTGGTGTTAGCACTAGTGGTGGCAAAACGGGATGTCGCACGGCGCTGGGGGGCGTCGGACAAACCAGACTTGGAGGAATGGAGGCGTGGATTAGATCTGTACATGGCGGCGGAGAGAGTGTCGTACAAAGCCAGGGGCTGCCCCAAAAAGTTCCGGAGGGTGTGGGCCAAGTGGAGGCAGTACCACGGGCTGGAATGAGACATTGTGGACTGGTAACGTGCAGCCTATGGAACCCTGGCCGGGATAGTCTAAACGGAGGGATTGCATGCTTGGTCATTGTATGCTGAACTGCCCAGTTCCTATGCTGGGGACGACCAGGAACAATTGAGCGGGGGAAGTGGAGACCGGGAGGGAGGCAATGGAAGGGTGGGGGTAGAGACCTGCTGTTTTACGGGACGTTTCTAGTTTAATGTTTTTTTTTCTGTGGCTGTTTCGAAAGCAAGGGTTCTAATAAGGAATACTGTGTCTAACAATATCAGAAAAGTTGCGTGACTCTCGGTTAGAGTGGAATGTTGACGCTCTACCGTGTGCTGATCCTTTGTATGTGTGATCCTTCTGATGCAACAATAAAAGAATCTTGAAAAAAAAAAAAAAAAGTCACACAGAAGCAGCCGGAGCTTGGGCCAGCAAATGGGAGAGGAATAGCAGATCCCAACACACATGGCTTGCACAAACGATGTCCCTCCCCGTCTCCGAAGCCAAGCATCGTTACATCCGCCATGTTGGGAGACCGATTGGGGAGGGGGTGCGACTCGTTCCGATACAGATTATAGTGTGGGCCAACAGTGTCCAGGATGGGGGAAGCAGTGAAATGTCCCGATAACTGTAGGACCGATGTTTCCGAGAACGTAAGAGAGTCACCAATCTCAGCACACACGATGAGTTCCATTTCTTCGGGGGCAGGCACAGCTTCCAGCACCGGGTCCAAACGCGCCACTAGGGCGCCCAACAGGAGGCAAGTCGGCTGCCAGGTCTCAAAAATCAAGTCAGGGCTTGCTCCCGGTCCTATGATCCCATCTGCTGCCGACAGTAAATGATTGACCTGGGCCCTCACCGTCGCGTGAAGCGCAGCAAGTTCCGCCATTACCATCCGCAAGGAAGGGCCACATTGGGTCCGTTCCGCCAAGTTCCATACGTCCGCAGGCATAACAATCCCCACGGAGAGGTGCCTTCTCCGGGGCAGGATACGCCGGAGCAGAAACAAGCCGTGAGGGACGGGCCAGCAGCACGCAGCAACGCGCGGCGGGACCCCCACCCCGGGGCACCAGCGGTGCTAGTGCCGGGCCTCCGGGCCGGGGCCCCCCGCGACGCAGCACCGCGCGCCACCCGTCACCTCACCTCAGGTACAGCACCAGGCAGCAGATGGTTGCAAAGTAGTCCAGAGAAATTTTCAAAAGTTCCAAGGACCGGACCCAACCACTCTCCTCAGTCCGTTGTTGTTCACTTTGGACCCGGGTAGACCAGCAATCGAGTACCCGGCTTCCAGTCTGGGTTAGGCCTCAAAACATTTTCGATGTTACTTCACCCCAGAACATCAGAAAAATTCCGTGGTCACACCATCGGGGTGCCGACTAGTTCACCCACACGAATCCGGGGCAGGAGATCAGGATATTCGACAGGATAAGCGAGCGTAGGATGGAGGTCAGCGGAGCCGGGAGACTATGCGGCCATCTTGGTCGGTGTCGTAGCTCCTCCTCCTAGTTGCCTACTCTTGATGGAGCACAGGGATGCACAGTCAGGTGCTAATAGAATAGAAAGGATTTTATGACACTGGCCAAGGGAGTAAACGTTAAGCTGGCAGGACTGGAATTGCTGGCTACCTTTAGGACAAGGGAGAACATGGAGCGACAGTGTATATAGTCAATATTGAGTAAGTGCCGGGGGGGGGGGGTTATGGAGGAGGGGGGAGTTCTTGTTAAGCTGAACGAATCGCTATTGTTACAAGAAAAGTAAGAAAATTGTCAATGTGCATACCATTCCTGTTATTGTATGGAACAATGTCGCTTAATCGCTGATTATCGATTGCTACAGATTGTAATTGTCCATGCTCAACACTTGCAATAAAAATATTTACAAAAGAAAAAAAATCCAAGCAACTCAGATCATCTTCCTTAAGGCTAACAAGAAAATGACACATTCGCAAATATCGAAAAAACACTGTTTACGGGAGAGGAAACTTTTAATGTAGATTACCAAATGAGGAAAATAAGTGCCATCGAATAGTTGGCTTAGAGTCAGGAGATTGACCTTTATCCAACTCTCCCTGAAACTCTCCTTAATACATTCCGGGAAGTTGGAATTATAGCCCAAATATGTGAGCTGGTGGAAAGGGGTAATGCCAAGAAATATTCTCTTAAAGGAACCCCAAATAAAATGGAAGACTTTTAACGCCTTAAACTGGGTTCACTTGAAATATATTGTAGCTACTGTGCCCGTGCCGGTGGCGGGTGATTGATTGCCCCAACGGGAGGAACTTACTAAACATATGGCCCAAAGGCCAATTCCCCCACCCCAGTACCAACCGAAGTTGTGAGAAGAAAGATGCCAAATAATAGAGCCTGAGGACCGTGAATGAACCCCCCCTCCCCCCCCGTAGACTGCTGTAAGAATTGGATCTTGCACCAGAGCTTCCGATATGACCGAATAATCTTCTGTCATAATTGCTCGACTTTTGTAACAAAGACAACCGGTAGTAAAAGTGGGATACAGCGGAAAAAATAAAGATATCGAGAAAGGATCATCATTTTAATAAGATTGCAATGGCTGATAAGCCCCAAAAATGCATTTGTTCCACTTGAGAAACACCTCAGCCTCGACCTCAACCATAGTTGTTTTCTAAGATCTCAAGAGTGTTAACGGTTAGAGTAACCCCAAGATATACCAGAGACTGAACCCACGTGCTGTCCTGGTCAAGAGGGACCACATTAGATATAATCTGAGTCTTCTTGTGATTTAACTTGTAGCCAGCAACTTTTCCAAATGACTGAGCCGCTTCCACTAGAGCCCAGAGACCTCTGTTGAGGGAAGGGATCAAAATGGTGATGTCATCTGCATAAGCTAGGATTTTTACTTCAAAGTGATGGGGTCTCATGGGTTGGATCTCTAATGTTCGTTTGAGGTACTGATTAAATGGTTCAATATAGAGAGTGAATAACTGATAGGAAAGAGGACATGGGATCTGTTTGTTCCCCTGCACTACATATACTAGCCGCCTTGAGACTCGAAAAGAGACATCTGACTCTTGAGATGAAAATGGGGCCTAAGCCTACAGTCTCCAAGACAACCCACAGGAAGGGCCAAGAGACCCTATGAAAGGTTTTCTCTGCGTCAAAATATATCATACCGATTGACCCACCTCCAACCGAGGCTACCTCCAGAGCCATAATAGCAGTGTCGACATGAGATGTTGTGTCCTGTCCTCGGATAGAACCATGCTGGTTTGGATCCACCAGATCCAAAATAATACCAGAAAACTGGTCAGCAAGGACATGCATTTAGATCTTTGAATTATATTAATTAGCAAAATTGGGCAATATGACCAACAAAGGGTATGATCTTTCCCCTTTTTGGGAAGATTACAATGTTTGTCTTCCTCCACGATTCAGAAACTCTATCCAACAAATCGAGAGAATTAAACAGGTCCCTCGTTGGGACCAGACGCCTTCCCTCTGGCAGAGAACTAATGGCGTCCTTGACTTCCCCAAGGGTAATGGGTAACTCCAAATTAGATTGCTGGGTACGAGTTGCCATACGCTCAAGAAGCTGCTGGTTAAATCGAAATATATCCTCGTGGGACGATAAGCAGTCCTCATTATACAAGTTCTGATAGAACTTACAAAAAGCTTCGCAAATTGCTGCTGAATCAGTGACTCAGGACCCATTCTCATCCCTGATCAGCCGAATTCTGTTTGAGCTACATTTATCACTTACCCTACATGACGAAATTGACCCCATTCCCTCACTATTTTTCAAAGTAAGTCATCTGCCTAGCCCTTCCATTTTTAATCACTGTGTAGTAAGCGGGCTCTGTATATACTATACCAAAATGTGGTATAGTGTGCGCTGAGTACAGTGGAACCCCGAAAGGTAGGCAGAGGTAAAAGTAGATAGCATCTTACTCTCTATTTGTGGTAGTGTGGGCGAGCATTAAGGCTTTAACTCCATCCACTGACGCATCTAATGTTAAGCAGTTGCTGTACACCCTCAGGCAGCAAATGATGTCACACACTCAAAGACTGAACTCAGACCAATTTGTTTGCATACAAAATATATTAAGGTATTTTATTTGTAGAACAAGCCAAGCCTGGTGCAGGTAAGTGAAATAAATGCTTTGCAAAATCTTTTGCAATGTTTTACAATTGAATGCAGGTTCAAATGCAGTTGAATGAATTACAAGTAAGTCACTAGATTACTATATGCTTTACTTTTTAAATTACTTTTCAGATTACTTTTGCTAATCAGTGTGATTCGCCTAGATATCACACTGAGACATTTCCTAGACAAAAGGTAAGTAATTCACTTTTAGTACATAGACAGTTTTTGAATGTTCCATACAAACCAACTCCACACTTAAAACAATTTTTAAGGAAAAACAGTCAATGTATTCCTATGGATAAAAATAAAGTTATCTGTTTACAGGTAAGTACAAGGTTGTGGAAATCGGTATTCTAGGGTTAGAACCAGGTTTCCCCCAGGATCAGGGATGCACTCTCAAAGCACCCTCAGCGGCACTAGGGTGGCCGGGTGCAGCGTGCTGAGGCCCAATATTATCCAATAGCAGACCACAAGGCTGTGGGAGCAAAGCTCCTGGTGTTAGGATCAGGGCAAAGGAGATCCAAGTTAGCACCCAAAGTACACCTGCAGCGGTGCAGGGGTGGCTGGGTGCAGGGTGCTGGTATGGGATCGGGTGCCCTGTCGTTTTCAATGGGGATTCTCCGGTTTCAACAAAGGCTGCAGGCTCGGGGACGGAAATCTTCTGGAGGTGACTACCAGATGGAGAGGTAAATTGGGATGCCTGGGGTTGCTGGGACACCATATGTTGGGCCATCCAAGACCGTGGGACTTCGGGTGCAGGGGTGTCTGTAGGTGTTGGGTGTTCTTACCAGATCCAGACGAGGTCCTGGGGTTCCTCCAGAAAGAGACTTCAGGCATTGTCTGGAGTGTCGACGCAGGACAGAGATCACCAGATCTCAGGTCAGGATCGCCGGGGAGACCTTCTAGTGGTGTTGGGCCACTCGAACTCTGGACGTGGGCGACGGGTGCAGAGTGGTGCAGACTCACGGTTTTGGCTTGGGTCAGAGTCTGTTGGAGAGCAAATGCGGTGCTCACGGGAGACAATGTCTTTGGGGTGGAAGGCAGGGCAGGACCTTCGGGTTCTCGAGGTTGCTGACTGCAGGACACATCGGGATTTCGCTGGAACAGGTTCGAGGTGGGGCCAGGCCAGTAGGGCTGAGGCCAAGTCAGTGTGCGTCCTCCTCTTCTTTGTTTCAGCGCGGTTCTGCGGTCCTTCTTCTTGTCTTCTTTTTAGTCGGCGGAGGCAAGGTTTAGGGTTTCCCCTAAATACCTGATTTAGGGGTGTTACAGGTAAGTAAAGGTTGGGACCAATGGGTCCCTTCCTTGGGTGGGTGCACCCCCTATTATGCCACCCTCCAGTGGGAGGGGGCACATGCCTCACTCTGGTTGGCTGGGTCCCCCCATCTGCAAGATGACGGGGACTGAGAGTTGTGCTTCACCTCACCTCGCCCACCTGAGGGCTGGGGTTGGCAAAGGTGGGCACACCTCCATTCCTCATTTGGTTTTCCCGCCGACTCTCCCACCCAAAGTGGGGTCAGAACCGTTGGGGGCCAATTGTAGAAGCAGCAACAGGCCTGGAGAAGCTCACAAAGGCGGCAAGCCTTTGAAGCATCCCCTTTGTGGACCCTGCCCATCCTGGGGTAAGAGGCTTGGCACCTCATCCCAGGATGTGCATTGTTTCAGACTCCCAAGAGCAGCAGGCTCTCGACCCAGGGGTCAAGAAACATGTCTGGAGGTGGCAGCTAGCAAGCAGCCACTCAGCCTGGACACTAGTGTTAGGTCGTTTTTCAGGGGGCGTCTTTAAGATGCCATGTGAGTGCATTTTTCATTAAATCCCACACTGGCATCAGTGGGGGTTTAATATGCCAAGAATGTTGATACCAAACTTGACACCAAACTTCTTAGTTTTTAGTAAAGCCATCATGGTGCTGCGGAGTTCTTAATGACATCTCCCAGCACCATATACTCTTAATGACAGTACTGCACTTACAATGTCTAAGAATTGGCTTAGACACTGTAGGGTACAGGGCTCATGCACCTGTACCCTCACCACTGGTATACTGAACCCAGCTAGAGGGGTGGCTGACCTATGCCAGGGCAGTGGGTTGTAGGCATGGCACACAGGGATGTGTGCCATGTTGACTCTTCACTTTGTTCTGCACCAAAACACGCAGCCTGCAAAGGCAGTGTGTGTGTGTAAAGGTACAGGGCCCCTAAGTGTGCCACAACAAGTGCTGCAGCCCTTAGAGGCCTTCCCTGGCCACAGTGCCCTTGGTACCTGCGGTACCATTTACAAGGGACTGACCTGTGGCCAAAGAGTTCCAATTGGGTTTTGTTTTTAATGCCGTTTAGGGAAAGAACATAGGTCATGGCACCTGTTTGGCAGGAACCCAGGGCACACTCAGTCGAAGTACATCAGCAATTCAGCAAAAAGTGGGGGCAACCATGGAAAAAGAGGGCACTTTCTTACTCAACTCCTCTTCCCCCCCAAACGAAAGAGGATGAGACTCTTTGCACCCTCCCAGGATGAATAAAGGGGGACCTACCTCTAGTGCCTTCCTATGTATCTTCTGTGCTATTCCCTGCAGGATTAGAGTTTACCAGTGAGGGGTTTTCAGACTCCTCCTGGTCAGGCTCAGAATTGTGGTCACTGGGGTAAGACCCCCCCTGACTCTTCTTTTTGAGCCTCACCACCCATACCCACATTGTCCTGCCCTTCTGACCTATCAGGGTTCTGAAAGCCATCCTGAAGGAGCAGCTCTAAGAGCTGCTTTGTGTTAGGGTTGCTACCTGTCTTTATTCTTCTGGATGCAGCCAAGGTCCTATGGTCCTGGAAGTTAAGATCACTGTATCTAGAGGGTGGAGCCTCACTGGTCTTACCAACTAAAGACATGGTACTAGGTGCGGTGTTGCCTACCCTAGTGAAACTAAACTTCCAATGATTGAAGAAAGGATTGTTCTAAGACCCTTGACAACCAATCCAAAAAGAACTTACTGACAGCAAAATGTTTTTTATGTGCCTAGCTGATGATTGTTTTTTTATGTAACCGTCACCTAGATTAAATGCTAAAACGGTGCAGGCTTTAATCCCAACCACTGCACCCCAAGGTAGGAGGCTGGCGTAGTATATGGTGTATACTTATTTAAGTGAGGCACCTTGCACTAATCCAGACAACCTTTTTTTTTTAACACCTTCAATGCTAAGGGTATTTTTCTCCTGTGCTGAGATTTCTTAAATCTCTTTATTTCATGACGAGCTCACCTTGTCATTAGCACAGCTCCAGTGTGCTTCATGACGAGCTGAGCTCGTCATGAGCATGGAAGGGGTTAAAATATCCTTTTCATTTGAGCAAGAAAAAAGTGGCAGGCAGTACAAATAATTCAAGCATTACTTACAGAACGTACAGACAAAAAAACAACTTCTCCTAACTTAAAATAGTCATCCAGTTCATCCAAATAGCCTGAACACATATTCCTCATAATACCAGCATCGACAATCTATTTTAGAATATCATAATGCAAATTTATATTATTAAAAGCAACAACAATTAATATACAAAATCCCATACTAAAGTTTATATAGCAGTATTACCCATATTTCACTAAGAACAGGAGCTTGCCGTATTTCGCACCACATACCTCATTCATCTAGATTGCATGAAGGTCCTTATATGTCATTGGAAAAAAGTGGAGTAATCAGCCCAGGTAGCCTTAAACCTACGGAGCGGCCCAACTCTCTTCACGTATGCCTCCTCAAATAAATAGGTATTGGCCAACTTATTAGCCATTGGCCTATTGTCGACAACATTGATGATTTCCGGTTCTGCAGTACCAAAGACCTGGCTACCGCTATTGCTCCATATGTAAAATAATGCTGGTGCTTTGTTAACTGGCACCCCAACTGCGGGAAGCCAAATAGAACCAACATTGTTGATGGAAGAATAGCCATCGACATGCAATGACTGATCATTTTAAAAACCTCCTCCCAAAAGTGCTGTAGTCTAGAGTATGCAAAAAATATATGAAACTACCCACCCCCCCATTCACCTCGCACCTGAAACATTGATCCAGGGGTTGATGGGAACATTTTATGCAGTCTATGATGCATATAATATACCATCTATCTAGATAGGAAATGCATTCTCTTAAAATGCGTCGCTCTCAATGCTCTATGATCAATCTCACTCAACAACTGCCATTCTCTAATGTTAAACCTGCAGTCCGTTTCTTGTAAACTTTTTGGAGGAAATTCCTCAATAAGTTAATTATTAGGACTCTGGTGTAATACCAGTTTCCTATTTCATTAAACTTATTGTTGTTAATCCGGCTTATTATCGTTCTTGCAGTTTAATTAATTATAGTATGATTATTTTTAAGAAAACTTGTTATTTGTTTTAACCCCTTCGACGCTCATGACGAGCTGGGCTCGTCATGAGGTAGCCTCCTCGCACGCTCATGACGAGCCCAGCTCGTCATGTAAAGTGCGCTTTTGAAAAAGTCAGCGCAGCAGCAGAATTCCAACCGCACGCATGCGGTTAAACTAAGCATTGGAGATGCATTTTAGACTACCAAATTGCTATAATATTGAATCCCATATTATCAAACTAGTCCGATTATAAAAATCACCTAGCTTCACAAAACCTAGATCTGTTCAGGACTGCAAGACCCCGCGGAAAAACTGTAAGCCCAAGATCACACAGTCTTGAAGAGAAGTAAGAGCGGGGCATGCCGGTATATTATATGCTCTAAAAACTAACTGGCTGCGTGATACTATTGTTGTTATAACCTTATAGCTCATTTTCTTAGGTAGTTTATTTGACCAAAGAAAAGCTGGTAGGTTAATTGCACTTTCTTTTAGCATATAATTTAAAATAAAATTATCATACTTCAATTAACTAACCAGGGAGGCCTGATAATATGTTGGTTAATGTAATAATGCTACACCCCCTGCTCTGTACCTAGTTGGAGAGGAGACAATTTTACCCCAACTTGTTTTTTTGCCTATACAAACTCTCGAATTGCTTTATCTAGTTCATTGAAGTATGAGTTAGGCACTTTCAGAGGAAGGTTGAGAAAAAGAAATACAAACAGGGGGAGTATTGAGATTTTAACTGACAAAACTTGCCCCACTAATGATAAAGGTAATAGAGTCCACCTCTCTAATGACATTTTTACCTTTATAAGAGTATTCCCATAATTTAAATGGAACAATTGAGTGTAATCATTTATCACATAGACACCTAAATATCTCATCTGTAGAATTAAACAGGCCTATGAAAGCTTGGATTTCCTCAGCACTTCCTGTATATTTGCACTTTCAGCCTTAAGATATGGGATAAAATTTGCCATCCTCATTATGGGAGCCAGGATTAATGGGTTAGAATAGATTTTGACAGCGAGTGGCTCAATAAACAAGGAAAAAAGGAGTGGGGTTAATGGTGACGGGTGCCACGCTTAATCTCAACTTCTCCCACCTGTTCTGCATTAACAATTAGCTTTGCTACAGCCTCCTTATATAATTCCTTCAGCATCGCTATCAATTGAGATGGGAAGCCAAACTTCCTTAAAATAAAAAACAGAGCTTGCCAGTCAACAAGGTTGAACACCTTTTCTGCATCTATCATTAATATTACAGCCTTTTCCTTGTTGACTGAGAAGTAATTGATAGCCTGCATCAAATAATAGGTATTGGCAACCATTGATCTCCCTGGCAAAAATCCTGTTTGGTTAGCATGGACCACTTGTTCCATGCTAGGGGCAATCCGATTCACCCAGATTTTTATTAATAGTTTATAATCTGAATTTAATAAGCTTATTGGACGATATGAGTTGGGGTCGCAAGAATCTTTATCTTTTTTAGGAATGCTGATCACAACTGACTTCTTGAATCTCTTGGAGATAGGGATCCTGTTAATAATTGGATTAAAGAGAGATATTAAGAATGTGGAAAGCTCAGCTAAAAACATCTTATATATTTCAACGGGAATACCGTCATTCCCACTCGCCGTTGCACGAGCCATACGGCCATAAGTCCATTGAGCCATACGGCTCAATGGACTTATTTAAAGCTTCTATATTATCCCTAATGATTTGTGGTAGTATTGTACTAAATCTTGTGAGTCAATTACCTGTACTTCCGGGTAGATTTGTTCAAAATGGCAAAAAAATATTTCTGCTATCTTGCCTTTATCTTCCACCAGAATTCCAGTGCTAGAATCTCTCATTTGTGTGATTATTTGCCTGTTCTTCTGTGTTTTAGTGGTCCATGCTAGATATTTACCTATATGCTGGCTTTCTTAATATGCTTTCTGTTGGTAAGCCTTACTCCCTATAATATCTTCTGTAATAAAAAAAACTCTTAGTTGGTCTTTGGCCCTCATCAATTTTTGCTGTAGTCCACAGTTGAGTTTGTTACTAACCAGTTCTACTGTGCTTTATAGAATTTCTATCTTCTGCGCTCTCTACTTGGATGTCCTAGCTTCATAAGAATGACCTGGTCTCGAAAGGAGGCCTTGAAGGCTTCCTACACCATAAAAATTGGGGAGGTATTTATATTATCCATAAAAAGTAGCTGTATAAAATTAAGCATTTCTTCAATCCATCTTTGGTCTGTAAGCAGAGATTTGTCAAACTGCCATCTGGGATACCTTTTTTAGGTATTCCTACTATTCCTACTATTATAACTTAGGAGACTATAGAGTGATCCGAAAAAGAGTTAGTAATAATCTCTGACCCTCCTTTTTCTAATAACTTATCCACCAAAAAAGATCCAATTGTGAAGCTGTTTTAAACCTTGCAGAGTAGCACGTACACTGGGTAAGCTCTGGGTGGTCTACTCACCATGGATCTATTAGGGCAAATCATCCTTTATAATCTTGATCAATTTTAAAATCTTTGGTTTTAATTGTTGGTTTTATTTATTTGAAGTGTCTAATCCTAAATCTTTTTTTTAACGCATATTTTATTAAGTTCAGGTTTGTAGACAATTTATACATTTCTGCATGGCATTTAAGGCATTTTACATTTCCATTGTACAATGACTCCAACATTTCAATACAGTTCTGGTGGTCATACATTCAACAATATTGCATCCTGTTTTCGAGTAAGGCAAGAGTGCACCTACCAAACCAATTCTTGCGGTACAGTGTACATGGCTATTTCTGTAGTTAACTGTTTACCCTCCCTGAAAACAAAACTCCCCATGATCCCTCCCTCAATACATCCCACCCCGAAAAACTTCCCTTAAACTTTGCCACACTAATCCCTTTGCACCCTTCCAGGCAATTTGCCCTTCAGGGTAAACATTCTGATATTGGAGGATAAGACTAAGGAAGGGAAAGTGAGGGGCAAGGAAGGGGGAGGGAGAAAGAGGACGAGGGCAAGACCAACACCTTTGTCCAAGTCTCAATACATTTGAGAATCATGCACTATCTCCAGGATCATTCAGTGCATTCCGGGGATCATCTACCTCTTCATCTGTTTCTGCTTTAAACTGCTCTAACAGCTGGGCCCACTCAAAGGAGATCAGCTTCTTCCTTATTCCTCTATACTCCTCATGCCGTAACACCTCGCACTCGGCCACGGCCCACCTAATAACCTCCTCCATCCACTTGCCTTCACGTGGCGCAGTATGGGATTTCCAGCGCTGCGTAATGAGCCTTTTAGCAAGCATCAGAGCTAACCCTGCAAAAAGATGCAGTAAATTTGCCTTCTTTGGGAGAGGGAAGAGGCCCAAGAGGCCCGCCTCTATGGTAGTCCATGGTGAGCGTCCCGTCAGTTGAGTTATACACCGTGTAACCTCCAACCAAAAAATCCCCAATGTAGGGCAAGTCTAGAACATGTGAGTAAAGTCTGCAGGCTGTTGCGAACATCTTGGGCAATCAGCTGACGCAGTGGGGTACATTTTCTGTATTGTCAGTGGAGTGAGGTAGGCCCTGTGTAAAATTAGTGCAAAAAGAGCAATTAATGGACAGAATGCAGAACAATGTCATACATTCGCCCCAGTACAGAGATCTGGCCTAAATCCATCGTTTTTTTGCTTACCTTTCCATTCCAGTTTGGACCCAGCCATATGCAAATCAGTCTTGACCCTGCGCCCAATAGGAACAGTCCAGCCCGAACTTCCAGGTCAGGTCCTCCCTGGACTGGAAACAAGCATCCTAGGACTGGTGTTAGGCTTTCAGCCCTCATCAGCCAGGATAGCTTGACTCCAGTGGCATGGAGAGCACGGGACCCACTTGGGGTGACAAATGCAAAAAGAGCAATTGATGGACAGAATGCAGAAAAATGTCATACATTCACCTCAGTACAGAGATCTGGGCCTAAATCCATCGTTTTTTGCTCACCATGCCATTCCAGTTTGGACCCAGCCATATGCAAATCAGTCTTGACCCTGCGCCCAATGGGAACAGTCCAGCCCGAACTGCCAGGTCAGGTCCTCCCTGGACTGGAAACAAGCATTCTAGCACCGGTTTCGGGCTTTCAGCCCTCATCAGTTAGGATAGCTTGAATCCAGTAGCATGGGGAGCACGGGACCCACGTCTGGGCATACTCGTTCCACTCGGGGTGACAAATGCAAAAAGACGAATTGATGGACAGAATGCAGAACAATGTCATACATTCACCCCAGTACAGAGATCAGAGCCTAAATACATATTTTTTTTGCTCACCATGCCATTCCAGTTTGGGCGCAGCCATATGCACATCAGTCTTGACCCTGCGCCCACTGGGAACAGTCCAACCCAAACTGCCAGGTCAGGTCCTCCCTGGACTGGAAACATGTATCCTAGGATCGGTTTCGGGCTTTCAGCCCTCATCAGCTGGAGTATTCCCATGAGGCACAGGGTCAAGACTGATTTGCATATGGCTGGGTCTAAACAGGGGTGGCACGCTGAGCGAAAGAACAATGGATTTAACCCAGATCTCTTGACTGTGGGTGAATGTATGATTTATTCAGCATTCCGTCCATCATTTGTTTGCATAGCACTTTTCATCCTAATTGGGATGGGTATGCCCAGACGTCGATCCCTTGCTCACTGTGCCACTGGATTTAAGCTAGCCTGGCTGATGAAGGGTAATACCCAGAAACCGGTCACAGGATGCTTGTTTCCAGTCCAGGGAGGACCTGGCTTGGCAGTTCGGTCTGGACTGTTCCCATGAGGAACAGGGTCAAGTCTGATTTGCATATTCTATTCTGGGTTTGGTAAAGCGCGACAGCTGCCCCAGCAAAGGGGCGTCCCGGCGCTGAGGGAAGTTACAGACCCTACCAGAAAGAGGAAGGGGGGGGGAATGAAGAGCTAACCGGAAGGAAATAGGAGGGTCTTGATGGCTTTTCGGAAAGTAGGGAGGCTGTCTAGGGAACGGATGTGAAGGGGCAGAGCATTCCATAGCTTGGGTCCCAGGACCCTGAAGGAGCGACCTCCAGTGCGGCAAAGCTTTGCACGGGGAACACTCAAAAGGAGCTGGTTAGAGGAGCGCAGATCACGACCAGGAACGTAGGGGCTAATGAGATTTTGTAGAAGAGTGGGACTTCCCTGTTTAAAGATTTTGAAGATCGTGATAAGGTCTTTAAATTGAATTCTGAAGCCAACGGGCAACCAGTGAAGTTTGCGGATGGTAGCTCTGGCCGAGCATCTTCGGGGAAGGCCGACCAACGTTCTCGCCGCCGCATTTTGCACGCGTTGAAGTCTAGCAATTTCTGTTTTGTTTGCGCCCAGGAGGAGGACATTCGCGTAGTCCAAGCGAGAAAGGATAGTCGCTTGGACAATCAACTGGCGGACCTTCGGATCGAAAAAGCCAAGTATAGGGCTGAGATTTCTCAAAAGACCTATACAGGTGGCGGCCACCTTTTTGGTGTGTGTCTGGAAGCTGAGTGTGGCGTCCATCCAAATTCCAAGATTTTTTACAAGGGATTTAGGGGGTGGGATGGGACCAAGGGATGACGGCCACCAGTGTTCGTTCCAAAGGCTGGTGTTTCTGCCAAGGAGAAGCACTTCGGTTTTCCCGGCGTTCAGTTGGAGGTAATTGTCCGTCATCCATTGTGCCACTGCTGCCAGGCCATTTCTGAACCTGGAGGCCGCAATGGAGGGGCTCTCCGTGAGGGTGATGACCAACTGGGTGTCGTTGGCATACGATACCAGCGTCTGCCCCCACTCTTTGGCCACCTCTGCAAGAGGCTGCACGTATAGGTTGAAGAGGGAAGGGCTCAACGCTGAGCCCTGAGGAACTCCCTGTGTTGTGGGGTGGGGTTTGGAAAGAAAAGGAGGGGCTGACACCCGAAAGGATCTGTCCTTAAGGAAGGAGCGGAACCAGGTCAGAGCGAGGCCAGACACACCGGTCATCTCCAGACGCTTAAGAAGAATGCCATGGGATACCGTTTCAAAGGCTGCGCTGAGATCAAGAAGGATCAGCGCAGCACTTTGACCGGAATCTAAGATCGTCCGGAGGTATTCGGTGGTGGCCAAAAGGGCAGACTCCGTGCTGTGGCCTGGTCTGAAGCCATTTTGGGATGGGTCCAGGATGCCATTCAGGTCCACATGTTTGGAGAGAATGCCATTAACATGGGCCTCTGCAATTTTGGACAGCCAAGGGAGTAAGGATATTGGTCGAAAGTTTTCCGGTTTCGATGGGTCCAGGGAGGGTTTTTTGATAATGGGTGACACCCATGCCTGTTTCCAGGCTGCCGGAACAGTAGCAGGAGATAAAGAGAGGTTAAGTATGTCGATCACGGGGGGTAGGAAGAAGTCAAGCGAGTCCATGAAATGGGCAGGGCTCATAGGATCTGCAGGGGAGCCTGACTTCACCTTTCTGCACAGTTTGATTAGGTCATCAGCAGATATATCGGGGATTTGAGTAAGAGGGGTGAAATTGGAGGTGAAATTGGTGGGTTTGATGGGTGGAAAGGGTGCTGGGAAAAGGTTTTGTAGATATTCTGGACTTTCTCTACGAAATATGTAGCGAGTTGTTCACATTGTTCAGAAGATGCAATATTGGGAGAAGGTGACCTAGAGCTCTGAAGTTCTTGGACTAGTTTAAAAATTATTTTAGCCGGATTTGGACTTGAGCTGATTTTGTCAGCATAGAAAGCCGCACGGGCCGTACGGATGGCTTTTTGATATGATTTAAGTTTTGATATATAGTTGATTTTGTCTTGACAGTCAAAGTCTTTTCTCCAAAGACGCTCAGTTCTTTTGCATTCTTTGCGCATGGCTTTGAGAGTGTCATTGTACCAAGGGTTGGACGGTGTGGAACGTCCTTTGGTCAGTTTGGCTGGAATAAGAATGTCAAGTCCACCCGTGATCCAGTCATTAAAGGCGTTATATGTCGTGTCAATGTCTTGGTTGTCTTCCCGGTGGAATTCTCCTAGGGTATCATGGAAGACCGCGGTGGATAGTTTGTGCCATGGTCTTTTAAGGCGGCGGGTAGGTTCGACTTTGTGCGGTCGTCCAGAGACTAGGATGGTCAATTTGACAAGATAATGATCCGTCCATCCCATAGGTATGGGCATTTCTGTAGTGGCCTCATGGATGTTGGTAAAGACCGGGTCCAGAGTATGTCCCGCTAGGTGAGTGGGAGCCTGGATGAGGGAATTAAGCTGTAGGGCAGAGAGATCCGTAAGAAGATTTTTAATAGTATGGTCGTTAGATAGGTCAAAATGAAGGTTGAGGTCGCCCAGGATGGTAAAATTGGCAGATTTGGTCACAAGTGCGGTAGTCAACTCGAGGAGGGCGTCAATAAACCTGGAAGCAGGGCCAGGTGGGCGGTCGATGTACAGACCAGACATTGTGAAGTGTGGGCTAGTTGTGATTTTAAATCGGGCGCATTCGCAGTCAGGAAGAGCTTCTTTAATAAATGAGCAGGTGAACTGCTTCTTATAAATTACCGCAATGCCACCGCCTCTCGTGTCGCGGTTTATAGTAGACATGTGATAGTCGTCTGGAAGCGTGAGATTGGGAATGGCAGACGCACCATCCCGTAACCAGGTTTCGCAAAGAAAGAGAATGTCAGGGTTCTCATCCAGTATGAGGGAGTTGATCTCTAGATGGTGTTTGGTGAGTGACCTGACATTGAGTTGAAATATCGTGAGGGGGAAAGTAATAGGTGTACCTCGTTTCCCTTGAATGTGACTTGGGCTGTCAACGTTGAAATGGCAAGAGTTGCATTGGAGATTCGTGTGGCCAAGGATGCCATTCACGTAAATACATCTCTGACTGTGGTTTAAGGCAAGAAGATCTTCACGGTCGTACCGTAAGGGCATATGGAACATGGTTTGACCAGGGGGACTGGCGAATGGCGATGTCGTGGCGATGACGGGCGCAGACGGGCTTGCCTTAAGCTCGCCTTCGGCGCGCAATCGGCGCGCCCGCTGCGCTCGTCCGCTGGGCTTCCTATGAAAGCACATATTTTATGGGAGAGGAAGGGGTGAAGGGAAGGGGCGTGGCCTGTCCGAGAGGCGTATCTCGTGGCTCACAATGGCGTCGCAAATACCATCAATCAAACGCCCGCATCAGCGATAAATCCGCTGTGCAGGGGGATGAGGCAGCTTAAGTGAGTGGTGCTCAGAGGGTGAGTGAGGTTTCTTATTAAAATCAAGATTTATCACACAATAAACACAACAATTTTTAAAAACAATTCTATCACGCACCTCCCGGCTTTCCGCCTCAGGAGGGATCTGTTTTCTGTCTGAGCGCAGAGGAACAGCGCGCTTTTATGTGTAGCTGGTCGGGAGGGGGCGTGGCCTGTCCGAGAGGCGTATCTCGTGGCTCACAATAGCGTCGCAAATATCATCAATCAAACGCCCGCATCAGCGATAAATCCGCTGTGCAGGGGGATGAGGCAGCTTAAGTGAGTGGTGCTCAGAGGGTGAGTGAGGTTTCTTATTAAAATCAAGATTTATCACACAATAAACACAACAATTTTTAAAAACAATTCTATCACGCACCTCCCGGCTTTCCGCCTCAGGAGGGATCTGTTGCTGATCTATGGCTAGGTCTAAACTGGGGTGGCACTGTGAGCAAAAGAACAATGGAGTTAACCCAGATCTCTTGACTGTGGGTGAATGTAAGATTTATTCAGCATTCTGTCCATCATTTGTTTGTGTAGCACTTTTCACCTTAAGTGGGATGGGTATTCCCAGACATGGATCCCTTGCTCACTGTGCCACTGGATTCATGCTAGCCTGGCTGATGAAGGGTAATACCCAGAAACCGGTCCCAGGATGCTTGTTTCCGGTCCAGGGAGGACCTGGCTTGGCAGTTCGGTCTGGACTGTTACCATGAGGCACCGGGTCAAGACTGATTTGCATATGGCTTGGTCTAAACTGGGGCGGCATGGTGAGCAAAAGAACAATGGATTTAACCCCGATATCTTGACTGGGGGTGAATGTATGATTTATTCAGCATTCCATCCATCATTTGTTTGCGTAGCACTGTGTAATATTAGTAGCTGTATTGTTTTTAGTTGAAAGTTATGGGAAACCTTCCTAGGATGCTCCAAAACCAAGCTCCATTCCTCCCAAATCCCAAATCCCGTGCCAACACCACTTCCCATTTCTGCCGAAGAGAGAGCAGGGGCGTGTTCAGATATTCCCTTAGCCCATGACACATCCATCTAACAAGGTGGCATCCATGACCTATTATGTGGATGGCCCGCAATAACTGAAAGGTAGGGGGCTCCCTCTGTTTACGAGCCAGTATCTGTGGACGTATTGTGTGACCGCCGCGTGCCTGAGAAATAAAGTGTGTGGCACTGTTTTGGTACGCACAAATTCGTCATGAGGCATCAAATTACCATTTAAAAATAAGTCCCCCACTGTTTCCGTTCCTTCTTGTGTCCGAATGTTTGACAATATACCACACCTGGTGGGCAGGCCACAAAGTGGGATATTCGGTGCACTTGGGGTCGGCATTTTTGCATACTTTAACACCTGTTTGCAGTAATATAACGCAGTTTGCAAGAGAAAGGGGGGGTCTCACAACCTGTCAGTCGCAGGGCATAGCAATGCCTGAAGTGTTCCACGATGTAATCTTTCAGGAGAATAGTCCATTTCAAGTAAATTATGGCCTGCTATCCAATATGCCATCCATCGCAACTGCCCACCAATGCAATATGCCTTAAAATCAGGAGCCTCCGCACCACCCGCGGTACTCAGAAGTTGCATCTTGGTTAAGGCCAATCTGTGCCGCCCTATTCCCCATAATAAGGATGTCAGCAAGGTATCCAGTTTTTTAAAAATCCAATTCGGGAGGACAACAGGCAGGTTCACAAAGTGATACAGGAGTCTGGGATGCATAACCATTTTAGACACTGCCAGTCAGCCTGCCATTGTTAGTGGCAAGGTAGTCCAGAACGATACCTGCAACCGAAGTGAATTAATAGTCCTAACCACGTTCCCTTCTACTGTATCTGCACTGGCCCTGTATATGTGTATTCCTAGGTATTTGAAGGTCGTGGGCTCTAATTTGAACTGTAATTGGCCAAACTGCAAGTGGGGTCTATTATAAGTGTCATAAAAGGAGTACACTACAGACTTTGAGGCATTAAGGCAAAGACCAGATATTTCATCGAACCATGAAGCAATAGGTTGCATGTCCATATTCAGATCTTTAAAATACAGGAGCATGTCATCAGCGTAATGTGAGACGGAATGGGTAGTTGTACCACAGGGATGCCATACCGGGCCATAATACGATGTAAATATTGGGCTAGCGGTTCCACTGCTAACACAAACAATATGGGTGACCAGGGGCATCCCTGGCGAGTCCCACGGTAAATATGATATGCAGGAGAGATAGTCGCACCTGTCTTAGCACGGGCTGTAGGGTTGGTGTAAAGTCATTTTATCCAATTGCAATATTCTGGGGGAAACCCAAACCTGGCCAACACCG
The DNA here is from genome assembly GCF_964261635.1 of Lissotriton helveticus. Classification (NCBI taxonomy): domain Eukaryota; kingdom Metazoa; phylum Chordata; class Amphibia; order Caudata; family Salamandridae; genus Lissotriton; species Lissotriton helveticus. Next base: position 1,244,423,985 of record NC_136061.1, read on the forward strand.
CCAACATATATGGCTAACTCAAAGTATCGAACGCTTGACGTATATCTAGTGACAAGCATCCCGCAAGTGGTACTGATTCAGTCACTGCATGAATCAAGGTATGCAGCCGGCGAATATTTAGCAATGTACCACGGTTCAGTATGAAGCTGCATCGGTCCAAATGTATTAATTTGGGAAGTAAGGGGAGTAATATTGACGCTAATATCTTACTAAGTACTTTATGTTCAGTGTTAAGTATAGACAATGGTCTAAATGATGCGAGATCGGCTGGGGCCTTATTTGGTTTCAGCAGGGACGTGACTGTTGCCTCTCTCATAGTGGGAGACAGCCTAATACGTGCCTTCTGTAAGCGAAGTGGTAAAAAGTTGCATCAGTCTTGGAGCCAATAACACAGCAAATGTAGAATAAAACTAAATGAGGAGCCCATCGGAGCCCGAGTCTTATTACGGGCTAACGTCTTAATTGCAGTGCAATCTCTGCTGAGGTAAGCGGAGCTGCCAGCTCCTCAGCGTTCATAGCTGTTATAGAGGAAAGTTCAATCTCCCCAAGAAAGGTCGCAGTTGCTTCAGTTACATCTAAGGGGGGAGCTGTGTAAAGTGTTGTATAATGCTCCTGAAAGGACTTATTTATTTCTACTTGTGACGTAACCAATATGTGTTGGGAAATGTATATAGCTAAAATGGCGTGAAATTTGTTTGAGGTTTGATTAGTCACGCTAATAATGTGCTAGCCCTGTCTGCCTCAGCATGCGAGCGCAGTGTGTAAGCATTTAAATCGATCGTTCTTAAACACTCCAATAATTCGGCATATTTTATCCTAGCGTCTTGCAGTTTTTCCAGTGCTTGCAGTGTGTCCTCTAACGCTGCTACGTCTCTAATTACCTACCTTCTTGCCTCCAACAAGGATCCCATTTAAACTCCCCGTATCGTCACTTTAAATGCTTCCCATTCTAAAGACCTGGCTGAGGCTGTGCCTTAATTTTCTTCAAAATATGTGGTTATGGTTGTGGCTAATGTGGTGCAGAACACTTGATCCTCTAAGTGAAAGGGCTGCAACCACCAAGTTGGAATGGACATGGGGATTTGACCCCAGTTTAATTTCAAGTCTATGGGATTATGATCTGATATAGTTTTGCCTAAATAGGTACTCTGTTTAATGGCCAGTAATAGGTCTGGGGTACAAAGAAAATTATCCAAACAGGTACTCAAGTTAGGTGGGTGGGAATAGAAGAAAAATTCCTGTATATTTACGTGTTGCGATCTCCAAACAGCAAGGAGATTCCACCCTTGTGCCCATCAAGTCAGGGTAGCAACTTGTGTTACAGCACGAGCACTCGGTGAAGGAGGATGGGATCGATCCCGATGCACATTAAACACCGCATTAAAGTCCCCACCCAGGGCCCATGGGTATTGAGACCAGTCTGAGAGAGCCTGTGATACCCGCGATAGGAAGGCATCTTAGTCTACATTTGGGGCCTAAATGGAGCCTAATACTACTTATTTACGGTCTAGGGCCGCCCGTATACACACGTATCTGCCTTGCTCATCTATCTTACTCTCACTGAGGGAAAAGGGGACGCCCGCCCTTATCCAAATCGCGGCCCCCCTAGAAAAGGCGGAATACGCTGTTGCATAATTTTGGCCTCTCCAATGCTTCTGCAATTTGCTAGTCTCTGATGGTATTAAATTTGCCTCTTGGAGACATACTATTTGGGCTCTACGGCGGTGGAGGTGAGCGGCTATTCTGTGCCGTTTGTGGATCGACCCAATCCCCCAAACATTCCAGGAGATAATGGTGTAAGATTTGACAGTGGACTTCATGTCCAATTATTTGTAAAACCCCCCCAACCACCTCCCCAGCCCCCCCAGGTCCCCTCCGCCTGTCATGATTGGAACATGCAGCGGCAATCTAAACATTACAATCTTAGTCCAATACTGGGTCCAACAAGTTAACTTCACCCGACCAAACTGTGCAACAAAGGTCAACATAATGCAGTTTTAAACTCTTGCTTGCGCCTGTGGGGTAAGCTGCGTGTTCAATATATAAAGAAAACTGTACACTATGGGTAGAAGTGCCCAGGATATTCCAGGCAACAAGACTAACCATACCACCCCCTTCGTGTGTGGGAAACATTACATCTTATTTAGAGTATAATTTAAAGTGGCTAAAGAGTCACTGGAGCCAGTTGAAGCCGATCTATAGGACCAAGTTGGTTTGTGCAGGCTATGCGAAGGCACAGTTTTTACATATACTCTGTTGGGTCAGCCCAATGGGTCAAGGTGGAGCTGCGTAGTCTCTGATGGAAATAGTGCCATACTACCTCCCGAGTCAGAGTCCGCGATCTCCTCATCGGAGGAGCTGGTACTGATAGGTGGACGTGGGACTCAAAGAGCCTCTGCGGACCGGAGGACCTCCTGCGGACCCTCCATCACCTGTTGGTGAGGAGGAGGACTGGATCCCGTGCTCTGGGTGGTGACACCTTTTCTGCACCTCCGGGGGCCCCATTGTGATTTCGGCTGTGATGTCTCCAGGCGTCTGGAAGGCAATACATCAGGGAAGTTCCTGGATAGCCAATCCCATGCACTGTCTGGCTTATCAAAGAATGAAGAACATTGATTGTAGTTGATTTTTAGTTTGGCTGGAAAAAGCAAAGCAAATATAAGGCCCGCTGCCTGGACCCATGCTTTGACTTCCATGTACGAAAAGCGTTTATGCTGAACTGCCAGTGTATAGTCCGGGAATATGGAGATTATTGCATTGTCTACTTGTAATGGGCCATTGTCCCTTGCTGCCTGCAATACATGATCACGATCTCTATAATTCAAAATCCAGGACAACATGGGGCGGGGTTTGCACCTGGGATTGGCCGACATGTAGGGACTCGGTGAGCAAGTTCAACAGTGAAGTGAGTAGACAAACCTGTGGGTGCCACAGTTGATTTCAGCCACTCCTCTATGTAGATTGTTCGGTTGGGGCCCTCAGTTCCCTCAGGAAGGCCCACAGTCCTAAGATTATTGTGGTGAGCCCGCCCCTCTGCATCATCTGCATGGGCTTGTAAGGACTCTATTTGTTTGCACATGTGCTTCATGTTCTTGCACTTGGGGCACCACCGTATCCAATGTTTGCTCTATGGTCTTAACCTTATCTGACAGTTTTCTGTGGTCATCTTTAAGGAGATTAAGGTTCACAGAGATTGTGCCCAATTGGTTTTTAATCGCAGATCAGGACTCAAGAATTTCTTTTAGGATCATGTCCAGTTTATCCACTGGGGGAGTAGATGTTGCCCCCCCCTGCATCCATAGAGAGCGCCTGGACGAGGCCTCAGATAACGGCGAGTGAGAACCAGCCCTCCCGGACTTTGAGGCTGTTCTGGTCTTCCCCCTGCCCATGGTCCCTAGCGGTCAGGGTGGATATATATTATGCACCTACACTGAAAATCACTCACCAACCCGACCACTGCATCTGTTTGTCCTGCCGGTTATAGAACCCCTTGGATCTCAAAGTCATCAGGGGTTCCATCCCAGCGTACTTTCTTGTATTACCGTTGATCCGCCCCTTTGTACTCTTGACCACGTTGGCGGCTCCACACAACAGTATGTCACCTCTAGGCTATGCTACAAACACTGCACTTGGGTTCCCTGCAGGGGCAGAGCTTTGTATTCCTCTTCGCCCCTTTCAGTGTACCTGATAGGTTGCACTCCTCTCAAAGGTTGTGTAGGCAGTTGTATGTAGAACCACGCCCAGTCGTTCCAGGAGTTCACTCCCAATAGTCCTCCACCCTATCTGCATGGGGAGGAAGGGGGGCCGAGAGGGGTGCCAAGGATGACGGCCCAATGACGGCCCCACCAGCCCCTCACTATCCCACCACAGTACCTCTATACGTCTCAGCTCTGCCAAAGACGTCTCTACATATCTTCAGATGCCATTATCTTCAGTCAGGCGTCCCCCGGCAGATCCCGTCTCTATCACAGTTCCAGAGATCCAGTGTGGGGGCCCTTCAACATCCACTCCATCACTGTCTAGACAGTTTGTTCATTAAGAAGCCCACACTACCTGCGGAGTCCTCAGGCAAGGGCACTCACATTTCACTCAACACCTGGCCGTATACTCTAGATCTTCAGTATTGTACCCAATGAGGGAGGGGAGGAGGGGGGGTCAGGTGGTGAGAAGCCAAGGGCCGCCCCAGACGTCTGGTCGGGACTCCGCCAACACCACAGATGCCCAAAGGAAGACTCCAGGTAAGACAGGGCGGCTATGGTCCACTTGGTGCTTCTCAGCTGGTCTCGCATAGGTCACAGCTCCCGCGGCAAGAACACTTCTCCGTCTGCCCCAGCCCCGCAGACTGCAGGGGGAAACGCTCAGAAAGGCCAGTTCTTTTTCTTGCAGCACTTGGTTACAGTGTAGGGGAGTGTCACCAGCACCGGCACCACAGGCCCAGTGCAGGGAGTCCGGCAGTGGAGTGAGGGACCAACCCGCGCCCCTTCAGTGGTTCCGTCTCTGCCGCACTGGGAGGGCCTCCTTCGGCCTCACAGTAAAATTGGGGGGGGGAGGGGGGTGCAGCAGTCCACCCCAAGTATTTCGGCACACACCTGAATATTAGCGGGACCCTCCAGTGGTCTATGCTGAACTTGTAACACCAGGCCAGAAGTCAGGGCATCGCATGCACATGCAAGATGCGTTCCGGCACTCTTCCGCTGGCCTGGTCCAAGGAACATCCACTGTGCCTATGGCGGCCCTCATGCCGAAGGCCCTGAGCCTCTCCAGGTTTCACTGCGGGCCCACGACTCGACTCTCCAGTTTTCCGCTGTGCCCGGTGACTCCACCAGCAACCTAATCACAAAGGGGTTAGGATATTTGAATGGATTAGGTACCCCGGAGCTCGTCGCTTATGCGACCTTCATCTTGGGCTGCAAGCCACGCCCCTGTCTGATCTTAAATCTTTTATATAATTTAAAATCCTCATCCATATTTATGGGATCTTCCACATTTCTTAAAAGATCATAAATCAGCTCTAAAGCTTCAATATCGGCAACAATGGAACCATAATAGCTCAAAAGAGTAAGAAGGACCCCTGCTACTTTGACCTCCATCCAAATCCATCTTGCTTCTCCATCCCGGATCACTTCCCTTACCTCCCAGTCCAACGTATTTGAAAACAGAATACCAACCCCCAAACTGCCATATTTGCTGAAGCAAAATAGGCTTGCGAATATTTCCTTGGCAACGACAGTTTGGGAATGTTGGATTTTATTTTAATGTTATTTTTTTAAAAAGCTTTATTAATCAGCTTGCAATTCAAAATATACAGAGTTCCAGAAAACGAACCCAGCTATCATACAATGTCCATATGCAGCGCAAGCAATCTTCAAAATACAGGCAGCAAACCCAACCAGACCCCCCCTCCCAACTTCTCCCACTCAGTAATTGCTGTTTGTCAGACATGTATACAACTTTCGTAGTAAAGTTTTGGCAACATTTTTGATAGTATCAAGTGCATTTTGTCTTTTCGATGTACACACTTATTCATTGTGCTTGATGCAAATCTGGGTTCCCAAGTAGATACATGGAGAACGGGGCCCAGAAGTCTTTGGACCTTGAGGCCTCAGGCAGTTCCTCTGCACAGATCCCCATTTGCTCTTTACAATATACTAAGTTTTGAACCCATTTCTGAATAGTGGGGCCAGCTCTAGCGCCCCAATATTGTACGACTGCACACTTAGCAAACAGTGTTGATATTGCGACAATACGCCTATGACAGGGTTTAAGCTTCTTTACCATACCCAGCAGACATAATTCAGGAGTGCATGCAACTCTCTCAAGGACAACCACAGTGAGCACCTCCGCAACGCGCCTCCAGAAAGCATATAATATGGCACAGCCCCATGCAAGATGTATGAAATCCGTGACATCCTGCCCACAACGTACACATCTTGCACTTTCTCTCAACCCGATCTACAGTTTGGTTATGTTCAGTCACAAGGTCTCTGATTTTGGTGAATGTTTCTGGTGTGGGGTGCAATTTGTACTCCTGTTCCAATGCTGATATCTGCACTGCCAGCCTACTTATTCTATGCCTTAGATCTTTCAGGACACCAGCTTGCACCCCTATGCACTCCCCATGAATCGTCACTTTGAATGCCTCCCAAAGTATCCCCGCACAATCTACTGTTCCCTCATTTTCTGCAAAATAGTTTCTAGTCACATTCCCAATTGTGTTCCTGAACACAGGGTCTATCAAAGAGGAATGCTGTAGTCTCCACTGAAATGGAGGTCTCGCACATTCAGGTACTCGCAGCTCCAACAGCACGGGGGAATGATCAGAAAGTGTCTTCACCAGGTGACTAATTTTAACTCTCATGGGGCATACCTCCTTGGACTCGACCCAATAGTCCATCCTGGACCATGACCCATGCACCACAGCGACAAAGGTGCTCTCCCTTGCTTCAGAGTTGTGGAGTCTCCATATATCTTTAATACCCTCAGCATCCAGCTCTAGCAAAGCATCTGACGCCTGCTTCCCACGTTCCCCAGTGAAACTTGAGCGGTCAAGACCTGCGTCCGGGTATACGTTAAAATCACCACCCCGAGCACATTCACAGTAGCAAGCGTATAAATATGTCACCAAACAACGTTAAAAAAGGTAGGATCGTCGACATTAGGTCCATATACATTAACCAGCAGGACAGTCACACCACGGAGTCTACCCAAAATCAATGCCACCTTGCCTTGATCATCCACCTCGGGGCTAATCATGGTGAATGGTATACCCTTTTTTGACTAGTATCATCACCCCTCTAGAATAGGTGGAGTATGAGGCCAACAGCCTCACCCCGGCCCAACGAATCTCTACATTTTTCTTCGTGAATTTGGTTAAGTGTGCTTCCTGTAGGAAAGCAATTTGTACATCCATCCTATCCAGATACGCTAAAACAGAGCAAATTGTCTTGGGGCTGTTGAGCCCGCGTACCTTCCATGTGAGAGACTTTATAGTACTACCCAGACCTGCAACTCATCAATATCATAATATAGGGTGCCAAACCATGTCACACATGCCAACTGTATTGCACCAAAAGTGATGTCCGTACAGAATTGCACCTTCAACCCTCACCACCCCCACCCCAACATCCCCCACCCACTTCAGCACCCCCAACTTGCTAAAGACATCCCATGCTGGCAAGAACAATCTCCCCCAGAAACAGAGTATCATAACAGACATACGGGGTGATCCCATTGGGGAGCACCAGAATGCAACGTGCCTCCCAAAAGATCAGGAGGTGGTTGATCTGACCTATATCAAATGTTATATTATCATATTTATAGTTCTAAGACTCAAGAGAGACAGTGAAATTAACAGCTTATTTTGTACCTATGCAGCCCAGAACAAAACAAAATCGTCACTGTCGGCAAACAGTATGCATTCACATTACTGCTCTTCGTGGTCTGGATCGTTTGAGGATTCACACCACCGCCTTTTCAATGTTTTCGAGTGCTCAAGTGCAGCCTTTGGCTAGGTAAAAATCTCAAAGGCCCCTCTGGTAAAATTCTAAGGTGGGCGGGATATTGCATGGCATATGGAATGCCCTCTGACTGAAGTAGTTTCTTTACAGCTCCGAATTCTCTCCGTTCTGCCTGTACCGCTACCGTAAAGTCCGGGTATAAAGCCAGTGTGTTTCCCTGGAAATTTATGGTGCCCTTTTATCTCGCCATTCGTAGAAAAGAGTCTCGATCCCTGTAGTTCAACAGTCTGGCAATGATGCAGGAACCGGCCGCACCGCCAACGAGTAGTGCGCACGCTCCACAATCAGCGTAGGGGACAGATTTTCCGCACCAAAAATATCTCTGATCAATGTCTCAACAAAAGTCCCCATTTTACCTGTATTAGTTGATTCAGGCAAGCCAGTAATTCTGAGGTTTTCCTTCTGGATCTAGCCTCTAAATCTTCATTTTTCGCCTGACCCTTTTTCATATTTAAAGATTTACTGGAGATTGTGCTCAGTTCGTCCTCAGTGTTGGAAACCCTCTGCTCAACCTGTTTAATTCCAGTATTTTATTTCTCTAGCTTTGCAGACATGTGATCCATTCGTAGATTTAAATTGTCAATCTTTCCATCTATTGACTGTAGACTACCCTGCATTGCTAGGAGCGTTGTTTCCAGGGAGGGGGCAGCTTCCCCTGTGGCTCTCGGTGTATACAGTTTGTTTTGGGATTTTTTCCAGTTTTTCTGTTTTGTTGTTATTTGCGCCTAGCCCGCCCTGTTCACCAGCATCTATTTTAGGCTGCGGCCTGCTGACGTGCCCAGGTTATTTAATGGCATATCCCTCGTTGTATTTTTTTTCCTTTCTATTACCCCCAATCACTGCCAGTTATATTGTACACCAGTCAGGAATTTACCTTTCACACAGGCCAGAGTACAGAAATGAGCGTCTTTAGATTTATGAGGTGCTGTTAACATACGCGTGCAGTATTCAAAACCGGCATCGCCGCAATTCTGGCTCGCGTCTGTGTGAGGGAGAGCACCTTGGGTTTACAGCCTTTGCTCCAGGCACTTTGCGGCGGAACCTGTTAGTTTTGGTTGGAGGATTCTGTTATGCGTCCTCGTTATTAGCCACCATCCAGTCCCAATCCGCCTCGATGCCAGCCCTGCCGCCCAGACACTCAGGTGGATCCGTAGGCTGCGGTAACGCACCCAGGCCCACACCCACCTCTGCAGACACAGGCCCGGCTGCAAGCCACTCACCGCACTCGTCCTGGGCCACAATGCTCACTCTCGGGCCTCAGGAGGGAGGTCACCTGGCGGGCTTCAGCCACGATGCCACTGGCTTCACACGGCAGTTCAGTTCTGCCTCCCCCACGCCAGGCCTCGCCGCTCCTCTCTGGGCAAACCTCCTCACTGCGACATGGAACGGTGGGCCGCAGGCCAACCCCGATCAACCTCTTACTTGCCGAAGGCTGGATCCGCCAGCTCGTCAATTCTCACACTGGCGCCTTTCTCCCAGCAGAGAGCCTTTCAGCAATGTACATTCATTGCCTCCAGGTGGAAACTGCCGCCATTTTACACTTGCGGGAATCGGCACCTTTCACCTCAGGGTTCTTGCAATGTATCCGTCACCAACAACTGCGGAATGCCTCAAATCCGTTCAGGGCTGCATATATTGGCATTGAGTCCCTTTTTGCAGCATTGATGCACCGTATTCCGGGCAGATAATTGACGGATCGTGGCACGACCGGCAGAGCTGCACTAATGCGCGGCCATCTTGCTGTATGCCCTCTAGTGCCCCCGGGAGTGTTGGATTTAAAATGCATTTCCTTTAAAAATAGTACCTCATGAAGAAAAGATCCTAACCATTTCAACAGTGCCACACTTTTACGTACATTTAAAAGGCCATTCACATTACACAAGATTATCTTTATGCTTTGCGAAATTCCTTCAATTTAGTCATATTGTGGAATCAAACAAATGTTTTCTCTTTAAAATGACCTTACAACCATTTTTTTGTTGAACCTGATCCTTACCCCTGTGATTCACTGTTACCACTCCCCTCCTATTCTCCTCGTACTCTTATATCTCGCCCATCCACTACCCACTCTTCTCTTGCTCTTTGTTAACTGCATGACCCTCCCCCTTCCAACCCCCAACCCTTGGCTCATCCGAGCAAGGGAATAGCCCTTAAATGTTTTTGAAACAAAAGGAGGAGTATCCCCTACAGAATATAAGACGAATAGTCTGGAGGGTAGACTTAATGGCAAAAAAGGAAAAATGTATCCTTTTATTTAAAACCCCTCACTCACCAGCCTAGCGGTGACATGCTTCATCATCGGGGTCCACCCTGGTGGCCTAGCGTCACCAGGGTGTGCTTCGACACCTGAACTACAGTGGAGCGGGTTGTGACTGTAAGTGCAAAAAGAAAATATGTTAAAAATTGTCCTGGTTTAACTCAAAAATATAACTTTATTATAGAGCAACTGAACAATGTTAAAAATAATAGCGAGATGGTAGTAGGCAAGTTACGACCGACTCATCTCTATATGTGTTGGTGTGTATTGGTCGACATGTTTCTACCAATGGGCGAGTGCCCGGTTTCGTCAGGACCAAAAAACAGGTGGACGGGAGGTGTGGGCCCCCTAAAAGGCTCACCCTGTCCTGATCCCCTGTTGAACCCACAGGCAAATTGCTCGGGGTGCGTGTGCTCAGCTGAATAAGTGAGCAGGCAAAAAAATGAAAAAGAGACTTAATTAAGAGCTCTGTTGTGCTTCATCGGGCAGGGCGTAGGCTCTTCGCATCAGAAGAACATATTAGTTTGCCGGCGAAGCGATTAAGCTGAGACCTACTGCCATGGTTCCCTGCTCGGCTAGGTCCCTGCTCCTAGTCGTAACTTGCCTACTAGAGATCACTCCTATTCCCCTTTGATACATTACCGCAGGGGATCACAAGATTTCTCTGATTTCCAGAAATATTCAGACATATAAAAGCGCTCTTACAACTGAAAATAATATCATAACGAAGTGCATATTGCATTGTTACCATAATTAAATTATTAGTTTCCTATTCTATATAATAGAGATACATAGAACCCAATTTTAACCAACTAGTACTATTACTGATGACTTGATGGTCACTTTACCACAGCGTTATTCCCATTATTACGTCACTGAGACTTGATATAAGCAACAACTTTCCTAAGTGCTAATTTGGCAAATTGGTACCTGCTAACAAGTTTCTTCAGCTCTCCTTTTCCAAAATCAAAACCAAATTTAAGTAAGTAAAATCTTCCTACAGAGCCATTTTAACATAATAACTCAGTTTGAATATGACAGAGGAGTTTCTATCAAAGAGTGCAAAGTGCATAGAGTTTAAAACTAACAGGTTACAAACCAGCTAGATTGTTCTCTGCAACCTGTTGCAACCAATCCCTTGAAGCCCTTTTAGCCCTCTGCTCCTAAAGTGCTATCATGCATAGAAAAGTGCTCATTTAAAAAAGTGCAAAGTGCATAAAGTCTAGACCTGGTAGAGAACAAAAAAAAAAATTCGCTAATTTTCCTGCTTTCTCTTTTTCCCAACTGGCCTACTCCCTGATTGGCAGTATCCTTTGCTTGCTTAAATCACCTTTTGTAACACATCCTGAACTTCCTCAAGAGTAATGCACAGATGAAATTGACCTTAGAATAAAGCTTTCAATTTGAACTGTTGAATAATAGAAGCCTGTGCTCCTGCATTCTTAAACTGATCAATCAGCCCTACAAAATCCCTTCGCCGGCGAGCTTCCATGCCGACATATCAGAAAATACTCTCACTCTTGATCCATCAGATAGCAAAATATCCTTTTTCTGAACTGCCTTACTTAAATTACTTCTTTAATATGACAGTCGGTAAAATGTACAATCTTTGTCCTTGGGCATTTGGCACCAGCTGAATGTTGTGCTGGCACCCTGTGCGCCCTCGTTATGGTAAGATCTTCCGGTGCGTTCTCCAGAATATGCTCTTTAATCATTGTTCCCATGTATAACAAGGGGTTAGCCTGCCCATTTATACATTCCCTTTCCTCCGGAATCCCTATAAAGCGCAGATTAGATCGTCTTGCATAGTTCTCCATTTCATCCACTTTCAATTGTGAAGCCAGTAGTTTTTTTCTGAAGAGTTGCAATATCATTGTCCCAGCTCAAACAATAATCTTCCATATCTGACACTTGTTGCTCCAGTTCTTTAATTCGGTCTGGAACTTGTTGCACCATACCCTCGATTTTTGTCAAATCTTTGGTGAACTGTGGCAATTTTCTGTGCCTGCGAGCTTTTGCATTCTCGAATCTCAGCTAAGATAGTTTCAAAGAACTGCTGGATCTGATACATCGAGGGTTGACTACCAATAGATATCCCCATTGACAAATCATTACTTTGCTGTTAGTCTTGTTGTCCTATCACATTTGCATATGTCTTTGAAGACCCATTATCCCATCCTGCACCAACCTTGCAGACCCTGATGCAACTGTATCTCGGGTGTGTGCAGCAAGATCGCATGATGATGATATTCCAACTGTATCCTCGCTCTCTGAGTAGTTGATTCCTCCCACGCTGGTGTACAGCTTTTTGCAAACAGTGGGTAATCTTTATGTCCTTTATAAACCATTTCCCCATGTCTGTTCCACTAGGTGTACCCATTACTACATTTGTACTATTGTTGGGTTGTTGAGGGTTAACACTGGCATTTGAATCTTCCACCCTCACCGTATTGTCCATATTCTCTATCTCAGATGTCGACACTGATTCTGCCATTTAGCCCATACTAGTAGCAGCTATTTCAAGGGGGGACCCCGATATCACCACCATGGGACGGGGGGGGGATAATATACTGGCAGAGAATACTGGGGATAGCTGTTCCATAAATTTATTTGCTGTATCACCTTTTTTTGCAGAATTCTTTCTCCTCCTTCCTGCAAGAATGTGTGTTTGTGTGTCCTTCCACTTCACCCTTTGCACTGATGAGGTACTCAATGCTCCTTTCAGAACCATTTGTCGCATACTTGTGTCCATCAAAATATCCTTCTTTCTATTCCTTATAAGTTGAGAATATCATGTATTGGTCAAGCCCACTTTCACTGTAAACTGCTAACTCAAAGATATTACACCTGCATCTGCAGGCTATGGAGAGTGCTGTCAATGTTCACAGAATTAGAGAGGAGTTACAAAAAAATAGAAGACTTCAACTTCTGTTGTATAGTGCAAGTAGCAAAGAGGGGTATGTAGAGTGAGAGAAAACCTGCTCAGGGACCCCCTACTGGGCAGGGCTATTCTAGCGGGATGACTCCTCGCCCACAAGAGACCTCCTTCCCTCAGTGAAGCACCTGACGGCTCCCTCCCATCTCTGTTCCGTTGAGTGCCCTTCAATAATGCCATTTGAACCTCGAGGTATATCCATGAATCTGCTGTAGCAAGGAGGTGTACAGCTGGGCAACCTCATGGTCGGGAGCTAACAAAGAGAAATCAGGAATACGCTGCTGGGGTCGGCTGCATCCTGTCTTTAGCTCTGGCGTGCCTGCCCCGGAAGCTGTTTCAGAGGATCGGTGTCATGCAAGCAACCTCTAGCAAGGGGTGGAGCTAATGCGTGCTAGCAGCAAGTCATGCTGGCTCTCCCTCGCCGCCCAATCCAGACCACTCTTATGGTGATTTAAGTAGTGTTTTATAACCATAGAAACCCCTCAAGGTGGTATCTGTGGAATTCAGCCTTCAGGCCTATCTTGAAGTAGTGTAAAGCAGCTTGTTTTACCAGTTTAATCTGTAGTGTGGGTTAAATGAAAAAGAAACCATATAGTGTGCATACAAAAATACTTCTATTTATTACACAACACTCACTAACACATTGGAATATCTCCTACCCAGATATATCAACACAATACACAAGAATACTTCAAATGCAATCAGCTGAGCAGCACACAATACAGTGGTCTCCAGGGGGAGACCAAACTATATACTAAAAAAGTTGAATGCAAACTGAAAGGGAGAATAGTACTTGGACCCGGTGACCCAGAGGAGCAGGGGACACAAGGAACCACCCAAGGTAAGTACCCAGGAACCCCACTGAGGCTGCATGCTGAGTGGGAACACAGCCGCGTGAAAAATTGAAGACAATGGAGGTGTCGCTGTTGCAAGTTTGCAGAGGACCCCGAAGAATTCCCTTTGAGGGTGGAAGGTTGGACAGCCACCCAACCCGTGGATGCCCCGGGAACCAGGTTACCTACACCAGGGAAGCCAGGTGCATAGAGGTGAAGAGACTTCGGAAACCTCCATAGACGACTACGGAAGATTTGTAAGAAAATGCCTCTGGAGAAGACAGTGAAGAATTCTGGTAGAATCCAAGGGTGGATTCTGGAAGAAGAGAACCTGCAACAGTAGGGGACAGAGTCTATGCCACTTGGATGTGACCAGGAGGCACGGAAGAGCCATTCCCACCAAGGTCTGGAGGTTCAGAAGAGTCGACTGTGACCTTGTTGCTGCAGCTGTGAGGACCAGGCAATGCTGAGGAAAACCAGGAGCCGTTCATGAGCTGTCCCACGTCGGATGTAACTGACTAGGTGGTCCGTGTCTGGCGGGAGCACCAAGGTTCAAGGGACTCACCAACAGCAGGAGAGTTGGAGCAGGGCCTGAGCAAGCTGGGGGGCCCACTGAAGCAATAGAAGACCAACAGAAGGACCCAAAGACCAAAGGCACAGGTGTCACAAGAGGACCTCGAGCAGCTCAACAAATATAAAACACCATGGTGCAGAGGATACAGTAAGGAAGCTGATCTTGGGTAGAAGAGAGGCTGGAGTTTCTTGTCGCCCAAAAATTTCTTGAGTGCATTCCCTACAAGCAACGGCAAGTCGATGGGTGCACAGGGATTTGGTCCCAGTGGTTCCGACGAGGGATAATAACCTTAAAAGTGCAGCGAGGACAGGTCAGGCTTCGGGGCAGTTGCAGAACTACCACCTGTGTTGGTGAGCCTCCAGAAGTCTGTAGGATGACAGGAGCAGCAGAACAGTCAGCTTTGTTGCGGTACCTGCACATGCAGGTGAGTGACTCCTTCACTCCAAGGGAGATTTCTTCTGGTGTCCTCGATGCCCACAGGTTTGTTGGAAAATCTGGAAGAAGCATAGACACAGACGATGAAGAAGACTCGAAGAACAGCTAGACCAGGAGCAGAAGGAGTCTTCCTTGGTGTAGTCTCGGTCCCAGTCCAAGTCCAACAAAGTCCAAGTGTCCAGATAGTCGAAGAGCGATGTAGTTTTCAGGCTTGAGTCTTGTCCCACGACGAATCTGGGTATCCACCCACCTGTAAGCCCTTAAGTACCCAAAGGGAAGGGTTGGAACAACACAGGGGTCCCTCCCAGAGGAGGGGCTGGCAGTGCCGGTCTTACGCCTTCTGAGGCCCCGGGCGAAAGGGAAGATGTGAGGCCCCTTCAAGTGACATCACAGAAAGTGACTTCGCAGGACTTTTGATCTTAGTTATTTGGCATCAGTGAAGCAAACTAATGTGGATATCAGTAACATGGACAAAAGTAGAGGGAATGGAAAACAGGTGAGCAAATATCCATGAGTGTAACACTTGCCGTCTCCTTGAATGATTAGTAGGACATGCCCCCAAATTCCAAAGGAACCAGAGAGATACCTTCAGTGTAATAATCATTGCGCAATAGGTGATCGAATGGCATAAGCACCATAAAGTCACAGGATCATGATCAGACACCACCAGCACCACACTTCAACTCATACTATTGCAGACAAAGTGAGAGAAGACCTCACTGGCGGAGAAGGTGAGCAAGGAGGCGAAGAAAAAAGTAACACTACAGGACGTACTGTACTATATGTGTATCTGACTAGGAACACGTCCCTTGGTGACTCATCTTGTTCATAATTATGGCTTCCTGTTTTCCGTTTTTACTGATTTTGACAGATAAATACAGACAGAAAACATTTCTTTTCTTGTCTGTATTTATTTTTAAATGTGGATAAAAATAGAAATTGGGTTGCTTTTAGAGTAACTCCAAATACTGTCTGCCATGGCTGCCAGGCCTGTGGATTGTTAGGTTATGGGGCTAAAAAAGAAAGGAATTTTAGTAAAGAGCCTTTAACAGAAGTAGATATGCACAAGGTTCATTTTTAAAATAGCATATTTCCTTTTAAGTGCATTGATTTATCTTTTACAGCCAGTGTTTACAGCATTGAAACATGAAAGGCATTCAATTATGACAGCATGTTCACTGGTTAAATAAATGTGGAAATATAGTAATTTCAGCTTCATTTTTCCACAAAACCATAAATAAATATGGATAAAATTGGCCACAAATAAATGTGGATAAATACAGACAAAAATGCCCAAAAAAATAAAAACCATAAAACCAGGAGCCCTAGTCATAATGTACCACATCTTACTGTAGAAAAACACACCTCACACCATACAAATTGTATTTGTACCTTTCACTGTAGTTATCAGAATTAAAATACACATCATACCCTGTCAAGTAACCATCCATTGCAATATACTTCCTTTGGTGGGAACATCAGAAAGTGGTTACGAGAAAATGAAAGGGGTTCGGATCACACTTCTGTCACATAAAAGGCTTTTTTGAGAGATTTTGAAAATGTAGTGCCTGGCGAAAGGAAAAAGAAGGGGGAAACTTCACTGATCTTTACAATACCTAAATGGACTTTATTTCTGGTGCTCCTCCCTAGTACAGAAACAGTGGAATGTTCAGCTCTGCTGGGATTTGCATGAATGTGTACCATTTGTACGATTTTGATTTAGGAACTAGCTAGCATCATCAAAGGAGGAAAGTCCCGGTGCCCCATAACTCCACAGCCCGTCAGAGCTGCTCGATTTACCATTGTCTTCTCAGCATCGATCTTTAGACATTTTAACTTAAGTCAGACTCACGTGGCGTGGCAGAGTTCTTCCTGAGCCAGACATCGGGGAGACAGACAGAAGCAACTACTGGTAAATTTACAAAAGAAGCGGTGTAATTATGTGGTAATATAATCCTAGGGTATGGGTTTAGATTCTTCTGTACAATAAGTGCATAAGTGGGTCATTAGATGTACTCCAGTGACTCAGTCCTTTTTCCCTCGCCTCTATTCCCAAGTTTATTTTGTTTCCAAGTCTCCTGGGTGCAGAAATACTCCAGTACAGAAGGTATTCCGACCTGTGCATCTAAAGCCTTCTAATCAAGCACAAAATCAGCATTGAGATACTTATGCATGCAGATGTATCACGAGCATGGGTGTTATTTATTTGTATTTATTTGGTTCTTGTACAGTGAGATCCTGACCTAGGCCAAGAGTGCTTTACGCAGCGGTTACATGACGTTTGTGGACACCAGAGGACATTATACAAGCAGCAAAGGCAACAACATTTTTTCAAGATCTAGTCATTTTATGGAGGCTCATACCAGTGCCACGGGATCAACGATCACACAGTGTGTCATTGTGAAGGAGGGAGCCATGCGGATTTCGCCTGAGAGGGAGCTGCAGGTTTTGGGGGCAGTTCCAGAGGAAGTGCGTTCCATGGTGCTGCTTTTCTTTCATTTTGGGAGGTTAAGTCTTATTAAGTGTATATAATAATATAAATACAATACGATGGATTGAATGAACTGAAGCAGGTCTCTTACCTTAACCACACGGACTCAACGAGGAGGAGGACGGGGCCCCGCGACGATGATGTCCGACTCCTGCCTGCAGCCCTGCCTGGCCCCTGCCCACACGGCCCGCCGCCCGATCCGAGTTAGTCAGCCAGTGTGCCAGGTCACGTATGGCGTGTCGTGTGCGCATGCTGAGTGCGTCACACTGAGCGGGGGCTGGCCATAAAATCATGTCCAGGGCCGTCATTGGTAGGGCTTTCGCGCGCTACCAGATTGACGGCCCTGGGACCTACTGTCACCCATGAGGAAGATTCAAGGCCGGCGACGCCGGCGTCACGTCACCACCAGGGCACGCACACCACCACCAACCAAGCTAGGTGGTGGGGGGTGCAACCAGGCATCTTCTTTGCGTGCGTGCGCTGTTGTTCCCAGTTCCCTGTATTGTGCAGCCTGCGGCCCGGCCCCTGCGCGACTGCTGTGCTCACTCACTGCACTGGCAGCGCTTTCCCCATCATCATTTATTTTATTTATTCCCGCAACTGTGGGGCCGGCGGCGGGGCCCCCCTGAGCGCGCGGCCCTGGGCAGCTGCCCATACCGCCCATGGCTAGGACCGGCCCTGGGGGCTGGACAGAGGGAGGATACTCCCACATCCTTTGTACAGTTTTGCACCTGAGCGGGAACCAAGGGCTCCCTGAACTTGTTCCAACAGGAGTATGCAAGGAGGACACCAAATGTGCCATTCAAAACCGTCTGGTGGCACAGGTTAATGCCCCACCCCAGCCCAATATACTAAGTCCTGTCTGCGAGGTGGTCACACCTCCCTGTGACAGGAAACCTATTGTTCTACCTCCCCTGCTTGAGCTTTGCTCAGCAGGAGGAGGGCAGAATTGTGTATGTGGCAGAATTGTGTATGTGGTTGGCAGCAGCACTAGTTTGCTGGCAGACCCTGAAAGGATGTTACAAGGAGTAAAGGGAGTCCCCAAGAGAGCCCCGCAGTACATAGAATTTTACTCCTAATACTGGTATGATTACAACATGTTTGATATGAAACATGACCGGCTTTGATGCATCCACTATATAGTTAGACATCTGGCAAAGACTGATGTCCACTATATGTATCAGAATGGCTGACCTTACTTACAAAGCCTCGAGAATCAACTCCGGGGTTTGTAGGGATGTCCAAATCATGCAGCGGCACCTCACACTTATAAACAAGCACCCTGCCCTCAGGACCGAAGGGCCTGCCATAGGGGTGACTTATAGGTTTTAAGTGTAGTGCCCTCAGATATAAGGATACTAATATCTATTGTGAGAGGTGCAAGCACCAACTCACACAGGCTGCAATGGCAGGCCTGTAGTCACAGTTTAAGTGGACTCCCGTGGGTGGCACAATACATTCTGCAGCCCCTGGGAGACCCTGGTGTACCTATGCCTTGGGTACCTTAGTACTATATACTAGGAACTTACAAGGGTACACCAGTAGCCAATTGTGGAGTTAAAAAAATACTTACTATGGTCAATTTAGGTGGAAAAGCACAGTGACTTGGGTCTGGATTAGCATGATCCCAGTCAAACTAGGTCAAAAACATATCAAGCAAACAGTGGGGGTAACCATGAAAGCAGATCCTACTTTCCTACAGGCTGCAAACAGACTTTCTGTGTCAATTGACCAGCAAACCATTTCTGGAGTTCCTGGTAAGTTAAGGGATTTGCTACTGTTGGTAAGCCCTATAATGTACTGGGTCAGCAATGTGTACGCATGAAACTTCCCTGAGGCAGCATCGATAGGCTTGATGCATATGCAGTGGGTGCAGCTATTAAAAAAGTAATTGTCCCCCCAAATTGGGTACACCTCAAGCTTTGAAATGTTGAATAACTGTTTCCTTGTAAATGGCCCCTATCACTATAGGTGCTGCCTTAGTGAACGGGTTCAATTGAATATGGAATCAGAAAATTTGAAAACCCACAGAATGGGGAAGAACGTTTTATAAGTCAAGCTTGACAAACCTACAGAAATAGGTGCTCACTTATGCCCTGTAGGAGGTAACCATGATTAATATGGACGTCTCCATAATGGCATAATAATGGTTTACATGTGTGTGAATTGTGAAAAACTATTCAAGGCATAACTGTAAGATACAAGCTCCAGAGTTGGGTGCAAACAGTTGAGTAAACTGTGACTTTGGCACAGTTCCCCAAGATTTCCTTTTCCACCCACAGGGGACACAAGTGAACTCATTTCAATGCAGCAGCTCTGAATGTGAAAGGCAGGTTATTGTAGCCCTGCAGAACCCTATCCAATACATTGTTGAAATACAGTTATTGTATTTGGGTTACTAACAATCTATGTAACGGGATCAGGGGCACCATGGTAACAGAAACACACCTACTTCATTTTTCACAGTATCACACACACTGTACTAAGAAGAATAGACACTTTTCAGTAAAAGCATTTATTACAACAGGAAGAACCTGTTTCTCAGTATGTCCAAAACAACTTCACAGACTGTCAAAAAACAACAAGAAAGCATATTATAAATGATGAGAATAACATGAACATTTCTAACATGGTTAAAATGCCACCTAAAATCTAATACCCTAAAACCTACATCTATGTGTTACACTACGAGAGCATGGAAAACAGAGCAACTTGAAGTCTAGAGTTTCTTAGGGAGAAATGACGCACTGCATACCTTGTTGACAGCAAAGATTGTCGTTATCTGAGGAGACGTGAAGGCACTGTTCCTTGCGAAGGGCACACGCGCTGAGGGAGTATCCTTCCTTCGGGACTTGGCTTTATCAACATTGAGTGTGAGATTGCATCTTTGAAGTGCTTGGCAGTAGGTGAGACCGTCTTCTGGCACAATCTCAGCCAATAATCAGAGTGAAGGACCTCTCTATTAAGTGGTAAAATGGTGGTCCTCATATACTAAATTTTATCAGAGATTGGAACTTATAACATAACAAATGTCAATTCAGACTACACTATTTTGACGATATGTCTAGACTTGTTCTTGTTTGACCTAGACAAAGTGATAAGTAGACCCTTGACCCAGTTATATCTATGTCATCAGATAGACAACCTGGCACTTTCACAGTTCTTAGAAAAATAAGGTCGGACAACATTTGAACCAGAAAGCAGACATGACAATGATTCTGGATACAGGGGGAAAGATGTCGACCTCCATGATCTAAAATGCAACAGGGTCTACCTAAAATAAAGTCAGACAAGTCAGACCTTGGAGGCTTTAAGTCCCTTTTAGAGCCTTGCGTGCTGATATTTGCTCATTAAAAGTTAGGTGAGGAGTAGCAAAAACTGACTTATCAAATGCTATCAATGCACACTAGAACAGGAAACTATGTTTCCCGCGCCTGAACACCAATGTAAGGAAACATGCCATTAGTTGTGTGGCCTGCACAAGTAATGTGTCCACATTCACCCTGCACTGGGACCCATTGCAGCACTTGACTCTCTCAGGGTACCAAAGCAGATCAGTCTAAGGCCTACTCAAGGGAGGTGGTGTGGGCTAGTAATCACCATTCGATGAAACACAATAATAGCACTCAATAATTGTCCACTCTGTGCCTTTTCTTTAGAAAAATAAAAGTACATTTATTACACACACATCACTCAATACTCCAATTTATCAATATACATAAGGCTTGTGGAAATATCTTTGGCAACATTACATTTGTTCCATAAAGGTTCATAGCCCCAAAATTGAACACAGTACACCTCCATTCACATACAATATAATACATAATTATATATGGGGGTGTCATCAAAATTCAAGACTAGAATCACATGTTATGGTAATACTTTGTTTCATCCCTGACTTCAGTAAGCATAATCCCTCGGCACTTATTGTGAATAATCAAGCATTGCAATCATGTGCTCACATTATCAGTAATAAAACTTTTCAGCCTCTCTGGAATATGAATCACTGTCAGCATTAACCATCCTTAGAATAAAGCATCGTCATTGACATCTTTTTAGGTGATTTGCACGAACTGCCTTGCCGTGAACCATCTACTGAGACTATCTCCATGGGGAAAGTTTCTGACTTTGACCAGGACCTGTCAATGTTGAATTTGCTCTCCCTTATGCAAGTAACCTTCCAGAGAATGTTAAAGGCCCTTGTGCCGAACAACACCCAAAACGTTAAAGTAATCCAGGTGCTAGAAGCCATTAGTAAATCCCTCAATGGTGGGGCCATGCATGCCACTGTGGGGGTGGTTCTCAAGAGGCCTGAATGGAGTCTGGCCCTCCCCCTACCTCCCAATAGGTGATACCTCCCACCGTTTCTTTGGTAAATGTTGGGGCGCACATCTCTAGAAATCCTTATCTAGTAATAAAAAGGGAGAGCGTTTTTGGAGAAAAAATAATTCTATCTAGATTTAGTTATACTCTCCTCTTGAAAGCAAGAGTGGGCAAAAGGGCTCATGGAAGGAAGGGAAGCACAAAAGGTGTAGGACCATCACAACAGCAGGGAGCAGGATTGATAGGCCACTATTCTGTGCTGCTTATCCCAGCAATGGTCCCAGTGGTAGAGAAGAAATCTGTCCCTAAGGGGAGGCCTGGTAAGAAATACTCAGGGAGATTGTGGAAATCACGAGGCACAGGGAAAAGCAGGGATTGTTCGAAGGTAGTAATAGAGGCCTCAGGGTGCAAAAGTACTAAAGGGAGACCTGCTGCGAGATTGGCCTTCACACAGTTGTTATCCTGATAAAAGGGAGCCAGAGACGGATCCCCCCAAAAACTTTTAGACCGTGAAAAAGTCAAGCCTAAGTCTAGAGTGCCACTGAACCTATTCCTACAATTACAATCGAAAAGGAAAACAGGCCACTGAGTTAGACTTTCCCTGAATAGATCAAGGCTGTTAAGCATATTTGCTAACATTAAAAGACTGAAGAGTATTACCTCAAAGAACTTAGTGCTGGTTGGTTTTTGTACTATAGCTGGAGAAGAACTAACCTGGTACTATTTGCTTCTGAAGAAACCAAGAGCCTAGTGAAAAACTCTGCATTTTTCCTTGGCCTTAAATGGAATCTGCCTTTATGAGGGAATATAGGAGAACTGGGAGGCCTCAAGGAGATCAGGGGAGAATAGTCTCCAGCAGATAACCCCCTTTTTATGAGAACATGACGGGTTAAAGCACAATCAAATCACCTTCTCTAGGTTCCTGGGTATAGGCCAGTGTACACGGTCTGGTACAAGTTGGTGGGAATTAGACGGACCCCTAGAAAGAATAGTTACTGCCACGTTCCAAAATGATGGATCCCCAAATGTGGGAAACCGAAAGCTATCACGTGCAATGGATTGCGATAAGTTCAGGAGTTATGATGGCATAGCTACCTTCCCAAGGGTGCAGATTTCTACCCCTTTGATGATGTGCAAGCAATTTTTCAGCTAGGAATGGGAGCGGGTGGAGGATATTGATTGGTTGGAGGTAGAGCATCTGTGGCCGTGTCTTGTCTTGAAATGGAACGTACATGTGTTTAAATCATTTTTGGAGGCAGGAAATATTGAGATGTCTTGACCCATCACCCAGTCCTTCACGAGACCTGGATGCTGGAGTGCCCAGCAGTTGAAGGGTTTGTTCCTGTAGATCAAATTGCCAATGCCTCTGCAAGAGGTAGAGCTGTGGGTGGGTTGTTAATTTTGGTTTCTGTTCGTTTGGGGAGAAGGGCAACTAAGCTCCAAACTTCCTGTGTATGGGCTCTGGCGGGGCTAATTGACTTGTGCACCAATGATGTGGCCAAATAATGTAGTAAGTCTTAATGTATATGTCACCCCAACGCACCCCATACCTGAATGTGAATAATCTAATCTGGTTGATGATATTTACAAAAATGATACTGGGATATCTAGATGCTTTGTTTGTGGTTGGAGGGGACTTTAATGTAAGGGAAAAGGGAAGGAGATGCTGAGGTCTTGACCTGTTTAGCCCAGCTGAATTTGATTAATTTAATGGTCGATGCAACAATGACATTTCGGCGGCCAGAACCTTTAAACATGGTAATAGTAATATGCCCATTTATTATGATTTCATTCTAATATCAGTTCTGTTGGATGAAAAATATGAGTTCTCAATTTAGGGCCAAGCGACCATCTTGCTCTTAGTTTGGAGCTTAAAGACACAGTCCCGTTATGTGCTCCCTCTACTCTGGCCATGGAGGTAGTCTATCACAGGAGAATTTGTGTTGTGGTCACTGAAGACGTCCTGTAAACCCTCTCATCGATCAACTTCGAACCTTTAGATTTGGAAAAAAGTGAGGATGTGATTGGCTTGTATTGCAGATTAACTGATCAATTATTGTCCCATTTCAAACTAGCAATGGGGGCCCACAAAAACCTCATGGGTTCAAAAGGAAGGGGGTCAGCTGGTTTGATGACGACTGTCGGGAAGGTAGAAGAGTGGTGAATAGGAATCTCTGGCACTTGAATCTAGATCCATGTAATAACAGCCTATGGGACGCCAAAGTGGCCCTAGGAAGCCGCTTTTCAAAATCTGTGTACCCTCAAAAAGAAGGAGTTTTATAGGCTTAACTGAGAATTAATGTTGGTCGCCATTATGAACAAAAACAGAAGGAAGTTCTGGAGACCGGTGAATTCGGTAACTCTCTTATCACCATCCTCCCTTGAGGCACATATCAGTGAGGAAGACTGGTATACTTTTATTCACTCACTTTATAGAGGTGGTGACTCTGAGAACTGGGTAGTAAATAAGGCCTGTCCCCAAGTCGAGATAGAGACGATTGAAAATACACGGATGCCAGTAATTCTGTGAGAAATAATTAGCACTATGAAGGCCTCTGGAACTGGTGGCCCGATGGCTTACCATCTGTGATCTTTAAGAAAGATTCTAGAAAGTGGGGTCCAATTCTGAGTGTGTTCTTCAAGTCGGTAACATATTGAGGCTGTCTCCCAGAGTCCTAGACAGAAGCCATAGCGCAGCCTATCCACAAAAAAGGCAAATTGGATTAGCCGGCTAATATCGCTTGATTAGCCTATTAGATATCACTTACAAATTATTTGCTCAAACTTTGCTAAAGCATTTAGCTGAGTGGGCTTTTGATTCCGGGGTGATCCTTGTTGAGCAAGGGGTTTTTAGACCCAAATATTCTACAATGGACCACTGTTTCACCCTTTGGGGGGTTGCAAGGAGATCAATAGAGTTCGCAGGTGACCAGTGCTGTTGCTTTGTTGACTTCTGAGCGGCCTTCGACAGAGTGGACAGAAGTACGCTCTGATGCAAACTCCCATCAGTAGAATATCTCTGGGGCCTTGTTAGGTTTGCTGACGAGGCTTTACAGTGATAACTGGGTCCAGGTTGAGATAGATAGCTTGGGTACTTTAGAACACAATTAAGAGGCAACAAAACAGAGCATGCGTACAAAATTAGTACATAGAACACCAAGACAAAATGATTCAAAAATGTCTTTTGTTGATCCTGTAACTCTTTAATCCATTTCTTCTTCTCCAGATATATGGATGTGCAGCCAAAGTGTTTCGCCTGGTTACAGGCTTCCCCAGGGCAATAACCTATGTCAGGTCGAACACACTGTTTAAAGCAGACACAGAGTTGCAATTGTTACACCAGTATTCCACTAAGGCTTTTATAACAGCAAGAAGCTCAACAATGTTGTCAGATGCCGCTAGGCAAACAAACAGGATTTCCTCTTGGAGTTCTAAATACTAATTTTGTATGTTTTGCTGCCTCTCAATTGTGTTCTAACGTATTTAATTAATGGCCAATTGGTAGCTGGTCATCAGAGGTGGGCAACAGTTTTTAAATCATATAAAATAAGAACACTTCTGGTAGTGTAGCACATGGGTCCCCTACCTGCTAATACTTGTTCAGGTTCAGGTAGTTTGTAGAGGAAAATCCCATTAGAGAAGGGCCTGCAGCAGGGGTGTGTATTAGCTCCCTTGCAATTCAGTCTGTTAAATGCAGACCTTCCTCAGACGCTATGTGCTACTCATAGTTTTTCACCAGAGCCTGGGGGTAGGCATTCCAGATGCCTACTGTATGCAGATGATCTCATAGTGATGGATCTGACGCCAATGGGTCTTCAACGAAAACTTAATGCTCTGAACTCCTACTGTCTTGAAAATAATGTAACTATCAATGTTGATAAAACAAAGACATTGCACTTTGCAAAAAAGAAAAGGACTTTCACTTGGTTCCTAGGGAATGTACAGCCTGGGCAGGTTTGAGAATAGAAGTATCTGGGTATGATTTTCTAAGAGGATCTGAGCTGAAATAAACATTTTGCCTCTCGGAAATTGGTAATATCAGCCAGAGGGAAGGCCCTGAAAAAGTTTGACTATAGATTGGGCAGCTATACTTTTGAGATAACAAGTAAGGTGATCCAGGGTATTCTTATTCCTCAAGCTGTTTATGGGGCTGAGGTGTTAGCAATGGATAGGCATCTCCCATGGGAGAGCCTCAAAGGGTGTATCTTGAAACTGCTTCTTGACCTTCCCAAAAGTGTGATGATTCAAGCTATAAGGAGGGAGCTAGGTGCTGTAGCCTGGAGTGTCCTTTCTGATGCAAGAGCCATGCGCTTTTATGATTACAAACGGGGTTCAGGCCGAAAAGCTATTGGCTCAAACTCTCTCTGATATATTGTCAACCTTCTCTTGCAATAGTAATCCTGTGTCAGTAATGCTAGGGCACCTGGGTATCCCTGATTTACAATTCTCACAAAATAGGAGCTCAGAGGGAAATATCAGAGCCAGGTACCCTTCACTCATATCATCATATTCACAAAACCTGGTCCTACTATATACTAGGCAATCTATTTCAAACCATCTCCTGTTGACTCGTTAGTGTGGTTACACATAACCTTACACCCACTCCATCAGTTTACAACAAGGTGTGCCTGTCTTTAAAATATCCTCGTTCAATCTGTGTGTGTCATCCCTTGTGTGTCTATAGTGCCTACTCTCAAGCTGTGCTTGTGCAGTCCCATGTGTGAATGCGGAGAGAGATAGGTAAGACTAAATCAAAAGAATACAGAAAAAGTCAGAAAAAATGTGTGGGTGGTGGGAAGGTACCTCACGGGAGCAACCACCAGGGAACTGCTGACAGGTTCTCGTCAGTGTTTTCCACTTCTCATCATTGGCTCCTTCCCACCAAAAATAAACAAAATAGAAAGTAGGAAAAATTGTTAATCAACTCAATAGTGTATGTCCCTATAGCACTAGTGTGCATCTACCCCCCCCCAGGTATCAATGCCGCTACTCGGTGTGATACTCTATTAAAAATGGAGTTAGAAGTCCCTAGCTATTCGGATACCTTTATTCTATGCTGGGTATCTACTTCTACTAAAACCAACACTCTACCATTGTGCTTCGCTTTTGTATTCTATGAAGCCAACATGTTTCATTGCCTATCTAAATTCGTCGGCAACTTCTTCAGGGCTGGGGTAGTAACTTGCACCTCCTAACTGTGCCACTCTTCCCCGTTTATTTCATTTCTAAAATTAAAATTACAATTAAGCCTGGCTTGTGCCCCGCTGTCACCTAGGCTATCAATAGGAGCATACCTGTAGTACCCACAGCCCGAGGAGTAGCAATACGGCAGATACTAAGACCGGCGGTAATAATGTGCCCACACCTTGAGAATAGTAAAGTAACATACAGGAGATGTAAGGAAGTGCGTCTGAAATGTGAGTCACCCAGTACGAGTATATTTGTATTGGAAGCTGGAGGGACGAGAGCGGCTATAATATCAGGGAGCCTAGGTGACAGCGGGGCACAAGCCATGCTGGAGAGGCTTAATTGTAATTTTAATTTTAGAAATGAAATAAACGGGGAAGAGTGGCACAGTTAGGAGGTGCAAGTTACTCACCAAATGTGCGCATGATTGCAGGTCGACGAGAAGCGACCACAAAACATAACCCAAAGGTGGACCAGTACTGCATACGAGGGTACGAGGAACCCCAGGTATGCCAGTAGGCACAGAGATGAAGGTAATACTTCTAAACATGTCCCTGAAACAGTTGGATTTTATGTATACCAAGAGGAAATGGGCACCTAACTAATGTGTGTCACTCTATTTTTTTATGTTTTTTTGTCTTTTGTCTGTGTGGTTGCACTATTGTGTCTACAGATTTAGACGCCGGCAGTGCCCGGCGGTGTGTGGAGAAAACACCCCCAGCCCTGAAGAAGTTGCCGACGAATTTAGATAGGCAATGAAACATGTTGGCTTCATAGAATACAAAAACGAAGCATAATGGTAGAGTGTTGGTTTTAGTAGGAGTAGATACCCAGCATAGAATAAAGGTATCCGAATAGCTAGGGACTTCTTACTCCATTTTTAATAGAGTATCACACTGAGTAGCGGCGTTGATACCTGGGGGGGTAGATGCACACTAGTGCTATAGGGACATACACTATTGAGTTGATTAACAATTTTTCCTACTTTCTATTTTGTTTATTTTTGGTGGGAAGGAGCCAATGATGAGAAGTGGGACACACTGACGAGAACCTGTCAGCAGTTCCCTGGTGGTTGCTCCCGTGAGGTACCTTCCCACCACCCACACATTTTTTCTGACTTTTTCTGAATTCTTTTGATTTAGTCTTACCTATCTCTCTCCGCATTCACACATGGGACTGCACAAGCACAGCTTGAGAGTAGGCACTATAGACACACAAGGGATGACACACACAGATTGAACGAGGATATTTTAAAGACAGGCACACCTTGTTGTAAACTGATGGAGTGGGTGTAAGGTTATGTGTAACCACACTAACGAGTCAACAGGAGATGGTTTGAAATAGATTGCCTAGTATATAGTAGGACCAGGTTTTGTGAATATGATGATATGAGTGGAGGGTACCTGGGTCTGATATTTCCCTCTGAGCTCCTATTTTGTGAGAATTGTAGAGAACGGCGGACCAGCCGTGAGAGCACTTCTTGATACATTGCACTTATCCTCGTTTTAAGATAAAAGACTTTGATACAAGACTGGGTTCCCAGCCATAATTAACAAAGAGTTTGACACAGCCTTATCCAACTGTTTCATAGGACATAGCTACAGAGGATGGATAAATATTGCTTGGCCTTTACAGAAGACCAAATAGCCTCCATCCTATCAGGCCCGTCACTACTCCCAGATGCTCCTCTCACAAGCACAACAACAGCGAGGCCTCTGCCTCGTGAAACCATCATCTTGGCCTGCTGGCGCTGCCGCGGCCCTCTGCCTCGTGAAACCATCATCTTGGCCTGCTGGCGCTGCCGCGGCCCTCTGCCTCGTGAAACCATCATCTTGGCCTGCTGGCGCTGCCGCGGCCCTCTGCCTCGTGAAACCATCATCTTGGCCTGCTGGCGCTGCCGCGGCCCTCTGCCCCGTGAAACCATCATCTTGGCCTGCTGGCGCTGCCGCGGCCCTCTGCCTCGTGAAACCATCATCTTGGCCTGCTGGCGCTGCCGCGGCCCTCTGCCTCGTGAAACCATCATCTTGGCCTGCTGGCGCTGCCGCGGCCCTCTGCCTCGTGAAACCATCATCTTGGCCTGCTGGCGCTGCCGCGGCCCTCTGCCCCGTGAAACCATCATCTTGGCCTGCTGGCGCTGCCGCGGCCCTCTGCCTCGTGGAACCATCATCTTGGCCTGCTGGCGCTGCCGCGGCCCGACCTTGCAGACTCCTAAGCTCGAGGATTGTGAGCTTCCCTCCTGCCACCCCCCTGTACCGATCCGGTACCAAGACTGTCCCGCTACCCCCTTCCCCTACAGAGACTAGAATTGAGAGGACCCTCGAGCCCTGAAATCTCCTGTACCGCTGATAACCTTGCCACAAGAACCCTATATAAAGCGTGTTGATCTCATCCTTGTGTGGTGTCTATCTGTGGGGAGGGAAGTGACTTGTCTGTACGATCGCCGGGGACGGCCCTCATCGGAGGCCTCTCCCCCAGTATTCGGCCGACCCTCCGGGTCCCCGTCTAACATTGGTGGCCAGCGGCGCGATCCGAACCTACGCATAATCGTACAGAGGGTCACTCGCCCCACGACACACAACCACCATGACAACAAAAGAGAGCGGAACAACGGAAAAATTCCAGATGGAAAAGCTAGAAGAATACAACCACAGAGAACTGAAACAATTTTGCATAGAATTAGGCATTTCAACCACAGGACTGAGCACGAAAGAGGACTTCAAACGAGCCCTGGAATCTTGGGCGGAGACGGGTACGACCGTACCCCAAACACGAAGCCACGAGACACCCGAAACAAGCCCCACGCCGACGGAAGAAAGAAGATCGGGTCTCTCCCCAGAAGAGGTCCGGGAACGGGAAAAAAGCAGGCTCCATGAATTAGAACTGGCACGACTTCGCTTAGAGGGAGAGCTCAAATTGGCGGAACAAAAAATAACGTTGGAACACTTACGGCTCCGAGAGGAGCGAGAAGAGAAACAAAGGCAGAGAGAGCTAGAAGAGAAGAAGCTAGCCTACGAACATGAGCGCAACCTCAAAGAACTAGAGATTCGGAAGCAGAACACAGAGCTCGGGGTCCCCGAGCGCACGAACACTCCTGCCCCTACAGACCCCAAGGTCCACATACCCAAAGATGTCGTCAGAGAGTACTACAAGAACGATGATATCCAGCAATGGTTCAAAGCGTACGAGGTAGCCATGACCTCCCACCGGATTCCCCGGAGCGACTGGGGAGCCGGGTTATGGGGGAGGTTTGTCAACGAAGGGCGAGACGCCCTGCTGCAACTCCCGGACCATCTGATGACATCCTACGACCACATGAAAGCCGCCCTCCTCACGCGATACGGACTCACACCCGAAATGTACCGCCAGCGGTTTCGCGACTGCAAACGGATCCCGGGTACAACTTGGGTGGAGTACGTGAACTTCTTTAGCCGGGCCTTCGAGGGGTGGATCAAGGGCAGCAACTTGACCACCTACGAGCAGCTCTTTGACCTTATTGTGTGGGAGCACCTTTCTAACAACTGCTTCATCGAACTCAGGCAGCACCTCCTGGACAGTAAACTAACGGAACCTCGGCAACTCGCCGCCGAAGCTGACCGATGGGAAAGCACCCGAGTTGGCCGAAACGGACCCAGCGAACCTGTGGAAAAGTAAATTTTGCCATGTTATATGTGCCTACGTGTTCCCCATGTTACGTTATATGTGCATGATCGATATGCATGTATCCCCCCTGATCGATTAAAGACGCAATTACAGTTGTGTCCATCTCTAGTATGCCAGTTTCCAGTCTTCGTGAAAACAACGAATATTAGGCCTATGTAAAGCTACGTTGCCACATTTTTCAGTGTGCACGTTAATTCATTGAATTATCCCCGTTTCTAGGCCTCAAAAGGGCCCGGACTCAGATTCAGCTCCTGTCCCCTGAACCCTCTCCGAGGAGCGATACAGCCCCCACCTGTATCCCTGACCCTTCACTTACTTTCATGCCTCGCAGTGCCCAGCTCGGCCTGGCTCTGCCTCCCAGTCTGCCAAGAGTATGTTATGTTTCTAGTTATCAGTCCAGCCCTCCTTCTCTGCATTCCTAAGCTACTGAATCGCATCAATAGTTTCCGTCATGGTCTAGCCTTTATGTCTCCATGTAAGAGAAATACTGTATTAATATTCATAGAATATTCCTCGCACACACACTACATGTAGAATTATGCATGCACCAGTCTTAGTGTCTGTTAGCCTTTGCCCTGATAACTTTTGGATTCTATCAACATGTTCTCTAAACACGAGATACTAGATAGGCTTTAGGTACATGTCGCTCTGACACTCCAGACTTTCGTCTCCTCTTCTAGCGCAGAAGTCATAGCCCCCAGTTCTCTCTAGTAACACGTCATTGCCAGTTTGCGCGCACCACTAGGTTAGAGGTCCCAGCTGCTCAGGTAGCCCCCTCCATGTTTCCGCCCCTTTTATGACATATTCTGTTACGTTTGCATCACATGTCTATGTATACGCCCTGTACACACCTCTTGTTACACCCACTTTATGCCTTATCTTTCGCGACTGCTACAAACTCCGCCTACTGCTACGCCTACTGTATTGAATACAATGTATTTGTTTAACTATAAATATTGTGCACTGTTATTAAAAGCTAGCCATTCCCAGATCCTGCCCCCGGCAGCTGCCGGGCCCTGCCATCCCATTCCCATGCAGGCTGTCCTGTTCCAGTCCTTTATGCTTAATTAAAGCCTGTCAACTCTAGCTACCTCGTATTTTGACTCTTATTTATTGAGCTATCTGTTTATATTGTATCCAGTCAAAAATAGAACCGGTAATTAATTATTTATTTACCACAAACCGAACAGGACTGCCCAAGGGCCCCATCGCCCCCGTGGAGGAGGAGGCCAGGGTCGGGGTAGGGACACCGGCCCGGTGACTCCCACAAGCAACCCCCCGCCCCCGGCCGGCAGGGGAAACCCCCCGATGCGACCAGGCTTCCGAGCCAACATTACTTGCCACCGATGCCAGCGACCCGGCCACTACGCCAATGATCCCAACTGCCCAAAGAACCCGAACACTATACCCCGCCAGGTCGCTGCTGCAGCCCTGGGGGAAGAGCAAACCCCAGAAGACCAAGAAGAGTACGAAACCGACCAGCCTGAGTGGGAACCGGCCGCCATGTCCCTGGATTGCTTAGGGGAACGAGACCTGATCCCTCGGGCCCCCCTTCCCGCCAACACGCAGAAGTACAGCCAGTGGGTCAACATTAATGGCCGCCGGGCTGAAGCCCTCCGCGACACCGGGGCCAGTGTGACCGTGGTCCGCTGTCATCTGGTGGCCCCGGACCAGATCTTGCCGAACATTCTTTGCCCTGTCCGGTCGGCCGACAACTCAGAAAGTCTATGTCAAATGGCCTACGTCCCCTTCGAATGGGGAGGAGTATCAGGGATGCTGAAAGTGACGGTCCGCGATGATGCCCCCGTGGATTGCCTCCTGGGGAACGATCTCGAAAGTTCTCCCTGGGCAGCAGTCGAACGGAGAGAGCACCTGGGGATGCTGGGCCTCCCCGAATGGGTCTGTGCCACGACCCGGTCCATGACCGCCCGTGCCGTCCCCAGTCCAGAGGAACCCGAGTGGCCGGAGCCTCCTCCCGCGATTGTCCCAGAGGAGGCCACCCCAGAAGCAAGTCCCCCGGCCCAAACCGAAGAAGGACCCGGTCGGCTCCAGGACCTCCCCGACCTGGCCCAGTGGCGTCAAGAGGGGGGTCCCACCCAGGAACAATTCCGACAAGAACAAAGAACCTGTCCCTCCCTCGAGGGACTCCGGCAGCAAGCCCTTGCCCAGAGCGCAGGGGACACCTCGGGGGCCCACTGGATCTACTGGGACAATGACCTGCTCTACAGTGAGCAAAGGATTGCAGAACTGGGGGCCAGTCGGGTGCTGGTGGTGCCCCTCCGCTTCAGAGATTTCCTCTTGAACTTAGCCCACGATGTACCCCTTGCCGGACACCTGGGACAGGACAAAATGTACGACCGCCTGGTGACCCACTTTTACTGGCCCCGAATGCGAAAGGATGTCACCAACCACTGCAAGGCCTGCCCCACCTGCCAGGCCAGCGGAAAAAGTGGCCGAAAAACCAAAGCACCCTTGCAGCCTTTTCCCGTTGTCACCACCCCGTTCGAACGGGTGGGAATAGACATTGTGGGGCCCCTGGACCCCCGAACAGCCCAAGGACACCGGTTCATCCTGGTCCTGGTGGACCACGCCACCCGCTATCCCGAGGCCATCCCTCTTCGAACCGTGACGGCACCTGTGGTAGGCCGAGCCCTGATGGGGATCTTCTCCCGGGTGGGCTTTCCCCGGGAGGTCGTCAGCGACAGGGGCACGAACTTCATCTCGAAATACATGAAGTCTCTCTGGCAACAGTGCGGGGTCACCTACAAATTCACGACCCCCTATCACCCGCAAGGAAATGGATTGGTCGAGCGGTTCAACCGCACTCTCAAAGGAATGATCATGGGCCTAGAAGAGCCCCTCCGTCGCCAGTGGGACGTGCTACTCCCGTGCCTCCTGTTCGCCTACCGAGAGGTCCCTCAAAAATCCCTAGGCTTCAGCCCATTTGAACTCCTGTACGGGCACCCCGTCCGGGGTCCCCTCAGCCTAGTCAAAGAAGGTTGGGAGAGAGCCCCCCAGAAAACTCCCCCGGATGTATACAAATATCTCCTGGCCCTTCGCAACCAGACCCGGCGATTCAGGGAGATCGCCAAAGTCAACCTTGAAGCCAGTCAGGAAGACATGAAGAAATGGTATGATCAGCACGCCTCCTCCCTCGAGTTCGAGCCGGGACAGCAGGTCTGGGTGATGTCCCCGGTTGAACCCTGTGCACTACAGGACAAATGGTCCGGACCCTTCAAGGTGATCGAACGCAAGGGGCCCGTCACCTACTTAATCGACATGGAAACTTCCCGGAACCCCCTACGGGTCCTCCACGCCAACAGACTCAAGCCCCATTTTGTGCGCTCAGAACTCAGCCTCCTGATGGCTACCGATAATGGGACGGAAGAAGACTCCGAGCCCCTTCCGGACCTGCTGAGGACCCTCGAGCAGGATGGCTCCGTGGAAGGGGTCAGACTCTCCGAGGCCTTGTCCCCGGAGCAACGCCAAGACTGTCAAGCTCTCCTGAAACGGTTCGCATCCTTGTTCTCTCTCACCCCTGGGGTCACCCCCTGGTGCCTTCACGATGTGGACACCGGGGACAGCCCCCCTATTCGTCACAGGGCGTACCGCGTACCAGATCGGGTGCGCACCTGCATCCAGACCGAGGTGTCCAAGATGCGGGCACTGGGAGTGATCGAGCCCTCTGACAACCCCTGGGCCAGCCCAGTCGTCCTGGTCCCCAAGGCCGCCGCCCCGGGCGTTACCCCTGAGCTCCGGTTCTGTGTGGACTACCGGGGACTGAATGCCGTTTCCAGGACCGACGCTCACCCTATCCCCCGGGCAGATGAGCTAATTGACCGTATGGGGGCCGCCCGCTACCTGAGCATCTTCGATTTAACAGCGGGCTACTGGCAAATCGGCCTCACCCCCAGGGCCCAAGAACGATCCGCCTTCTCTACCCCGGACGGTCACTACCACTTCAGGGTGATGCCATTCGGCATGAAAAACGCTCCGGCAACATTTCAACGACTCGTGAACCAGGTACTGGCGGGCCTCGAAGAATTCAGCGCCGCCTACCTGGACGACATCGCTGTGTACAGTCACCACTGGACCGACCACCTCCGCCACCTGCGGGAAGTTCTACACGCCCTCCAGCAGGCCGGGCTCACCCTCAAGGCCAGCAAATGTCAGGTTGGCCAAGGGTCCGTGACCTACCTAGGACACCAAGTGGGAAGCGGTCTGGTGGCCCCCCCTCCAGCTCAAGATCGCTGCCATCCAGGCCTGGCAACCCCCTACGACCCAAACCGAGGTCCGGGCCTTCCTGGGACTCACCGGGTACTACCGGCGGTTTGTGAAGGACTATGGCAGCATCGTGGGGCCCCTCACGGAGCTCACATCCAAAAAGAACCCCAAAACAGTCAACTGGACTCCGGACTGCCAATCGGCCTTCGAGAAGCTGAAGGCCGCCATGTGCACTGCCCCCGTGCTCCAGGCTCCCGACTACGGCCGGGAATTCATCGTACAGACGGACACCTCCGATCATGGCGTGGGAGCCGTCCTCTCCCAACTCAACACCGAGGGAGTCGATCAGCCAGTGGCATTCATCAGCCGACGCCTGCTGGCCCGGGAACAGCGCTGGAGCACCATCGAGAGGGAGGCCTTCGCCGTAGTGTGGGCCCTCAAGAAGCTCCGGTCCTACCTCTTCGGCACCCACTTTCGGGTGCAGACAGACCACCGACCCCTGCAATGGCTGATGCAGATGCGGGGGGAAAACCCGAAACTGTTGCGCTGGTCCATCTCCCTACAGGGGATGGACTTCACTGTGGAGCATCGTCCAGGCCAGGACCACGCCAACGCAGACGGCCTGTCACGCTTTTTCCGCCTCGGCGAGGAGAGTCCCCAAGAGGATGGCTGACTCTCCCGGCCTTCAGCATGTTGGACAGGCCTCGTAGCCGGGCCGTCCCCTCTCCGCACAACAGGGCCCGGACCCCGGCTCTCCCTGAATCCCGAGCAAGATCCACCCCGGCAACCCCCCGAGGTAACCCACAACCCATCCACAACGGGACCCCAGCTCCTGAACCCTCCCGTACCGGCTGGCCCTGGTCCCCGTCAGCACCATGGCCCCGGCCCGGCAGCCATCTTTGGACACTACAGCACGAGGCCACGTGGCCTCGAATCGACCCCAACCCTGGGCCTGGCCAGGCCCCGACATCGAGGCACCAACCTCCACACAGGAGGTAAAGAGACCACTTGGCAGGTCAATGAAAGAAGGAGGCGTCAACGGCTCTCCTCCGCCAGGTGTCGATCACCCCCGGCCTCCCTGGGCGCTGGCTCCACCCCCCTGCTGGGTGTCGGGACTCCCTCATTCCGGACCTCCCGACCTCCAGGCGCGAGGGTCCGGACATCAAAGGGAACAAGACCTATAACTGGGGCAGCTCCAGACCAGGAAGGCAGTTGTATCCTGGAGTCGAGAGACACCGAGAAGAACTCATCCTTGACGGACTGCTGGCGCTGCCGCAGCCCTGCCCTGTGAACCCATCATCTTGGCCTGCTGGCGCTGCCGCGGCCCTCTGCCTCGTGAAACCATCATCTTGGCCTGCTGGCGCTGCCGCGGCCCTCTGCCTCGTGAAACCATCATCTTGGCCTGCTGGCGCTGCCGCGGCCCTCTGCCTCGTGAAACCATCATCTTGGCCTGCTGGCGCTGCCGCGGCCCTCTGCCTCGTGAAACCATCATCTTGGCCTGCTGGCGCTGCCGCGGCCCTCTGCCCCGTGAAACCATCATCTTGGCCTGCTGGCGCTGCCGCGGCCCTCTGCCTCGTGAAACCATCATCTTGGCCTGCTGGCGCTGCCGCGGCCCTCTGCCTCGTGAAACCATCATCTTGGCCTGCTGGCGCTACCGCGGCCCTCTGCCTCGTGAAACCATCATCTTGGCCTGCTGGCGCTGCCGCGGCCCTCTGCCCCGTGAAACCATCATCTTGGCCTGCTGGCGCTGCCGCGGCCCTCTGCCTCGTTGAACCATCATCTTGGGCTGCTGGCGCTGCCGCGGCCCGACCTTGCAGACTCCTAAGCTCGAGGATTGTGAGCTTCCCTCCTGCCACCCCCCTGTACCGATCCGGTACCAAGACTGTCCCGCTACCCCCTTCCCCTACAGAGACTAGAATTGAGAGGACCCTCGAGTCCTGAAATCTCCTGTACCGCTGATAACCTTGCCACTAGAACCCTATATAAAGCGTGTTGATCTCATCCTTGTGTGGTGTCTATCTGTGGGGAGGGAAGTGACTTGTCTGTACGATCGCCGGGGACGGCCCTCATCGGGGGCCTCTCCCCCAGTATTCGGCCGACCCTCCGGGTCCTCGTCTAACAACGCCTGTTATCAAACTCAAGCAAATCCGGCGGCCCAGAAAGGTGGGAATAGAGGTGGGCGCAATCAGGGCAGGAGGACACCACAAAACTGGACCTTCGACAACACCAGTAGTGAAGACGACGACACTAGTGCCCAACCATCCACATCGAATCAAGGACGGGTGAGGTTCAACACTCAAGGGAGAAGTGACGAGGACCTAGGAGCACTGTTCAGGTCTTTTTTAGGACAGCAACAGGCGGAAAGAGGGAGAGGGGGAGGCCAGGCACCGAGAGGTCGGGGGCGGGCCAGGCAAAATCCAACATGGCAAACTTTCTCCCCACGTGTCACCAGGAGCAGGGGATACAAGCAACCCCAGTTTTAACATCACATGACAATAATATTGTTGTCAACCTGTCTGACTATGTTCTCACACCAACAGAGCTTGATGTTCTAAATAAGGGTCTGGGATTCGTCCCCACTCCTGCACATGACAGTTTCAAGTGTCGGAGTGAGATTTGCGAAGTCCTCAGAAAAATTAAACTAAAGACATTTTTTGTAGATAAACCACAGGACCCTCCTTCAGTGTTCAATACAAATCTCCACCGCCCATCCACTTTTTGCCCAACAATGAGCACCGTAGGACCAGAAGTAGCAGTCTTCGAAGAAAAGGTTTTATCTGACATTGAACAACTAGAGCAGACAGAATCCAAACGGAAATACTCTAATATGAGCAAAACGGAATGGCTGGCAGTCAAATCTTTGGAAAACAACACTTCTATTACCATCAAGCCGGCCGATAAAGGCGGGGCCATTGTTGTACTTAACACTACAGACTATGAAATAGAAATCAATCACCTGTTGGGAGCACGCCAGAATGACCTACCGTTAATGCGTGACCCCACAGCAGAATTGCTCACGATAATTACAGCACTAGTGGCGGAGGCTAAAGAGAAAAAGTGGATCACGGCGAAGGAAATGGATTTCCTGATTAACCCAAAATCAAGGACTCCAGCATTCTATATTGTCCCGAAAATCCACAAGGCCCAGTCCCCACCTCCGGGACGACCTATAGTGTCCGGTATCCAGTCTATACTGGAACCACTGTCTCAATTTGCGGACTTCTTCCTTAGGGAATGTGTCATCACCCAAGCATCATACGTACAGGATACGACTGATGTACTGAATATACTGACGGACATGGAATATGATCCGGACCAACAATTCTTGGTAGCAATCGACATCGAAACGCTATATACAAGCATACACCAGGACGCCACGCTGGTGGCAGCAGCGCGGGCCCTAGAGGGGAGAGAGTGGTTCTTCGATACACCTCCATCTTTTGTCCTGCAATGTATTGAGATAGCGCTTACCAGAAACTTTTTCCAGTATAAAGACCAACTGTATTTACAAACATCTGGGACGTCGATGGGGGCTACATTTGCCCCCAGTCTAGCGTGCATCTATGTGGGACAGTTCGAGACCCACTACATTCATCATCCATCGAACCCGTACCAGAAGAACATCTGTCTCTGGAAACGATTTATTGATGATGTCCTGTGCGTGTGGACTGGGTCTGAGGCTACACTAAAGGATTTTTTTGCATGGTTGAACAACTTGGACCCATGTTTGAAATTTACATGGCATTACAATAGGAAGACAGCAGTATACCTGGACCTCGATATACTAGCCCAGGACCGTCAACTTACCACACAGGTCCACAAGAAGCCGACTGATAAAAACTCGTTGCTCCACTATAACTCATTCCATCCTCGTGCACTCCGTGACAACCTGCCGGTAGGGCAGTTCCTCCGGTACAGACGGAACTGCAGCACTAGAGAGAAATATGTGGAAGAAGCGAGTGATTTGATGTCGAAGCTAGAGAAACGCGCCTATCCCAAAAGAATAGTGAAATCTGTGTGGAAGCGAGCACTGAACACTCCCCGAGAAAGCCTCCTTGAGAGAGTACCAAAGGAAACAGGAGAATGTCTACCGGTGGTCACCACCTTTGATCCATTGTCCTCAAAGATCCGCTTGATCCTAAGAAAACACTGGCACCTTTTGAGTACTAGTAGTTTTAAGATGCCACCACCGCGGTTTGCCTTTCGAAGATCCCAAAATCTGAAGGACAGACTAGTGCATTCACGACCTAGACAGGAAGGTGTAGCACCACAGACAGTTGTGGGGCATCACCCGTGTGGTTGTTGCTCAGTGTGTGGACTCACTGAAAAGACGAAGAGTGTCCAACTGATGAATGGGAGAATATGGAATTTGAATAGCCTGACGAACTGCAATACAGCGAATGTCATATATCGGCTTACATGCCCATGCGGATGTTAAGACACAGAACGGTACCACAGCGCCGCAGGACCGTCAAGGGAACTACAACATCCAGAACCGCTAGCCCCAGAACTACAACTCCCAGAATGCCGAGCCGGTAACAGTGCATTTTCAAAACGGCATAAAACCGCCAAAGGGAGCAGGAGAAGACGTCGGATATTGCCGCTCGTATCAGAGACGCGAAGATTCAGCAAGGTGAGCCCTTGATGCTTGTTAGTGCCGACGTATGGTTCTGAGAGGAACTTCCGTGGAGAAACATTGTACTCCAACCCCTGTCCCCGCTCGAGGGTTTTCGAGCAAGTTGCCCAGCGCTGCATAGCGCTTTGAACCCTGTCCCCGCTCGAGGGTTTTCGAGCAAGTTGCCCAGCGCTGCATAGCGCTTTGAACCCTGTCCCCGCTCGAGGGTTTACGAGCAAGTAGACCAGCGCGGCATAGCGCTTTGAACCCTGTCCCCGCTCGAGGGTTTTCGAGCAAATTGACCAGCGCTGCATAGCGCTTTGAACCCGGTCCCCGCTCGAGGGTATTTCGAGCTCACAGTCTAGCGCTGCATAGCGCGGTGAAACCAGTCACGAGCTCAGAGACTCGCGTTGCCAATCGCTTTAAATCCAAGCCCAGCTCGTGAGTTAATGAGCACAGAAACTTGCGCTTCAGAGCGACATACCTGCGGAAATTCAATTTGCAAGTGTGAGAGACATTGGAAAAAACCGCAGAGAGAGAGAACGCCCTAATTTGTGTTTATTGCCCTCCGTTGGAAAGTGTCAGGACCGACACTATTGCGGAGGACGAGCCAAGAAGCTAATCCTTAGTTCTTTTGTTTATTCGAGTGGTATTGTCGGCCACTACGTATTCTGTGTCCTCTGTTGGTGAATGCCAGGACCGGCATTTGTGCAGGGGACGTCAACGATCATTAAGCAAAGCAAGACATTAACTCTGTGATAGTTGTCCTGCTAATAAAACTCGTTTGCCTCACAACCACGGATACTTGTTTCCTTCAGGTCCTCGTCCCACAGAGCTCAATCCCGAGGTACCCAGGGTTTACATAATATCCGACCTTTACTAACTCCAAACAACCTCCCGGTTGAGAGAGAGAGAACATGGCTTCTATGGAGGACGTGTTGGCTGCGTTGCTTGATGTACGGAATGAGTTAACAGCGTCCAGGCAGGAAACAACTGATTTGAGGAACCGAGTAGATCACCTGCAGAGGAACCCCTTTAACGCTGGAGCGCACACCGTAGGTCAGCAAACGGCTGTCACTGTAGAGATGCCGGTGGCCATACCATTGGCCACACCTGAAAGGTATAGCGGTGACCCCTCCACGGTACAAGTCTTTATCACGCAAGTGGCCCTTCATTTTTCGTGCAAACCGAAATCCTTTCCCACAAACCAAGCAAGAGTAGCCTTTATGATATCCTATTTGGCGGGGAATGCAGCTCAGTGGGCCGTGCCTTTTGTGAGCCGGGATGACCCGCTCTTGTATGACTGGGAAGCATTCCAGGAGGAATTCGTCAAAGTGTTTGACAGGAGAGCAGACTCTTACACGGCCGACCGTGAACTCCTAGAGTTGAAGCAGGGAACTACGGGACTCGTGAAATACTTAAACGCGTTCAGGCGTCTTATCGCCGAAACCAAGTGGCCACCAGCAAAACAAACGGCGATCTTCCATCAAGGATTAAGTGACGAGCTGAAAGACGTCATAGCACAGATCGACCCACAACCAGTGCTCTGCGAAGACTTAATCAGTCTTACCCTTCGCCTTGAACACAGGTTGAACGAACGGAAGGGAGGGGGAAATAAGAAGGTCACGTCCCATACAGGTCATCAGGGGTCCACTGACACATCTACAACCACGCGGAACGAGCCTATGGATATAGGGGCAGTGAGAGCCAGCCTAACAGCGACTGAGAAGGAATCCCGCAGGAAACAAGGCCTTTGTTTGTACTGTGGAAAAAAGGGGCACTACGTCCGTGAGTGCCCTGTGAAACCCAAGATAGGCCGTTCTCGATCCAGCCGAATGGTAACAGCCTCGGTGGAAAAGGAGACGGAAAACTAGTGGACTCCTGGAACATCGAAGGGAATTCTTGGAGTCACGGATACATCCCTTCTATTCAACAGAGTGCATTGAATGGGTCCAACCACATGTTTATTCGGCTGCGGTTAAGGGTGCAGAATCGATGGGTCTCAGCTGATGCCATGATAGACTCTGGGGCCACTGGGTTGTTTATGGACAAAAAAGAAGCCTGTCGTATGGGGCTTACACTACTGCAGTGTCCCAGACCAGAAGAAGTATACGCGGTGGATGGACGCAGGCTGGTTTCAGGGCCCATTAGCCAACATACTGGAGATATGGAGGTGCACTATGGAACCCGTCATCAGGAGTTGTTGGACTTCAACGTCATATGTGCTCCACAATACGGTATCATACTGGGATTACCGTGGCTGAAAAAACACAACCCTTCCATAGACTGGGAATCAATGACCATAAGAATGAACTCCCTCTATTGTTCGCAGTTCTGCGGATGCACTCCTGAAAATCTACCAGCAGAGAGGACGACTGGGTACATGGTGGCCACGGCAGCAGAGAAGGAGGTGAGCCTTCCCCTCGCTTATAGCGAATACCGTGACGTCTTTGATGACAAACAAGCGGAGACCCTTCCGCCCCACCGGGTTTATGACTGCCAGATCGATCTGTTTC
Source organism: Lissotriton helveticus (assembly GCF_964261635.1). NCBI lineage: Eukaryota > Metazoa > Chordata > Amphibia > Caudata > Salamandridae > Lissotriton > Lissotriton helveticus. Next base: position 1,244,465,552 of record NC_136061.1, read on the forward strand.
CAGGAGCCAACGTACCGAGTGGGAGAATATATGCGTTGTCTGAGCCGGAGAACATCCACCTACGTTCTTATCTGGACACGATGCTGCGGCTGGGGTTCATCAGGCCCTCAAAGTCACCGGCTGCCTCCCCCCTTTTTTTTATTCCGAAAGCCAACGGGGAACTTCGCGCTTGTGTGGACTTTAGGGCGCTTAACGCCATCACGGTAAAGAACGGATACCCATTGCCACTCATAAATGTACTATTGGAACAAGTCAAGAGCGCGAAGGTATACACAAAGCTGGATCTAAAGGGCGCTTACCACCTTGTTCGCATGAGGGGTGGTGACGAATGGAAGACGGCGTTTAAAACAAGATTCGGTTTATACGAATATCGAGTCATGCCCTTCGGACTGTGCAACGCTCCTGCAGCGTTCCAGTATTTTCTGAACGACGTGCTCAGAGACATCCTGGATGTGTACGTTGTAGTTTACATCGACGACATACTGGTGTATTCCGACAGCGAAGAGGAACACGTGAGGCATGTGTCTTCGGTCTTAAGGATATTGAGGGAGAACTCTTTATACTGTAAGCTCAGTAAGTGCGACTTCCACGTTACCTCCGTGGAATTCTTGGGAGTGATGCTAAGCCCGGAAGGACAAACAATGGCTGAAAGAAAAGTGAAAGCAGTGGTAGCCTGGCCAACCCCTACCAGTGTCAAGGAGGTGCAGAGCTTCCTTGGCTTTGCCAATTTCTACCGGAGGTTCATCGAGGGATTCTCGGGTGTGGTAGCTCCCATCACACACCTCCTAAGAAAATCGTCTTCTTTCTTATGGTCACAGGAAGCACAGAAGGCCTTCGAGGCCTTGAAGAAATCGTTCACGGAAGCACCCGTGTTGGCTCATCCAGACCCTGATCTCCAGTACGTTGTGGAGGCAGACGCCTCAGACATGGCAGTTGGGGCGATATTGTCTCAGAGAAATCCGGTGTCAGGAGTGCTGCATCCAGTGGCATTCATGTCCAGGAAGCTAAATGAGGCGGAGAGGAATTACCATGTTGCCGAAAAGGAACTTCTGGCCATCAAGGATGCCTTCGGTGAATGGAGACATTTGTTAATGGGTGCCAGGCAAGTGGTGGCGGTATTCACTGACCATCGCAACCTACAATTCATGACGGCGGCCAGACAGCTCTCCCCTCGTCAGATGCGGTGGATGCTGTTCTTCTCTGGTTTCAATTTCACCATCACCTACAGACCGGGATCGAAGAATCAGAAGGCTGACGCGCTGTCAAGACAGTCCAGCGACTCGGGGAAACCTGCACCCCCCATCCAGTCCATCGTTTCTCCGGGTGCGGTGGTCGGAGCCCTTCAGCCGGGAACCTTCCTCCGTGGCGTTCAAAAAGGGGTTTGTTCTTTCGAGTGGAAGTCATGGCTTCGTAGACATGAAGAATGGAAGCTGAAGGATGGTATACCTGTACATCGGGGGTGCATCTTGGTTCCCACGCTGCGGCTAAGGAAGCAAGTGTTCAGATGGTGTCATGAATCACCAAGCGCTGGTCATCTAGGGTTGGACAAAACTGTGGACTACGTGCTAAGACAGTTCTGGTGGCCGTCTGTGAGGAAAGATGTGCATGGTTGGATCACATCCTGCTCGATATGTGCATCCATGAAATCAAGTCACGGCCGTCCACAGGGACTCCTGCGTCCATTGCCCACACCGGAGAAGCCATGGGAGCGCATCTCCTTGGATTTCATTGTGGGCATGCCAAAGGACCAGGGGTGTACAGTCATTCTTGTGGTGGTTGATTACCTGACCAAGATGGGCCATTTCATCGCCTGCAAGAGTGTGCCCACAGCAGGGCAGTTGGCAATACTGCTCCTCAAGGAGGTGGTACGGATCCACGGTCTGCCCAGCGTGATCGTGTCGGACAGGGGGTCGCAATTCACCGCCAGGTTCTGGAAAACCTGGTGTTCAGCTCTCCATGTTACCACGGCTTTGTCCACCAGCTACCACCCGCAAACGGATGGCCAGACGGAACGCCTTAACCAAACCTTAAAACAGTATCTCCGTTGTTTCGTGAATCAAGGCAAGGAGGAATGGGTGGACAAGTTGTGGCTTGCGGAAATCGCGTACAACAACGCCAAGCATAGTTCCACCAAGGTGTCGCCATTTTATAACAACTGCGGTCATCATCCCAGATTCCTCCCTTTGGTCAGTCCTCGGGCTGTGGCGGGCTTACCTTCTACACGTGCTAGAGTGGCCCACATCAAGACCACAATTCTACATGCCAAGAAGAGCTTAGAGGATGCCAAGGTGGTGTACAAGACGTACGCGGATCGGAAAAGGCGGATGGGGCCTCTCTACAAACCAGGTGATTATGTATGGGTTTCTTCAAGGAACTTACGTTTCCGCAAGCACAGCGTGTTTCACCCGCGTTTTATCGGCCCATACCGCATCAAGGAGTGTGTGAGTCCGGTGAATATGCGGTTGGCATTGCCGGACAGCATGAGAATCCATCCGGTGTTCCACGTGTCGCTGCTCAAACCGGCGAATGCAGCAGGGCATGCCCCCTGTTCTGGGGTTGAGGTGGAGGCGGAAAGAGACTATGAAGTCGCAGGCATCAGGGACTCCAAGTGGAGCAGGGGTAAGCTCTGGTACCTGATTGCGTGGAAAGGATTCGGCCCGGAGGAGGAGTCGTGGGAGCCGGTGTCTGGGATTCACGCCCCGAGGTTGGTGGCGGCCTACCATAGGAAACATCCGGACAAGCCCGGTCCGGGGTTGTCTTCTGCGGGTGAGGGGGGATGTACTGTTAAGACACAGAACGGTACCACAGCGCCGCAGGACCGTCAAGGGAACTACAACATCCAGAACCGCTAGCCCCAGAACTACAACTCCCAGAATGCCGAGCCGGTAACAGTGCATTTTCAAAACGGCATAAAACCGCCAAAGGGAGCAGGAGAAGACGTCGGATATTGCCGCTCGTATCAGAGACGCGAAGATTCAGCAAGGTGAGCCCTTGATGCTTGTTAGTGCCGACGTATGGTTCTGAGAGGAACTTCCGTGGAGAAACATTGTACTCCAACCCCTGTCCCCGCTCGAGGGTTTTCGAGCAAGTTGCCCAGCGCTGCATAGCGCTTTGAACCCTGTCCCCGCTCGAGGGTTTTCGAGCAAGTTGCCCAGCGCTGCATAGCGCTTTGAACCCTGTCCCCGCTCGAGGGTTTACGAGCAAGTAGACCAGCGCGGCATAGCGCTTTGAACCCTGTCCCCGCTCGAGGGTTTTCGAGCAAATTGACCAGCGCTGCATAGCGCTTTGAACCCGGTCCCCGCTCGAGGGTATTTCGAGCTCACAGTCTAGCGCTGCATAGCGCGGTGAAACCAGTCACGAGCTCAGAGACTCGCGTTGCCAATCGCTTTAAATCCAAGCCCAGCTCGTGAGTTAATGAGCACAGAAACTTGCGCTTCAGAGCGACATACCTGCGGAAATTCAATTTGCAAGTGTGAGAGACATTGGAAAAAACCGCAGAGAGAGAGAACGCCCTAATTTGTGTTTATTGCCCTCCGTTGGAAAGTGTCAGGACCGACACTATTGCGGAGGACGAGCCAAGAAGCTAATCCTTAGTTCTTTTGTTTATTCGAGTGGTATTGTTGGCCACTACGTATTCTGTGTCCTCTGTTGGTGAATGCCAGGACCGGCATTTGTGCAGGGGACGTCAACGATCATTAAGCAAAGCAAGACATTAACTCTGTGATAGTTGTCCTGCTAATAAAACTCGTTTGCCTCACAACCACGGATACTTGTTTCCTTCAGGTCCTCGTCCCACAGAGCTCAATCCCGAGGTACCCAGGGTTTACAGCGGACTACATTACATTGGGTTAACAACCAGAAAGGCTAAGGTCCGCATTCAAGAACACCTCAGCACGCTGAGAGCAGGACGGTTAACGACTAAGCTGGTACAGCATTACAAACTGGCGCAACATCAACCTAAAGACATACGCTGGGTGATCTTAGAAAAAATCATGGGGGACCCTAGAACGATAGAAACCAGGCTGATGTCAAAAGAAGCTCGCTGGATCTACCAAGAGAGGGCAGATAAAGGTGGACTCAATGACCTTATCGAATGGAACAAGATATCTGTAAGATGAATGAGCACTGACAGGAGGGCCCTCTGAGTTACTTCCTCCTGGAGAGGCGGTGGTATACATAGGGAAATTAATACATCTCCGACAGGTACAATCAGCTTAGATAATTCCAGGATTGCATACTCAATGAGAATATATAAAGGAATAGGATCCCACAGATTGTTAATTATAATTTCTTCATTAAAATAGTGACACTGATCAATGCAACATCGATAATGGCTGATAAATGCATTTTAGTATTAAACAATCGAGAAATCGCATACACTATGAGGAGGGGACATAGCCACGGCGTAGGGAAGAATGAGAGATCTCCCCGTTCCAAGATGGCCACCGCGATGCAGTAGGTCATGTGACATGCTACGTCACACGCCAACATTTAACAAGCCAGCGAGAACAAGGCTTGAGATAGCGGGAACGGGAGCCCCGAGTAAAAGAAAAGTCTACAGATATAGACGGTAAGGAGAGGGATCCGGAATAGGAGCATACCTGTAGTACCCACAGCCCGAGGAGTAGCAATACGGCAGATACTAAGACCGGCGGTAATAATGTGCCCACACCTTGAGAATAGTAAAGTAACATACAGGAGATGTAAGGAAGCGCGTCTGAAATGTGAGTCACCCAGTACGAGTATATTTGTATTGGAAACTGGAGGTACGAGAGCGGCTATAATATCAGGGAGCCTAGGTGACAGCGGGGCACAAGCCATGCTGGAGAGGCTTAATTGTAATTTTAATTTTAGAAATGAAATAAACGGGGAAGAGTGGCACAGTTAGGAGGTGCAAGTTACTCACCAAATGTGCGCATGATTACAGGTCGACGAGAAGCGACCACAAAACATGACCCAAAGGTGGACCAGTACTGCACACGAGGGTACGAGGAACCCCAGGTATGCCAGTAGGCACAATGATGAAGGTAATACTTCTAAACATGTCCCTGAAACAGTTGGATTTTATGTATACCAAGAGGAAATGGGCACCTAACTAATGTGTGTCACTCTAGGTTTTTTTGTCTTTTGTCTGTATGGTTGCACTATTGTGTCTACAGATTTAGACGCCGGCACTGCCCGGCGGTGTGTGGAGAAAACACCCCCAGCCCTGAAGAAGTTGCAGACGAATTTAGATAGGCAATGAAACATGTTGGCTTCATAGAATACAAAAACGAAGCACAACGGTAGAGTGTTGGTTTTAGTAGGAGTAGATACCCAGCATAGAATAAAGGTATCCGAATAGCTAGGGACTTCTAACTCCATTTTTAATAGAGTATCACACTGAGTAGCGGCGTTGATACCTGGGAGGGTAGATGTACACTAGAGCTATAGGGACATACACTATTGAGTTAATTAACAATTTTTCCTACTTTCTATTTTGTTTATTTTTGGTGGGAAGCAGCCAATGATGAGAAGTGGAACACACTGACGAGAACCTGTCAGCAGTTCCCTGGTGGTTGCTCCCGTGCGGTACCTTCCCACCACCCACACATTTTTTCTGACTTTTTCTGAATTCTATTGATTTAGTCTGACCTATCTCTCTCCACATTCACACATGGGACTGCACAAGCACAGCTTGAGAGTAGGCACTATAGACACACAAGGAATGACACACACAGATTGAACGAGGATATTTTAAAGACAGGCACACCTTGTTGTAAACTCCTGGAGTGGGTGTAAGGTTATGTGTAACCACACTAACGAGTCAACAGGAGATGGTTTGAAATAGATTGCCTAGTATATAGTAGGACCAGGTTTTGTGAATATGGTATCCCTGATTTACGCCTGGCGGAAGGTAAAGTTTTACACATACGTCGAATAAAATGCACCCTTAGGAAATGTGCCATGAAAACTAGTCAAAGGGAGGATTTGCACTATCATAAAAACAAGAGCTCTGTTATTCCCTTCCTTACTTTTGGGAGAGTATGGAACATTACCCATATTTACATAAAATTCCAGAAATGTCCCCGAGATACAAAAATTTGTGTTTAAGGATTGGCATTGACTCCAGATGATGAATGCCAGGTGTGAAGTAAAAACATATTGAGGACCTGGGCCAGTGCTGGCAGGGTTGTAAGTTAAACCCAAAACAACAGTCGAGGAAGTGGAGAGGTGATGATAGAATCACCCTCCTTACTGGTCTATATAAACAACAGGATTCTATCAATGTGCATTAGTGAATAATTTTTAGTTTTTGTGATGATTATCTATCTAATGAGCGTGGAATAAGGCTCTCTCTTGAGATGACAAGATGAGGGCGCTATGTGCTTTTAAAATACCCCTCACACACTAAGAATCCCTTAGTGTCATGCTTCATCATGGGGGGGTCTTCCCGTCCCTCTATGGGGCGGGGCGTGCTGCGACCTACGAGCTACGTGGGAGCACTAATAGTTGTGACAGTAAGCTATGTGTGGTGCAGTGTACGTGATATCAGTGAAGTGAAGGGACCTATATATGTGAATGCAACATTAAAAATTCCCTGGCTAGGAATGTAACCCTCTGGGAAGCTTTAAAACCCGTGCTCCGTGGGGTGGACATCGCCTGGTGCGCGGCGGCACGTAAGGCCCGTAGGGGAGAAATAGAGGAGACAGCGCGGCAGGTCCGGGATCTGGAGGAGGAATGCAATGCGGGGGGAATGCAGATGCCGTTGGGCAGCTGCTGCTGATACAGCAGTCCTACAACTCTCTACTAATGGATGAGGCCCGTCAGCTGTGGTTGGCTACACAGAGTAGGATCTATCAGTGGGGAGATAAATCCAGCACAATGCTATATAGGCTTTGTCAGGGAACTTTCCAAGTGCAGTCCCTACCAGGACTTTGTGATGAGGTGGGGGATCCGGTGACGGCCCCGGTGGAACTGGCGGCCAGCTTTGCTCGATACTACGCGGCCCAATATGCCCCTCGGGAAGCCATCCCGGAGGAGGAGGTCGACAAATTCCTGGCGGATCTCCGGCCGCGGGCTCTTTCTGATGAGGAACGTGACCAGCTAGATCTCCCGCTATCGATGGAGGAGCTGGATGCGGCACTCGGAGAACTGAACTCTGGTAAGGCCCCCGGGCCTAATGGATTCCCCTGTGAGTTCATAAAGACATTTCATCTCCAGCTGGGTACGCGCTACAGAAGGGCGCTAGAGGCGGCCAGGGACCGTGGCCGCCTACCGGCAGACTGGCGACACGCCGAGATTGTGGTCTTCTGTAAGCCTGGGAGGCCCCCGGAACAGCATGCATCGTATAGGCCAATATCGCTCCTCAATGTTGAAGCGAAAATACTGGCGAAAGCCCTGGCCAATCGCCTCCTTCCATATATTACGGATCTGGTTCATCCTGACCAGGCCGGGTTTATGCCCCATAGAGCGACGAGGCACAATATCAGACACGCTCAGGTGGTGATAGAGGCGGCCCGAGCTGCCGAGATCCCAGCCGCGCTCCTCCTGGCTGACATTGATAGAGCCTTCGACTCGTTAAGTTGGGTTTACCTCCGTGCGCTTCTGTCTCGCCTAAACCTTGGACCCCGCTTCCTCTCGTACTTACAGTTGCTATATACGGACCTGACGGCGTCGGTGAGGGTAGCAGGAGCGGTGTCGGACCCCTTTCCTATCGGCCGCGGCACCCGACAGGGCTGCCCCCTCTCACACTATTTATTCGCCCTGGCCATGGAACCGCTAGCTGCGTGGGTGCGAATGGACGCGCAGATGCGGGGACTTGAGTGGGAGCAGGGACCGTCCGATCGGATTGCACTGTACGCTGACGACGTCCTTTTCTTCCTCACAGACATAAATAGGTCGGGGACCAGGGTTCTTGAGATAATGCGGGTGTTCAGGGAGGTATCTGGCCTGCACTTGAATGTACTGAAGTCTACGCTGTGGGTGTTGGGAGGGTGTGGGGGGCAGGGACCCTGGGCGTCAGCGCTTCAAGAGGCGGCTGGCGGCATTAAGTACCTAGGCGTGTTCCTGACGGATATACCGGGGATCGCCTGGGCCCGCAATGTAGTGCCTGTTTGGGACCGTGTACGGTCGGATATGAAAACATGGTCCAGGATGCCCCTAAATATATATGGCGGTTCAGCCATTTTTAAGATGGTGGCCCTCCCGCGTCTCCTTTACCAGTTGCAAAATTATCCGTACCCCTTTGCGCCGCAGTGGTTTCGGCAGGAGAACTCGGCATTAGGCCAATTTCTTTGGGCCGGTGGGGTGGCGAGGGTAGCGCTCCGCACCTGCTTCCTCTCCACGTATTGTTGGGGCCTGGCGACTTCAGACATTTTGTCCTACTATCAGGCGTCCCACATGTTGGTACTGAATGAATGATGGTATGGGGATCGAGGCGACCTGGCCTATGCCCTTGAGAGGTATCTGATGGATCCAGACACGCTGCACACCATTCTATATTCGGCGGGAATAAGGAAAAGGCTCCCAGTGGTTACCCAAGTGGTTTTCCGAGTGTGGCGTGGAGCCCTGCGCCGTATGGGGTGGTGGAATAAATTAACGAGAGAAACCCCGCTGTGGCAGAATGGCCGACTACCAGCGCTGGCGTCCTTACAGGGATTCTGAGGCTGGGATGCCATTGGTATTTCGGCGCTGGGCCACGTCATGAAAGGCACGACCCTCAAATCGTTCCAAGCCCTGAGAGAAGAATACGATATGCCTCAGACCCAATTTTTCAAATACCTGCAGCTCCGGCACGCCTTGTCCCCCTCCTTGATAGGCCTAGACTCATTGCCTGAATTTAGTCTCCTTGAGGCCAAGGTGTTTATGGGAGAATTGGGAAGTAAGAAAATATCCACTATCTATCAAACCCTGATCACGCACTGCTCTTCGCCACTGGATAAGCTGCGCACTGTGTGGGAGGAGGACATAGGTACCTTGGAGGAGGAAGACTGGAGGGAGGCCCTGGAGGCTCAGAGAGGAGCACCAATTGCGGTGCGCCTGCGTTTCATTCAGTTTAAATACCTGCATCGAGCCTACTATACTAGAGATCGATTGTGGAGAGCTGGTCTGATTGCCTCCCCTGAGTGCCTGCGGTGTGGAAGCGCGGTGGGCACGTTTATACATACGGTGTGGTCGTGTGTGAAGCTGGCTAGGTTCTGGACTGGTGTATGGAATTGCTTGTCTGAAGTGTTGGGCTGGGACCTCCCCCGCTTGCCGAAACTAGGCCTTCTTCATGTTATGGAACAGGTCGGAGGAAATATATACAAACGTCATCTGCTACTTTTAGGCCTCACGGTGGCCAAAAGAGATGTGGCTCGGGCCTGGAAAGACCCCAGGGCTCCCCTGCTTGGGGTGTGGAAGAGGGGATTGGATTTTTGTATGGGGCTGGAACACCCGGTCTTCGAGGCCAGGGGCTGCCCCCGAAAGCATTTTAAAATATGGAAGCGATGGGCGGACTATAGAGGGTTGTGGCTGGAACCACCGGTGCCACGGGATGCTGATGTAGATCGTCTACAGGTTGACCCTGGGTGAAAAGGGGTAGACACTGACTGTGATTTCATAAGCTTTTATGTTCGGACCACGTAGACACTGTGCCGGGAGGGGGGCGGGATCCGGGAGGGAAGGCAAGGGGAGGGCGTGGGGGGGAAGGGAGTTGGGGTGTATTCTTTTACCTCAAAATGTTGATTGCAATGCTAGTATGTGATGCCTATTTATTTGCTCACTGGGCCTCCGATTTATGGGGGCAGTGTCCTCTTTGTAATGCTACATTGACATAATAAAATTTGTTCTGAAAAAAAAAAAATTCCCTTGCTAGTAGAAAAATATTATTTATTAACTTCTCTGGCTGGGAACATTAAAAAGGGGTTCTGTTGGTAGAGCTACTTATGCTTGCTACCTGGTCAACATGTTTCGTAAGCAGTCCCCTACTGCTTACTCATCAGGACCTCTGATGGTCCCTACTGAAAAAATACTCAATTTTGAATAATAAATAGTATGCCTAAAGTCCTACAACTAAGTAGCAAAAATCGGCTACCTAGTTTTGCTTCCGGGCTTGAGTGGGCCCAAAGTGAAGCGTAGAAAAAAACTGACCTAATGTGGTCTCTGTAAAGGAAAGCGGGAGAAAAAAGAAATACAAGAAACATGTAAAATCAATGCTACATGAGTCTTTTCACATAGTTCTCAACGTCTGCATTCTTGCGAGGGTCACACTGTCATTGCGTGTGTGTCCCTCCAAGACATAAATGTTAGTGTTTCGCTTAATGCGAGGAGAGAAAAGCTTAATACACTTTTCTTGGTGATTATGTTACTCGTACTGGCATAATTAGTCATACGGTTATTTCAACCACATTATACGTGGGCAAATAGATCTCAGAGCGCACACACACGTCTCAATACAAACGGGTCACACCCCCAACAAAAGCGGATCATGGCCAGGGAGACCCAAGTGCTTTCACTGATAATGGCGATGTAGTGGTTCAGGATTCAGAATTAAAGGGAAAAGCGTTCTTTGTATCTCAATGATTTGGTGGAAAGGCAGATACATTTAAAAGAAAAAAATGTGTTTATCACGTGTGACTGAATAAAGCGTGTATACATACTGGTAAGGCACATCTAGCGTGCCTCATGAGCTGGCAAGCGAAGGGTTTTCCACGCGGTAAACTGAAAAGAAAGACCGCATCCTTCAGTCATTACACGAAACTCGCAAGTTATATTACCTTTGTAGTGTACGCGACCAAGTTTAGAGACTCATGGTCAGAGTCTTTTACTTACATTACCACTTCTTAGAGCAATGCCTTAGTCATACCCTTGTGCCGCTCCGAGGGATAAGGTGGCCGTGTTTCTGCCGTCTTTTAACCTGAGTGAGAAACTGTGTGGTCATCTCTGACTCTGGATTGTATCGGCGGTATAGACTAGAGCGCAAACCCAAGATGGCCGCCGTTTATGGCATAGCAGTATGAAAAAGACGTGCTAGTGGAGTCTTTCTTCTATTTTTACGTAAAGTTTCTACATGCTGAAATTTAATTATTTACAATGATGAGGAAGACCAATGTTATTCATTGGGCCTAGGTTTGAAATACCTCGGTGATTTTCTCAATAGTGAGAAAGGGCGGTACCTGCAAGTACTGCATTGTATAAGTTGGTTATGAGGAAGTACCAAGGCTAATCATGGTACATTATTATGAAACACATCGTCAATATTGCAATGGTGAGCAATGGCAGATACTTGTACACACAGATGGTTTTGGGCTAGTATTAATCTAGGCAATGCTCGGGAGGTGGAAATGCGTGAAGCCTGCTCCTCATGGCGGGTTGTGATGTGACATATTATATGCAACCCCAAAAACAGGATAATGGTGAGCACACACTATAGTTGTCCCCATGGGATTTCGTCGTTAAGGCCGGTTTTATTTGAGTTAATGCGGAACACCCATCTCTGTTCTTTCTCTAAGAGGCGTTCCTCATGCTCGGGAGGTGGAAATGCGTGAAGCCTGCTCCTCATGGCGGGTTGTGATGTGACTTATATTATATGCAACCCCAAAAATAGGATGATGGTGAGCACACACTATAGTTGTCCCCATGGGATTCCGTCGTTAAGACCGGTTTTATTTGAGTTAATGCGGAACACCCATCTCTGTTCTTTCTCTAAGAGGCGTTCCTCATTGTCAACTGATTCAATTACTGTCCAAGTTATGTCCTCGGGTCTGTGACCGCTTTCCAGAAAATGAGTGGTCAGCTTGGTACTGGCTTTTTTGCATTTGATCGTGCTCTTGTGTTCCCCTATTCTGGTCTTTATAGCCCTGCTAGTCATGCCAACGTATTCCAGGTGGCAAGGGCATGTGATGAGGTATACCACGTTTAGACTGTTACAGTTTGTGAAGCATCTCTGCTCCCAGGTAGTCCCATTCTGGAAGGTCAGTCTCTTGCTCCTTTTAGTTAAACAGCAGACTTTACATTTACCACATGGGTGGTGCCCTTTTACAAAATTAGGGTTTTTATTGAAGTCGTTTTGTTCAGCTTTTGGTCTCGTGTGGACCAATATGTCCCTTATGCTCCGCCCCTTTCTGTGGGAAAAAAATGGGTTTTGGTATCTGTAGGCCTCCACTGTTAAGGATCTTCCAATACTTGTTCAAAATTTTGGTGACCTGGTTGGAGCTGGTATTGTATGTGGTTATACACATAGGTCTCTGTTCCTCCTCTTTAGGTACCTTCTCTTCCAGAAGACTTTCTCTCGAGTTGTTTACTCGCCCTCTTATATGCCTGGTTAATAATTTTGTCTGGATATTGGCGGATTTCCAATTTTTTCCGGAGATCTTTGGACTGGAGTTTGAAATTCTCAATTTCTGTGCAATTTCTCCGCAAGCGCAGAAATTGGCCGTAGGGCAGATTGTCCTGCAGATGCTTAGGATGGAAGCTCTGGTACATCAAAAAGCAATTCTTTGAGGTGCTTTTGAAATGGGTGGTGGTCATTAGTCTACCATTCTTGGGGAAGATGTTCAGGTCAAGGAATACGAGGTTACTGTTTGAGCTGGTGCTGGTAAACTTGAGGAAATCATCCTGTAGGGTTGTAAGTTAGTCATCTTTTGTTGGAATGTGTACTCTATTTGAGGAAAAGAGGAAGTTTCTCTGCCCTGTTTTTATAAAATATGGCACTCAAACACATGATGAGGAACTTAACCTGGTATGTGGCTTCAGGTTTCAGGATGTAGCTATTGCTACTGATCAATTCTTGCGTAAGACTGCAACCTCCTATGCAAGTGAACACAGTTGGTTCAGATGGAGGTTAGGATTTGTACTCCCTGGTTTGGTAGGGGTCTACATTTAGTATTTGATGGACTAATCCCAAATATGTTGGGATAATGCTCGAAGGGGAGGACTGGGGTTGTGATAGTTATATTGCTGCTTGGCAAAATGAGATGTATGCTACGGGCTATTGCCAAGTTTTCTAAATGCTCCTATTGGATATGCAAAAATGGGGTTGTGTTGTATGCTGCACTGTACAGTGCTCTAGTTGGTGAAATGAGCTGCTGGCCTAGGGCAATATATTTCCCGCCTTCATAGAACGTATGGCCCTGCAACTTGCATTTTACGATGTTCCACCTGCTTAAAATATTATGTTTTGGATTATTAAGGATACCTTAAATGTTCTTAATTGGTATGTATTAATGTTATGGCCCTTGATTGAGTTTTAACTGGAACAAATTTTTACATTTTATATTGTATGTATGTTCTTTTATTTCAGGCTGTCGATAAGTGTCCCTGGATAAATCAAATTAAGTGTTATGCATGGATTTTATGCTATTTGTAATTGTGTATGTCAAATGAAGTCTATGTAATATTTCTATTACAATATATTTCTTAGAAATAAAGGTTTTTGACTTACTTTCTTCAGTGTGGATCGGAGGTGGGCACGCTGCTACACACGGTGTGGGAGTGCTTAGCGCTACAGATATTCTGGGATGGGGTGTTCCGATGTCTGAATGAGATATTGGCCTGGGAGCTCCAGAGGGAGCCTAAGCTTGTCCTATTGCATGTAATGGCAGAGGTTGGGGGCAACAGGTATAAGCGCCATCTCCTGCTGCTAGGCTTAACGCTGGCGAAACGTGACATTGCAAAGGCGTGGAAGGCGCCCCAGGCCCCGTCATTGGTTGCATGGAAGAATGGGATGGACTTCTGCATGGGCCTTGAGAAACCTGTCTTTCTGGCCAGGGGCTGTCCCAGGAAACACTACAAAATTTGGAAGCGATGGGCAGACTACCGTGGGCTGGACTTGGATCCCCCGCCAGAAGAAGGGGCCATCCGGTCTCCCTGAAGTGTTGGACTGTATGGTACCACGGTTGGTGGCTAGAGTACATGGCATGCTGTATATATGGTTGTTATGCTGCGTATGGAGCGAGTAGCGGTTCATGGGGGGGGTGGGATTGGGTGGGGGGGGTTGTGTCTATTATTTAGTTTCTTTCCTTGCATTGTGTTATTGTATATCTATGCATATGAACACTGCTGAAGCTGTATTGACAAATTGATGATGGCAGTAGACTCTGGAGGACAGAGCTTTGCATAATATATGTGTTCAGTCAATAAAATCTGTTTTAAAAAAAAAGAAATAAAGGTTTTTGACTTGACTTGACATCTTTGAAGAGAGCATTGTTTAAACTCATAATAATAATAATTTTAAAGAAAACATTGCCAAACTGTCACGAAGAACACTTTTCAATAAAGGGTTGTTCAAATCCTTGTGACAACTGTCTTCAAATAAAGCACTTTCTAACATCCCCCATGACTCTGTGCCTTCTCTAACAACCTTTAGGCCACAGAGCTTTCAACCATGAACTCAGTCCCTAGAAACCGCTGCACTCCCAGCTGCAGATCCGAAGCTCCAGCCTGGGGAGTGCTTGGAAACAACAAAGAAGCCTTTGGGATGAGGGGGATCTTCCTTTCTTTGACACTTTCAACTTGGGGCCTACTTTTAGAAAGGGTATTGAATTCCTTGGGGAGTAGTAGCTGCTGCACTCCTGCAGCTCCCCAGTTAACTTTTTCTGTCCCTGAAGGGGGGCTGCCGTTCCGAGGCCTCCACCAACAGTAGAAAATCCTCATCAACAACCAGCCAGGGAAGGCATTACGGGGCATTCCCTCCAGGGAGCATGCATTCAGCACTCAAGTCCTGTGCCCTACAACATCTCAAGTACGGTTGGGACATTATTATCCATCTTGGGATCATTTTCCTTAGGCCCCCTGGCCTCTAAGATGGCAAACTTTGCAGGGAGCTGATTCCTCTGTCTCCAGTTCTTTATCCAACTAGTCCTTATGGGATTTAAGTGGGACAGCTACCCTCATCCTGGGGAGAGCCTCACTGGTACTAGGGTCACCTGTGGTTACCGTCCTTAGTCCAGATGGCCATTTGAAGGTTCCTCCTTTCAGTAGTCCATGGCTGCACCCTCCAGTCCTGTCGTCCAAAAAAAGCACAGCCAAGAGAGAAAAAGACTGTTTAAGTGGGGGAAGAAAGTTTTAGAAGCCAGGCACCTCTGGCCTATCCTGGGGTGCCACATCACCTACCCATCCGTGCCCCAACCCTCCTGCACATCATGCTGGGACAACTCAGAATGGCATCACCCAGGAGTCACAGGTCACATCTCCTCTGGGGGCCTCAGCTCTGCCCTTTGCTGACATCACTGCCTGGGCCTTTCCCAACAAAACTTCAAAGCGGAGCCCTCTCCTGTGTTGGCTCTAGAGGTATGCACTTCATCCCTTGTTAAGTGGGCTTTGGCTGGCCCCTGGGACAGTGTGACAGCTAAATGACTGATGCAGATCCTTCATAATAACCCCTTTCCTCCTCAGGTGCTGGGTGAATAATTGTTAATTGTTTCCTGTGTGTGGGGCGGCCCTTGTTCCTGCTGCTGGAGAGAAATGTAATTATCTTGTCACAGCAGGGTGGCAAAAGGCCTGGGCTCTGATCCTGAGCAGAGCCAGAGAAATATGACCATCCTTGATGACCCATAAGTCAGATTTGGTTTTGGTGGCCATGGTACCCCCATTTTCATTAAAGGTGGGGTGGGCACTCCGTCTGTTAGCAGAGTATGCAAAGTTTTTGCCAGTCCACTTGGTGCACAGAGTTCTGGAAAAACTCGACCTCCGACGCGTAGCGGAGTTTTACCAGCGCCAAGTTTCCAACCCCTACTTAAAACACTTAAAACGGAGGCTGTGCACATGCGCTGGGCTGCAACAGCTGCAATTGCAAAACATGCATGCCTAGTGCTCAGCCTGCTTCTTAATCCAGTCATGCATACTGCAGCAAAAGAAGCGAAGCCGCCATGCCATGTGCAGTTGCATCTGAGAAGGAGAGAAGCCGTGCAGAGCACCACCTCCGTCCGCTCGGAGATCGCACTAGCACAGCCGCTTTTATTAAAACCAAGGAAGCCTGCATCCAGATGTAAGGACTTCATCTATCATCATCACCCCACAGCGGACAGCTCCTGGGAGATGAACAGCCAACAGTTGCGGTAAGAGGAGAAGACTAACCCTGCTGGAATCGGGGTGCGTGTAATGGGTATTATGATTTTACTGTAGTTCATTTGGTATGCCTGTGGGTCTGACTCTTCTGCGTGTGCCCACTGCCTGGCTGTGATACAGTGCACTCAGCTCTTTCTTTCAATGGGGACAGCTTCTCTTACCACTAATGAGCGTGCCCAAGCCTGTCCGAGGGGGATGTCAGTCTCAGTCAATGGCCGAGCTATACTCTGTCCGGATGCAAGACTAGGGGGAATTGGGCAGATTTGTTTTTTAATTCCATGAAATTCTGAGGAATGCAACTCTGCGCGCTCCGCCTTGGCCTGATTTTGATATGTCACTGGACTCTGTAGGCCAAAAGGAAGTGAAACTGCACACAAAGGCAATCGTCCCCCTATGTATATAATGGAGTGTCACTGCAGACAAGACAATAAACTGTTGTGACTTTCTCTAGAGTGTACACTAACACTATGAGCCGGGTCTGGTGTCTGATGGCTTAGTGGACTAATACGTCCACTGTAGGGGCCTGTATTCAACCTCATAGTCACATGTTCAAATCCCAACGAGTTCACTCAGCCTTTCATCCGCCTGAGGTCGATAAAATGAGGACTATTGAGTTGGGAAAAAATATAAATTTCTTATTCAGTGCCAATATACCCTTCTGGATCAATGTGTGCTTTACAAATACCCATGTTATGTGGCCTACCCCAGGTCAATATCCAATCCTGCAGAGTTCCTTGTGTGCCAGGCTACCTGCATGTAGTTAGCTGTCTGTGCACATCAGGAGTCTCAGACGTGCAGCCCTCACACGCGTGCACACAAGTGTTCACATGTAACCAGCCAAGTAGCCCTTACCCTTCCTGCGTTGCAACAGCCTTATCTTAAAAGATGGAAACTGACTGTAAACATGCGCAGTCCATTTACTGTGGGTGAATCACCAGTTGTGAGGTTCACCCACAGTAAAAGGTCAAAACACATGTGATCAAAAAGCAAAAGATCCAGGCAGATTAGAAGGGCAGAAGCCATCGCCTTAGACACCGAATGATGCCACAGAATACGTCAAATCAGGACAACTATTGCATGCCATGGTGTAGTGAATCAGCCACTTTAGTGGTCTGATGCTCTGTGATGACCCTCGATCACCACCATTGTGTACTGACTTTAGTGTGCTATGTTACCTTAGCCTTAATGTAGGATGGTCTTCCATATGCCTATTTCTCTTCTGTTCTATACTCTTGCTGTTTTTCAGCAGAATAATCTTGCCAAAGAATAGAAGGTATGGGATGTCGAGGTGCAGAGTTGTTGGTGATGGTGCACACAGGTGCTCCATAGTGGATACTGAGGGATTGAGTGCATAGTGTTATTTGAGTTAGGTGAATTATGACTTTAGCCTATTGGCTTTGACGTGATCTAATATCATTCTGTTTTCCAAGTAGTAGAGGCCTATGCTTGAGCAACTCCATATTCTAAACTGCAGCCATCTTCTGAGCCTCTTTAGGTGAGAGGTTATATTTTAGATTTCATGTGTTGTTCACCAGTAGTGAACCAGAGGGGACCGGTTCTTATCAATCAATCAATCAATCATTTATAGAGCGCGCTACTCACCCGTGAGGGTCTCAAGGCGCTAGGGGGGGGCTGCTACTGCTCGAAGAGCCAGGTCTTGAGGTGCTTCCTGAAGCCGAGATGGTCCTGGGTCAGTCATAGGTAAGTGGGGAGGGAGTTCCAGGTCTTCGCTGCTAGGTAGGAGAATGATCTTGCTCTGGAGGTGGTTCTGCGAATTCGTGGGACGATGGCGAGGGCGAGGCTGGTGGAGCGAAGCTGGCGGGTGGGGGTGTAGAACGAGAGTCGGCTGTTGAGGTAGTCGGGGCCCATGTTGTGGAGCGCTTTGTGTGCGTGGGTGAGCAGTCTGAACGTGATCCTTTTGTTGACGGGGAGCCAGTGGAGGTTTCTTAGGTGGGTGGATATGTGGCTGTGACGAGGGATGTTGAGGATGAGACGTGCGGAGGCGTTTTGTATGCGCTGGAGCAGAGTCTGAAGTTTGGCAGTGGTTCCTGCGTATAGGGTGTTCCCGTAGTCCAGTCGGCTGGTGACGAGGGCCTGGGTGACTGTTCTTCTGGTTTCAGTGGGGATCCATCGGAAGATCTATCGGAGCTTTCGCAGGGTGTTGAAGCATGAGGATGAGACGGCGTTGACTTATCAGAAGAATGTGCTCTCTCGATGCCCATAGAAATGAATGGGAAATTTGCGATTAGCAATTTGCTAATCGCAATTTAGGAATTTTAAGGAATCGCTAAAAATAAGCGATTTCCTACATACATACCATTTTGCGATTTCTAAATAGCGATTCCTTAAAAATCGCTATTTAGGAATCGCAAAACGGAATGTTGATACATATGGCCCTATCAGCCTGATTCATGTACGGGCCGTTTTGCGTGGCCCTAATAGCGAATCATAGCGACTCGCTATTGAGGACACGCAAAACGGCATTCATGTAGGAATTGCTAAATCAATAGCGATTCCTACATGTTCTCTATTTGCGAATAGCAATTTGCTACTCGCAAAAAAAGGAATAACTCCCCATTCATTCCTATGGGCCAAAAGGCCCATAGGAATGAATGGGGAGTATCCCTTATTTGCGAGTAGCAATTTGCTACTCGCAAATCAGATAGCGATTTTAAGGGTGCCAGGGGTGTCCAAAGGACACCCTGTAGCACCCCTAAAATGCACATTTGAACAGGTGTTGCGCACACACATGTCCAAAGGACATGTGTGTGTGCAACATGCAACTTAGAAAAATGCTTTTAAAAGCATTTTTCTATGTTTTTGCTATTTACCGAGAGGTCTGACCTCTCGGTAAATAGCGGCCCAATTTTGCTAAATCGCAATTTTTGCAAGTGTCATGAATAGCATTTAAGGAATCTCTAATAGAGATTCCTTAAATGCTAATCCTCGCATATTTGCTAATTCCTCATTAGCGATTTTTGCATTTGGGATTGTGAATCCCAAATGCCAAAATTGCACTCGCAAAAGGCAAGATTCTGAGAATCTTGCCCTTTGCGAGTGCAATTTTGCTTCATGAATCAGGCTGTATGTCTTTTATTCTCAGGCTCTATGTATATGTATGTGTTGGTGATTGCTACTAATGTTTACTGTGATGTTTAGTTATTTCTTTCTTTTGTCATCCTATTATCATGTAATAAAGAACCCTTGAAGCATATTATTTGTCTTTATTCCTTGTGAAGGAAGGTCAGGCCCCTTTTTTACCAAGTACTTACAGAGGGATGGGCGATTCCCCTCTAATGGGTAATTGTTGATACGGAAGGGAAATTGGCTCCTAGCAGGGATGTCTAAATTCGAAGTATTCTATCAAATACATTGCTAGGAGGAGCATACACTGTGTACCCTCTCAGATGGGGAGGTGTTGTGATTTGCTGCGTACCCTCTCGGATGGGGAGGTATTGTGACTTGTTGTTATTTGCGAGCTCCTCTGCAATGGTCTTATATGTTGTCAGTCTTTATTCCTTTCTTGGGTAAGTATTGTGAAATGTGGTGTCTTTCTGGATCCTGAGAAAGGATGTGGTAAGTAATGGCCTGGTGACTGACAGAAGCACCAAAACATACAGAGAAGTAGGTCATTACAATTTGGCGTAGTCGGCAGGATATGAACGTTGATTTAAAAGGGGAAAATATTGTGGGTTTTTTTAGAAATTGAAAGCAGACTCTCAGATATCATTTGATTTATTTGCATGGGGGTAGCCCATATAGTGTTCTGGCTCATGAGTGAGCGAGTTGTGTTGGGCTGAATGAGAATTGCTGTGTGTTTAAATGTGTTTTGTATAAAGGGCTGGATCTCTTTAAAGTGTTCAGTAAAAAGAAATGCATTTAAAATGTGCTCAGCTGCAACATGAATGTAACATCTCAGAATATAACCCTGACAAGTGGGATGACATTTCAGACAGAGATAGAGGGGTTATTTTTAATGTGTTGTTTAACATTCATCCACAATTTGAGCATTTGCAAAAAGAGCTGAAGGAACTGTTAATTGATGCCCAGTGTGAAAATATTCCTTTGAATACAGAATTAAACGTGCATGATTTGAATGTGAAAAATGTAACAGAGAATGCAGTTGGGCTGCAGGTTACACAGGCTGTTTTTTAATTAATTCTTCCGAAGAGGGTTTTCAGTCAGAAAGGAATGTGCAAGAAGATAAGCAGACCAGTGTTTTAGAAATAACGATCACTGGTTGTGGAGATAAATCAGACCTAACAGTGCATGATAAACTTTGCTTTAAAAGAAAAATGCAACCATATGATTTTGAAAGCGTACAACAGCAGATTGTGTATGACTGGTTAATTCAAAGGTTTAAAAATGGATTTTGTGATTTTACCCAAAAGCAATGTGCCCCTTTTAGCAGGGAAGAAAGAAGTCAAATGCCCATGACTCTGTGCTTTTGCACACTAAAATATACTGGACAGAACAGCGAGAGAGAAAATGTGATTTGCTTATGGGAGATTGCATTGGTTATTAAATGGCCTATATAGACAGAAAAGCAATTTGGTAGGATTTCACAGAAGCAGGGTTGGTGACCCCAATAACTAATGTTTAAAATGTTTTTATTTAGCTGGTGCACAAATGCGATAATTCTCTGCCCATGACAGTTGACTGTTACAAATTAAACAAACATATACCTTCTTTGACTGATGCTGTCCCAGATATTGTTACAGAAGTTGCATGAGACTTTGTATGTGACTTTTTAATGTTGCCAATGTTTTGCCTTTTAGTCACCAATAGTCTCATAGACAAATGATAGTTTAAAATGTGTTTGAGTTAGTTAGACGGAAGTGAGGAGTATTTAGAAATAGAACGCAGGGTTTTGAGGGAGGTCAAAAGAGGTTGAGTCCGTTTTTTGTCTAAGACCACAGAAAGGGTTTTTAGAATATGAAGCTGCATGCAGTTCCACTTAAGAACGGAAACTTTCACAGCTCTGGGCTGTGAACGGTTGGGAACTGACATTCTTTGACCGTGATGAGATAACATGCTGCATTCCACAAGCCTGGCTCTTCCCCGGAGCTCTTTGTAAGGGAGGGGCCATCCCAGCACCTCGCCACAGCAGAATGAGACAGCTTCCTTTAAATGGATGTATGGGAGGCTTGCAAATGAGCAGGCTTCCTCCCCACCTCAGATAGGAGCAGACAAAAGTTGGCAGGCGTGCATGACGCTTCGGCCTGGAAGAGATACGATGCAGGCCGGCAGCAGAGAGCAGAACTGTCTCTGCTTGTTAAGATTGGCAATGGACCAATTTTGGTCTGCGAAGCTTCTTGGAAGGGAGGGGTCAGCTGGCTAGGAGTGAGTGACGAGTGAAGCAGCCCTTCTGACTGGATAAGAAAAAGTTAGATTTTACCCAAATAAACTTAGAAGATATAGTGCAGGTAGTATTCTTAAACTATTCCCCAGATCTAGAGGAGAGTTTTGCAGACATAAATGACTTTTAGAAATATAAAAAAATAAATAAATGTGTGCTTTTGAATTGGAGTTTTTTGCAAGACAAGTGATACTTGTTTATCGTTTCAGATTGCGGCGCCGGGATGCGAGTGACGCCCTCCCTGTATGCATGGGCCCCTTACCCTCCCCCCTTGTGTGCGAGGGCCCCCCAAACCCCTCCCCCAAGCCTGGAGCCAGACCGGACGGTGGAAGGAGATGTCCTGTGGCTGATGGCGGACAGGAGCTGATGATCTATGGAGAACCAGATCGGATGGGGTTCTTCCTTGTTGAGGGGATACAGATGAAGATGGATGTCGGAGAGCTGACATCTACACAGATGGACTGCTTCTTTCTAAGCGAAGAAGGGATCAGCAGAGTGTGCTACAATTGGAACTGTCCCCTTCAAGTGAGGCTGACTTTGAAAGAATGAGGGCTGTGTGTCTTTCGCACAGGAGAACTGCTTGTGCACCCTGATAAGAGAAAGTGGTGTTTTTTGTTTTCCTTTTTTTCACAGAAAATAACACTTTTTTTTCAATAGAGACACTTTGTTGCAATTGGAGTAGATATTTTCTGAGCTACAGTTGGCTGCCTTGGCAGTAGAATTCTCAGTTTAATCATTAGAGGTGCAAATGACACAAGCATCCAGATGTTTCTGAATTATTTTTAGATATTTCACCTGAGTTATTGTTTTAGGTAATGCAGTCTTTGCCTGCTTCATAGTGATCATACGTGATGAAGTTTAAAATACAAAAAGAGAAAACCAGTTAATTATGATCTGCTTTGAATTCAATGTTTTTGAGTAATCACTTCAACACAAGAGTTATTGATTCGAAATATGCTTTTTAACAGTTGTGTTTTTTATTCTGAAATGCAGTTTTTCACTTGTAGGTACTCTTTCAAATATGGCCTACAGTCTTGTATCTTTCTGAAATGGTTTTGCCTTTACATGAGACATGCAATGTTTCAATGACAATCAGATCTTCAATAAGATTTTATTTAGTTGTTGGTTATTATGCATTGATACCACCTTTACAGTTAACAGATATAGTGCCCCAATGATAGTTTTGTTTTTCAGTCATAATATTCAGTTGCTAGTTACTTTGCAATAATGCCAATTTTGCAGTTAAAAGATGCAGTCATAGCTGTGCCTTTAGTTCGGTGATTTTATTTTTTATATATGTGAATGGTGATGTTCAAGGGTCATGGGGTGCAATGTAGTGAATCAGCCACTTTAGTGGTCTGATGCTCCGTGATGACCCTCGATCACCACCATTGTGTACTGACTTTAGTGTGCTATGTTACCTTAGCCTTAATGTAGGATGGTCTTGCATATGCCTATTTCTCTTCTGTTCTATACTCTTACTGTTTTTCAGTAGAATAATCTTGCCAATGAATAGAAGGCATGGGATGTCGAGGTGCAGTGTTGTTGGTGATGGTGCACACAGGTGCTCCATAGTGGATCCTGAGGGATTAAGTGCATAGTGTTATTTGAGTTAGGTGAATTATGACTTTAGCCTATTGGCTTTGACGTGGTCTAATATTATTCTGTTTTCCAAGTAGTAGAGGCCTATGCTTGAGCAACTCCATATTCTAAACTGCAGCCATCTTCTGAGCCTCTTTAGGTGAGAGGTTATATTTTAGATTTCATGGGTTGTTCACCAGTAGTGAACCAGAGAGGACCGGTTCTTATCAGAAAAATGTGCTCTCTCGATGCTGGAGTCATAGCAAAACGCTTGGCCAGCTGCTTGTTGTGCTCTCTTGGTACGAGGTGGTACAGGAATCCAGTGAGAACTGTAGGCGGAGTTTGCTAGAAACTTCGATGGAGAGCTGCATTCTATATTAGAGAAAGGGGGTCCGAGAGAGGGTGAGATGCTGGTCTGGTGGTTTTGGCGGTCTGATGATACATCACGGTGCAGACGTGCAGTCGTGTTTGTGGAACAGAGAGTCCTGACCCAACCAGAGAGGGAAAGAGAGACGGACCCTTCTTCAGATGACAAGATGTTGAGGTGTTCCATGTATACATATTGTATGTAACTGTGTCTTTTATTCTCAGGCTCTATGTATATGTATGTGTTGGTGATTGCTACTAATGTTTACTGTGATGTTTAGTTATTTCTTTCTTTTGTCATCCTATTATCATGTAATAAAGAACCCTTGAAGCATATTATTTATCTTTAGTCCTTGTGAAGGAAGGTCAGGCCCCTTTTTTACCAAGTACTTACAGAGGGATGGGCGATACCCCTCTAATGGGTAATTGTTGATACGGAAGGGAAATTGGCTCCTAGCAGGGATGTCTAAATTCTAAGTATTCTATCAAATACATTGCTAGGAGGAACATGCGCTGTGTACCCTCTCAGATGGGGAGGTGTTGTGATTTGCTGCGTACCCTGTCGGATGGGGAGGTTTTGTGACTTGTTGTTATTTGCGAGCTCCTCTGCAATGGTCTTATATGTTGTCAGTGTTTATTCCTTTCTTGGGTAAGTATTGTGAAATGTGGTGTCTTTCTTGATCCTGAGAAAGGATGTGGTAAGTAATGGCCTGGTGACTGACAGAAGCACCAAAACATAGAGAGAAGTAGGTCATTACACATGGCCAGCATTTCTTTAATGCGTGGCTACAGAAACTTTTCTATCACAAATGTTGAGATCCCTGAGGTCAAAACATTGACACATTTTTCAGTTTGCCCCTCCGTCCACATCCACTCAGCAGCCTCAATCAGTTTAATAATGCCATCTCTGATCAAACTTTCTATTTCCAGATTGACTTCATCCTTAAGAACTAAGAGCAGATTTTTTTTTAATCTTGTAAACTTTGTGAGCAGCACAAATCTTCAGAGCACTCTAGTGAGAGTATCCCTTTAATTAACCAATTTTCCCTGGGAAGACTGGAGAGAACTGCTCCCTCACCTTAATCCCATCAACACTACTTTCGTGTACCACAAACATGTTCAGGACTATTAGGATCTATATAGTGATGTCTAATGCACAATGTTCTAAAATTATATCAAGCACACATTGGTTTGTACAACCAAGGGCAGATGGTCTTCCTCTGCAACATACAGTATGTATACGACCCTTCTATTTTTTAACCCAAAAGACCTAGGGGCATATTTGCAATGAAGTGACGGAGCACTGCGTTAGCCTTGCTGGCTTAACACCGCTTTAGAAACGCAGGGCTGCACCATATTTACAACAATATGGTGCAGCGCTGCATTTTCCCCTGCGCTGGTGCTAAAGCACCATAGTGAAAGGGTGTCTGTGTTGAGGGGAAGATTGTTTATGTGCAGGAAGGTCACAATCTTTAAATTAAGTTTTGTAACTTATATGCGTGCTGCTTAATGCAGCACACATAGAAGTTGCAAAATGTCATTTCTTTTTTTTGATTGTTTATGTGCAGGAAGGGACACCCTCCTGTACATAAAAAATCAATGGCAATTTGCTGTTTCTATGTGTGCTGTACAACGCAGCACACATGGAAACAGCTAAAACGAGGAGAAAACAAGCATTTCTCCTTGTTTCGTCTGGTTAAGACCAGGTTTTCCCTGGTCTTAATTTTGGTGCTGCCACATGTTTATGCCACCGTTGTAAATAGGGGGCAGCGTCAATATCAATGGGTGTTGCGGTGTAAAGCTCACTGCAACACCCATTGCCCTCCCCTTTCACGCTAAGTACAGCGTGAAACAGTGCTTATTTACAAGGCAGCATTAAGCCACATTAAGTGGCTTAACGCTGCCTTGTAAATGAGGTGAAGCCCCTATCGCCACCACAACGTCACTGAAAGTGACGTTGACGTTGTGGTGGTGATAGGGGCTTGTAAATATGCCCCCTAGTTCTACACCCTATCATTGGAAATGATTTGCCCACAAAGCTTTCTGGCTTAATGTCTGGGGAAATAGCTCATCTCCCAATACCTTCTCAAATGTTTCCTTCCAGGCTTGTTTGTCAGTTGTGTAAGTTGAACCTGAATCTGACACATCAGCAGCACTTAATTTGAGCCGGTGGTTTGTGGTGCTCGGTGCCAGCACTTAATTCTCAACATCGGCGCTTGTGACAGCTGCCACAAGATGGCGCTTTCTGGCTAATATGGAGATGACCACAAGAACAGGTAATCATTCATTCAATAAACATTAAAAATGACTTTTGCCAGCCGCCCAAGCCATTCTTGTAGCTCTAGGGGCCTGAAATAGTCCTCATTGTCACACTTGTAAGAGTGTGATGGTTAGTACTTCTGTTGTTACTATCTTTGGCAGCATGGCAGGGGCAATGGGTGATGCAAGCTGCATTGGCCTCCTGACGAGAGCCCTGGCTCTTTAAAAAATAATAATAATAAATTAAGCACTGCACATCAGCATCCTTATACCCTTTCCAACACCACTTCACACTGGATTGTTCCTAGTTGTAGTGACGGAGCCACCCGGCCAGTCCACGTAAACCACACGCGCACTCACGCACCCCGAGGGCAGGCTCGCCAGAGGGCTTAAATAAAGGGGCTTCGACCGCTCAGGGTCTTTGCCCAGTAGTGAGCTAATGAGTCTGTGTCCCATTATTAACAACACGATCTAGTCTGCGGCCTACCACACATCTTGGGTATCCCTGCACGCCAGGATAACCCACTGGCGACAAGGTGGGTCTCGCCCACGCCTCTGCTGTGCCCCACTCACCGCGCCTGATCCTGGGGGTGACCACGGTGTGCGCCACCGAAGAAGCCACCCTGCCGAGCGTCTGCGGCCAGACTGCCGGCCCCGATCGTCACCGCGGCGGATGCCCACCCCGCCCAATGGCTTCTGCTCTGTGGAGGAGGTTGCGCACCTCAACAGCCGGTGCTCATTCCGCAGTACCCAGTTCCCCGCCCCTACGCCTGGGTCGAGTGGCAGCTGCGGATTGCCGAAGTCAACATCAGCGGCAGCTCTGTTAAGGTGAGCCTGGCCATACTACGTGCGTGTCTGTGCTCCCATGCTGGTGTGGACGAGCCTATGCCCCGAGCCCTGCAGGGCCTGCCGTGCGCTGTGGAGCTCGCGGCTGGCAGGTCGGGTGTGGGCGCCCACGTGCAGGTTGCACAGCGGATGGGAGCTGGAGTGTACTCGTGGCGCTCTCTAGTGCATCCGCTTCCCACTGGGCTCAAACAGCTGGCCGGTGCCCACAATGGACCCTACAAACTGCGGCATTTGCTGCCTCTGCATAGACTTTTCCTTCTGAGTGTAACACAAACACAGCAACAAAGGAAAATAAAGACCATCTGCTCAGGGATCTCCTCAGTGCTGCTCCCACGCCAGCCTGTTTGCCATCTGCCAGAGAGGTCTGCTCTGCACTGCCCCTCCATGCCAGCCTGCCTGCCACCTGGCAGTCTGGCACAACACCTACCTGCCTAGTACTCGTCAGCGCCTCCTGCCTGGCGCAATTGGGAAGACACTTGCAACACAGTCCCGCGTTCTGCGCCTTCCGACTAGCGTAGTGCTCCTGCCCCGCCACACCTGCCATGCTGTATCCGTCCCAAGGATTAGCAGACCACGCTAGCAGTCCAGGATGAGCGGACAGAACGCAGATGGTGGGGGTAATGCACCTGTGGTGCCGCCACCTCCTCAGCAGGCTGCTGTGTCGGATCATCCTCGGAGTGGTCAGGCCATGGCTGCCCCGCTACCGCCATTCAGCGAACTGTCTTATCCCGCCACTGCTGCGGCCCACTGAAGTCCTAGATCAGCCGCCTGGACCATTACTTTGTGGGTGTGCGGGAGACCAATGGCAGAGTAAAGAGGTCGCTCCTCATGTGCTATGGAGGGGGTGAGCTATACAAGTTGTTTGAGACTTTACCCAACACCGGACCGGATGATGATTACAATGCAGAAGTGGCAGCCCTGAACCGATATTTTGACCCCCAAATAAACCCCGACTTCGAGCGCTTCAAACTCAGACAAGCACGTCAAGGGGAGGCGGAAACCATTGATGTCTTCTATGCTCATCTACCAAAGCTGGCAAGCTCCTGCACGCTGCCCGACCAGAGGGCAGAAATTAGGGCGCAAGTCATCCAGGGATGTTGTTCTGTGACACTGCGCCGTCTGATACTGCGCCAGTCAGGCATCAATCAGTCTTGATAACATTCTCGTGCTCGCCATGTCCCACGAGCTGTCCAATGCGTGTGCGGACGAGATGGAAGCGGCCCTCAACCTGCTCACACCCTAGGCCACCATGCCACAACCCTTGGTGGTCAAAGAAGAGAGAGTTGCCGCGATTCAGAGATGGCCCACTCACCCACTAGGGCCCACTAGACCTCCCCAGAAGAACACATGTGGCAACTGTGGTCTGGATCACCCTCCGGCAGGAAGATGCTTCGTGAGAGGAAAAACATGCTCCCAGTGCGGAAAACTTAACCATTTTGCAAACGTCTGTAGGAGTGGAAGAGGAAGGAGCAGTGCCCTGGGCTCATGCGGACTCTCGACGGCGGTGAGGAAACTGACGCTGGAGGACCCGGCGGCTCAAACGGACAATACCCCACCAGGTTTGGGTGCTGATGACGATGATGTATTCTTCGTATCCTTTGTCAGCTGGGAAGGAACAGCCCATGTGCACCGTCACCGTCGCGGGATCTCCCGTGAGTGCCCTCATAGACACCGGAGCATCAGTAAACGTTATGGACAGTGACTAGTATGAGAAGTTATTGCCACGTCCGCCACTCCTGCCGTCCAAGGCAAGGATATACACCTATGATGGAAATGAGCCGCTTCCTCTACAAGGAGTCATGGAGGTCGAAATTGCCAGTGAGGGCCATCGTCTCAACTCAAAGTTCCACGTCACCGAAGGAAAACGAGGCACCCTCCTCAGTTGCCACACAGCGGAGGACCTGGAGCTAGTGTTCTTTGCTAACCAGGTACATGGCCTACATGCCTGAGAGATGCTCAGAGACTTTCCCATGCTGTTTGAGGGCCTCGGCTGCCTGAAGGGGAAGACGTTCAAGCTGCACGTTGATCCGACGGTCTGGCCCATGGCCTTGAGGCATCGGCGGGTGCGATTTCACTTGCGGCCGCAAGTGGAGAAAAAGCTGAAGAAGTTGGAAGACCTAGGGGTGATAGAGAAGGTGCCTGGCCCCACACGTGGGTGTCCATGTTGGTCGTGGCCCCGAAACCGAAACAATCAGGGGTCATTCGACTCTTTGTCGACATGCACCCACCTAACAAGGCCGCGAAGAGGGAACATCATCTCACACCAACGATGAATGACATTGTGACTGACCCGAACTGTGCCAAGTGGTTCACAAAACTCGACCTCAATGCCGGCTATCATCAGCTGGAGCTCCACCTTGACAGTAGGAACATCACAACGTTTTCCACACACATAGGACTGCATCGCTACAAGAGAGATTGAGCTTCGGCGTATCATCGGCCGCGGAGGTGTTCTAAAACGCAATAAGGGAGACTCTCACGGGACTGCAGGGTGTAATAAACTTGAGTGATTGTGTGTAAATAGCAACTCAAAATACATACAAAACTATAGGTCACAATGGACAACTATAGGACATAGGGAAAGGTATATTCAAGGAAACCAGTACAAGATTAATAAATCTGATTCATTTAATAACAATCATATTAAAAAGTAGACATCGACTGTCATACTGTCATATACACACATTTAATAATTAAAAACAAATTAGACACTTTTGCTATACTTAAATACATCTAAGTTGACAAAAAGTCAAAAGTAATAATAATAAGTGGCAATGATTATGGTTCAATTATGGATTATTGAACCATAATCATTGCCACTTATTATTATTACTTTTGACTTTTTGTCAACTTAGATGTATTTAAGTATAGCAAAAGTGTCTAATTTGTTTTTAATTATTAAATGTGTGTATATGACAGTATGACAGTCGATGTCTACTTTTTAATATGATTGTTATTAAATGAATCAGATTTATTAATCTTGTACTGGTTTCCTTGAATATACCTTTCCCTATGTCCTATAGTTGTCCATTGTGACCTATAGTTTTGTATGTATTTTGAGTTGCTATTTACACACAGTCTTTGTCCCTGCCCCAAGAACTATCCATTCTGATAGCAGGGGGCCCTTGATATTTACAGTGATAAACTTGAGTGATGACATCCTTGTGTTCTCCAAGATGCTAGAGGAGCACCACGTACACCTCAGAGCCACTCTTCAACGGCTGGCAGACAACGGGCTCACCCTACACAAAGCCAAGTGCTCGTTTTATCAGGAGTCAGTGGATTTCTTTGGGTACATCTTCTCCAGGGAAGGGCTGCTTGTTGACCTGAAGAAAGCGGAGGCCATACGTTCTGCCCCGAGACCAACATCAGCCACAGAAGTCCGGAGTTCCCTTGGGATGGCCACGTACTGTGTCCGATTCATTCCCAACCTGGCGTCCCTGTCTGAGCCGCTCCGGCCTCTGACAAAGTCTCGTCAACCGGGGTGTGGTGCGCAAGAGAAGATCTGGCATTTCAGGCTGTCGAGGAGGCCCTCATCGATGACAAAATCATGTCATACTTCCACCCACATCGTCGCACTGAGGTCGTGGTGAATGCGAGTCCCGTGGGACTGGGCGCTGTCCTGATGCAGGAAACAAGAGTCCAAGGAATGGGTCCCAACTGTATACGCCAGAAGGGCACTGACTGCAACGGTATTGCGATACGCACAGGTAGAGCGTGAAGCCCTGGCCATCAAATGGGCATGCCAGCACTTCCATCTCTACTTATATGTACATGTGTTCCGGGTGGTCACAGACCACAAACCGCTGGTTCCTCTCTTCACCGGCACATCTCGACTCGCCCCTCCCCGGATCAAGAGATG
Source organism: Lissotriton helveticus (assembly GCF_964261635.1). Lineage (NCBI taxonomy): Eukaryota > Metazoa > Chordata > Amphibia > Caudata > Salamandridae > Lissotriton > Lissotriton helveticus. The sequence continues at coordinate 1,244,495,854 of NC_136061.1, forward strand.
GGCAGTCCAGCTGCAGGCCTATCATTTTGAAGTAATCTTCTGTCCAGTGGTCAGCAACCCTGCCATCTTCTTATCACGGCACGCTGGCCCGCTAACACCGTCCAATGCGCTGGTCGACGAAGATTACACTGAAGAATTTGTTTGGATGGTCTCCCTCGAAGCGTGCCCAGTCGCGCTCATGCTGGAAGATGTCGGGAAGGCTACCGAATCGGATGAATGCCTTGCCAAGGTCAAGACTACGTTAGCTAACAGAAACTGGCGTCATTTCCTAGATGGTGTCAGCTCTTTGACTGCGGAGGAAAGGCTGTTCAGACAACAAGTGTGGAGAGTTCAGAGCGAACTCAGCGAAGTCCTTCATGGAGTCGTGTTGTGAGGAACCACCCTAGTTCTCCCGAGGAGCCTTCAGGAAGAAGTGGTCTGTCTAGCGCATCAGGGCCATCAAGGAGTCTCAAAGAGCAAGGCCAGGCTGAGGAGAAAAGTTTGGTTCCCTGGAATTTACACCATGGTTGAGGAGGTCTTCCGCTCATGCCGTGCCTGCAACATCACAGGTGGTGATCCTGCACCCCACCCAGTAATCACTAAAGATCCATGCTGGGAGCCGTGGTCCAAAGTGAGCCTAGATTTCGGGTCATTTCCGGATGGACGGAGCACCCTGGTACCCATTGACTCCCACTTGAATTTCCCAGTGGTGGATGTGGTGGTCATCAACAGCGTTTCACCATGTCAAGACGCACACCTTCGCCATGATGGGACTATGGCAACTGCCTGCGAAGGTTAAGTTGGATAATGGGCCGCTGTTCCAGGGAAGAGAATTCCAGGAGTACCTTGCCTCCAGAGTCATCCGACACCGGAAGATCACGCCTCAGTGGCCCCAGGCAAACGGAGAGGTGGAACGGTTCATGCGAACGATGAATTGGGCCCTCAGAATTGGAGTGGAGAAGAAAGATGATGCTGAGCAGTGCCTCCTGCAGTTTCTCAGTGCATATCGCGAAACCCCACACTGCACCACCCAGTGTGCACAGGCTCACCTGGTGTTCCGGAGAGCGCCCAGAGACAGTGTTCCTGAGGATCCGTCATGGATTCCTCCAGAGCTGGATCAAGAGGTTGCCCAGGCCCGGAGAAAGTTGTCCACTGAGAAGGCGAGCCAAGCCAGAAGAGCGCAACCGAGGCACATTTACGTTGGAGACCAAGTCGTGGTGAAAGACCGATACCCCGGCTGGAAGTATCGCACCCCATACAAGCCCGAAGTGTGGGAGGTCGTCAATGTGCAGGGCACCATGGTGTCTGCGATGCATGGGACTCGTGTAGTCACGAGCAACACCTCATGGTTCAAGAAGGTCGGAAGTGGACCGCTGACAGACCGTGCCCTGGAGGACCTTGAGGAAGAAGCAGAGGTTTTCTCCACAGATACCGCTCCTGACAGTCCCGAGCCAAACCAGCACCAAGCAGGACGAGCGGTGGTCATGGAAGATGAGCCGCAGAGTTCTGAACTTCCAACTTGGGGTCTAATTTTAGAAATGGTACTGAATTCCTTGGGGAGGAAGAGCTGCTTCACTCCTGCAGCTCCCCAGCAATCTTTTTCTGTCCCTGAAGGGGAGCTGCTGTTCCGAGGCCTCCACCAACAGTAGAAAAATCCTCAAAAACGACCAGCCACAGAGGGCACTACAGGGCATTACCTCCAGGGAGCCTGCATACAAGATGAGTGGCTCCAACCGCTTTTGTCTGATGTGCTGTGTGGCCTCTTGCCACTCGGTTTGCCCTTTTTCCTTCTTTGTTTTTAATTCTTGGGGGTGCCCAGTCCCACCTGGACACCCTGCGTACTGCCAGCAACAGGGTAGCCCACCTCTCTTCCATGGGAGCTGGCAGCTCTGTCCTACCATGCCCTCTCCCCCTCAAGGAGTGAAACAGGCCTCCACTGCCTTCATGTGGCATCCGGGGCCTGGAGCTGGGGACCTGGGTCTTCCAATCCATGAACCAGACTAGAGATTGGGATCCCTAAGCCTCCAGAGGTCTGGTGAACGGTCCTCATGCACACCCCCTCCCGAGGATAATATCTAACATGCTTACTGTGGCCACCCCTGGGCCCTGGCCCCAGAGCCAAGTGCACTCCAGGCCTCGCTGGTGGTGGGGGGTTGGGGGGGCAGCACTCAAGTCCTTTGCCCTACAACATCTCAAGTAGTGTTGGGACATTTTTATCCATCTTCGGGTCATTTTCCTTAGGCCTCTTGGCCTCTAAGGTGTCAAACTTTGGGGAGAGCTGATTCCTCTGTGTCCAGTTACTTATCCAACTAGTCCTTATGGGATGTATGGGATGTAAGGGGGCAGCTTCCCTCATCCTGGGGAGAGCCTCACTGGTACTAGGGTCACCTGTGGTTACCGTCCTTAGTCTGTGGTGTGGTTTATGGGCCCTTTTTGAGTGCATGTTAAGTTAGCATGACTTATTAGGAGTTTAAACGCCATTTTCCTTTTTGCTTCTTTTTGCGCAAGACACTGCTTAGCTGTTTTTGCTGAGTTCGCTTTCACGAAGGTCTATACATGAGAAAAGGGTTGTTTTTCGACATCTCTAGACATACATCATGTTATCAATCTGTACAGTGAGTGCTGAGCAGCCAAGGTTATCATAACGTGCGAGCCTGTTTATCGGCGTGTCCATTTAACACATTTTAGACACAACAGTTTGGCAGCTGCAAGCCAAGTAGGATTCTGGCACCTTTATCATAGCACACTTGCCAGAATTGAACACACTTGGAAGATTCCAGGCATGCAGAGAGACTAACCGATCCTGATGTAATTTACACTTACTGAGCGGACAGGTAAATGGGGTCCCCCTAAGAAAACTCCAGAGACCTTCTATAGTTTTATAATACATAGTTCCTAGATAGGGAGTGTTGGACCTGGCCCTTTTGGCAGTTTCACCCCGAAACTTTTTGCTTTTTCCTAGCCTGTTTCTGGAACCTGGGTTGGTGATTTTAGGCCTCTGCGCACATTTTCACTGTGGTACAGTGTAAAGTGCGTGTGCTCTCTGTGTATGTGTGGTGAGTGACCTGCCCTCCCATAGGAATGAATGAGGAATATGTATGCCCATGGTAGTTCCTGATGTGTGGGGAGTGCAGGGTCGAGTTTGATATGTGAGAACTCGTGAGATTGAATGCTGCGTAATGGTGTATGCGGCATGATTGTGTCTAGTCTAGAAATGCCACTGTTAGAAGTTGGCATATTTGTGTAGTTTGTGGCTGGCGTGTGATTGGCTGGTGAGCCTGGCCCAGGAGTGCCTGGGCCTGCTTGTGGATTGACTGTCTGGTTTGAGGATGACAGGGGCTGGGGAGCCCCAGGAGGTTGTCTGAGTCAGCCCGTGGATGAAAGGCAGCATCTGCTGCCAGGGAAGTGGGAGGAGATAGCACCTGATAGTGAAGGGCTGTGCCTGCCTGACCACAATGCTGGCTCCACCTCCCCGCTGGGCGACTGTCACCTCTGCCCCTGACACTGAAGAGAGTTCCCTATAACCAGTTCTAGCTGGTTCTCACACTGCCTGCACAAAGACTTCAAAGACTTTTCTCTGTATAAGAAGGGGCTGTGTCCCCTTCCAAAATGTTCTTGTTTTTGGACTTGAATCTGCCAGGGGCGTGCTGCTGCTTGGGCCCAGGGATTTTGCCCAGCCCCTGGACATCTGATGGACTTTCCTGGGTGCCTGGAGGACTTCTGGGGGACCCCTCTGCCTTGCCTGGGCTGATGGGGGGACATTGCTTTGCCCCTTGAAATCTCTGGGACCTTTGGCAGCATGGAGAAGCTACATTTTCCTTCAAGAGACCTTTTTTTCCTTGCCTTTACCCAGGCTTGTTGAAGCCTAAGCGCTTGGGAGCGCTTGATTGGTATTTATAGCGCCTGGGAGCACTGTATATTACTTATAGCGCTGGGAGAGCGCTTTATTTGAACGCATTGCGAGCGTGTCGCCCTCACACATTTTGCGTGAGGTTTGGCAGGTGCCTACCCTGCGACTTTGCCCATTTATTTAATTATTTAGCGAGTGCCCACCTCGCTTCTATGTTTATTTTTAATTTCAAGGGTGCCCACCCCTCGTTATTGCCTCCGTTTGGTCACCGCCGCAGCCCGGAGGAAACACCGGAAGATGATGTCCGGCCCGCTGCCTGGTTGTGGGCGGGGCCGGGAGGACGTTGTTTCCGCTTCCCCCTGCCTGGGGGAAGCCATGCGGTGTCCAGCCGGTCTCCCGTGAGGAGAGGGAGACCGGAGATGCTGGCCTGTGGAGGAAGTGCCGGTGAGCTGACTGCGGGGCTCCCATGCGGAGGGGAGAGCCCCGCAATTGCGGCGAGAGGAAGCTGCGCGGCCCCAGAGAGCGAGGAGAGAAGCGGCGGAAGGTGCAGGCAGGGCTCCGTGTGCGAAGGAGAGCCCCGCCGCCCGTGAAGAGCCGAGCAGAGTCCCGAACCGCCCGGTGAGTAAGGAGGGCTGGTGGGGGCTGCACGAGTGCCGCTCCAGCAGAGGGGCCACTGTTTGCAGAGTTCCCAGTGGGGGACTCCGACGACCGGGGCAGTTTGGTGATCGAGCCCCGAGAGGCTCCGGGCCCAGATTGTGTTTAGAGCCATGGAGGCTCTAGGGGGCACATCGTTATTTAGAGCCCAGTGAGGCTCTTGAGGGCAGTTGTATTTACGAGCTGGTGAGAGGCTCGTGGGGGCATTTCTTTGTATAGAGCCCTGAGAAGCTCCATGGGGGCGCAGGTCGGTGCCTGTGTAGGCACAGCGTCTGGGGGCACGTTTGTTTAAGAGAGCCCCACGGTGGCACAGCTGTTTCAGAGCCTGAGGGCTCCATGGAGCATAATTGTTTAAGAGCCTGTGTGGCTCCAACGTTTGGGACCTGTGTGATGCCCAGAGCCTGTGTGGCTCCAGCAGTGGGCGCAGTTGCGCCTAGGGTCAGTGAGGACCCTGTCGCAGTTTGTCTCCAGCTGCCCAGCAATTAGTGGGCAGCTGCACCATTTAGGCGCAAGATGGAGAGTGAGTCCCTGAGAGGGACAGAGATGGCACAGAGGTGCCCGGCCAGTCACAGCTGTGCAGCACTTAGTGCCAGCTGCAGCGTTTAGGCCCTTGTGAGTGTTCTCAAGTGCCCAGCAAGTAGTGGGCACCTGCACTGTTTAGGCCCCTGACATTGAGACACAGGGCGGCCTAGCCCCAACAAGGCCAGTTGGCCTAGGGACTGCCACAGGTGGTGGCTTATGTAGGTTTTGCGCAATTGTATGGTTATTGCACATCTGAATGTGTTTTCTTGCATCATGTGTTATTCCTGCACCTCTGAATGTTTTAGGCATCATGTGTCTTCTTGCGCTGCACCTCTGAATGTATTTTATTGCATCATGTGCTTTGTTCTGAACACCGCTGAATGTGTAGGTTTATGCATCATGTGTTTCCCTTTACTACACCGCTGAATGTGTTTTCATGCATCATGTGTAATGTGTTGTGCTTATACCCCTAAATGCTGTGTGATACTTAGGTGGTTGTTCTTTTTAGTACAGGTGGTCCTAGTGAGGTCCTGGTCCCCTGCGTGACATTCTCCTAAGGTGGTTAGGGTTGCGTAGGTGGTACTTACCTGTTACCAGTAGATACTGGTTATGATTTAGAACTGTTACTTTGTGCTACAGTGATTTCATTTCCTTTTATTCTAATTTGTGACAGTATTTCTATTTCTAAAAGTGTTGATGCTGACAGTGGCCCATGTGGCCCTGTCCTGTAAATAATCCCTTATGAATGTTGCCCGTGCCAGTTGGCACAATGTACATGTGTGATTTCTATCTGATGTGTGTTTACAATACAAAAGTTATTATAATATAACCTTGTGTGGAGTTCCTTTGGTGGTGTGCCTAGGATGTTGTTGCTGTTGTGTGCTGGTGCAAATGCTTTACACATTGCCTCCGAGTTTAGCCTTACTGCTCGTGCCAAGCTACCAAGGGGGTGAGCAGGGGTTATCTTGGCGTGTGACTTCCTTGCCCTGACTAGAATGGTGGTTTCTGCCTGGCTTTGGCGTCAGCCTTAGCCTACCAGAAATAGCCAGTTCTAACAGGCAGGGTGCTTTGAATAGGCGCTTTTTACCAAAGAGTGTTCTCACTTCCCACCATTCCTGAGATGGTTCTAAGTCGCATGTTCTAGGTTGTCTAATCATTGGTTTCTTTGCTATAGGACGAAGAGCTAATGTGACACTGATTGCTAGTCTGGTAGGGGATTTTGGGTACTAAGGTGAGTTTTGGCACTCCCTAATTTACTGAGGTCCTGAGTCTTTGCGCACAGTTCTGTGTTTGCGCAGAATCCTGTTACATGGCGCCGTCAACGAGTGTGGTCTTATTGTGAGACACTTGAGTAGTGCTTATATCAGTCTACAACCACCTCACTTTAGTTTCCGGTTGACAGTAGTGACGGATAAAAACCTTCCTATATTTACATAGGTTGATTCAAGCTTGATATTTCTCAAAGGTTACTTCTTTGAATTACTACCCAGTTGTGCGTTATACGATTGTATTGTACATCTCTATTACTGTTTCGATATGGCTGCGGTTGATATCCCGGCACACAGTCGTGTAGCTATGCGTAATCATTTGCAGGAATACTTTGTTTCTCTAGAGGGACAGGCGGTGGTTTTTGTAGTCTCTGCTGACGTGGTGTACCCGTTTGAGTTGTACTACTCATGGGTCACAATTCCCGCAGTGGATGCTAATTCTGGTGTTTTTCACACTTACACCCCTGCTGATGCTCCTGCAGTGTATGCTCCATATCGGACAGTAGATATTCCGATTTGTTTGGCAGCATGCCGTTTGGTTTAATGGCGTCCTCCCACACGTTGTTACAGCGGTCAGACAAGGACCGTTGTCCATTCCAGGCGCTACTTGGGCTGTGTTGGCTGCTTGCACTCCGCATCCACAGGCGGGTGCTCTGACAGCCCAACAACTGCGGTCCCTATATGCCTCTTTGGTTGCAGTTATTAGGGGTCTGGTTCACTACATTACTCGCAACCTCCCGGTTAGGGCCCCGGTTGGTGCTGCGCATCCAGTTGGCGGTGGCGGACTTAATCTTAGTCCCGTCATGGTTAATGCGGTCATGGGCAAGCATCCCCAAGTTAAGGAAGAAATGCCTTTTTTGGCTTGCCGAGAAATTTGACCAACTGGAAGCAGTGTTCCCTAATACAAATCCTGTTGAGAAACACAGGATTCTCACAGTGAGTTTGCAGAAAGACTTACAGCCTGATTCATGTACGGGCCGTTTTGCGTGTCCCTAATAGCGATTAATAGCGACTCGCTATTGAGGAAACGCAAAACGGCATTCATGTACTTTTCGGGGAAAAAATAGCGACTCGCACGCGGGCGCTATAGCCGTTAGCGACCTACAAAAAACGCAGAAAAATCGCTATTCCCGGCTACCTGCGATCGGGATTGCGACTCGCAATCCCGATCGCACGGGATTGCGACTCGCAATCCCGTGCGATCGGGAATGCGAGTCGCATTCTCGCGGGATCTGGAAAACGGGAAGACGCATTCCGAGCACCGTGATGACATCACAACCAGGAAGCAGCCAGTTCCCACCCCCAAACACCACAGTGACGCTATCCTTCGAGTGTGCACGTCGGAAAGCAGACGCTAAACCACCGTTAGCGACTCCCGAAACGGCAGAAATAGCGACCGCCATGTCCGAGGAACCTGTCCCTGGCCCCAGCAACAGCGCTGGACGCAAGCGCAAGCTCAAGTTCTCCGAGCAGGAGCTGGAGAACCTGATTGAAGGGGTGGTGGCCAACCACGACCGGCTCTTTGGTGCCAACTCCAGGAAGGTCCCAGAGCAGGACAAGCGGAGGATCTGGCTGGGGATAGCCTCCAGCGTAAACTCTGTGGGCGTGGCGGACAGGTCGTTGGAAGAGCTGAAGAAGCGCTGGTACGACCTCCGAGGGCGTGCCAAGGAGAGGGTGGCGGAGCGCCTTGGTGAGGCATCGGGCACTGGAGGTGGCGGACCGACTGTCCCACCCAACACACCCCTGGAGGACCAGGTTGAGAACACCTTGGAGAGGGAGGCGTGTGTTGGCGTGACCCCTCTGGACTCCTCCCGCCCCACCCAAGACACCCAAGGTAAGTGGCATGCGACTGCGACCCTGTCCCCTATGACCGTCCCTGACCAAATAGGCTCACTCATTGGCCCTTAGTCATGCCTATGTTGTGCATCAGGAAATGCCCTGAAGCATTGTGGGAGACGTAGTATGTCCACAATGTAGTAGTACCACAATGCGGCCAGAAAGGTTCCAAAGTCCACAAATCCACAGCCATCCAGGGAATGACACCCAGCATGCATGTAACATCTGCACGTCTGACAGTCACATGCACCTAATGAGTATCCACTTACCCTCACAGGTGGCGATGATAGCAGTGACAGCGAGAGGCTGCAGATTGATGAGGAGGCCCAGGAGGAGGAATCCCTACCCGAAACCCAGCCACCAGCCCCTGCCGCTGCACCAACACCAGCAGCCAGGCCCCCTACCGTACCTGCTCCTGCATCTGCCGCTGCACCAACACCAGCAGCCAGGCCCCCCACCGTACCTGCTCCTACATCTGCCGGCCAACCGGCTGCCAAGGCCAGGCCCCCCACCGTACCTGCTGCTACATCTGCCGGCCAACCGGCTGCCAAGGCCAGGCCCCCCACCGTACGTGCTCCTACATCTGCCGGCCAACCGGCTGCCAGAGCCAGGCACCCCATCAATGTGCCTCCAGTTCCTGCCGCACCAGCAACACCAGCTGCTACACCACCTGCAGCTCGTGCAACCAGATCTGGGCCAGCCACATCCGCAACACAGCGGCCGAACAGCAGGAGGGGCAATGGGCATCTCCATGCCTGCATGAGCGTGGAGCGGCGCATGCTCCGAATCCACCAGCGCCAGTCGCAGCAGCAAGGAGCCATCCAGCTCCAGCTGCATAAAATTGGCCGCAATGTGGCGGGAGTCGGAGAGCGGATGGACCGCATGACGGCGGCCATGGACCGCATGACGGCGGCAATGGAGGACAATACTGCAGCGCTTGTCAAGCACCGCAGTGTTGCAAGCAGGCGCCACCACCAGCTGATGAGCCGGCTGTCGGCCTATAGTAGGTCAAATTATGTGGCAGCAAATGCCACCACCCAGCTGTCGCGGCGCTCTCTGACCCAGCAGCACCAACTGGTCCAGTGCTGCGAGGACATAACCCGGGTGCTGGAGCACCTGACCACCGCCGTGACCGCACTGCATACACCTGTGCTACCGGCCATTGTAGGGGGAGACGATGCGAGTGAGGGTGACTCCAGCGTGAGCAGCCACTCTGCCACGTAGGTCCCGCCACCTAGGCGCAGCACCAGGGCAACGCCTGGTACAGCTGCCCAGGATGAGGAAGAGCCTCACAGGCGCCTGGGCATTACGCGCCGGAGGCGCCAATGACATTGTGTGAGGGACACTGCCACAGGCTGACGCTAAGCCTGCCAAGGACCTACTTCACACTGCAGTATGCAGGAATACTGTAATTTGTAAATAGTTGAAACAATAACCTTTTTCTTGTGAATGGAACAAATACATTTATTTTGCTGCACACATTAGCCTTGTGTAATCATTACATTTTGCATGCAATTGTGATATGTGGGTTGGGGGAAGAGGGTGGGCTAGAAATTGTTCGCTGTGATGTGGTTGCGACGTCTGTGGCCTTCAGCTGGGTTCTCCCCGCGTGCATGGTGCGCATGTGCTGGTGGCCGGTCGTCCCCCTCAGATTCACTACCTGAGATGTCAACAGGTATCCGGCGCTTGGTTGCATTGTTATGAAGCATTGCACAGACAGCCACAATGCGGCAGCACGCTGCAGGACTGTAATACATCGCCCCACCTGTCTTGTGCAGAATACGGAACCTGCTCTTGAGCAGGCCGAATGTCCTTTCTATACAGTTCCTTGTCCGGATGTGCGCAACATTGTAGCGCCGTTGCTGAGGTGTGGCAGGGTTGAGGTAAGGGGTCAGGAGGTATTCCCGTAGGGCGTAGCCACTGTCACCTGAATGAGAGGAGCAGATGTTGATTGCCTGTGCAGCGCAGTTACTTCATAGCAATGTGACATGGTCGACAAAGTGTACTTACCAAGTAGGTGTCCTTCCCCAAACTCTCCCCTGAGCAGTCGTGTGTGGAGTCCGCTGTGCCTGAAGATAAAGGAGTCATGGGTACTCCCTGGGTACTGGGCCACAATGTCAGTGATGATGGTCTTGGCATTGCAGACCATCTGTATGTTGAGGGAGTGGTAGGACTTCCTGTTGCGGTACATATACTCCGTGGCAGCTGGTGGGCAGATGGCGACGTGGGTACAGTCTATGCAGCCGAGGACATGGGGAAAATGGGCGACATTGTAAAATTGTAGTTTTGTCAGGTCCAATTCCTGTTGGCTCGTGGGAAATGTGATGTGGCGGTGGAGCTGGGTGAGCATGGCCTCAACAAAAGTGTGGAGGCAGTGTGACATGGTGGGCTGGGATATCCCCCCAGCAGCGGCTACTATGCCCTGGAAACTGCCGGAGGCCAGGAGGTGCAGGCTGCACAATACCTGCACATGTGTGGGCACAGAATTGTTTCGCCTTGTTGGGTGCTGCATGATGGGGTCGAGTTCTTGTATCAGCCAGGTGATCATTTCCCCATTCAGCCTGTATTTAGCATATATCTGTTCTCTGGTTTGGCCCAGCAAGGTGACCCGCTGCCGGTAAATCCTTTGCTGCCTCATGCGTCTCCTCCGTGCTGCTCGCTGTAGCCTTCGCCGCCTCACCACCATGTACATCCCAGGCATTGTGGAACGCCTAATGCTGCTGCTGAATGTCCTTATGTGTGAATGGTCAGGCCTGGGCCTGTTGGTGATTGGCCAACAGTTTTTCAAATTTTACTTAATCATGGCTTTTATGGTTACCACCTGCTTTGAGTTGTCCTTAAATTGCACCGCGCAAACGTGCGAATTAGCGCTTTTTCGCTATTGTATTTATTTCATGAATGCCGATTGAGACAATATTGCGTTTCGCTATTCATTTCGCAGATTCCGTGGTTGGTCGCTATTTCCGTATCGCTAATGCTCGACTACCCGGAGTCTGCGACTATTATTGCGTAATCGCTATTTAAATCGCTATTCATTTTTTGCGAATTCGCTATTTCGTACTTGAATGCCGATTCCGTGTTTTGCGCCCGCAATTGCTTTTTCGCAGCCATTGCGGGCGCTATTTCGCTTCATGAATCAGGCTGTTAGTGCCTGACGTAACTGAGTGTACAACTTGGGGGGTGATTTTTGCGGCAGTCTATACTAGGTGCTTTGGCACCCCGTCAATGTTTTGCCCACTGTGATCAAGCATGTTCAGGATGAGCATGGTCCAGAGGCAGCAGTGGAGTTGGGGATGCGGCTCGTGGGAGCATTTGATATGGTACGTGATCTCGTCCTTGCTAATGTCAAGGGGGATGCTGTAAGTTTCCAGGTCGCTAATGCTGTGCACGAGGTCCCCGACGCCGATAAACCACGTCAGTTGCCGAAAATGATTACGGAGGCTTATAAAACCATAGACCGTAATAGTTTAGGTGTTAAGCCTTTCGCAAAGAAAGAAAAGCAACAGCAAACTCAGCAAGGGTCGTCGGATAAAGATGACCGCCCGAAGGTGCAGAAACAAAATTGGAGTAAGAACAAAAAATAGGGGAAGCAGCAGCAGCAGAAGAAACAGGGTTCCCGTCCCGCTTCACCTACACCTGCCCCTGTTGAGCATAAATATGATTTGACCGACCACAGTACTATTCAGTCGCCTGATAGGTTTCAGGTTCCTGAACAACGTTCTCCTCGCTCTTTGCAGGAATCATCGGTAACAGCCACCGGTGGAGAAGGCGGTGGCAGAGGTCAAGGTGCCCAAAAGAGCTGTGAGCAGCCTCGTAAGGCTGACGGAAAAGGCAAGCAGGACGACTCGCCACGTCAAAGACCCCAGTTTCAGAAGAAGAAAGTTGCTGCTGTAACAGCCAGATATGCTTTGAAAGACAAAGGTCCTAAGCTTATCAAGATAAAGAAAGTAAATGAAATATAGGCCATAATAGGAAGCTATATTTGTCCTCTGTCCAGCCGGACAGGGTATTTATTTTAAACAGGATCAAAAACACTTATATGAATAATTAAAGGCACAGTCCTGTACCTTACTCAAGAGAGAAACACAACACATGGGAAAAGGTTTCCACAGGCAAAGAAGAGCAATACTGGCCACTTTTACATCAGTGTTAAATTAAAGTTTTTGCCAGTCAGTACACAACACAACTAGGGTACAGCACAATGGCTAGGTTATGGAAGTACTGCTTATAGTCGACGTTTCGATCCCTTTTCGCTCTAATTACATGGGATCATCATCAGGACAACATTTGAAAAACATTTGCCTGTTTGTATTTACAATGCAACCACTCGAAATCAAGCGGATGTTTAACGCTCCTCGACTCGCAGTGGGAGCTAGGGGTATATGAGTGCGGCTGGATGCCGGCACGGTTGTCATGGGCTTCGGTTTGGCTGTTGTACCTGCACGTCCTCCGGGTCTGGTTTCTAATACAGGTCTGCAGGGGTGAAGACGCTGCATCCAAGTGGCGTTTTAGCCACGAGAAGGACGGGATTCTGGGGAACGGGAAGGCAAGGGTCATATCTCTCCATCCCATGTATGATGAAGCTGGTACCAACGATGCGCCTTTTCGTTTCAATTAATCCGTGGTAATTGGGATTCTGGTGGACGAAGGAACGATGTCCTATCTGTCCGCGGCTTCGATTGCAGTCCGGCTGGACAAAGGACAAATATAGCTTCCTATTATGGCCTATATTTCATTTACTTTCTCTATCTTGATAAGCTTAGGACCTTTGTCTTTCAAAGCATAATTCCCCACGGTCCTCAGCCAACTGTTTGGGTTCCCTTGTAACATTAATAAAGTAACAGCCAGATATGCCACAGATAGTGAGATCGCAGCTTCGGAATCTGACATGGGCCCTGACCCTGCTGGACAGCGCGGCAAAGATTACCATCATTCGAGAGGCGCTGTGTCCACTACTAAAGGTGACAGCGACTGACACCTTCGTTGTAGTTGAAACAGCAGACACTAGAGTGGCTCTCCCTGAAAGACTTTATGAAATAGTCCTTGTGATTGAAGGTGACATAGAACGTACCATAAAATGTTTTTTTTGGGAGAATCTAATGACTACCTATGATATTTTGTTGGTGGAGGTCGACTGGCCCTCACCTTTTGTCTTGGCCGCTCCACAAGGGGAGGAGGTGATCCTCCCTGCTTTCGCGCACACTGTGCCGAAGGAGCAGGTGCTGCAATTGGCAGAAGATTGGGCTAAGGCGTTTGCGCCGGTGTTGTACTGTACTCACTGTGGATGGGACAAATTTTCCCCTCGACATGAGATCCCTTTGCGGTCCATGCCCCAGCCACAACCCCAATACCCCATACGGCGTGAGGCGAAATCCTGTGTGGCCGAAATCCTTGAACAATTGGAATATCAGGGTGTAATGAAACATCTGTGTCTCCGATGAATAACCCACTTTTTACTGTGACCAAGCCAGATGGCTCGTACCGTTTGGTATTGGATTACCGCCACTTAAACTCACATTGTCGTACGTGTGCGGTGCAGAATACTCACAGATGTGCTCTAGTGGATAATCTTGTGCGTAAAAGGTTCAAAACCACGCTTGACATTTCCAATGGCTTCTTTGCGCGTAACTTGTCCCCACTTAGTAGTCAGTGGATGAATTTTACCTGTGGCGGCAAACAACGCCAATTTCTTCGTTTGGCCATGGGCTACAAGAACAGTCCAGGCGTTTTTGCTGCCCGAATAGTCTCTCTGCTTCAGAGGCTCGACACAGATGCATGTTCGTATGTGGATGACATTTATCTCACAGACTACGAATTATGGCCGCATCTGTGCCGGTTGGACCGCATAATTTGCCGTTTTGCTGATTTGGGCTATAAATTCAACTTTGCAAAATCGCACATTGCAGAATACACAGTATTGTTCCTGGGCCATGAGCTCAACAATGAGGGTAGAGGCTTGGCTCCCCACTTCTTGGAGAAATGTGCACTTTTGCGAGCTCCCACTTACTGGGCTTTTAGAATTTCGGACGTACATACATTCCGGAATATGGCCAGCGTATCAAGCCGCTTTATGCGTTGATACAACCTACTTTTTCCAAATCGTGCTGGCTGCCAGAACATTCAGCCGTCTTGCAATCTTTGCAGGCTGACCTACTTGAATCTAAGTTCTTGTCGACTCGTGACAACCACACAAACCTGGTGATAAGAATTGTACCAGGGGTGGTGGTATTCACGTACCTCACTTTTAATGAGGGAGACACAGTTCCTATTGCTTACAAGTCACACCTGTACACTTTGGGAGAGTTGCGGTTTTCCACTGTGGAAAAACTTTTGACAGCAGTGCAAATGGCCATTCTTAAGGAACGTGCACTGTCGCAGGGAAAACGCATTGTGGTCGTTACTCCGCATCCTGCCTTGGAGGCAGTAACGAAGGCCAGTGTTCCAAATTCCAAGGCTTTGCACCCTCGGTGGATACAATGGGCTACATCCTTGACATCCCCGTATGTAACGTTCATTTTCGATTCCTCTTTGCAGACTCAAGAGTTTTTGCAGTATGAGTTTGTTCATCCTGCTCCTCTGACTATGCTCCCACTTGAGGATTTTCGTTGTATCATTTACACTGATGGAAGTGCGCAAGCGGCTACGGGTTCTAGACACATGTATTCCGCGGCCTGTGCAATTGTGGTTGGTACGATGGTGGATGGTGAATTCAAGCCCGATGTCGTGCATACACAGACATTAGGGGACTGTACCACCCAATTAGCAGAATTACGTGCTCTGATGCTTGCATTGGAGTACGCGGACCCAAGTGTGACTACACTTATTGTAAGTGATTCTTACTACTGTGTACAGTCTTTCAATGACAATCTACTCTTTTGGACTCGGAATGAATATCGTGACTCCAAGGGTCGCACAATAAAACATAAAATAATCTGGGTTCGAGTAGCGGAGCTTAAAGAACGTCTCCCACTCGTTTTTGTAATTCGTACTCTGGGTCATCAGCGCGTGGGACTTCACGCTGTTGGCAATTGTCTCGCGGACAAGGCTGCGAAGACAGCAGTAGCAACATTTGCAGTGGCACCGGTTACACGTTCCAAAAGTAAGATTGATGATGACATGTTGGCAAATATTGCCGCGACTGATAAGGGAGATAATTATCCTAAGGGTTTCCCTTCAAGTACTCTTATCACTTAAGTCCCGATAAAGTTCCTTATGTGAGAATTAACGACGTTGGTGACACACTGATTCCCAACATGGACAACAGACAGGCTTTGATTACAGCAGCCCATGCGGGGATGGCTTCGGCGCATGCCGACGTGTCAGCTACTGTATCTCTCCTACAACAACGGTATTGGTGGCAGGGTTTGTACAAACAGACACGTGATTTTGTCCTTCAATGTGGCATTTGTCAGCAAAGTAAGCCTTCTTCTGCTGCACGCCCGCCCCAGACTCAGTTGTACATATCTAATAAGCCACTTGCGTGTGTTTATTTAGATCACTGCGGTCCTTTCTTCTCTGATACTGCATATAAGTACATCTTAGTAGCAGTTGACTCTTGCACGTGCTTTGTGTGGGTGTGGACTCAAAGGAGCGCTGATGCCAGAACGGTCATAAGAGATTTGCATGTCTTTGTGGGATTTTTTGCATGTGGAACATTCCATTCAGACCAGGGTCCAGCGTTCGCCTCTAAGGCGTACAAGGATGCCATGGGTTTATTGGGTGTCCAAGTCAAATTTTCGTCTCCATACAGTCCTGAGGGCAATAGTGTTGTGGAGCGGAAGAACCGTGACTTAAAGCAATCATTGACAGCGAAGGTGTTAGGTGCTGGTAGAGAATGGCTCACCCACTTGAATAGCTTACAACATGCACTTAATAATCTCCCTAGAAGGTCTCTGGGTGGGCGGACCCCATACGAAATGCTCTTTGGCATCAAGATGTTTGTTCCGGACCTTGACGGTCTAGATATGGCGGTGGGAGCCGCATCCTTTGACGTAGACGAACATTCTAATGTTTTATAGAACCTACAAAAGACCAGGGACAGTCTTGCAAAGGATCACTTGCCCTCCACGTCTGAAGCTGCGTTGCAGATTCCGGTAGTCGGCTGGCTACCCCGGGTTGGAGAATTGGTCCGAGAGAAGATCGACAACAAAAAAGAATTTGGTCCTTCCTATCGAAGTCCAGTTGCCGTGCTTGGTGTGCAGGGTACAAGAACAGTCATTTTACCTCCTCTTCCTGGACGAAAGGAGAACAGGTACATTTCAATTGACCATGTCAAACCACACAGGGTGGCCGATACTGTATAGTATGACGCCTGCTGTTTCATGTCCAGCAATGGTGCGACACTCTGTTTTGGCCCCGGATCTTACCATCGGGCCTGATGTTGCCATTGAAATGAGTCCACTTACGAATCCTATAGTGAATCAACCTGCTGGTGATCCTCGTAATGACACTGAATATACGTGTCCAACTGACTTGTCTATGCCTGATTTGGAAACTCGTGTGGCTAATCAATCCCGTTTTTCATTTGACACTGGCTCATCCACATCAAAGACCCCTTCAAAAGTCTCAATTTTTGTTACCTGGTTTAAAAAAATGTTTTGATCCCACCTTGGATTTACATTTGGCTGGTGCTGATTTCAGTTTTTTTGTTCATGTCCATAGGATTTGTGGTTTATTTTTGTCGTTTTATCAATGGACACTATGTTGAAGAAAGAACGTCAATTTGAGTGATTGATGGCACTTTGGCTCCCTACTCCTCTTTGCACATCATGAAGAGGGACCAGACTTTCGTTAATATAACTGCTTGGCCCGTTTTAGATAGGATTGTATGGGATGCTGTAAAGTTCCAGATTCATGTTACCAACATTTTAGCAATCACTTTCTGCATAAGACTGGCTCATTCAGAAGCATGGTTAATTTCACACAGTGGCAACATTGTCCCGCACCAGTAGAAGGCAGTTCCAAAACATTTCTGAACAAGTTTTCCTATTTTACGGATTCTGATCAATCCAACCCTAATGCATTTTATTTTAAATTGACTGGAGAGTCAATTTCCAAGGTTAGACTTACCCACACTAAATTACTCTATTTGAAGTCCTTTATTGACCAGTTGGCTGTTGGGGCCTATGAACTGTGGAGAGATACAATTGATCTTAAATCTGTTTGGGGTTCTAAAACTTGGCAAGTGCAAGGCACTGAGGCTTTGCATCGTGCATGTCTCATCCCAAACCATATGTTGTTTCTGAATGATACTATTTCCCAAACCACATGCTTTGGATTGGCTACTTCTAAAAAATTAAATGCTCCTTCCTTTCCAGATTTGGGTGAATTCCCCCATTGGAATAATTTTACCAGTACACCCCTGAGTGAAATTCAGGCACTGTTTAGTAATTCCTCTTTAAGGGCCAGATGTAGGTATTTTTTTTTTCCGACTCCTAAATACCGACTCATACTGAATCTCAGAATATATGTATTTCAGAATCGGAAACCGTGATGTAGGTAAAAAAATTGGTGAAATTTACCCATTCGGTATCACTCGGAATTCAAAATCGGTATTTACCGATTCGGTATTTTCCGAATCTGTAAATACCGATTCGGTAAATCCCATTCATTCCTATGGTCCTCCTGGGCCCTAGGAATGAATGGGTTTTACCGAATCGGTATTTACCGATTCGGAAAATACCGAATCGGTAAATACTGAATCGGAAATTTGAAAATAAAAAACATGTGAGCCTGTGAACCAATCAGGAACACTAACCACACCCCACAACAAAGGTACAGAGGAACCAACCAATCAGAATCAAGCACCCCTCCCCAGTACCTGGGAGTGGCCACACCCATGCAGGTGCAGCCCAACTGAACTATTTGGAGAGCAGGAGGAAAGACAGAGGAGCAGGCTTCCCTGAGCATACCTGAGCTGCATCATTGAGACCCAGGATGGCCAGAAGGATGCAGTAGAGCGCAGGAGGAAAATCAAATTCAGCCCTGCAGAACTGCAGGTGCTGGTTGAGGAGGTGGTGAAACACCACAGCAAAATTTTGGGAAAACAGTCTCTGCATGTTGCAGAGTCTGTGAAACGCACTACCTGGCTTGACATCCAAGCCAAGGTCAATGCCATTGGGGTCACCCACAGGGAAATAGATGACCTCAAAAAAAGGTGGTACGATCTGCGTATCGTTACGAAGAAAAAATAGCTGCACACAGAAAAGAAGCTGCAGCAACAGGTGGAGGAAACAACAGAGCACCACGACTCACAGACCTTGAGGAGCTTGTGGAATCCACCCTGGAGCCGGAAAGCATCCATGGCATTGGGGACGCTGACAGCTCTGCCAGAGCTGCAAAGAAACAAGGTAAGAAGCATGGACAATAATCCCTACCCATTTCCCTGTACCCCTTCCCCACTGTGTGTGCCTGAATCACACTCCAGAACAGGTTTAACTAATGTCCAGCAATGCATCATGGGAGACGTAGTCATAGGTAGATACATCAATGCAGTCACCATAGAATACAGCAAGGCATGCGACACACTACTTCCAGAAGCAGATGAGGACCAGGCAAATGTGTGATAGTAATGTGATTTAATCATGACACCCAGGTGAACTACTCCACTGACACAATGTCCATGTCTGTCCACAGGAGACTCATCGCGCAGCACAGCACAGGAGAGGGAGGAGAGGGCACCGACAACAGAGAGGAGGGAGAAGAGAAGAGAAGGAGCAGGTCCCAGCGCAGTTCAGCAAGGGAAAACCACAGCGCAGGCAGCCAAGACACCTGAGCGAACAAGCACACCACAGCCTCAGTCACCTCTGTTGTTTGGGACTCAAGACTCAGAAGCAGCAGCACTTTACCCCACACCAACATCACCGTCACCTGTGCAGGGAAGGGCAAGGCGGCTTGATGTGCCCCCTCTCCGGATTCTCGAATCATCAAAGGAGGAAGATCAGGAGGGTGACATGCCATACAATCCAACTGTGCAGCAGCCCACTCCAAGGGCTGTACGGGCCAGTGTCCGAGGCCGAAGGGCACGAGAGAGAGGTGAAGGCCAGGATGTTGAGGGGGTCTTCTTCGGTCTGGAGGCCACCATGGTGAAGGTACAGCGCCTGCAGGCAAAGGCAATGATGGCAGTTCACAGGCAGATGCGCAGTATGAACAGCAAGATGGCAAACATCGACCAGGGCATAGGGAACATTTCGGACAGCATGCAGTCGCTGGCAAATGAGATGACAGACATGACCCAGTGCATGACTGTCCTGTGCGACAAATTAGATAGGGACCACTTAGAGAGACGCAGGGATCGTCTGGGTATGCAGCTACAGGCCAAAGCATTGAACCGCTTTGCCATGGCAACCTCCCTGCTGTGCCGACGTTCTGTTGCTATGCAGGATGCAATTGTGCACTGTTGCACCGATTTGTCTAGGGGGATGGGTAGAGTCACCTCTGCCATGGAGCTGATGCTCACGCAACAGGCAGCCACTGCTGGAGACACAGGTGTGGGGGAAACGGATGGATCCACCAGCAGGAGTGGCTCGAGCACTCCTGTTCCTGAAATGCGTAGGGGCAGCAGGCGACAATCTGCAGAGCCAGGCACCACCGAAAGCCTTGACACCCAGCCTCGTCCATCCCGCACTGTACTGCGTGGACGCAAACGTTAAAATGCCCTCAACCCACATGACAGGTCACGGTGGGGTTAACTGTGACCACCCAGTCATGATAATTGACATTGTAATACCATGGTGTGGTATGATTTGAATGCCGTAGTGACAATTAAACTATGTGACAATTAAACTATATAGTAAGCCTGTCTGTGTCTCATTACTTACTTAGAAATATTGGCGTGTGATCTCTGCCCGTCTCAGTCTCCCATCTGTTGCTGGTGCTGCTCCTGTTGCATAGGGCTCTGCCTGTTCTGTGTCGTCATCAATGTCCTCATGATGTGTAATCTCCACCTCTGTGCCTTCCTTGGTGGCTAGATTGTGCAACATGGCACAGGTCGCTATTATTTTGCAGCACAGGATTGGAGTATACTGGCGTGCACCTCCGCTCTTGTGGAGGCAGCGGAACCTGCTCTTGAGGAGTCCAAATGTGTGTTCCACAACTTTGTGAGTAGATCTGTGAGCCACATTGTAACGCCTCTCACTCCTGGTAGATGGATTGAGGTAGGGGGTGAGCACAAAGGACCGGAGGGCATAGGCGCTATCGCCTAGGTGGAAAAGAGAATGCCATTAGTTACATACTCATGATACATTCATCTGCTATGACTGTCAGGGTGTGTCAAAGTCATTTACCTAGCAAGTATCCGTCCCCAAATTCTCCAGCGACTAGGCGTGTGTAAATCCCACTGTTCTGGAATATGTACGAGTCATGGGTATTCCCAGGGAATTTAGCCACAATGTCTGTAATGATGTTGCAGCGTTGCATATCACCTGCACATTGATGGAGTGCGTTGACTTCCGGTTCCTATATATGTGTTCTGTGGTTGCAGGTGGGCAGAGTGGGATGTGGGTGCCATCTATGCAGCCTATCATGTGTGGGAAGTGTGCCAGTTGATATAAATCTGTCTTGGTCTTTGGAAGTTCCGCAGGTGTGTCAGCGAAACAAATATAATGATGCATCCTCTGCATAATGGCCTCAAGGAACTCCCTAAAGAAACGGGACAGGCAGCTCTGGGACACACCACCTACTGCAGCCATCACACTTTGGTAACTCCAAGAGGCAAGCAGGTGTAGGCTACACAGCACCTGCACATGGGGTGGGATGGCGTGCGCCCTTGGTGTTGGGTGCTCCAGGAGTGGGTGCAGGTCCCTGATCAGGTCCAGGATGGTTTGGGGGTGTAGCCTGTACCTTTGCAGTATCTCTGGCTCAGTCAGTTGGAAGAGTGTTATCCTCTGCCTGTACACTTGCTCCTCCCTTATCCATTCCCTCTCTCCTGCTGCCGGTAGCCATAGCCACCTTGCTATGATGTAGAAAGCTGCCATTTTGGTTACACTGTTGCATTTTGGGGCCTGATTTTATAGCCTGCACCTGGTTACCACCTGCTTTCAATCCAAATACCGACTCTTAAATACCGAATTTCATTGAATTCGGTATTTTTTTGGTTTCCTACATCTCCATTGGCATTTTTTACCATTTCTTATTTACCAATTCGGTAAATAAGAATTCGGTAACTGAGGATTCGGTATATTCCGATTCGGGAAAATACCGACTCATATTTTACGAATCGGTAATATTTTGACTCCTACATCTCATTTTCTACATACCAGTCGGTAACGGCCGAAATTACCGATTTTCGGCCGTTACCGACCGGTATTGGCCTACCTACATCTGGCCGTTAATGTTTCCAGCATTAATCCCGAAGGCTGGCCCCTGGCTATACGGCGGTTAGAGTTGATCCCCGTTTTCGGAGTCACCATTCAGTCACCACCTATTCTGTAGGCAAGTTGTGTCAGAGTTGGCTCAGACATTTATCCTTAGCGTCTGTTAAGTCGTATTTGTCCAAACTCACTGAAACTGTCGATTTAAATGATTTTGTGAGAGGCCCTGCGGGTGGCAGATCGAAAAGATGGTTATATGCTGCTTACAAATAAGTTTGGAAACTGTCTCAAATTGAAGCTGCTTCTAGGCTTAGAGCTATAGATCAGGCCAATTTAGAAAAAGTGATTGCTGTTGTAGATAATAGCATTAACACCCTTTCTTCCCGAATTTACACTTTAGATAATATTGTGTCATCTGTGGTTGATATTGTACAAGAAGATGTGGCAGTGTTATATCATGGGCAAAATCGATTGCGTTCTGTTATGCAGTTTGCCTGGACTTTGCAGACGCTTAAGAATGGTCGAGTTCCATGGGATTACATGAACACAAGCTTGTTATTTCTAGGGGCATATTTACAGTGAAGTGACGGAGCGCTGCGTTAGCCTTCTCGGCTTAACACCGCACTTAGAAACCGCTTTAGAAATGCAGGGCTGCACCATATTTGCAACAATATGGTGCAGCGCTGCATTTTCAATTGCGTTGGTGCTAAACTTAGCAGCCTAGCACCAACGCAGGCACCTTGCACCATAGTGAAAGGGTGTCTGGTTTGAGGGGAAGATTGTTTATTTGCAGGAAGGTCACAGTCTTTAAATTACATTTTGTAACTTATATGCGTGCTGGTTAATGCAGCACACATAGAAGTTGCAAAATGTCATTTCTTTTTTTAATTGTTTATGTGCAGGAAGAGACACCCTCCTGTACATAAAAAATCAATGGCAATTTGCTGTTTCTCTGTGTGCTGTACAACACAGCACACATGGAAACAGCTAACACAAGGAGAAATGAAGCATTTATCCTCGTTTCTCCTGATTAAGAGCAAGTTATCCCTGGTCTTAATTTTGGTGCTGCCACCGGTTTACGCCACCCTTGTAAATAGGGGGCAGTGTCAATATCAATGGATGTTGCGGTGGAAAGCCCACTGCAACACCCATTACCCTCCCCTTTCACGCTAAGTACAGCGTGAAACAGTGCCTTTTTTACAAGGCAGCATTAAGCCACGTTAAGTGGCTTAACGCTGCCTTGTAAATAAGGTGAAGCCCCTATCACCACCACAATGTCACAACGTCACTAAAAGTGACATTGTGGTGGCGATAGGGCTTGTAAATATGCCCCTAGTTCTACACCCTATCATTGGAAATGATTTGCCCACAAAGCTTTCTGGCTTAATGTCTGGGGAAATAGCTCATCTCCCAATACCTTCTCAAATGTTTCCTTCAAGGCTTGTTTGTCAGTTGCTTAAGTTGAACCTGAATCTGCCACATCAGCAGCACTTAATTTAAGGCGGTGGTTTGTGGTGCTCGGCGCCAGCACTTATTTCTCAACATCGGCGCTTGTGACAGCTGCCACAAGATGGCGCTTCCTGGCTAATATGGAGATGACCACAAGAACAGGTAATCATTCATTCAATAAACATTAAAAATGACTTTTGCCAGCCGCCCAAGCCATTCTTGTAGCTTTGGGGGCCTGAAATAGTCCACATTGTCACACTTGTAAGAGTGTGATGGTTAGTACTTCTGTTGTTACTATCGTTGGCAGCATGGCAGGGACAATGTGTGTTGCAAGCTGCAGTGGCCTCCTGACGAGAGCCCTGGCACTTTAAACATAATAATAATAATAACTAAGCACTGCACATCAGCATCCTTATACCCTTTCCAACACCACTTCACACTGGATTGTTCCTAGTTGTAGTGACTGAACCACCCGGCCCGTCCATGTAAACCACACACACACACCCACGCACCCCGAGGGCGGGCTCGCCAGAGGGCTGACATAAAGGGGCTCTCGACCGCTCAGGGTCTTGGCCCAGTAGTGAGCTAATGAGTCCATGTCCCATTATTAACAACACTACCTAGTCTGCGGCCTACCACACATCTTGGGTATTCTTGCACGCCAGGATACCACACTGGCGACGAGGCGGGTCTCACCCACGCCTCTGCTGTGCCCCACTCACCGCGCCTGATCCTGGTGGTGACCACGGTGTGCGCCACCGAAGAAGCCACCCTGCCGAGCGTTGTGCGGCCAGACTGCCGGCCCGGATCATCACCGCGGTGGGTGTCCCCCCTGCCCAACAGCTTCTGCTCTGTGGAGTAGGTCGCGTACCTCATCAGCGGGTTCTCATCCCATGGTACCCAGTTCCCTGCCCCGACGCCTGGGTCGAGTGGCGGCTGCGGCGGGCCAAAATCGACGTCAGCGGCAGTTCTGTTAAGGTGAGCTTGGCCCTGCTACATGCGTGTCTGCGCGCGCCCCCGTCGTGCTGCTCCCACGCTGTGTGGTCGAGCCTATGCCCCTAGCCCTGCAGCGCCTGCTGTGCGCTGTGATCCCGTGATCACGCGGTGGAGCTTGCGGCCGGCAGGTCGGGTGTGTGCGCCCACGCGCAGGCTGCACAGCGGATGGGAGCTGGAGCGTACTCGTGGCGCTCTCTAGTGCATCTGCATCCCACTGGTCTCAATTAGCTGGCTGGTGCCCATAATGGACCCTACAAACTGCGGCATTTGCTGCCTCTGCATAGGCTTTTCCTTCTGAGTGTAACACAAACACAGCAACAAAGGAAAATAAAGACGATCTGCTCAGGCATTTCCTCAGTACTGCTCCCATGCCAGCCTGTTTGCCACCTGCCAGAGAGGCCCGTTCTGCACTGCCCCTCCACGCCAGCCTGCCTGCCACCTGCCAGTTTGGCACAACACCTACCTGCCTAGTACTCATCAGCGCCTCCTGCCTGGCGCAATTCGGAAGACACCTGCAACACAGTCCCGCGTTCTGCGCCTACCGATTGGCGTAGTGCTCCTGCCCTGCCACACCTGCCATGCTGTGTCCATCCCAAGGATTAGCAGACCATGCTAACAGTCCAGGATGAGCGGAGAGAACGCAGATGGTGGGGGTAATGCATCTGTAGTGCCGCCACCTCCTCAGCAGGCTGCTGTGCCGGATCATCCTCGGTCTGGTCAGGCCATGGCTGCCCCGCTACTGCCATTCAGCGAACTGTCTGATCCCGACACCGCTGCGGTTCACTGAAGTCCTGGATCGGCCGCCTGGACCATTACTTTGTGGGTGTGCAGGAGACCGATGGCAGAGTAACAAGGTCGTTCCTCATGTGCTATGGAGGGGGTGAGCTATACAAGTTGTTTGAAACTTTACCCAACACCGGACCGGATGATGATTACAATGCAGCAGTGGCAGCCCTGAACCGACAGTTTGACCCCCAAATAAACCCCGACTTCGAGCGCTTCAAACTCAGACAAGCACGTCAAGGGGAGGCGGAAACCATTGATGTCTTCTATGCTCATCTACGAAAGCTGGCAAGCTCCTGCACGCTGCCCGACCAGAGGGCAGAAATTAGAGCGCAGGTCATCCAAGGATGACGTTCTGTGACACTGCGCCGTCTGATACTGCGCCAGCCAGGCATCAATCAGTCTTGATGAGATTCTTGTGCTCACCAGGTCCCACAAGCTGTCCAATGTGTGTGCGGACGAGATGGAAGCAGCCCTCAACCGGCCCATGCCCCAGGCCACAACGCCACGACCCTTGGTGGTCAAAGAAGAGAGAGTGGTCGCGATTCAGATACAGCCCACTCACCCCGAGGGCCCACTAGACCTCCCCAGAAGAACACATGCGGCAACTGTGGTCTGGATCACCCTCCAGCAGGAAGATGCTTTGTGAGAGGAAAAACGTGTTCCCAGTGCAGAAAACGTAACCATTTTGCAAAAGTCTGTAGGAGCGGAAGAGGAAGGAGCAGTGCCCCTGGCTCATGCGGAATCTCGACGGAGTTGAGGAAACTGACGCTGGGGGACCCGGCGGCTCAAACAGACAATACCCCACCAGGTTTGGGTGCTGATGACGATGATGTATTCTTCGTATCCTTTGTCAGCTGGGAAGGAACACGGCTCCGACCGCCGCCCATGTACACCGTCACCATTGGGGGATCTCCAGTGAGTGCCCTCATAGACACCGGAGCATCAGTAAACATGATGGAAAGTGACCAGTATGAGAAGTTATCGTCACGTCCGCCACGCCTGCCGTCCAAGGCAAGGATATGCACGTATGATGGAAATGAGCCGCTTCCTCTACAAGGAGTCATGGAGGTCGAAATTGTCAGTGAGGGCCATCGTCTCAACTCAAAGTTCCACGTCACCGAAGGAAAACGAGGCACCCTCCTCAGTTGCCACACAGCGGAGGACCTGGAGCTAGTGTTCCGTGCTAACCAGGTACATGGCCTTAGTGGAGAAAAAGCTGAAGAAGTTGGAAGACCTAGGGGTGATAGAGAAGGTGTCTGGCCCCACACTGTGGGTGTCCCCGTTAGTCGTGGCCCTGAAACCGAAACAACCAGGGGCCATTCGACTCTGTGTCGACATGCGCCTACCTAACAAGGCCGAAAAGAGGGAACATCATCTCACACCAATGATGGATGACATTGTGGCTGACCTGAAAGGTGCCAAGTGGTTCACAAAACTCGACCTCAATGCCGGCTATCATCAGCTGGAGCTTCACCCTGACAGTAGGAACATCACAACGTTCTCCACACACGTAGGACTGTGTCGCTACAAGAGTTTGAGCTTCGGCGCATCATCGGCCGCGGAGGTGTCCCAAAACGCAATAAGGGAGACTCTCACAGGCCTGCAGGGTGTAATAAACTTGAGTGATGACATCTTCGTGTTCTCCAAGACGCTAGAGGAGCACCAAGTACACCTGAGAGCCACTCTTCAACGGCTGGCAGACAACAGGCTCGCCCTACACAAAGCCAAGTGCTCGTTTTTTCAGGAGTCAGTGGATTTCTTCTGGTACATCTTCTCCAGGGAAGGGCTACATGTTGACCCAAAGAAAGCGGAGGCCATACGTTCTGCCCCGAGACCAACATCAGCCACGGAAGTCCGGAGTTTCCTCGGGATGGCCATGTACTGTGGCCGATTAATTCCCAACCTGGCATCCCTGACGGAGCCGCTCCGGGCTCTGACGGAGTCTGGTAAATTGTGGGTTTGGTCCACCAGAGAAGATCTGGCATTTCAGGCTGTCATGGAGGCCCTCATCAATGACAAAGTCATGTCATACTTCCGCCCACGTCGTCGCACTGAGGTCGTGGTGGATGCGAGTCCTGTGGTACTGGGCGCAGTCCTGATGCAGGAAACAGAGTCCAAGGAATGGGTCCCGACTGCACACGCCAGCAGGGCACTGACTGCAATGGAAATGCGGTACGCACAGATAGGGCGTGAGGCCCTGGCCATCAAATGGGCATGCCAGCACTTCCATCTCTACTTATATGGACATGTGTTCCGGTTGGTCACAGTCCACAAACCGCTGGTTCCTCTCTTCGCAGGCACATTTCGACTCGCCCCTTCCCGGATCGAGATATGGGCAGTTCAGCTGCAGGCCTTTCATTTTGAAGTAATCTTCCGTCCAGTGGTCAACAACCCTGCCGAATTCTTATCACGGCACCCTGGCCCGCCAGCACCATCCAATGCGCTGGTCAATGAAGATTACACTGAAGAATTTGTCCGGATGGTCTCCCTCGGAGCGTGCCCAGTCACGCTCGTGCTGGAAGATGTCGGGAAGGCTACAGAATTGGATGAATACCTTGCCAAGGTCAAGACCACATTAGCTAACAGAAACTGGCGGCATTTCCTAGATGGTGTCAGCTCTTTGACTGTGGAGGAAAGGCTGTTCAGACAAGTGTGGAGAGTTCAGAGCGAACTCAGCGAAGGCCTTCATGGAGTCGTGCTGTGAGGAACCACCCTAGTGATCCTGAAGAGCCTTCAGGAAGAAGTGGTCTGTCTAGCGCATCAGGGGCATCAAGGAGTCTCGAAGACCAAGGCCAGGCTGAGGAGAAAAGTTTGGTTCCCTGGAATGGACACCATGGTTGAGGAGGTCGCCTGCTCATGCCATGCCTGCAACATCACGGGTGGCGATCCTGCACCCTACCCGGTAATCACTGAAGATCTGTGCCGGGAATCGTGGTCCAAAGTGAGCCTAGATTTTGGGTCATTTCCAGATGAACGGAGCACCCTGGTACTCATTGACTACCACTCAAAATTCCCAGTGGTGGATGTGGTGTCATCAACAGCGTTTCACCACATCACGACTGCTCTTGAGATCGCCTTTGCCATGATGGGACTGCCTGTGGAGGTTAAGTTGGATAACGAGCCGCCGTTCCAGGGAAGAGAATTCCAGGAGTACCTTGCCTCCAGAGGCATCCGACACCAGAAGTTCACGCCTCAGTGGCCCCAGGCAAACGGAGAGGTGGAACGGTTCATGCGAACGATGAATCGGTCCCTCAGAATTGGAGTGGAGAAGGGAGAAGATGCCGAGCAGTGCCTCCTGCAGTTTCTCAGTGCATATCGCGAAACCCCACACTGCGCCACACAGTGTGCACTGGCTCACCTGGTGTTCCGGAGAGCGGCCAGCGACAGTGTTCCCGCGGATCCGTCATGGACTCCTCCAGAGCTGGATCAAGAGGTTGCCCAGGCCCGGAGAAAGTTGTCCACTCAGAAGGCGACCCAAGCCAGAAGAGCGCAACCGAGGCACATTTACGTTGGAGACCACGTCGTGGTGAAAAATACTGATACCCCGGCTGGAAGTATCGCACCCCATACAAGCCCTAAGTGTGGGAGGTCGTCAATGTGCAGGGCACCATGGTGTCTGCGATGCGTGGGACTCGCTTAGTCACGAGCAACACCTCATGGTTCAAGAAGGTCGGAAGTGATCCGCCGACAGACCGTGCCCTGGAGGATCTTGAGACAGAAGAAGGGGTGGTCTCCACAGATACTGCTCCTGACAGTCCCGAGCGAAACCAGCACGAAGCAGGAAGAGCGGTGGTCATGGAAGAAGAGCCGCAGAGTTCTGAAACTGCGTCGTCCGAGGTGGAGAGAGGTGTAGAGGACTTGGAAGCGAAGAAGAGCTCCAGGAGACAGAGGTATGGTCTCTGGCCGAATCCAACTCCCAGCCAGAGAGTGAGAGACTTTATGTGGTGCGTAAAGAAAGACTGAACATTCAACGAAAGGGTTTCCTTTGTATCTAAAAGATTGGAGGAATGTAGTGACCGAATCACCCGGCCCGTCCACGTAAACCACACACGCACACACGCACCCCGAGTCGGGGGCTCGGCAGAGGGCTTAAATAAAGGGGCTCTCGACCGCTCAGGGTCTTGGCCCAGTAGTGAGCTAATGTGTCTGTGTCCCATTATTAACAACACAACCTAGTCTGCGGCCTACCACACATCTTGGGTATCCCTGCACGCCAGGATACAACACTAGTATCAAAGTATGCCTTTGTGGAGAATGGGCACAAATAATGCTGTGGAGGCTTTGTGATTAAGGTTTTCCATGAAATTGCTTTTATTGTGGATCACAATGAACAAAACAACAACAGGTCTTAAGTCAGACGAAGAAGGAAAAAAAATTCCGAACAAATTCTCAGCCTGTGTGTGGCTGTGGCCGGGTTCAATAAAATCTACTTCTCTCTCCCACCTTTGGGTCTAAATGGTCTCGCCACCAACGTTCCCTGAAACAGAATAAAAATTACCCAGGTAAGTACAGATTTCATATATAGGACACTTCCTGTTCCTTTCTTCCCCTAATTGCTGTCCCTTTTATAGTCTTCCCTTACTTAGCCTCCTGGCGATTTCGATCGTAGTGAAAGGAAAGGAAAATGTGCTCATGGTTTAAGGAAAGGAATTATTTTTCTATCAAGTTTGTACTAGTTGTCCTAAGTCTGAACTTTCTGGATGACGTGAGAGACCCTTTCTACTCAAGTATAACATCGCCAAAGACTTAATTACATGCTGTGAAAAGGACATAGTGATAGTAGATAGTAGACGGCTCACCTCGAGAGAAAAAAGGAAAGAAACACATTTTCAGCCTTGCTGCCTGCTGGGGACTCCAAGCCCCACAAACCATTGCCTGCTGGGGAGGGGCTGGACATCCTGCCTCACGCTCAAAAGCGCGCATCATCACCCGTGGCGCGGGACGCTTTCAGCCTTGCTGGGGACTCCAAGCCCCACAAACCATCACCTGCTGGGGAGGAGCTGGACATCCTGCCTCACGCTCAAAAGCGTGCATCATCACCCGTGGCGCGGGACGCTTATAGCCTTGCTGCCTGCTGGGGACTCCAAGCCTCACAAACCATCACCTGCTGAGGAGGAGCTGGAAAACCCGCCTGGCGCTCAAAAGCATGCATCATCACCCGTGGCGCGGGACTCTTTTAGCCTTGCTGCCTGCTGGGGACTCCAAGCCCCACAAACCATCACCTGCTGGGGAGGAGCTGGACATCCTGCCTCGCGCTCAAAAGCGCGCATCATCACCCGCGGTGCGGGAAACTTTCAAAAAGGGGGTGGTGATGGACAGAGTATCTGAGTTAATCAGAACACTCCTACCCAGTCAACAGATCAGGGCTTGATCCATCACCGTTTTTTAGCTCACTGCACCATCCCAGTTCAGAACCTGGCTTTATGCAAATTAGTCTGTCCCTGGCCCAGTGCATCATGGGAACAGGGCAGACCAAACTACCAAGCCAATTCTTCACTGGAAAGGAAAGAAGCTTCCGGGGACCGGTTTCTGGCATTACAGCCGTCTTCGGCCCGGCTTGCTTGAATCCTGATGGTGCAGTGAGCAAGGGACTCATGTCTGAGCATACCCTTCCACACTTATGGTGGCCAAAATAATTTCAAAAAGGGGGTGGTGATGGACAGAGTATCTGAGTTAATCAGAACACTCCTACCCAGTCAACAGATCAGGGCTTGATCCATCACCGTTTTTTAGCTCACTGCACTAACCCAGTTCAGAACCTGGCTATATGCAAATTAGTCTGTCCCTGGCCCAGTGCATCATGGGAACAGGGCAGACCAAACTACCAAGCCAATTCTTCACTGGAAAGGAAACAAGCTTCCGGGACCGGTTTCTGGCATATCAGCCGTCTTCGGCCCGGCTTGCTTGAATCCTGATGGTGCAGTGAGCAAGGGACTCATGTCTGAGCATACCCTTCCACACTTATAGTGGCCAAAATAATAGGGCCACACAAACCATCACCTGCTGGGGAGGAGCTGGACATCCTGCCTCACGCTCAAAAGCGTGCATCATCACCCGTGGCGCGGGACTCTTTTAGCCTTGCTGCCTGCTGGGGACTCCAAGCCCCACAAACCATCACCTGCTGAGGAGGAGCTGGACAACCCGCCTGGCGCTCAAAAGCATGCATCATCACCCGTGGCGCGGGACTCTTTTAGCCTTGCTGCCTGCTGGGGACTCCAAGCCCCACAAACCATCACCTGCTGGGGAGGAGCTGGACATCCTGCCTCGCGGTCAAAAGCGCGCATCATCACCCGCGGTGCGGGAAACTTTCAAAAAGGGGGTGGTGATGGACAGAGTATCTGAGTTAATCAGAACACTCCTACCCAGTCAACAGATCAGGGCTTGATCCTTCACCGTTTTTTAGCTCACTGCACCAACCCAGTTCAGAACCTGGCTATATGCAAATTAGTCTGTCCCTGGCCCAGTGCATCATGGGAACAGGGCAGACCAAACTACCAAGCCAATTCTTCACTGGAAAGGAAAGAAGCTTCCGGGGACCGGTTTCTGGCATTACAGCCGTCTTCGGCCCGGCTTGCTTGAATCCTGATGGTGCAGTGAGCAAGGGACTCATGTCTGAGCATACCCTTCCACACTTATGGTGGCCAAAATAATTTCAAAAAGGGGGTGGTGATGGACAGAGTATCTGAGTTAATCAGAACACTCCTACCCAGTCAACAGATCAGGGCTTGATCCATCACCGTTTTTTAGCTCACTGCACTAACCCAGTTCAGAACCTGGCTATATGCAAATTAGTCTGTCCCTGGCCCAGTGCATCATGGGAACAGGGCAGACCAAACTACCAAGCCAATTCTTCACTGGAAAGGAAACAAGCTTCCGGGACCGGTTTCTGGCATATCAGCCGTCTTCGGCCCGGCTTGCTTGAATCCTGATGGTGCAGTGAGCAAGGGACTCATGTCTGAGCATACCCTTCCACACTTATGGTGGCCAAAATAATAGGGCCACACAAACCATCACCTGCTGGGGAGGAGCTGGACATCCTGCCTCACGCTCAAAAGCGTGCATCATCACCCGTGGCGCGGGACTCTTTTAGCCTTGCTGCCTGCTGGGGACTCCAAGCCCCACAAACCATCACCTGCTGAGGAGGAGCTGGACAACCCGCCTGGCGCTCAAAAGCATGCATCATCACCCGTGGCGCGGGACTCTTTTAGCCTTGCTGCCTGCTGGGGACTCCAAGCCCCACAAACCATCACCTGCTGGGGAGGAGCTGGACATCCTGCCTCGCGGTCAAAAGCGCGCATCATCACCCGCGGTGCGGGAAACTTTCAGCCTTGCTGCCTGCTGGGGACTCCAAGCCTCACAAACCGTCACCTGCTGTGGAGGAGCTGGACATCCCGTCACGCGCTCAAAAGCGCGCATCGTCACCTGTGGCGTGGGACGCTTTCAGCCTTGCTGCCTGCTGGGGACTCCAAGCCCCACAAACCATCACCTGCTGAGGAGGAGCTGGACAACCCGCCTGGCGCTCAAAAGCGTGCATCATCACCCGTGGCGTGGGACGCTTTTAGCCTTGCTGCATGCTGGGGACTCCAAGCCCCACAAACCATCACCTGCTGAGGAGGAGCTGGACAACCCGCCTGGCGCTCAAAAGCGTGCATCATCACCCGTGGCGCAGGACGCTTTTAGCCTTGCTGCCTGCTGGGGACTCCAAGCCTCACAAACCGTCACCTGCTGTGGAGGAGCTGGACATCCCGCCTCGCGCTCAAAAGCGCGCATCGTCACCTGTGGCGTGGGACGCTTTCAGCCTTACTGCCTGCTGGGGACTCCAAGCCCCACAAACCATCACCTGCTGGAAAGGAGCTGGACATCCCACCTCGCACTCAAAAGAGCGCATCATCACCCGTGGCGCGGAACCCGCGTCAAGGGCGTTCCTGT
Source organism: Lissotriton helveticus (assembly GCF_964261635.1). Taxonomy (NCBI): domain Eukaryota; kingdom Metazoa; phylum Chordata; class Amphibia; order Caudata; family Salamandridae; genus Lissotriton; species Lissotriton helveticus. The sequence goes on from NC_136061.1 coordinate 1,244,528,433, forward strand.
CCTAGCCCGTCATCACCAGGTAGAGGCAGGGCAGGGCCACCCCCCCTGTTGTCTACCATCGAGCGCAGGTATGCCACGAGAGTCTAACCCCGGACTGAAAGGTACTGTGCATCTATCCCACTCACCTATTTCCCACCTACCCAGAACTGTAAATCTGTACAACGATTGAACTACCACCGGATTTGGTGGAAGAGTTAATCCACGCTATTGTACAACTATCCTTCCCGATATGGGAAAAAGAAAGCTAATGGAAAGCGGTGGAGGGGGGGGGGAGGAGGGAATGCTGGTAGAAGTATTAAAAGGAAAAAGGCAAGAAAGGCAACCAAGAACACTGGTAACAACTGTGTAATGGACCACATAAACACATTAATTGAAGAATGCGAGGACATTTTAGCGACAGACTCAAGTCTGAACATGATAGGATCAGGTCCCCCCTGGTAATGGTCAAAACCTGTATTCAAACTCTGAGAAGGGTCCCGCAACTCCCGCCATGTTTACAAGGCGAAGAAAAAAAAAGGAGCACTATCGAAGAGAGTCGACCAAATGCAGCTAGGGAGATTAATTCAATTGTTAGCGCTTCCAGTCAAGCAGAGCTAAATGTCAGTCATTCTCAAATTTTAGAGCCCATTGTGCTTTGTTCTAATACATTTGCCATATTATCAGATATTCAGGGAGAGGGAATTACGCAGCCCCCCGTACTGCTTCCAGGTGTTACCACTGAGCTGGAAGGTAACAAAACACCGGAACTGAAGGACATATTGAATGTGGTATGCTCACTTCGAGATGAAATTGGGTCCCTGAGTCTAATGTTAGAGAATTTGACTGTTGTGGTTGGGAAGTTGAGTGAAGCAGGGCCCCTTGCAACAATCTGTGAATTGAATGGAATTCCCAACCCATCACCATTTAGTCAACCATCTGCCCATGCCAAATCTGCCGCCCTGCTGACCACTGGTAGCCAGAAGAAAGCTATTTCACTGTCCAGTGAGGTGGTCAAGCGGAAATCGCCCCCAACATCTTCCCCACCATACTCTAACAGAAATAATGAATCACCTTCTACTTGCACTAGCACTAGGCCTCACAATACTGAAACATCAAAAGGGTACCCACTGCACAATAGCAGTTCTCATAGGAGCACTAACATCAATACACCTTTACGCATAAACAATCAACACAGTACAAAAGAAGGGAGGTGGGATCAGAGCACAGCTAAAGTATATAATAGACATAGAATCTATATGGTGAATGTTCCCAAGTTGGACTACAATAAAAGCTCAGAAGGCGTGCAGTCACTGACCAAAAAGGCTATCCATTGGATTCGCTATGTAAGGGGATGTCAGTCAGTGATTAGAGAAGATATTATCAAGGTGCGTAGACTCACTACCCCCTTAAATTGTTTGGACTGTATAGAACTAACCCTGCAGAATGAGGAGCTGGCCGAAAATCTATTTGCTCTTGAATTTAGAACCAGTTCTCCCGATTCCTCATCTAGCCAATTAAGGAGGTCCCGGCTTGTAATTCTGACTAGCAATTATTTGGGGCAGCTACAGATGGGAAGGATGGGTAGCTCTACATTGGAGGGTATTGATTGACTGTTAGGTGAGCCTGGATTATATCAGGGTTGTGTTGACTATCCAACAGTCCCAAAGGGTAGGCACTCAGCCATGATTTTTTTCTGGCAATAGCAGTACTATTGAGGGACCTCTAGGTGTACTACCAGTCCCATCTCAGCCAGCGAGTCACCACAAGCATAGTCATAACCACCTTGGGGAGCCAAATGGGCTAGTGACCACATGTCATGTGCCTGAAGGTTTTGGTACTCCAAAAGACCATAAGGGCAGCCACATAGTCAGGGATTCCAACTGCACCAACAGATCTATCAAGCTCATTCAAATGGCAAGCCCATCTTCTTTCCAGCTAATTGGCCAGAGCGAGTCCTATCAAACCTCATCAGTGGAGCCATATGGCCTATCTAGTATCCAAAAAAACACACCAATAGTCAATGTTCAATGATATCATGGAATATTGCGGGGTTGAGTTCTAAATTCATAGCCCCGGATTGATTGGCTTTCATCAATTGTTTCGACATCTGTCTCTTTCAGGAGACATGGCTCTTTGCACCACAATACTGCGTAGATTATCTAAATGATCATATACCGGCAACTAAAGGAGCAAAAGGTCGACCATCAGGAGGTTTGACCATATGGGTTCGCCAAGACCTGGACATTAGCATAAAGGTGCTCCCCTCCAAGAGCAATGATATTCAGGCACTATGGCTCAAAATAGATCCGCTGGAGAGCATTGATGTTATAATATTTATGTGAGGGGAACTAGAGGAGGAAAACCCCAAGTTTTAGCGGCATTGGGTGAACTCCTCGAGTCGAACTCATTGGGCACCCATGCTATGGTTGCGGGTGATTTTAACACAACTTTCGAACCACTAGCCAAGGGTGAATGGCAACTTTCTGCTAAAGAAGATGCCTAGTGGGTAATCCCGAAACTGGAACTCGACCCTGTACAAAAGTGGTTGCAGATTGTTGTTCAGATAAATTCCATCTGCCTTGAACATAGGCTGAGGGCACTAAATGGTAGGACGCAACAAGACAGGCAGGGTGTGATTACGTTCAATAATGGGCATACTAAGAGCAGGATAGACTATATTCTTGTGAACATCAAACTCTGGCATACAATCATTGACATGGTAGTTAGAGACCGCCCGGAAAGTGACCACAACCCGCTGTGTGCATCCGTTAGATGGTGGAAGCACAAGAGAACACAAGAGGGCGAGGTTGAACAGCATTGTTATGACTTGGTTCCTACCAATGACAGGAGACATCTCAAATGGGAAAGACTAGCAGAAAACTCTGAGACCATGGATAGTATTTTGAAAGATGTTGATAGTGCCCTATCAGAGCTAGGCAAAACTCTGTCCTGTAAAACCCCTTAGGTGCTCGCCATGCAGGCTCACAAATGTTTTTTTAAGCACCTAAGAGCCTATTTTGTTAAGCAGTGCAAATCAAAGAAACCTGGAGGCCAGAAGCCCAGCCGCAGGTTCAACAAAGAATGTAGACAAGCAAGAGACCTCCTTGGGCAGGCGATAAAAGATGGAGACCTTGTGTCAGTACGCAGAGACAGGCAGGCTTACTAGAGAGTTATGTTCATAGCCAAAAGCTCCTGGGACGAGAAACGCTGGCAAGACCTTAAAGAAGCTAGCAGCCAGAATAATAGCAAACTGTTCTGGAGCATCCTAAAATGGGATGGGGGGGGGAACCTGAACAATCTCAAAATCATGTTACGAAGGAAGATTGGGTTAAACACTTTAAACCGCAATATGAGCAAAGCCAGTTAGCGAACATTTTTGTCGATCCCAGTCATGTATTTTATACGGAAGATGGTTTTAACACTAATGATGTGGTGTTAGCTCTTGATGCAGTAACAGGCATACGTTTTTTCCTCCGTGTGTTTGTGTCCTTTCTTTGTTTCTAGGATGCCTCCTACCTTGAGGGAACACGTCGCTGGTTAGTCAGCGTCTTGAACAAGTACGTTTACCGGACCCTCCCTCACCACAACGTCCCTGACAGCCTCAAGCTAAACTCTTTATAGCCCGAGCCAAGGATGGCAGAAGAGGCAGATACAATTAAAGGCCGTGATCTAGCTCAAGGTTGCCGGGGTCATCGACTTCGAACTCTTCCCACCATAAGCACAAGCAATAGAGGCAGCAAGGAGAGGAATAAGAGAGGTCAGTCTCTGAGTGAATTTCCTCTCTGTCGGGCCTCTCTTCAGAGCCAGGTAGGTAGGTATAGATTAGTTCAGTGGTTCTTAACCTTTTGACTTCTGAGGACCTCATGCCTAATCATTACTGGAAACTTGGAACCCCCACTGAATTATTATTGGAATCTGGGACCCACACTGAGTTATTACTGTAAGGCGGGGAACCCGGCCTAAGCATTTTCGATGATTTGAACCGCTAAACTGTGCACAAACAAGCCTTTATCAAACAAATACACAAATAATTAAATAATTGAATTCACAATCAAATCTATTAAAAAAATTAAAAAAATTAACAGGAGTGCTGTACCGTTTCTAAATTCAATTGAGGTCACTTTTGTAATGATTTTAAATAATCAATCAATAAAATACTACTACCTAATTGAGGTCACTTATGGTTAATACTCTATTCTGCATGATGCACTTGCACCGCCCTCACAAATCAATCTGAGGATACTCATTTTTAGCCTCCAATTTCAAATTTCTTCACATTTACAGAACATTTTGAACATTGAAATTCTATATTTAGTTTCTTTATTTATATCCATTTTATTAATCTGTTAATAATATTTAATTTTCTAAGTAATTGCAGAGCCCCTGAGTAGGCTTTGCGGAGCCAGAGGGGGTTCCCGGACCACAGGATGGGAATCACTGACCTAGATGGTTCGATTCTACCTGTTCTGCAGCTAACAGGCGCCTTTGTGATGCACTTTCTAATAAGTTTGTTTAGGAAAAACAGTGGTTCAATGTTGGCCACAATGGGTCCAGAGCAAAAAGTGTTATCCCCAAGGGGGCACTAGGATCCAAGTTAAACTAGAAGATTAATCATACTGGGAGCACAAAGGTAGGGGGACATGTGTAGTGTAAAATAGACAGTTTATTTTACACAGGTTAAACTTAGTACTCTAAGTAATATTCAGGTGCTCGCACAAAGTGAAAGTCGGGGTGATGTGACAAGGTGATAGTGGAGTAAAAAACATAACATCGCATTGATAACAAACAATGGAACTTCACGTGGGTATAAACAATGGAAGGAGTTCCTGGTGTAGGGGTCTACGGCGTTTCGATCTTAGAGACTTAAGATCATCTTCAGGACATATAGTGAGCAGTCTGAAACTGAAGGGGAACAATGCATTGTTACAATATGGACCCTACAGTTGTACTAGTAGCAGTGAATAGGTTCTCCCAGTGGTTGTAGCAGTTAATTCAATTAGAGCAAAACCTCCTAGGTTGAGTGAGGTACAGAGAAGACCGTCTATGTGGTCAATGTAGAAGACCATTGAAGGGTGGTGCGTGCGGGGCGCCAAATATTTATAAGGGAGGTCACGTTTAAGCAGCGGAAGGTAGGAGTCATGCATGTAGACTCATACTGGGGAACTTACTCTTAATTTTTTCTTGGAATGGCAATGGCCCAGGAGGGGCCGTGAACGTGATCTCCTCAGTGAATCACGGGATGTCGCATGCGTTGGTCGGCTGTGTCAATCTAAAGGAAGCAGAGAGTGGGGGCCAGCGCAAGAGAAAGGGGGAGCATGGGCGAAAGTTAAGGAGAGCCACTGCTCACTAAGCCTGCGAGGGCAGGGCTGTAAAATTGAAAGAGAGTCAGCCCAGCAGGACAACAAAGGCCTACACGTGAGGAAGCGTGGGAGGGTAGGCGGAGTGTGACTGCTTACTTAATCGTGCCTTAGTAATAGCGTGAGGCGCACAGTGCCGGCGTGAATCACTCGATGGTCCCCTTAACCCCTTCCGTGCTCATTACGAGCTCAGCTCGTCATGAGGTACACCTCTCGTGTGCTCATGGCGAGCTGAGCTCGTCATGACCACACCCATTTCCATTATGGCCCAGCACAGAAAAAATAACTCAAGCAGCGAGACCGTGGTTGCTGAATGGATGTTTCTGTCGGGAGAAAAGGGCAATCAAGGCGCGCCATAGTTAATGGGAGAAGGGGAGGAATTCTAAGCAGTACCGTAGTACTCACAGTAGTGCAGTTAGCTGAAAGTTATTTAGCCAGACCAATTTAAAAGGGTGTAGCCTACGGAAAAGAGAATTTAATTAAATTAGAGAAGTGCTGCAGGCAGGAAAAATTTGCAGCGTTAAACGGAGTACTCACGTAGTGAAGATGAGTTTAGTTGTGTCTGAACTCTGAAATTAACCAAAGCAGTACAGTAAATTAAATCAAATTACTGGACCTCGGCGTCTCAAAACGGGTGAGGGAGAGATGGGAAACCCAATGCAACTTACTGATTCAGAGTCCTGGTCAGGAATGGAGGACCTTCCAGGGGGACGCTCAGCTATCGACTGGCATGGAGCAACGGAATTGACGTCTAGGGAGACGTGACTTAAGTAGCGAGCCCCGGGTTGTGAAGTCGATAGTTAAGACGGGCGCGGAGCACAGGTGTGTGCTGTAACTAAGACCTGAAGCAGACTCGCAGGTAGGCGGCAGGATATGGGAAGCACAACTAAATGTTGTGCAGGATTAACACAGTAACACATTACCATCTTAGATATCTGAACTGGGTATACATGATTAAATAATTATCATGTTAGAGGGTCATGTACAATTGATTAACACATGCTAAACACAGACAGATTGGATACATCTGGATACCGCAATATACAAAATGGATGAAGGTTTATGCATAGAATATGCAGAAGAAGAGAATGCAGTACCAAGGGTCTGTCTTTAGTCCAGGTAAGTACTAAGTACAAGCATTCCATTCATCAATGGAGTTCAGTCCATTCTCAATAGTCCTGCAATTAAAAATCCATTTACACTCTAAACAGTTAAGTATTGTCTGTTGGTTGCCTCCCCTGGTGTTGGGATGGAGGCTGTCGATTACTTGCCACGTGATGTCGTCCTCGGAGTGTCCTTGTTGTAGAACATTTTCCACTAGTGGCGCGGTCATGACTTTGCAAAGGATCCTGCTCTCATGCTGGGAGATCCTGGCCTTGATTTTCTGAGTAGTTTGGCCGACGTAACGCAATTTGCATGGGCGTTCAATGCAGTAAATGAAATGTTGGGAATTACAATTACTGAATTATTTCAAAACATGCTTAGAATCTCCATATTCAAAGGCTTTGGTATTTACTGTAGATTTGCAGGCCATGCAGTGGTTGCATTTGTAGTGACCCAGTATTGGTGGTAAATTGAAATACGAGTGAATAGAATTGTCCTTTCTAGTGGGTATGTTATGCCCTCACTAGGTGGTCCTTAATGTTGCGAGCACATTTGAAAGAGATAAGAGGTGTCCCTACTGTGAACTCTAGGGGATCAAGCACAGACCAGTGCTTTTTTACCAGTTTGGTTAGTCTGTTACTCACTGAGCTGAATGTAGTGACACGTGATTCTGGATAGTGGTGATTTTTTTTTGGGCTGGAGGAAATATTCTCGGTGTGAGTGCTAGGCCCTTTTCATGGTGTGTTTAACCAGGTGTCTGGGGTATCGTCTCACTGTGAGCTTTTTACAGAGTAATTCAGCTTCTTGGAAGAAGTCTTCCTTAAATTTACAGTTCCGTCTGATGCCGAGAAATTTGCTGTATGGTAGGCCGTCCCTGAGTGCTCTGGGATTCACGCTATTATATACTGTAGTAATGTGTTCCTTTCGGTAGGTTTTCCAAAGAGGGTGGTGTATAGTTCTCCATTTTGGCACTTAATAGTAACATCTAGCTAGTCTATTTTGATGTTGTCATAGTTATATGTGAATTTGAGGCCTGGCTGGGTATTATTTAGTCAATTGCAGAAGATTTTGAGTTCACTTTGGTCACCACCCTAGACCATAAGCACATCATCAATGTATCTCTGCCAGAGGCGAATTTTGCTGAGGTGTGGGTTAGTAGCATTAAAAATGGTGTTCGTCTCCATGTCATCTACGAAAAGGATGGCAAAGTTTGGAGCAAAATGGCCCCCATAGAGGTCCCTTTGCACTGTTTATAGTATGTATCATGGAACAGGAAGTGAAATTTCTAGCAATGCAATAATGAATTCTGTAGGTACTTGGTGAGGTGCTGGGCTGTTGTTTAAATGTTTCCTAATGACCTCTAGAACTTTATTTTGCAGGATGTTGGTGTACTGAGACTCTGTAAAGAGTGACAAGGAGTTCTGTATTGGGGTCAAAGAACTGGGATTCTATCAAGTTGATCAAGTGGGTTGTATCCTTAACATAGCTCAGAGTATTCAGTATTAGATCTTTTATAAAAAGTCAATATACCTTTCCACGAGCTCTAAAATAGAGCCACAGCCGGAGAGGATGGGCCTGCCTGGAGGCGCTTCTGCATTTTTGTGCACTTTAGGTAGTGTATCCAGGACAGGTGTGCGGGGTGATTTGTTGTTTAGGAAAAGAAATTCGTTTTTACTGATAAAGCCATTTTCCAGACCATAATGGGTGACGGGAAGGATATGGTCACTAATACCTCATAAGGGGTTGCTATTAAGACGCTCATAGTGTGAGGTATTACTCAGTTGACTGAAAATTTCTGCATCGTAAGAAGTTTTGTCCTGAATAACTAGTCCTCCCCCTTGTCACATGGTTTTATGACGATGTCATCTAGCTCCTTGAGTTTTTCAGACTGTTCTTCTCTTCTAGACTGACATTGAAGGGGGTGAATTTATAGTTTGCTTTAATTTTGGTAAGGTCTCTAAGGACAAGATGCTCAAATGTGATGATTTCAGGTGGCCTAGAGCTACTAGGCGGGTTTAATGTAGATATAGGGCGAAGGCCGGTGGTGTCTGTTCTTTTGGGTTCTTCTCTGTCCTGAAAAAAGGCATGGAGTCTCACTTTCCTAAAAAACTGGACGATCTCAGCTTGTATATCAAACAAGTTGGGCTTTTCGGTGATAACGAAAGACAAACCTCTGCTAAGTAGAGCGATATCAGTTGAGGCCAGTTGGTGTTGGGAAAGGTTAAAGATTGGTATTTGCTCCATGTCTTGGGAGGGTGAAGTACAATCCATATCGAATATTGGTACCCCCACTGGTAGAACCTGTTCCTCGTCTGTTGTTCCCCTGGGGGAAGTTGTACCTTGTTTTGCCTCTCCCTCTCGGTCTCTATGTCACTGGTGTCTGGCCTCTAACTAAAAGATGGGGGTTGCGGGAAGAGGTGCTAGTCCTTTCACCAGGGTCAAAGCCGTCAGTATCTGCTGATGAGTCAGAGAAGGTTACTGGCTGCTTATTTCTAAATCTTCCCCAGGTACCTGTAGGGTACCTATGTTGTTCTTGTGGGCCTGAGATAAAGAAATCTTCTTTGAGATAAGGGTAGGTCTTTTCCTTATTATAATTTTTAATGTCTTTAGTCACCTTAGTCGATTTTTTGTGATGTTCAAAAGTCTGGAAATCGAGAATGGTGTGTTCTAGTTTGTCCAGATCCGCCTTTGCGTCTGTTAGGCTGTCTAATTCAAGGATGGCTTTTTCCCAGGACGAATGGACGGCTGAAGTGTGATCCACGCACGCCGCCGTTGTGCTTCCTGTTACGCTGAGGCCCCGTCCACGGAGGTAATGCCGGCCGAGATGATTGAGACGCTGGCGTTCCGTTTTGCTGTTTAGCGGTTTAGCGGTTCATCTAACGCTGCACTCTACCAGCCTTCTACCAAGCTGCCGACGCCGACCCGAGCAGGGCTCTGCTGGGTTTTGCGGGACGACAAGACGACGAGACAACAAGACGACGCTTGGGCGGGAGGACGGGAAAGACGATCCAAAGCTTGAACAAGTCGGAGGAGGTACCAAGGGCTTTGCCCTGTCCCGCTTTATTGACTTTTACACAAAAGCTTCTCCTCGTTACTTTCTCAGTGCCTGCGCCCACATCCTGATTCTCCATCCTCTCGTGGCAGCGTGAACCATATACATTGTGCATCTGCCACAGCTCTGTCCATTACTGTGGAGCACCCATATCCCCTTAACTCATCTCTCCCTTTGACCGCGGAGCCCTCTCAAAAGTTCTATCGCCCTGTTGCTGATTTTAAGACTCTGAAAGCGTGCCTTGTTGTGAACTCTGTTCCTCCACTGTTGATTACAGTCCTGCGAGTGCGCCGGTGCACAGGGTGCTTGTGGTGTCGGACTGGATTGATCCTCCCTGCTGCCGCCTACACAGTCACCAAGCGGCCGCTGAGCGGGGGGGGGTCACAGCGTCCAGAGGCGTCCTGGGACTGAGACTGAGATTCTACACCAACCTACTCACCCCGACAAAAAAGCCTCTGACAAGCGATATTTTTAGCATTCGCAGAGCCCGGTAAAGTAGTATTTACCACACAATTACTACCCAACTATGTCAGCAAGAGTAAGGGGCAAGCAGGCCAAACAGGAGCAGGTAAAGGAATTGCTGAAATCGATCAATAAAACCCCGCCTGTAGCTAAAGGGGAAAGAAAAAATAAACGAAAAACCCAGCAAAAGAACGCCCTGAGACAAAAGGCCGCAGAGATGCAACTAGGCACAAACAAATATAATGTTCTGAGAGAACAAGATGAAGAAAATGGTGAGGACATTGAAGATGACCAGGAGGAGGGTGAGGTAGACGAAGAAGTTGAAAACCAGTCCCTCCCCGAACACTCAATAGAATCGAGCCCGACAGTCGCTGCTGAGAAAGGCGCTGGGAAGGGTGAGAAAGGCGAGAAAGGTGAGCTGGATATGGAGGGGAAAAATAAAGGAGATAAGATGGGCCAGATGGGCACAGCAGTTAACAAAACACCTTTAGCCCATGGAACTGGGAACTGAAGAACTGGGATTTCAAGTACCCAGCGGCGTCAGGGACACGCCCAAAGTCCGCTGGGTTCCCTTGCCTTGGTATACAGAGACACGGAATACTTCTAGGTGGCGTCAGAGATCAAATTTATTAGCTGCAGCTAGTAGCAGAAATCCCAGCAATACAACACGGTGTACAACTCAAGAAACTGCTCAATTTTACTAAGGCGAGACATCCCTATTTATACACAAAAAGGTACATTTAAAATGCACGCCCCTGCACCAAAATTCAACCAATAGAAAATACATGACATCACACAGCATCATATAGTAAAGCTCATTTTACAGTGTCCCAACCCACAAGTTAATATTTAGGCATATCTAAATAATAATCTGGAAGGCCCGGACAAACCCTTAATTGAAAGCGTACCCCATGAAATGAAGAAACAGTAAAGAAAAGTAGTTTCAGATAATGTGCAAGATAACAGAAACGTAAAGAAACTTAAAAGTTCACAAATGTCTTGAATGGTGATTGGGAAAGTGGATAACGATCTTGCAGGGAAATTGGCTTGGCAGGGTCAATTCCAGGTGAAAGGCCAGCTTCTGAAATTAACTCCAGTGCACGAAAGAAACCTTAGTTAATGTACACATGACCCACAAAAGGTCAGACTGCTTTGATCGCAGACTAACTTCTGAGGCCTACGTAAAAGGCAACACCAGATGGCAGTCACGACGCATGGCAAAAACCCATGTTTGGAAAAGAAAGTTGTGCACTTTAAAAGCACGCAAAATCACAGAACCTCAGAACCAACTAAAACAGTACCCCCTTTTCTCAAAACCCCTCCACCAACAAGGGCAACTTTCAAGTACCCCAATGCTGGGGGGGACGAATCGGGAAGGGAAAAACGGCATGCTGGTACAAGAAGACTTGAGTGCTGGAGGGGTGTTAACCAGCTCCATAACGTCTGAGTTACCGGAGACAGCGCCATTAGCAGGGGGAGACCAGGAGGACTTTGAAGAAATATTTTCTGCGGCTCCAATAGCACCTATAACATCGGCGCCAGATAACAGCCAAAGTCACAAGCATACCATGAAGACTCCTAGTCAAGAGCTAAGCCTGCAGACATCTCAGGTATCCTAAGAGGACGGGCTATTTTCCCTTCCAAATACTACAAAAACGAACCCTATTGAATTTTTGCTTGGAACCATCCTCCAGGAGTTAAGAGATTTTAAACAATCCCAGGCACAGGAGATCTCACAGCTGCACAGTAGGCTCACGAAAATGGAAGACCTGTTGGTGGGCAATAGGGAAAGAGCCCAGTTAGTAGAAAAAATGCAGGACCTTGAAAACTATAACCGGAGGTCAAACCTACGGCTGGTAGGCATACCAGAGGGTTTGGAAGATAAGGACGTAGTCAAGTGGTCAGAGTCCCTTCTGAAAAAAGCCATACCCGAGCTCCAAGGGGATCTGACAATTACTAGGGCACACAGAGTCCCGGCATATAAACCCAACAATTTGAAATATCCACGCACAATTTTGCTTAATTTTTCCGATTTCAGGGTGAAGGAGAGAATTTTAAATACTGCATACTCCAAGAAATCATTCAAGGCGGAAGGTGTAAATAATTTTTTAATCTTTTCAGATATGTCGGCGGTTTCCGCTCACAGACGCAGGGATTTTGTCAAAATGATAGACTCTTTCAAAGCAAGGGAGCCCAAGCTATGATTGTGCAGCAGTCAAAACTCAAAGTATTGGCCAAAGGGAAGTTCTTTATCTTTACAATTGTACATGAAGCCCAGACCTTTCTAGAAGGATTAGGAGCATAGCCTATAGCTGATCTCAAGTCTGCTTTGTATTTTCTAGTAGGTTTAGGAGTATAGTTTATAATTGTTCTCTATTCTGACTTTTAAGGCGGGGCTAAGGCGAAGACAGGAAGCACACAAGGATGCAATGCAATGGCATCCAAAAAGAAGAAACACAAGAGAAGGACGGAAGTGGAACACGGGGGGGGGGTACCGTCCACTCTATGGGGTGGGAGGGGGGGGGGGGTGGTGTAGGGAGGTGTCGCAAGGGGAAAAATGAGAGTTCATATATTGAAGAATTGTTTGCTTTATTATCAAGATCTGCACAGATATGGCATAGACAAGACTATTCGTCCTTAATATGGCTCTAATATGGACTAGGTCAAATTTAAGATTCAGTATCTACGCAAAAGGGGAATGGTCGAGGTCCCTGTTTTTCGCGCTTTTGCGTTTATCCACATGGAAGGATTTAGACTGCTGCTATTAATATGTATGCTGTTCATCTGCTTAGTTTGCACAAAGAAAGGGTTTGCTGCTATTATTATTTGCACTGCTCATCTGCCTATTTTGCACAAAGTAAGGGTCTGCTGCTACTATATATCTGCTGCTATTACATTTGCACTGAGTATCTGCCAATTGACATACAATGAGCCTTTACCTACTTGCCTATTTGCACAAAGAGTGGTCTTTGATATTTATTTACTGTACTATTCACTTGCCTATTTGCACATAGAGAGTTTTTTTTATACAAGGAGAGGCTTCGATATCGTACAAATCTATTGTTCACTCTCTATAATGTTATAATAACTGTAGAATTTATTGGTTTATTTTGTATAAGAAAAGGGTTTGCTATTATGAAAAACTGTATTGCCTATTCGCTAATCTGCATAGAGAGAGGGTTTTTCCTTTTTCACATTTGCATAATCCGCACAAAGAGCGTTTTCTGTTGCTTTTATATACATTTATTATTATACAATTATTGTGCATAGTACCCACGGGTATAGGCTGAGTTTTAAAACCTTTCTTTTATATGTATTAACTATAGCCATTCTTTTTTTAAAACATCTTTTTATTGAAAGCAAAACAATTCCATCATAATACACACTCAGGAGCAATGGAAGAGCAGATTTAGCTTACATTGTTAAAAGCACATCATTTCAATCATTTACCGGTATTGGGATGATCCACCTCCAGTGCAGTGTACCCTCTAGCCTACCTCCGGTCTTCAATCCGTCCCCTGCCCAGCTACTCCCCCACCCTCTGAACTCCCTCTCCTCCCCCACCCCTATTCTAGAAATGCGGCCCGGAGCCAAGCCTAAAACCATAGCCTCCTTGCAAGGAGGGACCACAAACATATCGCGGGCAATGCCCGACTTGGAAGGGCCTCTCTACTCATCCTCTGAGTCGTCCATCCACTCTCCCCTGTACCTTCTCCAGGCCCGCCAGATCTTTTCCCATTTTTTGGGGCAGCCCCTACTGTTATATATGACCCTCTCCGCCCTCTGGCACCAGTCCAGGTCCCGATCCCATTCCTCTATTGTTGGTGGTAGGTCACTCCCCCAGAGACGTGCGATATTTCTCTTCGCCACCATACTCGCAAACGCCAACCACACCTTTTCTTTCTTGGGCCATGTTACCTCTCCCGTGACTCATAATACATGCCACCTGGCCTTCAGCGGTACCTCCGCCCCAACCACCTCCTCCATTATGTCTTTCAACCTGACCCAGTAGGAGCGAATTTTGGGGCAATCCCAGAGGATGTGGAAGAATGTACCCTCATACCCGCACCCTCGCAGGCAGAAGCGTGATGTAGCATATCCCATTTTAAATTGCACAGTGCGTGGGGTGTAAGACCTATGGAGTATACGAAGCTGTACCAGACGGAATCTTGCCCAAATCGCCACTTCCCTGGGGCACTGTAAGGCCTCGCTCCAATCGTCATCTTCTAGCAAACCCAAATCAGTTTCCCACTTTTCCCGGAGTGGCCCGAGTGCATCTGGGAGGTTAATTATTAACTTTTTGTAGGTGAGCGAGATGGCCTTATCAATCATTGGGTCGAGGAGCAGCCTGTCCTCAAGCGGAGCGTACTCAGGCAGCTGATCCCCTCGCGACAAGTGTGAATGTATGGCATGCGTGAATTGTTGGTAGTGAAGAAATTCGCCATTCCCCATCTGGAATTCGGACTGCAGAGCCGCGAATTCCACCACTTGCCCCCTCTTCCAGACATCGCCCAGTAGATCTATGCCAATGAGGCTCCAGGTATGCAAATTGCGGAGTCTAACTACTCCCCTCAAGAAATCCCCCTTCCATAGGGGCGTCTGAGCCGTAAGTTTCTTCTCCCAGCCGAGCAACTTCGTCGCCCGCTTCCAGATTTGGACCACCACCGCAGTCTGGGGAGGCAAGGGCAGAGTACGCCGTGCCCTAGAGTAAAGGGCCGCCATATAGGTACCCTCGCCCATGGCCGCCCGATCCACCCGATACGCCGGTTCCTCCTGTGGGGCAAAAACCCAGCCATTGACGTTGGTCAGCTGAGCCGCCCAGTAGTAGAGGCGGATGTCAGGGACCGCCAATCCCCCCTCATAGGGACCGCGTTGCAGCTTACCAAGGGCGATCCGTGGGCAGCCACCGCTCCACAGAAGGGAACGTTGCTCCGCCTCCACTGTTTTAAAAACCTGGTCCGGGATCGAGAAGGGGGAGCTCTGCAGCACGTATAGCAGCCGTGGCAGGGCCATCATTTTGAAGAGCACCGCTCTCCCCATAAGGGAGAACGGCAGAGTGCGCCAGTGTTGCACGTCGCCACAAGCGGTCAAGTAGTGGCTGTATATTAAGCCGGAGGAACACCGAGGCCGTCGGCGCAATCCATATCCCGAGGTAGCGAAACGCCTCCTGCCATACCAGGCCCTCACATCCCGCCACCGCGGGCGGCTGGGGCCCCGCCAGAACGTAGCCGAGGGATTTACTCCAGTTGATCTGGTATCCGGAATATTCCCTGAAAGTACGCAATATAGTCATGAGACGCTGAATCGATTCCACCGGCCTCCGGGTGTATAGCAGGATGTCATCGGCGTAGAGCGAAATATGCTCTTCCCATCCGCCATCCATTGCTATCCCCCACAACCCCGGGTCCGTCCTCACCTAGTGCGCCAGCGGCTCCAGTGCCAGAGCGAAGAGGGTCGGAGACAGGGGCAACCCTGCCTCGTGCCACGTCCCAGTCGAAACTCACGAGACGTGGCCCAGTTCACTCGGACTCTCGCCAGCGGTCCCACGTACAGCAGTTTTACCCATGAGTAGAAGTTCGGCCCGAAACCCAGCCTCTCCAGCACGGCGTATATATAACACCATTCGACACTGTCGAAGGCCATATGAGCGTCAAGGAAGAGCAAGGCCGTCCGGAGCACCCTCCGGTACGGCGACTGTCCGTAGGACCCCAAACAGCCGACGCAGGTTAAGTCTCGTGTTCCGGTGGGGCATGAAGCCTGACTGGTCCGGGTGGACCAGCGACTAGATCACCGCCCCCAGGCGCGTAGCTAGGATCTTTCCAAGGACCTTTGTCTCGTAGTTGAGGAGGGAGATAGGTCGGTAGGAGCTGCAGGCACCACGTGGCTTCCCCGCCTTGTGGATCACCACGATCGTGGCCAGGCGCAAATCCCGCGAAAGGTGACCTGCGTCACGCGCCTCAAGGAGCATATTGCATAAGTGTGGTGCGATGTGGCCGGCCACACAGCCGAAAGCCTCCGCCGGAAACCCGTTGGGTCCCGGGCCTTCCCCGTCTGTAAATCCCCCATGGCCTCTTCTACTTCCTTGACTGTGATTTCAGCCTCTAACACATCCCTGTCCACCGCTTCCAGGACTGGAAGTTGCAAGGGGGCAAGGAAATCTCGACAGTCTTGGTCAGTATGAGACATGCGGGAGCGGTAGACCTCTTCGTAGTAGAGTGCGAAGTCCTCCGCTATGGCCCTACCGGTGGTACTCACCGATCCATCTGGGTGTTCAATATTCGGCACCCAGCTACGGTCCCGGTCTCTCCTTTCCAACCAGGCGATCATTCTGTTCGCCTTGTCACCCATGTCGTACACTCTGCGCTGGGTGGCCAGTGCATGTGCCCGTGCTTGGTCCATTTGGAGATCCCTCACTTCTTTACTGAGCAGGCGTGCCCTATGCAGTCGAGCTCGGTCTTGGTCCGGGGTGAGCCCTGTCTCATGGTCCAATGCCATAATCTCTGCCTCTAAACGCTCCACCTGAGCATATTTATCTTTCCGCCTCCTACCTACCTCGGCTTGGACAAAATCTCTCGCCACTGTTTTGTAGGCCTCCCACACTATCCCGGGGGATTCCACAGAGCCTACATTCTCAGTAAAATATTGATCCACTCTCTCCCCAAAGCGCTCCCGAAAGTCCTCATCCTTAAAGAGAAAGGAGTCAAGCCGAGGGGGGACGCTCCAGTCTTGAGTGGGACCCAACAACTGGACCCCCACCGGTGCATGGTCTGAGATTCCCCTGGCCAGAAGGTGTCCATCTCGGAACAGGGTCATGCTGTCTGCGTGCGTGAAAATATAGTAAATCCTAGAGGAGGACCCATGGGCCGCCGAGAGGTGTGTGTACTGCCTGAGGTGCGGGTTATGTGTGCGCCATAGATCAAGAAGGCCCATTGCTTGCTTAAAGTCTAAGGTTGTTCCTTCGGGCCCTCCCTTCCTGGTCCTCCAGCCGAGCCGCCACCTGTTGATGCTGGTGCGTGAGCCTTTGGACCTGTTGCTGCAGCGACCTGGTAGTCCCCTGTAAGTCGATGATAGCCGCCGCGTTCTGTGTAGCCTTTTCCGACGTCTTGTTCAGATCCGCCCTCTGAAGCGTCAACTCGATGGACATTTTGTCTATTTTGGACTCCAGCGTGGTGCCCAGGGATTGAATGGCCTGCATGATGGAGGAGAGGGACGGCTCCCGGGGCTCCCCCGATGGTGCAGGGTGGGGCAGTTCGTCACTAGCCGGGCCCGCCGTGTAGTTGTCCATCGTATTGGCCTGAGGCGTCGTATTCTTCTTGCCCCGCATGATCACAGAGGATAGCAGACGATCGGTCAGTCACACGCCACACCTCCAGGCCGCCACCCAGGCATGGCCAAACCAGATCTCTTGGTCCGGCCGTGCGCGGCCGGCCACTGCAGCCGATAGGGATCTGACCACCCGCGAAGCAGGCCCCGTCTGAGTCCCAGAAGAGGGTCCGGTCAGCGCATCCGCCCTTAGTAACGGGGGTACCGTCATCCAGCGGGCCCCGCCATCAGCCAGATAGGATCAGGAGAGCAGCTTCCAATCCGCCCCCACGTGGCCTGCCGCACAGACAGAGGCTCAGCTGCAGGGGTCCACCGCCGCGACCAGCACACCACGCCACGGTTCGTTCCACTCGCTGAGCCACCTCGGGCTGAACCGGACCACCACCTACCCTTCGCCGGTGCCCCGCAATCATAGGCCACAGGCGCGGAGGGGCCAGTCCCATCTACCCCTCAAGTGCACCGTCTTCTCCCTCGGGGCCGGCAGGACAGGGGCCCCTCGCTGAGATCCCCGCGTAATGTCACCAGGTCTCGGTGCAGACCCGAGGTCCAGGCCCCTCTGCACTCTTTGCGCAGGCTCCTACCGTGCGCAGGTCCCCCTGCAGCCCCGGCGGAGTCCACACCGCGTCAGGCGCCTCAGCGCTGGTGTGCAGGAGCCACGCAGGAGCCCCGATCAGCGGCGCAGGCCCCAGGGCGCCAACGGCGTCTCCAGCCAACAAGTCCACTCACTGGGGGCCCAAACAGGTCGCCTCCCAGTTCCTCAGTCGCCGCAGCCCGGGCTCAGCCCCCCCGTAGGTGCGGGCGGTAGAAGGCGCCGCAATCCGCGGTCCGGGGGGCCCCGGTGTCAGGCGCCGCTCCCGACCGCCACTCAGCAGTCCCGCCGCTCGCCTCCCTGCACGCGAGGCCGGTGCTCCTTCTCTGGGCCGCAAAGCAAGGGCCGCGGTCAGCCTCACCACGCCAAGTCCCGGATCTCCGGCACCCGGGCTCGGTTTCTCACCGGGGAGGGAGCGGATAGCGTCGGAGGAGAAGGGCTCCTCGATTCCGGCCTCAAATGCCGTGTATACCGCGGATCGATTGCGGATATTGGGGGTTAAGGGGATCGATCCCGGAGCAGTTCAAGATCAGGCGGCCATTTTGGTCGCTGCCAGACCAAGCCCCAACTATAGCCATTCTTAAGCATGCTTTTAAATCATTGCCTTCTTAAAAAACAATTAGCATGCTGAAGTTTATCTCTTTTAACGTAAATGGTCTGAACAACGTTCGTAAAAAAAACGCCATCGAATGTTGGTTAAAAAATCTAAACTCTGACATTATATATTTACAAGAGACCCATCATAGAGATAACGTTGACGTAGATAAAATATTTAAGAGCTGGGTTGGCCACATTATATCCTCTTCAGCTGGACTGACACAGAGAGGAGCATGTATATTGATAGGAAAACATCTAGGCTTCACTCTGGCGGGTACGGCCACAGACCCCAGAGGCAGATGGGCAGTTGCTCACGGTAAATTAAATAACGTAAACATAATTCTTGCTACAATCTACGCCCCTATCTTAGACGATTTCCAACCAATTCTACAGTTAAAGAATGCTATAACAGGCCTTCCCGGGCTAATAGTCTGGGGAGGCGATTTTAATTTTTTGCAAAACACTGTATTGGACTCGTCTAAAAAAGATCGCCGTCAGAATAAACCCCAATTAGCTTTGGCAAATTTAAAGTTGCAAACTAGACCTTGACATCATGGATTATTGGCGAGATAATAATCCTCTCAAACGAGAATACTCATGTTTTTCGGCAAAATACAATTCTGCCTCAAGATTAGATTTTCTCTTAACCTCCCATGAGTTAAAGCTAATAATTATGTTCATCTATCTAACGCCTTCTCGGACCATGCGGCAGTCTCCATGGAGATAAATCTGGGATCGCAAGACATAAGCCCTATAAAACTATGGTTTTTCAATAAATCCAACCTCCTAGATCCTCAATGGTGTGCAGAAATTGAAGAATTCATTGAGGAATTCTTTTCACGAAATAGAGGTACAGCCCCATTAAACACGACTTGGGATGCATTTAAGGCGACTCTATGGGGGTTAATTACATCTAAAGATATACCAAAATATAAGGCAAGAAAGGAGGAGAAATCTAAATTACAAACAGATCTAACAAAGGCAACCCAAGAACACTACAGGGTCAGATCAGCATACTCTAGGCAAAAACTCTCCGAGGCTAAGGGTAGGATGAGGGACTTCTATTACGTCCTGGGCGAAACTAATAGCAATTTTTACGCTCAGAGGATGTACGAGGAGAGCGAGTATACAGGGAAGCTCTTGGCTTGGCAAGCCAAAGAAAAACAGGCTCGCAACAGAATAGATCAATTAACTGACCCAACCACTAAAATACACGCCAAGACCACAGCCACAATCGGTGAGTGGTTTCTGAAACATTATGAGGGAATCTACCAAATAACAGAAGAGGCCCCATCTGATTCAATAGGGGAGTTTTTAGATCAACTTACAATTCCCAAATTAGATGATGAATACAAGAAATAGTTGACTGAGACTTTCTCAGAGTCTGAATTGGAAGAGGTGATCGGTTCCCTCCCTAATGGTAAGGCCAACGGAGACAATGGTCTGCCGATTGAATTTTTAAAAAAATTCGGAGGAACATTACGCAAAGAACTTTTAATATTAGTAAATGATTTACTCCAAGGAGGATCCCCCCCAGACTCTTTCCATTCAGCTGTGGTGGTTATTATTCTAAAAGAAAGGAAAGGACAGGGAGAATATAAATTCATACCGACCTATAAGTTTACTAAACACAGACTATAAAATTTTTACAAAGCTTTTAGCAAACCGACTGAATAAAATAGGGGGAAGCCTGGTAGCTAATGATCAGTGCGGTTTTATTGCAGGCAGGCACCTTCATACAAATACAAGGTTCGTATTGGAGGCACTAGATTTTTTTAAAATTAATAAAGTGAGGGCCCAAATCTGGTTCCTAGATGCGGAGAAAGCCTTCGATCTAGTGTCCTGGGACTGCCTTTTTGCCATTTTGCACAGTTTTAGTTTCCCGAATGTTTTTATATCTCTTTTAAAACAACTATATTCGAACTCTAGGGCACAGATTATCATTAACAATTCTAATGTTGGGACATGTCAGGTTACTAGAGGTACTCAACAGGGTTGTCCCCTGTCGCCAATATTATTTGCACTATTTATTGAACCTCTGGCGATTGCGATTAGGAATACACGAACTAATACAGTCCCGGTAGCTGGCATGACTAATATAAAATTGTATGCTGATGATATTGCCCTTTTTCTAGATGCTAACCCCGTAAGTCAAGCGAAAATCTTAAAAATATTCTCTGACTTTCAAAAATTAGGGGGTTATAAAATGAATGTTAACAAGACGGAAATTATTTTATTAAACTGCACTGTAGACACTTTAACACCAGAATTTAGGCAAATTTACTTTTTCAGTGGTTCTTATAAAGTGTACACTAAGACATATTTAATCCCGTTACTCAGAAGATATACATTCAAGTGGTGTAGACCTGCATTATGTTTTTTGGGTTTCTTATCTAAATTAGACGTTTGCTTTGCAGTCGGACTGGTGTTAAAATCAGGGAAGCACCTCTATAATTAAATGCTTTTTAAAAATGTTATTAGTTTATGTATGTTAATTTTCACTTTTATGATTATATATCTGTAAGGGGGGGGTCAGGAATGGACTGGACACGTTGCCTTGGTAAAGAGGGTTTTATTTGAACATAAAGTTTCTTTTTCCTAAAGGTTAGTCTCTCTTTGGCAAACCCTGCAGGATCCGTGATGTCGACTGGGTTGGGGTGTTCTTTTCGACGTTCGGATTGTCAGGCAGGCGAATCTTCCCAAAGGACCTCTCGCAGGGGATATGCCGGAAACAAAAATAAAAGAAAAGGACCAATTACTGCCACGTCCTATTACTCTTTGTTCCCAGGGACCAAGGGGTGAGGGATCACCTACAAGTGCTGCACTCTCTTACGGAGAATTCTAGTGATTGACGTGAGGGTCGGTATATTTACAGGAAAGGGTAGTGCAGGGATACTAGGGAGGGGGCAGTTCTTTTAAGGCGGGTGAAGTTCCCCGTCGTCCCACCCAGTTCGAGATACGGTCCCGTACCTGTCGGAGCCACACTCCTCCCTCGGGAGCGTGGCACGGCGCTGCGCGGTCTCGTTGGCCTCCTGGCACGTCTGCTTCGGACAGGGCTTCACCTTGTTCCAGCTCGTCTGCTTCTCGTCCTCGCGTTGAGGGTTCCACGTCCCGGTGGCGTCCTTCCTCCGCTCTCTCCTCTTCCCGGTCCTCGCCTCCGGTGGTGATGTCACACGCCGACCTCCAAGGTTCCGGACCTTTATCCAATGAAAGGAAGGCTACGTCACAAGGGGCAGTCCTGGTGTCCCGTTCTGTATGCCAGTTAAAGGAGCCGTGTTGCATTTCTGGTGACGATGTTCCCCACGTGAAAGGCTCGTCCTGTGGAGAAGGAGCAACCATTTCTTCACTGTTAACAGACCACCAGTTACTTTCATTACTGCAGTCCTGACTATCAGTCCTTGTCCCGGTCACCTGGTTACACACCTCCCCCCCTGGATTCTCCCGATCGGGGAGAAGGGGCGATCTAGACAAGAAGTCCGCATTAGCGTTGTCCCTTCCTTTGCGGTGTTTTATGACAAAGGAAAAGGGCTGTAGGAACAAGGACCACCTGAGAACCCTGGGATTAAGGGACATGTTCCTTTGCATCCATTGCAATGGCGCATGGTCTGTGTAGAGTACAAATGGACGTCCCTCCAGGTAATACCTTAGTTTATCCACAGCCCACCGAATAGCTAAGCATTCCCGTTCAATCGTCGGGTACTTCCTTTCCCTGGGGTGCAACTTGCGACTTAGGAACAGTACAGGGTGTTCGATACCATCCCCCCCTTCTTGCGACAACACAGCCCCAATTCCTACCTCAGAGGCATCAGTGGCTAACGAAAACGCTTTGTTGTAGTCCGGAGGAATCAACACTGGGTTCGTAGTGATAGCTCTTTTCAGTGCCTCAAATGCTTCCCTAGCCTCCCGGGAGGGTTGACTCAACTGAGAGGGTTTGGCTGCCTGGCTGAGGAGATCTGTCAAGGGACTGGCGGTGGCCGCAAAATTTTCTATAAAGCGCCTGTAATATCCAATTAGGCCTAGGAATCCCCTCAATTCTCTTTTGGAGGAAGGGAAAGGGGTCTGCATGATAGCCTTAACCTTCTCTTCTTGAGGGGCGATGACTCCCTCTCCTAGCAGGAATCCTAAATACTTGACCCTGGGAAACGCGGCTCGTGACTTTTTAGCGTTAACATGTAAACCTGCTTTGTTCAGGGCCTGTAGTACTTTCTGTACATGTCTCAAATGGTCTTCCCAGGTCTTACTGAATATCACTATGTCGTCTAGGTAGACGGAGCAAAACTGTTTCAAGTCTGATAGAACTTGGTTCATTAGCCTTTGAAAGGTGGCTGGTGCCCCATGTAAGCCAAAGGGCAATACATTGAACTCGTAGAGTCCCTCCTCTGTGGCAAACGCTGTTTTTCTTCTGTCCTCCTCTCTCAGGGGCACCTGCCAATAGCCTTTTGTAAGGTCTAGTGTTGTTATATATCTTGCCTCTCCAATCCGTTCAACTAACTCGTCCACTCGTGGTATGGGATAGGCGTCGAAGGCCGATATGGCATTCAAAGCCCTGAAATCCATACAAAAACGAGTGGAGCCATCTGGTTTTGGGATCATCACTATGGGAGATGACCAGTTACTGTGAGAGGGCCTGATGACTCCCAACTTGAGCATTTCTTCCACCTCCCTTTTTACATCCCCTCTCCTAGCAGCCGGGATCCTATATGGCCGTTGTTTGATTATCTTCCCTTCCTCTGTCTGTATTTGGTGTTCTGTCAGATGGGTCAACCCAGGGGTGTCTGAGAATATGGACGAAAAGGGACTGAGAGTCCTTACCAAGCTTTCCTTTTCTTGTTCTGTTAACTCAGGGTTGACTGGTAACTGGTCTAAGGTACTTAGGGCCGTACAGACCGGTAAACCAAAATGGGCAGCTTTTGGAGGGGGTCCTATCCATTTTTTTAGAAGGTTTATGTGGAAGGTTTGGCTTCTGGAGGGCGATAACTGGACTCTATATGTAGTTCGGCCTATGGTGTCTATCACGGGGTAGGGACCTAGCCACTCGCTTTTAAATTTCTGTGTAGAAGAAGGAAGCAACACCAACACCAAATCGCCCTTTTCTAGAGTACGCCATTTTTTTCCCTTATCGTAATAGAATTTCTGTTTACGTTGTTGCTTCTCTGCATGGGAATATGCTAAATCTCTGAGCTTTCCCAACTTGGATTGGAGTTGTTGTGTATATTCCAAGAGGGATCTTTGTTCCTCTATGCCTTCCTGTTCCCAAGCTTCCTTGGTTATTTCTAGGAGGGACCTGGGCTGCCTTCCGTACAACAACTCAAAAGAGGAACATCCCAAACTGCTCTGTACTTGTGCCCTTAATACATACAGTGCTAGGGGAAGAAGCCTGTCCCATTCCTTGCATTCTACAGTTAACATCTTCTTTAAGGTTGTTTTCAATGATCGGTTGTACCTCTCAACGAGGCCATCCGTCTGAGGATGATATGCCGATGTTTTAATTTGATGCACATCTAACAGTGTGCACACTTCCTTCATCAATTTTGATACAAAAGGGGTACCTTGATCCGTAAGGATCTCTTTAGGGAATCCTACTCTCGCGAATAGTTCAACCATCCTGTCTGCTATGTTCCTGGTAGTGGGAGTCTTCAATGCAAAAGCCTCAGGGAACCTAGTGTGATAATCCACTATAACCAATGCATAAGTGTTTCCGCTGGAAGACCGGGGTAAGGGACCTATAAGGTCCATCCCCCCCTTTCAAACGGTTTACCTATGAGAGGCATCGGTTGCATAGGGACAGCTTGGGGCCGCGTCATGTTCTTCTTTTGACAGATGGCACATTTCTTGCAGTATACTTCTGCCTCTTTATACAGGCCGGGCCAAAAGAAATGGCGTACAATATTTTGGGTGGTTTTTTCGGCCCCGGAATGCCCGGCTGTGAGATGTGCATGGGCATAATACAGGATCTGTTCCCTGAAAGCACATGGTACCACTAACTGAAGGTCCTCCCCTGCCTTTCCTTCTCGATACAGTAAGTCATTCTGTATCACGAACCTGGGGAAGGTTGCAGGGGTGAGAGTTTGTGCCACATGAGCAGCCTCCCACGCATTCATAAGTGTCGCGTCGTTGGCTTGTGAAAACCTGAAATTCCTATCCAATACCCAGGGCTCCTTCACTAGGTAAGCACTGGCTGTTTTGCTCTGAGAGGACAGTTTATCTTTGAAAAGTGACAGAAAGTCGGGGTTATCGATGCCCAGAATGATATCTTCGGCAAAGTTGATATGACCCCAACTTTGATTTGTACCGGGGCTCTATCCTGAGGTTCAATGACCAATTGTGCTACCGGATACGGTCGCACGTCGCCATGGACGCACCTTATGTGTACTTGTTCGTTAGGAATGATCTGTGTAGGTCTAACCAGTTTCTCCTGTACTACAGATTGCCAACACCCTGAGTCTAACAGCCCCCGTATAGTCTTATCATTAATCCGGATACGTACATAGAACGATGGACCCATTTCTGCTGAGTACATTACGGCTCGGGGAACATAGCCGACCTCCATCGGTTCTTCGGCTGGTTTTCTTTTTGGACACATCCGGGCGATGTGTCCCCACTCCCCGCAGTCAAAGCACTGGGGTCCCTTCAAAGGTACGTTATCCACCCTCCATGGTTTTTGCCTGACAGGAGGGGGTAGCTCTGGTTTCTTTTTGTCATTTCTCATCGTGACCGGAGGTTTGCTGGGTTTTTCAGAGTCCCAAGGAAAAGTTCTGGGTTGTGCTCGTGAAAAGTTGGTGGCCATTTCAATGGCCTGGGTTACGGTTAAACCAGAGTGTTGGCGTAGCCACCTTTGCGTTCCGTACGGCAAGGCCTCCATGAATTGTTCTAGTACTATACTGTCCATGACATCTTCTTTGCTTCTTTGTCCAGGTTTAAGCCATTTCTCCGCCGCCATCTTCAATCTTAAATACAGAGTTTTGGGGTTTTCCCCAGCTACTCCTCTTTCTTTTCTAAACCGTACGCGGTAAGCCTCGGGGTCTAGTCCTAGATGATCCAGGATGATTTCCTTAATGGAGGCATATGGGGTATTACCGGCATGATTAGCCACTTGGTAAGCGGCTTGAGCCTCCCCAGATAACAACGGGGCTAGGAAAAAGGGCCACTTCTCTGGAGGCCACCCACACGCTTGGGCTGCTCTCTCAAAATTCGAGAGAAAGGCGTCCGGATCTTCCCCTGGTACGTATTTCTGTAATGCTACACCGGAAGGATGGGGACTTCCGGCTCTACGGTCTGTACCGAGGACAGGGGTTTGGGCCACTTTCTGCAGTCCCTCTATCTGGGCGCTTAGAGCATTCTTAAACAGTTCGCGATCAGCATCCGCTACCGTCATCTGATTTTTTATAGCCCATTCCAGCTTGTCTTGTCCGTCGATAAGGTGTTGGATTACTTGTTCCATCAGTGATTGCTGGTGGGGGTCAGGCAATCCCACTTCTGACACCACTTGTAAGGGGGGGTCAGGAATGGACTGGACACGTTGCCTTGGTAAAGAGGGTTTTATTTGAACATAAAGTTTCTTTTTCCTAAAGGTTAGTCTCTCTTTGGCAAACCCTGCAGGATCCGTGATGTCGACTGGGTTGGGGTGTTCTTTTCGACGTTCGGATTGTCAGGCAGGCAAATCTTCCCAAAGGACCTCTCGCAGGGGATATGCCGGAAACAAAAATAAAAGAAAAGGACCAATTACTGCCACGTCCTATTACTCTTTGTTCCCAGGGACCAAGGGGTGAGGGATCACCTACAAGTGCTGCACTCTCTTACGGAGAATTCTAGTGATTGACGTGAGGGTCGGTATATTTACAGGAAAGGGTAGTGCAGGGATACTAGGGAGGGGGCAGTTCTTTTAAGGCGGGTGAAGTTCCCCGTCGTCCCACCCAGTTCGAGATACGGTCCCGTACCTGTCGGAGCCACACTCCTCCCTCGGGAGCGTGGCACGGCGCTGCGCGGTCTCGTTGGCCTCCTGGCACGTCTGCTTCGGACAGGGCTTCACCTTGTTCCAGCTCGTCTGCTTCTCGTCCTCGCGTTGAGGGTTCCACGTCCCGGTGGCGTCCTTCCTCCGCTCTCTCCTCTTCCCGGTCCTCGCCTCCGGTGGTGATGTCACACGCCGACCTCCAAGGTTCCGGACCTTTATCCAATGAAAGGAAGGCTACGTCACAAGGGGCAGTCCTGGTGTCCCGTTCTGTATGCCAGTTAAAGGAGCCGTGTTGCATTTCTGGTGACGATGTTCCCCACGTGAAAGGCTCGTCCTGTGGAGAAGGAGCAACCATTTCTTCACTGTTAACAGACCACCAGTTACTTTCATTACTGCAGTCCTGACTATCAGTCCTTGTCCCGGTCACCTGGTTACAATATCATAGTCCAAAAAAGTTTCATTGATTGATTGATTGATAAGACAATATAAATCATCATATAATACAAAATAATGTAAATATTTTACAAATTTCCAGTGGATAAGACCCTTATTTAATAAAAATTAAACAAAGTGCCATTCCTACCGCAACATCAAAAAAGTGCATATTTGCCAGAAATGCAATTACCTCAAGTCATGAAAGTGTCTGATATTTCAAAAAGACCGGTTTTAAAAACTTTCAACTAGCAGTTATATAAAAGGGGGAATGATTAAGAACATGGCATACAGAACAATAATTATTTAAAGAACATTGACACACACCATTTTTGTCCCGCTTGTTTTCATACCATTCTGTTCTTGAGAAGATCGATTTGCAACCAAGCTCTAATTTGAGTAATTCAATGCACAACCTGGGATCAAGTAAATTTGTTATTAATGGTAAACGTTCTGTAGGACCTAAGGTATTGAATGTAAATATAATAGAACGGTGCTTGAGTAAATAATTCCTATCCAACCTTTAGGACAATTGAAGGGTAAAGTCTCTCAACGTATATTTGTCTGGAAACGGCACCCACATTCTGACAGTTCCATATTAACTACGATTAGTTTTTATTTGATTGATTCTTTTATCCAGAACCGTGGACCATTTACTTTCGTTGGTTAGGATATTACCTCAAGATAGTTTAAATATTTTAGTAGGGTGTCTACATATAGACAACCTATTTAGAAAACTTAGAATCGAGAGCCTGCCATATGGAACCAGGGCCTAAGATTTAATTCACATTAGATACTTTGGACCATGCTCTTCGTAGGTAAACTAAGCATACGTTTTAATTCTGCGCCTTCAACACACTTCTAGATGTATGCACATTTTAAGCACAACACCTCTGTTCCTTACAGAGCCAGAGGAAAATATTATCCTCTTAGGCTTTCATAATGAGAGCCTGATAAAGCTGATTAAATTTCATGAGGGACCCTGTTTGCAGCAGAACTCCTGACTTTCTTGTCTCAAGTGGTTATACAATGTTGGGTTATTGAAAAACATCAGTACAAAGTAGTTATACGAGTTTACCACCACAATCTGATTTACATCAACTCACCATCGAAATGTATAACTTTTTTCCCAACGATCATAATCTGTGTTTTCTCTAGGTTTATTTTTAGAGGATTTTCCTTATAGCAAACTGATTTCGCATCAAGTAACATCTGAAGACCAATAGTCTTCTAATATAAAATAATTAAATCATCCACATAAAGGGGGCACGGACTATGTGTGAAACCCACTTAGGGTGAGAAGGACATTCAGCTAGATTCATCAAGCCGAAAACGGCTCGCAAAGGGCCAGATTAGAGAATCTGGCCCTTTGCGAGTGCAATTTTTGCATTTGGGATTCATCATACCAAATGCAAAAATCGCTAATTGCGAAATCGCATATTAGCGAGGAATAGCATTTAAGGAATCTCTATTTGAGATTCCTTAAATGCAATTCATTAACCATTTTCTAATAGCGAATTCGCTATTCCTGGCCGCTATTTACCACAAAGTCAGACTTCGTGGTAAATAGCGAAAACTCAGAAAAATGCACTTTAGTGCATTTTTCTGAGTGGTATGTTACACACACACATATCCTTTGGACATGTGTGTGCACAACATCTGGCTACATTTGCTTTTCAGGGGTGCTACAGGGTGTCCTTTGGACACCCCTGGCACCCTTGAAATCGCATCCTTATTTGCGATTAGCAAATTGCTAATCGCAAATAAGGAATAACTCCCCATTCATTCCTATGGGCCTTAGGCCTTAGGCCCATAGGAATGAATGGGGAGTTATTCCTTATTTGCGATTAGCAATTTGCTAATCGCAAATAAGGAAGATGTAGGAATCGCAATATTTTTTGCAATTCCTACATGAATCCCGTTTTGCAAGTCCTTAATAGCGATTCATAAGGAATCGCTATTAAGGACTTGCAAAACGGGACTTTGATGAATCTAGCTGTTAGTTGTTTTTAGGACAGCAGGCACATTTTATATAGACTAAACAGTGAAGGCGCTAGGACATAGGCCTGCTGCAGTCCATTCAATATTTAAAATTTCCTTGATAAGTGTCCTGACATCCAATCCCATATGTGGCAAGTTAGGTGTCTGCATTGCCTGTATCAAGTATAAATGGTCACAAGGTATATTCAAGGCTCTGAATTTCTCCCAAAGCCCTTATCTTTCCACTGTACCAATGTCTGTGCGGAAGTCTAAAGCACCTCTTCTGATTCACTTCCAAAGATTTCTTAATCGTTGTCCACAGGGCGAAACAGTGACAAAACAATGATCAGTGGTAGAGTAGCCCTCCTGAAACGCACCTTCTTCAATGGGGAGAAAGCTTTTAGCCAATACTCATTCTTCACGATGGTTCAGTAATATTTTGAAAAGACTCAGAGCCAGAGCTGGTCGAAATCCATGCCCCTTTGGATCTAGTGTCACACGGGCCATTGGAATTCCTGGCACAACTGCTACCTCCAATTCACTTCCAGCAGCCAGCGTGCAATCCTGCTCGAACTTTTCCAGCACCCAGTTTGGATCCTTGATGCCGTGTTCGAGGTATTTAGGCGAGCTATGGTCCCCTCTGCCGTGGCTTCAGGCCTCATGCGTCTCTTGGGGTTGTGATGCAGACTACCGCCAGCAGGTCAGCCAACGGTGCGGTTCACACCTTTCATGTGCCGGTCAATGGCGCCATTGGTCCTTATGATGCTTTTGGTAGCGCATACACCAATCGCAGTTATGGCTCCAATGCCAATCGGCTTTGATAGTGAGTTAGAACCAGTCCCTATCCCCAAATTCACACCCTTCTGGAGTTATTCAGTGGTCCAAAGAGACAGAGCACCTAAATTGACAAGCACATTTAGGTGCTCTGTCTCTTTGGACTGTTTGAGCCCCTCTCCTTGTTTTCAAGTTATTCAGTGGTCTACAATGAAGGGCCAGTGTCTCCTGGAGTAGAAGCAAAATAAAGAAAACTATTCCTTGCATGACCTCTTTTGCACAGATTCAGATCCGGATGAGGCTGGGGACCCTCATAATGGTCTTGCAATGCAGCCGACAATGGCCTTGACACTTTGCCCTAACTGAAATCTTGGAGTCGTAGGGCCTTCTCACCTGAGGCGTTGTCTCCTAGCTTGCTGTCATCAAGAAGTTAGTAGAAAAGTTAGATTTGCCTCTTCCCACTGTAAAAACTAGGACCAACATTTTAACAGAAGAGCTGCAGCGTACGCCTCATTCAGCACAGCCTTTGCTGCCTTTTAATATGAAGCCCTAGTTGATCTTGTTCTTGCCACCAGGGCCACACCTTTGTGTACTCCATCTTGTTAACAGGACCATAGCCAAGAGAAACAGACCAGCACTGGATTATCCTCAGTTTCCTTTGGAACGTTCTCCTCCTGAAATTCTGGCTATACAGGCATTCTGATTCTCAAAAGTCTCTGCAGACAACTTCCCTTTAGCACCAGCTGATAGAGAATCTAAAAGAACGGAGCCCTAGGTTAAAAAGGCTTTCACCACTGAGACCCCTGCTCTTTAGTCACTCAATACTAAATGCCTCTTAGGCAGATATGTACATGCTTTATAGAACATAGCTAGTTTAATTGCACCCAAAGTGCATGATGATCTGCAGCCATATTTCATGGACTTTGTATGTGATGGTCAGACAGCATTGGGGCAAGTCTGTTGGGCCTTGAGATTGCAGACTCAATCACCGGAGCAATGGGGACATCAATGGCTGTGCTTAGACATGCCTGGCTCTGAACATTAGGGTTCTATGATAATTTCCAATTATCCCAGAAGGATCTGCCATTTGACAGCTCCAAGCTTTTTGAAGATAAGGCAGTCACAGTTCTGGAATATTTTAATGCCAGCCAATGCTTGATCACTTGGTTTGCAGCCCCAAAAGAGAGACAACCAGGAATTCTGCACGTTTTCTGACTGTAGAAGAGGAATCAGGCAGCCAACGCACAGTAGCAGGCCCAGAACCCTGTAGCATGACAGTACAGGGACTGTGGGATGGGCAGAAGTCAGACTCCTACCAACCAATCACTTCCTCCTCCTCCCTGACCAGTGGAGAGAAGCACATCTAGTTTGACCTTGTCGGAGCAATTAAGACCAGTGGGTGGGCTGGTGTCTTCTTTTTCACAGCCTGGAGGGGCTTAACTTCGGAGTAATGGGTTCTACAGATTGTGGAAAAGTGGTTTACAGAGTTCTTCAACCAGTCCCCTTCCTAGGTTCACCCTTCCTGTTTTGCAGGAACACCTTTTCCTACTGGAGTAAGTGGTGGCATCCTTGCTACAGAAAGGAGCTGTGGAGTAGGTACTAGAGCAGGAGACTGGAAACGAATGCTACTCCCACTATGTCCTTATTCCAAACAAGGATGGTGGTCTTCTAATCCTCAACTTCAGGGTTTTGAACCTCTTCCTTCGGAAATAAAAGTTCAAAATGTTCTCCATAGCTCAGGTTCTTCTGGTGCTGGAACTGGTAGACTGGATAGTGTTACTCTTCTTGCAGGACACAAATTTCCACATACTGATCCTGAAGTCTCACAAGAAGTAAAACAACGGTACGACGGAGCTGGCTGGCCGAGAAGAGTGCCGGGCGCCGAGAAAAGCAGACATCATGCACTGTGCCCTGCCGGGTCCTGCTGGGCTGAGAGGAGCAGAGAGCAGAGGGGAGAGGCGCGGTCCGCTGGTGCGAGCTGAGTCGAGACGGAGGCTGCGAGTGTGAGCTCAAGTGCTTGCAGGTGAGCGGCAGTGAGCGGTAGTGGAGCGTGGTGTGCTTGCAGGTGAGCAGCAGTGAGCGGTAGTGGAGCGCGGTGAGGCCCGCGGGGGGGGGGGGGGGGGGGAGGCGAAAGTTTACCGCAAACTACCAACCACAAATCCGCAACCCACCAACCACTTTCAGCTAACCACCCAGCAAGCCGCTCTTCCCCCCCTCCCCCTCTGACTCTTGGTCCTCGTTCCAGCTCTACTGATTTCTGGTCTGCCTCAGCCTCAGCTTACCCTCACTGCGCTGCTAGCATTGCAAGAACTTACATCTTTGTGCATCTGTTTCGAGGGTGCATGCCGCTCCCTTTGCACAGCCAGCGACCCTTCAGTGACCCTTCGGCAGGAGCCTCATCAGCCCTCAGAGTTGTCTTCCACTGTGCCTGCTTTCATTTGCCTCTAGTGCCTTTTTCACAGCAGGAGCATTGAGCAGTGAGCTGTGAGCCGTGAGCACTCGCAACGTAGCCAGTGCAAAACCGCAACTAAACCATCCGAAAGTGGCCAGAGCCGCCATTACACCTGTCTGAGAGCCGCAACTAAAGGTTAGGAATCTTTCCTTAACCTTTTCTCAACATGACAGAGTTACCTCTGCTATAGTAGGAGCCGGAACCGCATAAAAAACATCTTATCTAGCACGGCAGGAGGATCAAGTGTTTTGTTACCTCCAGCAGCGAAATAGTGAAAATCGTCAGCAGTCAACCCCTCTCCCTTTCCCTCCCTCTTCACGACAGGAGCTGGCAACACCGCCTCCCTAAGGAGAGGAAAGAGGATTGGGAAGAGTACCTCCAGGGATAAAGAAAGCTAGAGAAAGCCATGGAAGTAGAACCGCTTGTGGATTTAGAGGACTCTAAATATACTCTATACTCTAAACAGACTCTAATTATGAGGTCGGGGAAAAAAAGGGGGCAGTCAGAGGCTGTCATCCGTAAGGCTAAGCAGAAGGTAAAAGTAAAACCAATTCCGGTAACAGCTGAGGAGGAGGGTCACGAAACACAGGCCGCCAATAATTCAGTACTAAATCTAGGAAGCTGTCACCCCTACCTATACCAACCAAAAATATCTTCAAAATTTCAGTTTTTAAAAGATCCAGCTTCATCTATATTTTCCACCAGTAACAAAATCCAGGGTCTTCAAGAACCACTCCTCCCCTTTTCTTCACAAAAATCACTACAACAATCACGGACCACACCAGTAATAGAACAAGTCACAGTGGAAACTCTAGCGACCCAACCTATGGTCACTATGCCATCACCAGAAAATATCTGCAAACACAAAACAAAAAAAAAACAATAGCCCGCCTGCCCTCCAAGAAGGGGAGGTGGAATGGCAAACCAAGGACCATATCACTTGCCGACCCCAGTCCACTCCCCAATGAGCAATGCCACAATTGACTTAACTGATCCTAAAACCTGTAAAGAAACTCGAAATGTACAAGAGTCTACAACAGAGACTGGCAAACTCACAGGCTTAGGGCAGGAGGTCTTAAGTGGACATAAACCAAACAAATCACCAGAACTTGATCACCGCTTTAAGACCTTGTTTCAAACCGACCCCCACTAATCCCCCAAGATCTTATATTATATCAGGAGGCCATTCAGTCAGCCCATCGCCATTAGGCACTGAAACAGGGAGCCCCCAGGTCACTCGCAAAGAGCCCTCTGAAACTACATTGGATTCCCCGACTTCTAGGGGAGGTGGGTCAGACCCCCTCTCCTACCTGGGATCACAGGAGTGGGCGGACCTACTATCATCCTATGCACAGGAAACTCCTGGAAAACAGCCACCGCCTACAGCCAGTATCAGTACAAATAGCGACGAGACACAAGGACACATCAAAGAAATCGTGTCCAGCAACTCAATTCCTTGCAAAAAGTCTCCAATTCCCACTCTGACCTCAGGTTCTTCAATTCAACCGGGGTAACAGGTATCGAACACATGGGAAATTCTACTAAACACAATGCAACAGACTGTTGACGTATTACATTACCAGTCAGACAAAATGGAACTGCAGTTGTCACTACTAGATACTTTGGTCCTTTTTGTAGGGGTAATAGACGAAAAATTAGGCCAACTAAACCTCCTAATCAGCAGAGCCCAGCAAGAAGCTAAACTGATCTGTAGCTGCTGACCCATTATAGACAAACTATCAACACTCCCTTCAATCGACTCTACTCTCATAGATGGCCTGCCAAAGGGCTCATCCACAGAGAAACCTTAAAAGAAGCAGTGTCCATTGAATCATTGAAAAGGGATCCCACCATTGGAAGAAAAAAAAACAACCTGACATAAGTCTTTCAACTTGTCAGGAAGGCAGTTTGCAGTCTGGGACCATTCTGTTACCTAAGGTGCAAACACCAAAGCAGAACGCCAAGCAACGTCGTCAACTCAGGTCGAAATAAAATGCCATCGCCTAGCCTCACAAAAGTGTACCCGATATTCACAGTAAATCGACCACTGCAACAAACACAAGAACAAACAACAATAGTTCATGTCCCCGAAGCTGAGGGAATGTTAAACCAGCAAAGAGAAACCGACCTTATGGAAAATAAGGACAACGCAAACAGAACAAAAGAGGAGACATCGCTGTCGGGGGCAGCATGATCTTCAATCAGTAGTCAAACCGACTCCAGAGATAAAAGAACACCCGAAGTCAAATTGAAACAGGACGACAGTATTAACGGCAGAACACTGCAACCAATTGGGGCAAGGGAGATTACTTCGCACCTTTGTTCAACCCAGGAGTGGAACTCAGCTGCTACACTGCACTTACCACTTAAATTGGGCACTGATCCTAGTACCTCTACCAAGCAAATCGAACAGCCAGTTCACACGCCCAGTCATGGTCCATTAAAAACACCAGGAGGGGAAATCCAACTAAACGATAACACATTCCAATCACTCAATGAAGCACAGAGTGCCCCTATTGGGTCAAGGACTGGCTCAACTGGGCACTTGGGTCTCTCGTTAAATTTTGATCAAGGCCCAGGGTGCCCTCCAGGCCACAGGTGTCAAGAGCCACTAATTCCTGATCTCCCTATTGTATCAACTCAGCACTCTACAATCGACTCTATTGAAAAACACTTGGAGCCAAAGCAGACAGACCAAGCAGGGCACTCTACCACCATTAACTTCCCCCCCGAATATGAATCAAAAGGACCTTTCGATATCCTGAACAGAGGGAATATTCTCCAACTTCTAAGTTCAATACCGGCACTGAAAGATGTAAGCTCTGGGGATTTGCTTTCAATAGAATTTATTAAGTTGGATAAAACGCAAAGAACGGAATCCACCAAAGCCACCTGGAGGACCATCCAAATAGCAAACAGAATCTGGGAAGAACAGGATATCTTTAAAACCTGGGGGATCCAAGCCACAAAGTTCTATAACACCGGATACCCATTCCCCTTACTCAATATAACAAGAGAAGGGAAAACCCGTAAAAACCCTAAAACCTTGTCCATACTTAGGGGAGCTCGAGGAAGGTCACCACAAAATGAACAGGTATCAAACATACAAATAAGCACAGCAGACAATAACGTAGCTGCCTCATCTCTTCTCAGTATCACCAGAACTATTAACATATTCGGTCACTTACACTGGCATGGAAAATTAACGAGGCATGGTGGAAACTCAAGTATAGCACCTATGAGGATATGTTCATGGAACATCAACGGGCAAAATAACAAGGTGGCTGACAGTGAGTTCCTTGGTTACATAAAAACATTCAACATTATTCT
Organism: Lissotriton helveticus; assembly: GCF_964261635.1. Taxonomy (NCBI): domain Eukaryota; kingdom Metazoa; phylum Chordata; class Amphibia; order Caudata; family Salamandridae; genus Lissotriton; species Lissotriton helveticus. The sequence continues at coordinate 1,244,563,815 of NC_136061.1, forward strand.
ATTGCAGGAAACATGGCAAGAGGAGCCTCTGCAAATAGAGGGATACACCTTTTCCACACCCCTGCATTAAGGAAAAGCAGCTACAGGCGGCCTGGCCACTTACATCAAAATATAAAAAATTCACAGTGCGAAGGAAGTATCTTCTTTATTCCCATCTGTAAATACCACAAGGATTCAAGTGGTCCTCTGTGGGAAAAAGGAGGAGGTTTTGCTGATCAATACATACATCAATCTGAAAAGGAAAAAACAGGACTCAAACACACTGATCGAGCACCTTTACCAATTGATGAGTATACACACTACTCCAAATCTTATTCTGTCAGGCGATTTTAACCAACATCTATTAGGTATCCCCCCAAATGAAGACACCCAAGCACAATCCTTCTATTGGAATATTCCAACTCAACAGTTCAGCCCTCATGGGAGAAAAGCAAAGGGTGTGCTGGAGTTGTTAAATGATCTAGAGAACATTGGCCTACGAGTGCTAAACGGCAGATTTGTGGATGATTCTCCCGCATCCGCCTCTTTCCTTTCTGGTCATACTACCTCCACAATTGACTACAACCTAGTGACTCTCTCATTTTTTCAATATATAAAAACCTACCATCTAGGAGACAAAGGAGACCGTGACCACCGGCCGCAGGAAATCTCACTTTATGCCACTCCGGACAAATCAATTCCAAACCCAGCTGGAATGCATGCATGCTACTCAATAAATCTTAAAAGAATTAAGTCGTCAATTGCAAATTCCAGGGAAGTACTCATGGAAGCAAAACAACAATTAAATGAGCTTAACCCCTTCCGCGCTAAGCGTTTTACCGCTGTGCGCTGAAGATTCGCAATTACCGCGTTACATGACGACAGGCGTACCTCATGACGAGCTGAGCTCGTCATGAGCGTGGAAGGGGTTAATCAAACTCCGGAAAATCACATTCATATCTGGGAAACTTTCACGGCCACATTTTCAAATTACTACTCATCTGTAGTCTTGCAGACTGTGCCTAACAATCAAACCTTAGCAGGGATGGCCACAAGTGCGCAAAGGGCGACTCTGAAAAGCATTAAAAAAGCTATCAATAAAACACTAAGGTCACTGAGGGAACAACCGGAGGACACGGCTCCACACCAACAGCTCTGCGAGAAAACGGCCGAGCTCAAGAAACTGAAATGGGACATAAGAAAATCACAAGAAAACGAACTTTGGGCTAAACTCCATCATGACTCCAAAGGGAATAACGGTGCACGATTCTGGGCAACAACAAACAAAATGTTACAACCGGCACATGGTGGTCTAACATCACACATAACAGAAAACAACTGGACATCCTTCTTAGAACACCACTTTAATCAACAGCTTCTTGGATCAAACACTAGCATGGACAAACAACCCGTATTTCAATCTTATACCACGACGACAGGAAAGGCAACATTTTTTGTGATCGTTGCTGACCAGATCAGAGAGCAAATACGTAAAGGGAGGAAAGACGGTGTACCTGGTCAGAACGGGACCACGACAGCTCTTTTCAAGCAAGCCCAGAATATTGGTCAAAATCCCTAGTTCCCATCTTCTGCGCAGTCAGGCAAATGGGGTGGATGCCCGCATCATGGAAGGGCTCCATTATATCACCAATCTATAAGGCGGGGGACAAAACACTACCAAAAAACTACAGCCTAATTGCACTACTGAATGTAGTAGCAAAGTATTATGCAGGGAACTTACTAATCGAATTACAGGAATGGGCAACAGAGCAAAATATTACCCCCCTCAGCCAAACAGGGGGACACTGGAACAACTACAAACCTCTTAGCTATGTCACTACTCATAGCTAAAGCGATTTTCAGCAATCGTACTCTTCACTTCTACTTTGTGGATTTTAAGGTGGCGTTCGACAACGTTAACCGAGCTAACCTTTGGATGAAGTTATCCCACTGGGGGATTCCTTCGTCCCTCTTGAACTCTCTAATAGAATTACATTCCAGTACGTGGGTACAGGTCAAGCTCGGCAACGGTTCTCATCTGTCGAGGTGCATTCAACAGGGGTGCGTTTTCGCACCTTTTCTCTTCAACCTTTACACTGCGGATCTGATAACAGCACTTACTGCTTGCAATGCGCATGCTCTCCGAATAGGAAGAAAAAACACTTCCAGTATGTCTTATGCGGACGATGTCGTTTTAACCAGTCATACTCAAGTTGGTCTACAACGGCTACTCAACATACTTCATAGATATGCCGACGAGAATTATCTGGAAGTCAACATCGAAAAAACCAAGACTCTGACAATAAATGGCAAACTGTCCCATTCTTGGTCACTAGGTAAAATTGCACTCACCAACTGTGAGGTGTATAAATACCTAGGAGTTATGATCGACAAGGGGGGGGGGGTCACTTCAGGAATCGGCTCAAAGCACTTAAAAGGAAGGGAATGGTGGTTGCGATCACGCTAAGACAACTTAAAACAAAACGTACTGGTCCAACATTCGCTCCACTTCTCCGCGTTGTGGAAGCAGAAATTTCATCATCAATTACATATGGCAGTGAGGTTTTGAGAGGCAGGGATTCTCGATTACTGGACACCATTTTGACAAAAGCATACAGAGTAATGTTAAATTTACCGCCTTATGTGTCGCCAGCACAGATTTGGCTCGAGCTTGGTCTAACGAAGCAACTCCTCGCAAGGCGAGGCTCATACATCAAGTGCTGGCACGAAATTAAGAACTCCGCCGCAAACACATTGAATCACCAGCTCTGGCAGGAACTGTGCAGCCCCCCTACCTCACTGGCCAAAGCTTACTTGGAGGAATCGCTCGTCATAACGGGATTGGCCAACCTATGGGAAATCCCAACAACGCATTTGCACTTTAAACGCATCACTAATAAGGTTGTTAAGAAACTCTCCTTTATAGAAGACAAAGCCCCATGTGCACACAGGAGCCACGAATGGATGACTTTATCCAATTATAAATCATTTGGATCACAGGCATACTTTGTAATAGGGTATTCAAGGAAGTCTAAAGAAGCCTTTTTAAAGCATAGGCTAGTAATCCTGCCATCCATCCCACATCTTCCACCACGGCTAAGAAAGAACTACGGAAACGTATGCCAGCTATGTGGGGCTGGAAAGGAAGACATCGAACACATAATATGCTCCTGTGTCAAGCTTAAAAGGAAAGGGTTGACCAGCTAAAAACTAACTTTAACGACCGAGGCATACGCACATGGAGACAAGCAGTACTTGCATGCTTCAATCCACTGGATTCACAACTGAATGGGAAGCTTGTCAAGTTTTTAGTTCTAATAGCATCCAATCAAAATATGCTTGTTACGGTGGCTAAGATGGCGGCTCGGTAGGACGTGCTCCGCGGTGGCTCCCTAGACCCGACCTCCCGACAGGGATTTCAGCGGGCCGTAGCCGAGGCTCGAAGAAGGGGAGAGGCGCCGCTGAGCAGAGACGACCCGCTGCCGCTGGTGGGCGCGAAAACAGTGATCCGAGCCCCGGCGGACAACGGCCCGGGGGGCCTCCCACGGCGCTCCCGACTCAAGAGCTGAGGAGTGGAGGGATCCCACGGCGACCGCTGCGACCTGGGAGCGGTTTTTGGCCGCAGCCGACGGTGAGTCCGGCGGATCCGAGGCGGACAGAGGGGTGCCGGGTCCGCCGGCTCCCCACACTACGCGAGGCCCCGGCTTGGGCCTGGTAGCGGAGGACGCGGCCTAGCCTTCTTGACGGCCGGAACGGCCGACGAGCAATACAGTGAGAGGCCCGGGCGGCAGCAGCAACAGCCTATCAGCGTACCGGCGGGGGGACAGGAGGGTGGACACCCCCGCCACAAGCAAGAGTTAACGTGGCCCAGGTAGAGGGCTGAAGACCCCGGGCAGCAGTGGGGCCTTGGCGCATGGGGCGTGAACAGTAAGCGGCCAGGGAGACCGGGGGCCCCTACCTCTAACAAGCGAGGAGCGCCCCTCGAAAGGTGTCCCCACGTGGCCCCACACAGCGTGACCTCGCCCGCTGCAGCGCCTGGCACCCCACAAGGGAGCTGCACAAAGGAGCAAGAGGGGGACGGAGGCCCCTGGGAGGAGGAGTAAGAGAGCGGACAGCCGGCCGGGCCGAAGGAGACCGGGGCCACAGCTGGCAGCGGAGTACTCGGCTCAACCCAGGGCATAGGGGCACCCGGAGCCAGGGGAGTGTGACGCAGAGGTCCCGACCGGGGACACACGAGGCAACCGGCCAGGCCGCAGCGGGGCCTGAGGGAAGGCCTCAAGGAGGCGACGAACCGCAGGGGCGGCGAGCCCTTGGGGGTGTCGGCCCGGGCGGGTCGGCGGAGGCCCGGGACTCGACCGAGTGCGCCACAGCCCGCACAGCCCATAGGTGGCGGCTGCAACGCGAGGGCCTTCGGCCGCGGCACAGAGGGCACGGAGACGGTCAGGGCGCGGAGCCGAGGCGCTGGGTGAGCACAGACCGCCCCCACCCCCCCAACCGGCTCAGACACGCCGAGGAATTCTGCTGTCCTGCCAGGGATTGCGACCCAACTGGGGCCTCCAGCCGGGACTAGGAGCACTATGGCGTCCAACAACCGCAAAGGGAACCGCAACATCTCAGAAATGCTGACCAAGGGACCCTCTAAGGGCGACAAAAGCCCGGACAAGCCGGCCCCGGTGCCCCCCCCAAGGGAAGGACCACACAGAAGGTGAGACTCCGGCGACCAAGGCATTCATGGAGGCCCTCTTCACCTCCCTTAAGGAGGACATCCAAACCTTCAGGCAGGAAATGACCGGGGAGTATAAAGAACTCAGGCGAGATGTCGACGAATTGGGGGAGAGAGTGGCTGCCAACGAGCTCTCAGGTCAAGCCAGAAGTGAAGAAATAGAACTCCTCCGGCAGGAGATCGTTCGCCTCCACGACCAGCAGACTGACCTCCAGTCCCATACGGAGGACCTGGAGAACCGCTCCAGACGAAATAACATCCGCGTCCGGAACGTGCCACCCAGGGCAGAGGGAGACGACGTGGCAGGGTACCTACAAGCGCTCTTCCGGATGGTGCTAGGCAAGGACGATGACTTTGTGATCCGCATTGACAGAGCCCATCGGGTGGGCCTGGCCCGCCGGACCCAGGGCCCCCCACCGGATATCTTGGCCTTCCTGCCGGACTATCCCCTAAAGGAGCGCATACTGAAGGCGGCACGTCTCAAGCAGCCCCTTCGTTTCCAAGACCATGATGTGGAACTTTTCCAGGACTTGTCGGTGATTACCCTACAGAAACGGAGGTCATTTAGGGTTGCCACCGCCTTCCTACGCAAGGAGGGGGTCCCCTACTCCTGGGGGCACCCTTTCCGTCTCATCTTTAAGTGGAACGGCGCCCTGCACCAGCTGCGATCCTTGCGCGACACCTGTGCAGTATTGGACATCCCACACGAGGAGCTGCTACAGGACAATATGGACGGGGGGCGGTCTTCTGGGACTGTGTCTGGCTCCCCTCGGACGGCGGGGGACGGCTGGCAGAAAGTGCGTCGAGGCAGGCAGCAGAAGAAGACTCCTAAGCCTAACCCCGAAACAATGGCCCAGGAAAAGGCCGCAGCGATCCAAGTAGTATCCAAAGACACTGGCGCCGACTCATGAGACGAGTACAGCGATGGTCGCCAACAGCTAAGTTTTGACTCCTGGTCGGGTGGGGTCGGGGGGGCCGAGAGCCGCCGCTGCCACAAACCCTTACATTGACTCCTTTACTACAGGCCTAGACTGTCAAATGATTGGCCTGGGACTATGTTCACCTGTTGGGGGGGGGGGACGAGGGCACAGGTTGAGGGGGGAGTTGGGGTTAGGGTGGGCGCGGGGGGGGGAACTCGGTGTGTTCAATTCGAATCAAAGACAGGCGTCCTAGGGAGAGGTGGCTCGGGGCTAAGTCTAGTGCAGGCAAAATGCTCACACTCCCATGGCAGTTGACAGCATTCGTATCCTCTCCCTTAATGTGAAGGGACTTAATAATCCTATCAAAAGGAGGGCAGTTCTCTCATTCCTCGAACGCTCTGAGGCGGACATTTGTCTGTTACAAGAGACTCACCTGTTAGCAAAAGACTGGCACCGCATGAAAGCCAGAGCCTTCCCTCATCAATTTTACTCCACGACCACTGAGAAGAAAGCGGGGGTAGCTATACTGGTAGCCAGGCACTTTAGAGGGCGGGTGGGGAGCAAGGTGGCTGAGATCAAGGGCAGACTCCTAGCGCACACAGTTCATATAGGCCCTTCTTTCTTCACACTAGGCTCTCTCTACGCACCCAACACTAAACAGGAGGCCTTTTTGAGGGGGGCGCTGTCCGAGGCGCTGTCGGGAGACGTGAGGCTTGTTCTGGTAGGAGGGGACTTAAATCTGGTCATGGACAATGAGATGGATAGGTCCGGGAAGAGGTTTGGGGACACGGGGGCACTCTCGGCGACGGGGAGGCAGTGTCTGAGAGACAGGGGGCTGATTGACATCTGACGGGAATTGCATCATACCGCCCCGGGATACACCTTTTATTCACATGTGCACCACACATACGCCAGGATAGACCACTTTCTGGGCTCTACCGACATGATCCCCATGACTCAGGACATAGACGTTACACCAGCGGCGCTTTCAGACCACGAAGCGGTAGTCCTCCAACTGACGGTCCCGCGCACACCTCCACACAGGGGCAGGTGGCAACTCAGAGAAAGCCTGCTCTCCCGCAAGGGGGTGGTACAACAACTGTCCCAAAGCATCGCCAGTTACTTAGATCAAAACGACACCGGGGAGGTGGCCCAGGCGACACTGTGGGGGCGCTCAAGGCGGTCATTAGGGGCGACATCATGGCAATCGCGGCAGCGGATAATAAGGATCGAAAGGAACGGAGGCGGGAATTAGAGACGCAGGTGCTGGAGCTGGAGCGGGTTCACTGCCGGACGGGCGCCCCCCCGGATCTGGCGCAAATTGAAAGCGGCCAGGGCACAACTGGCAAGTCTGGACTTGGACAGGGCAGAATATGCGGCGCTCCGCCTCCGCCACACGTACTATGTAGGGGGGGGATAAAACTGGTCGCCTGCTAGCCAGCAAGCTTAAGGCTAAAATGGTCCGCTCCCAGATCCCCGTTATACGCGGAGACGACGGCGACGAAGTCCGAGAGGATGACCGCATAGCGGAGGCATTTCGAGCCTTCTATGCAAGGCTCTATGCTGCGGACCCGGCTCTGGGGGAGGAGGCGGGAAGGGCCTACTTGGAGACCATAGAGGTCACAGCTCTCAGTGAAACGAAGGCCAGTGCGTTGGACGCCCCTTTCCGCCTGGAGGAAGTCATATCGACTCAAGCCCCTGAAAGCCCCGGGCCCAGATGGCTTCTCCGCGGGCTTTTACAAGTCCTTTTGCCCTCTCTTGGCGCCGGTCCTTACCAAACTGTTTAACTCTTTCGGAGGCCCGGGCTCGATCCCGAAGGAGATGCTAGAGGCAGAGGTCATTGTCCTGCCAAAACCGGGCAAGGACCCTTCGCGATGTGCGGCGTACCGGCCGATATCGCTCCTCAATCTCGACCTCAAGCTCTTCACGGGCATTTTGGCCTCCTGTCTGGGCCCCTGCCTGCCAGGCATAATCGAACCGGACCAGGCGGGCTTCGTCCCCTCCCGGCAGTGCGCGGACAACACCAAACGCATAATGCATGTCATAGACAAAGCTAACTTCAACGCCTCTGATGCAGCACTGCTTTCGGTCGACGCCGAGAAGGCGTTCGACAGGGTGGACTGGAGATTCTTAGACCACACGCTGACGAAATTCGAGGGTCTCCTTACCGGCCTTCCTGTCAGAAATGAATGAGTTCGGGGCAGTATCGGGCTTCAAAATGAATGTACAGAAGTCCGTTGTCCTCCCGCTGGGTAGCAATGCCCGGCCGGCTAACAGAGAATCGCTGCGCATAGGGGGTCTCGAGGTCAGCTCCACAATACAGTACCTGGGGATAGACCTGACGCCAGCGACTGCCCAGACGGTTGACCTTAACTACACTAAACTCTTGTCACGCGTCCAGGGGGACATAGCGAGATGGAAACAGCAGCCGTTCTCGTGGCTGGGACGGGTGGCTGCCATCAAAATGTCCCTTCTGCCCAAGATCCTCTACCTGTTCCAGACTATCCCGGTCACCCCCCCCATTGGGGATGCTGAAGAAACTGCAGGACATCCTAAACCACTATGTGTGGGCTAACAAGAGGTCCAGGCTGCGGCGCGACTTGGTCACGAGGGTGACGGCTGAGGGGGGCTTAGGCGTCCCAGACTTGCGGCGTTACTTTCAGGCAGCACAGCTTAGGTTCCTTCTGGAGTGGTCCAGGCCGACTTCAGAAAAGCATTGGTTATTTCAGGACAGGGCCATGGCGGGCCTGCCCCTTTGGAAGGTCCCCTTTCTGGCACGACCCGACAGACCGACATACCTCAAGAAATCCCCTATCACCAGGACTCTTCTACAAGTGTGGGACGCTACTGCGGTCCCGAAGGGCCTGACGACTTTTCCCTCCCCTATGACACCTCTGTTAGATAACCCGGCGTTCCCCCCGGGCAGACCGCCGGGCTCGTTCCCCCAGTGGCGACAGTCTGAGTGCCGCTCCGCAGGCCACTTGTTTGATACAGAGGGCTTTTTGACATGGGACACAGTGACAGCGGACTACACACTTGATAAGCCGCACCGCTACCAGTACTTCCAATTTAGGCATTGGCTGACGCACCCCGACGTGGCGCCTCTGGCCGGTCGTCCTCTCACCGCCTACGAGAGGTGGATCATGACTAAAACATCGGACTCGCGGTCCATCACAGAACTATATCTAATGCTGTCCCCACCTCCCCCCACGGAGAGATCCGCGGGCAGAAACGCTGGGAGAAGGAACTAGGGCGAGCTCTCTCTGACAAAGAATGGCATGACATCTATTACCGGGCTCACCACACGGCCAGAAACACAGCTAGCAAAGAGGCGGCAGTGAAGATCGCCTATTATTGGCATTTGACACCGGAACGCCTACACCAGGGGAACCCGAGCAAAGACCCCAAATGCTGGAGAGGGTGTGGACATACGGGGACCATGCTACACATTCTGTGGGAGTGCACCGACGTACAGGAATATTGGGAGGTAGTGCTTAAGGACATAGATACCCACTTCGACACCGACATTCCCCGCTTCCCTGCTTATGCGATCCTGGGGCTCCCCAACAGACTGATGTTCCCACTCAAATCAATACGGGGGAAACAGATGGGATTGGCGATGGGGGCAGTGACCCAACACATCCTGTCATTATGGGGGACCACAAGAAAGCCCACTCACACTGGGTGGCTACACAGATTATGGTATATCATGGGGATGGAAAGGATACAAGCCTCGCTCACGCAGACATCAGAAACGTTTAGAGAAGTATGGCAGCCACTCATCTCCTTGCTTTCCCAGGAATTCACGGAGCTCACCTGTCCGAAGTATCTCAGGGTTCTGAAACTGGCGGAGGGGTTCCGCGACGAGACGACCAGAGCAGAACATAAGGTTTAGCCTGAACCCCAAATTGTCACTCCTATGCGATACAAGGGACACACCGAGTGGGGGGGGGGGAGGGTTGGTAGGGGCCGAGGGTAGGATACAGTTGGGATAAGTTGGGGTGGGTGGGGTTTCTAAGGGGGTTGGTGGAAAAGAGTTCTTGCGGACAATGCGGGGTTCATCTACCATCATACGAGCATACATGGACACCTGGTTACCCCTCGTTAAACAGATGGACGGTTGAGAAATGTAACTCCCTTGGGGCGGGTGCTGTTGCTTTGCTCATTTCGCTCATGTATGTATGGTATCGCTTTGTGGAACTCAATAAAATACATTTGATCAAAAAAAAAATATGCTTGTTACTACAACTAGCATATAATTCCTCACAGGCCTCCAGCAAAAAGACTCATTCTGCACTTTTTACTTACGCACGTGTGCACTGATACCTAAAAACCTTTTTAACAGAGCATTGATTGAAAAGCCTTTTCATCAAAACGTTTTATCTGAATGTATTTTGTAATGGTTTTAATTAAACAAAAAACAATAAATTGTACTTACTTAGTAGTGGCTTCACACTATGTTTGACTCCACATTACAAAGTCAGTGACCCATCTGATTGATTCTTGCCTGGTGGAGTATGGAGGAAAACCTGCTCAGAGGGATGTCCTTCTAACTTTCTCCAGCCATGACCATGGGAGTGACTTATACCCCCACTTTCGGGTGCCGGGTTCACCTGGAGGAACTGGAGTTCAGAGACCTCAGGTATCCAACAGAGCACAACTTTCACATCAATCTGCTCAAACTGAGGCCAATTTGCCTAGTCCTAAAGGCATTTCTCCCTTAGCTTTGCTGTCAGCCAGTCCAGACCTTGACAGACAACACAATGTTCTATATCAAAAAGCAGGGGTTAGTGGGGTCCCAATCTCTCTCTGGAAGCGCTGAGTTTCTCGTCTTGGGTGCACCAACGTGGCATCTGGATGGTGGGGAATCAAGTAGCCGGCTCTATGGACACCAGGGTCGACAACCAATGTCATCTTGCTGACTACGAGTGAAATGTCTCCCCAGCAGTAGTGAAGAGCATCATCGATCAATGTGCCATACACAACGTGGATCTCCTTCCACTTGTTCCAATTCACGTTGCCCAAAATTCTGTGCTCTTCTGTGTCTGGCACAAGGAGCTTTGAGGGACGCTTTGGTTGAAGTGGAATTTTCCTCGTCCATCCACCTTGAATACTCAGGTTCTGAGGTAGATCAGCTAAGTCCAGGCCCAAGTCATTTAGGTGTCTGTGGATTAGCTTGGAAAATGTGCTACTCACACGTTTTGTACCTCTACTCTAGTCCCCTGCTCTGTTTTTGTCTCAGGGTTGCTCTTCTTTCCAAATAACAGTGACCCGCCCTCCACTTGACTCTCCAGAGCAGCCAACTTTATGGGTGGAGACTGAGTGGAGACAACTGACAGTTTTTTAGATGTGAGGTGGATGTAATCTTATCTGCCCGTAGACCTTTACTCAGTCTATTTACTTCGGGAGGTGTCGTAGGTTTGCCATTTGTTGCGCAGACCAGCAGATTGACTCCTTGAAACCACAATTGTCTGACATTCTGAAATTTGCACTTTCTTTGGCCCAAGAAGGATGTGCCATGGGTACAGCAAAGGGCTATCTACAGCCTTGTTGACTTTCCGCTGCTTCCCGGACCAACTGTCCATATTCAAGTCTCCCACACTTACATAGTTGTTCCTTACATCTCCTGACTCGCAAGATGATTTTTCATGTTGTGATTAGGTTGGCCAGGCCTGTCAGTAAGTTGCAAGCACTGAACATTAGGGCCTCCTGTTACTACTTTCTACACCAACAAGCTTGTACTCTGAACCTCAACGTTTTTCCTTCATAGAGTGGTGACCCCTTCTGTCTGGGTCAGTCGGGCACACTCCCTCCTCCCCCCCCCCCCCTTCCCTCTTCATTCCACAAAGTGATAGGTTCTCTAAACTTTCTAGAAAATCAGAGGTTGGTTTCTTTAAGACTCTCGGCAATGAAGACCCAGCCAATAGGCCAACTCAAATTTTAAAAATAAATAGTTGTACTATAACCATTCCAGAGCCCAGTGAGCTTTATTGGAGTGATATGTGTTTCTGATAATGACCAATCACAGGAAGTTTTACAGAGAAATTAGTGTAACTTCCAAACCCTCTTTCATTGGGGGAATAACCCACTCAAGAGCACTAGAAAATGAAGGACACATTGTAAAGAATTATTTTTAATTAAATTCTTAGTCTAGTGCAATTGATATGAATAGCAACCACAATGAAGACAAATACAATTGCAGCAGCAACATTTTCCAAAAGTGTAAATAAGAAGAACCACTCCAACTTGATTGCTATTATAAGCCTATAGCAAGACTATCCTCGTTCTACTTCTAAGCGTTAATCTAATTCTAGCATATCAGAAAATAAAACCTAGTTTGAATTTCAGAGATGGTACACACCCGTTTGAACAAAGGAGCTTTATGTTGAGTGAAATAGTAAGGTTTGCTATTCTCATCCCATGAAGCCAGCTGCACTGATAAATCAGCGAGCAAAGGCTTAGGGGCCTGCTGTCCCAGTAGAATTCAGTTGGCACTGGAAATAGGATTCTGTACGAAGTGTCCCAGTGTTGCCTGGTGTGAAGATTCCTCTCTACCCTTCACTCGGTGTGCTCGACTTTTATAATATAATTTCCTTGTTGTTAGGAGCTCTTAGGAAAAACAATTAACAGAAAGTGGCCTGATGTCCCATCAAATATTTCAGTTCTACATGACTTGCGTTCTCTTGAACAGCAACAATTAACAAGACACACAGTTGACAAGCTTCTAAAAACTCTTAGAAATCAATAACAACTTAATGTAAATTGAAGCAGCCAGCTGTTAGATTAAATACTGTAAATCTATTCATGCAAGCTTGATCATCACATCACTGAACATAATAATATAATCTAAATATGCATCATATGTATCGCACCTATTCAACATTTACTAATAGTATTCACTTTTGAGTGATGAGCACATGCAACTCAAGCAAAGCAATGCCCAGAATGCAGAAGACATCATTTTCATACCAGAAGGAGGCGGAGAGACTGCATAGGATGGATTAGAAGAGGGCGATCAGTTTTTATATCAACTGCACAAAGGAAGTTTGGTTGGATGACCACCTCTTCATTGGTTATGTAGGTACCCGGAATGGGAAGGCAGTGCAAAAAGGGAATTATCTAGATGGACCATCCTGTGTACAGATTAGCTATGCGATGACCAAGAAGGAGCCCCTGGATGGCATTAGGACAGGCTCTGCAAGAACCAAAGCTTCAATATCTGCTCTGGCCATGGGAGGGCATATAGTCGACATTTGTAAAGATGCCATCTGGTCATCCAGTCACATCTTTGTCAAGCATTATTGTCTGGATTCAGAGTTGAAGATGGACAGGCATTTTGCCTGATCTATGTTGCAGGATTTCCTGTTGTAACCACCGATCAAGCCCTCCATCCACGTTATTGTGTAGAAATGTATTCAAGAGATGTTGACTCAGTAGTTAGAAGTATCCATCAGAAGAAAAAGTTACTTACGTTGAAGATTCCTCACAGAACTCACAACCGCCCTCCTGTTTTGATGGATGGTTATGGGCCTCTATAATTGGATCCAACTTCTGATGTTGTTGCTCTACATTTCACAGTCTCAAGTCATTCCCATCCTGCTGCTTCGACGTCGCTAAAAAATGGAGGGGAAACTAATATTGTCTTGACAGGCACATAGATGGCACTTCCGCCATCAATGCGAAGCCTGCACCCTCAACCTTCATGGGAGAGCAATGGAAGCAAGTTTTGTCGAACCAGACTAGCGCTTGGAGGGATGCTTAATAGGTGCAAACTTTTCAGGTAGAGAGAGTATCCACCAAAAACGTTGTCAGCAAAGGTAGGTAGCATTTTCTTCTGACTCAAAGAGGGAAAGTCCTTGTTAAATACAATGTGATTGTGACTCCCACATGCAGGACTGTATGAGTGTGAGAAAGGTGGGTGTTGGGTGTTGTTGACAACAACACCCAACACCCACCTTTCTCACACTCATACAGTCCTGCATGTGGGAGATCACAAATTCCACCCCACCCCTTGTATTAAGCGGCAAGTCAGCAGCATAGGGAGAGGTGGCTGGGGGTGGAGGGTCACAGCAGTGTAGCGGTGGGAGGGGGAGGACCAGGGTTTCCGCCATTCAGCGCTGTCCAAGCACGGATGGACACAGACGGGTTTGCCTTTGGCATGTCTTCAGTGCACCAGTGGAATTCCCTCTGAGCGTCCGCGCAGCGGCCGCCATTAGGTAGGTCCTGGGATGCAGGAGGAGTGATTCCACTTCCTGTGCAGATGGATGATGAGAAATCCAGCGATGTCACTTGCTGTACAACTGGATAATGCAAAATCCAGTAATGCACTTCATGTGCAAATGGATGATTGTAAATCCTGTGATGTCACACACTTTGCAGATGGATGATGAAAATGGGTCCTCCTGCTTGGCTCTTTTTTTTAAGACAATTTTGGCGGGAAACCAGTCATTTAACTTCTTCTGCAGACAGATGATAGGAAATCCAGTGATTTTTTAAATTAATTTAAAATTTCATTTTATTGAAGTTTGAAATACAGTTGCCCAGAAAAAGCAAACAGTATTGTAAATCGTACTGGGAGAGAGCATACACTGATCAGCTGACGCAGGCAAATCAATAATATAGACAATTACTTTACGAAGAAAAATAAGTCAACAAAGAATAATCCTAACAGTTATTAAGAAAAAAGACAGGAAAAAAAGAGGGGGACAGCCACTAAAAAGGTAGTGAGTAAAGAAGATTCTTGCAGTAGTATCTCCATTGCCTCAATAAGAGGCCTCGACTAAGGTGTGGTGTGCAGCAACTCAGACTTCCAATGTCTGAAGGCACCTAATGTAGAAGCAAAATCAACTGCTAATCCGCAGCTTTTACATCAGGAGTAGTGTTCTCCACTGTCCCCCCAGCTCGCAGTCTTAAGTATGATTCCAAGGGGGACCAAATATCTTTAGGACGTGATCGGACCGGTATCAAGTCCCAGTAAGTGGTTAGATGATCCTGGCAGTACGCTGTATCTTTAAGCCAGTCGGCAGTGACCCAGTGGATTACCACTCATCGTGTGCCCAACTGGAGCAGGAGGGCAGTCAGCTTCCGCAGGTACGGAGGGACCTCCTTAACATAGCCCAGAACTTCTACCTGGGAGTTAGCTCAAGCCGCAAGCCTGTGATCTCATTAATAGCCTCCAAGACAAAATGCCAGAAACGACCCACTCCCGAGCAATCCCAATATAAGAGAAGAAAACACTGTGCTGAGCATCTAACGCAGCGGGCATCTTCTAGAAGACCCAGTCTATGCAGCCGTTTTGAAGATGCGATAAAGCCAGTTTAGATACTTAAAGTAAACCAAGCGTAGCCAGTAGTTGGGCGATAATGCCAGAGCCTGGGTGCAACAGAAGTGCCACTGATCCCTTGGAATGGGAACTGCTAAAGCATCTGCCCACACCTTGTGAGCACCAGGGACCTACATCCGTGCCGTCTCATGCATTCCAACATATAGCCTGGTAATGAGCCAGCGCAGGGAGTGGTTCACAAGAAGAGCCTCAAGCACCTGAAACTTGGGGGACGCTGTAGGATATGAAGCATGAAGACCTCGTACAACTGCTCACAGCTGGTAGTATGTAAGCCTATCTAGTATGTTGATGTCATGGCCCTTTGATGCGATGAAGGAGCCATCAGGGTATTTGGCCCCCCTTAATAATGACTTGCAACCTGCGTAATCTATTGCACATGCCGGTTTCCTGGGTGATGGACAGGGCGGCGTGGCCGATCAGAGAGATTGAGAGGGCAAAAAGATTATCTAGTCTAGCTCGCTTCAGCATCTCTCTCCATGCCCACACATGCAGCCAACCATGTCAAGTACTGCCCTTGGCTGCTGCGGGTTCTAGTACATTGCCATCCGGAGGGACACTGGGTAGCATAATCATGTTCAGGTGCTGTATGAGCCAGAAATTGTGTGGGGTATAGCCAGTAGAACGCAACCTTTGCCGACGCACTGTAGTAGTGGAGATCCATATACAGCGCACCCAGACCACCCTGCTCAAACAGGTGTGTAAGTACTTCCCATGAAATCCTTGGTTGTCGCATTGCCCATGAAATTGCCACCATGTGCGATTGGAGTTGTTACAGAAAACACATGGAGAGTGGTAGCGGAAGATTTATAAACAAATTGAGGAATTTGGGCAATATTATCATCAGTGCATGTCCGAGTGCGCATGCTGATCAGAGTTCCCCAGACGGAGATTTACCCCTTATTGCTCCCGACCAATCATCAAGAGCCATATGTACTACTGTTATCATTACCATCCAGGTGCATCAGTTGTCACTATGACCCCTAATATACTGGATACTGCTTCGCCGCATGATTTTGGAGCATGACTCTATACAGGAGGAATTCACCCACATGTACCTGTTGCTGGTGCCAATTAAGATTTAGGGTCACTAAATCAAGAAAAAGAGGAACATAATAGAACGATATGTGTTTTTTGATTAAAGGCAGAATCTGGGGAGATTGCAGAGGGAAATTTAGATTTCCTAAATGGGTATAATGAAGAGGAGCACAAGTGTTTTTTTTTTTTAATAACACGTCTTAGGGGCCGATTACGATGTCGTTAGGCAGGGCTCCGGATGGGATTCAGATCCCTTGTTTCCGACCGAAATGGTCACCTTTCCGGATGACTGAGTACGAAGCAAGGAAGCTGTTCGGGCTGTCCGAATCAGTTCCGAATGGGATTTAGCCAGCCTGAGTCATTCAGATCCGAATCGCACAGCCCAATGGAGATGTTTTCGGAACAATCGAGTACGATGACTAATTCGGACAGCCATTCCGAATCGGTTTGACCGAGACAAAACAACTTTCAGAAACTGTCTTTGGGGGACCGTCGTGGGCCCCCATTCACCCAGAGGCAACCAAATGTGGCCGGTGGGAGTACCCAAGGGACCCCTCTTCCTAACCATGCACAATGTGGCAGGCACCATGGGGTACCCGCCACAGGGTTCAAGGTTTTCCCCACCCACCCCTTCTTCCAATGGGAGCCTGTGTTCTAGTTCGGGACACAGGCTCCCATTGAAGTCAATGCGAGTCTGATCGAACCAAGTCCGTAAACATCCAGTCACATCGTAATCAGTCGGTAGGACCCCCCGAATACGAATCACTCATAAAGCATTCCTAACCCGATTCGGAGGGAATGCTTTCATTGTAATCGGACCCTAAGTCTTGCTCCCATGCAACATGTAGCGCTGCAAAATTGGCTGGTGTGTTGTATACTAGGGAGCAATAAATTTGGGATATATTATGGGCGCCTAATTCCCCAGGAGCAGCTTGGCCTCTAAGGGGTTTGACTTGGGGAGATCCTCTAGTTTTGCAATGTATGGAGTGAGGGCGTCTCAGCTACAAGTAACAGAAAAATTAGCTACAATGTAAAGCGTATTCACATTTCAAACTCTGATATGATTTGAGTGCTTTGCTGTCCATCAGGTCTCCCAGAGTGGATATCCCAATGATGTTCTATTTATGAAACCCTTCTAGAGCCACCACTTGGCGACGTGCAGTTCCCTTCCACACTGGCATCTGACCTGTGAGTCTTTTGTCCCAGCCCATGGCTTTTAAGGCAGCTCTCCAAGTCTGGAGAACTACCATTGTAGCTGTGGCCAGGCATGTGCATCAGTTCAGGCCTCACCGCAGCAGCACCAGCCCAAGTGGACACCAGGCCTGTTGCTCCTTGCGCCACAGACCCCAGCGCAGGCCACCACCGGATCACAGGGACAACTATTGGGTCGTCTCTTCTCCCGGGGGGCCGCATGAGCCAACCAGCGGCCCAGGTAGGCAGGATGTAGAAAGATTACTTAAATATGATTTGGGTACTTTGAAGTATGGACAGATAAGCAGCGTAGAACAAATAAATAGGAGCCAATCTTTAAGATTGCGAGAACTATATTCCACATCACTCTAAGACTCGCTAAAGATCCTGAACAAATTAATCGAAAAAAAAGACGCATATAATATATTAAAGACCCTGGATAATAAATACTTCATAATATATAGAGAAACGCCTATATAAGAACAAGATGGACCCTACTTTATATAAGAATGGGATCCCCTATATATACAGGCACTTATAAAGGGCCAAACGATATAATAAAGATCTGGAACATAAAGCACTTTACAGTGGTATACAACCTTTAACACGCATTTTTTACCACGCAATACCATTACCACGCATCTATTACAACGTAAATACTTTTACCACGCATACTTTTACCACGCAAGTACTTTTACAACGCATATACTTTTACAACGCATTATATATATAAATCTGTTAAATGTTAAATAAGGAATTAATATTACTTTTGTTTTAGGTTTAAAAATAATACTAGAGTATTTTTTTTATTATTTTGTTTGCTAATTTGATAATTTATTAATTAATTATTTAAATTAGTACTAGAGTATTATTTGTTGTTAATGTTTTTTTATTAATTTGGTAAAATATTAATTATTTATTTAAATTATTACTAGAGTATTATTTGTATATTTTTAATAATAGTAGTAATGTTAATTAATAAAAAAATAATATTTATATATTGTAGTTGTTTAAAAATAGAGAATTAGGTAATTTATGTAATTGAAGTATTTTTTAAGAATTATTTTATATTATATAATATTTTATATTATATAACAAATAATTAAATAATATATTATATTACGTAAATAATAATTAAATAAAATTAAATGTAAATACTTGTTAATATTGTTTTTTTAATGAATTTGGTAAAATATTATTTGTTTATTTAAATTATTACTAGAGTATTATTTGTATATTTTTAATAATAGTAGTAATGTTTATTAATAAACAATTAATATTTATTTATTGTAGTTGTTTAAAAATAGAGAATTAGGTAATTTATGTAATTGAAGTAATTTTAAAAAAAATATTTTATATTATATAATATTTTATATTATATAAATAATAATTAAATAATATATTATATTACAAAAATAATAACTAAATAAAATTAAATGTTAATATTAATAAATATTATTTTTAGAGTAATTAAATATTATAAATTATTTTTACAGTAATTAATTATTATAATATATTATGTGGATAAGATTTATTTTTATGTAAATTGGTTATTTTGCATTTAATACAATTTATATAAATATTAGTTTGAAAAAATAATTATATATAGATATACATGAATTAGGATCAAATAAGTAAAAAATTCTTAAATACACGTTTTTAAAGTTTTGATTTATTAAGATAACAATAATGAAACATTTAGTTCCTACGGTTTTACATTGAATCAAATGGCAAATGTTGTCCTTCTTTTATTTTTATGACAGATGCTATGAGTCCCGCGGTACATAAAAAGGATGATAAAAAGAAGATGAAAGAAGATTGAAAAAAAGGAAAAGGAATTAGAAAACAGGTAAGGAGATAAAACGATTAATTAATCATATAAATACAATACTTTAGAAGTAATGCATGAAAAAATGAATCAAATAAACCAATTATAACTTTGTTGAAAAAAATTATTTTTCAATATAAATATATCCCAAAAAAGATTAGATTTTTATTATTTTAATACATATTTTTACAAATTTTTAATTTTAGTGAAACATTTTTAAATAAATCAAATTACTTTTATTAAATCATAATAAATTAAATAGTCCCTTTTTAATTGTTGCAGCTTTCAATTACGTAACGATGTAAACGTGAACGTAAGCGGCCATTTTGAAGAGTATCCAAGGAGGAAGCAGCTGGAAGCTGATCTGCGTCCACGTAGGAAACAATTTAAACTTTATTAAAAGTACTTAAATTAAAATAAGTATAGATATATTGTAAGGAAAGGATAAGGAGAGGTTGCTTAATACGTAAATGATGTAAAGTATGTAAAAAAGTATGTCGCCGATCGTATAGCTAGAATATGCCTATGTCGGGTCGGAGGGGGGAAAGTATAGATTTGTTTATCTTGTTTTATAAAAGTTGTTTTGTAATATGAAATACCCATAAGATGTGTATAATTTGTATTTATTGTATCGGTACGAAAGAAATGTAAGAAATGCATTTTTGAATATATCGATTGTTTTAGCATTACTTCAGAGGAAAAAGAGGTTAGAAAATTGTTGAAAAAAGCTTCGATGAAAGTAAATAGGTGTTTTACAAAGTTTGTTAGATATAGAAATTATTTTGTAGGAGTGATGTCTGGTAGTTAAACATTCAAATTGATTAGATGGTTTTAAAGTGATTTGTAGGTTACTTCACGTTATAGTTTGTAAAGAAATAGAGTTGGAGTTTTACGGAACATAATTTGGAGTGTTATCTTTGGTGATTTTGGAACAAGACATTTAATAATATTGTTGTTTGTGTTTCTAAAAATACTTTTGACAATATAACATTGCCGTAGAATTAAGGAAGATGCATATGGTATTGTGTATTTGAATTAATATTTCAAACCAAATTGTGTTTGTTTATTTATCAGCTTCAGTTTAAATTTAATTTTAAAAGAAATTATTTGCAGAAAAATAGAAATAGAATGTGAAATATTTAAAAAAATATTTATCAGTTCAAAAAATATGTTGTATGCTTTTAAAATGTGTAAAAAGAGATGGGTGAATTTAAAATATACCAATCAGAAAAATGATGGGTCACTTACTTTTGGTAAATAAAATTTAAATAAAAAAAACTATTTTAATAGAAAATCTTTAATGATTTCAAGAAGCTTTTTTTCACAATTTAAAAAATAGAGTAGAAAAATGTAATTTTCAAAATTTTCAAAAATGCATTTATCTATATTTTTCGAAATGAAAAAATGTAAGTGGAAGATTTGAAGAATTTTTTATATAAAGGGAAATAATAAATAATTAAGAATATTATAAATTTTGGATTGGTTTGGAAGTAAGGATTTTTGAAACTACCAAAACTTAATTTAAAAAAATAATATTTAAAAAAAAGGGAAAAGACCCGACATTTTTTAATTTTGTGTATAAATTTAGAAAAATGAAAAAGCCAATTAAATTGAGAGAGTAAAATTTTTTTGAGCAAAGCAGGAGAGTAATGTGAAAAAGTTATTTAAAAACTTAAAATGTTAGCTATATTTTCCAGGTAATCTAGAGCCACACACAACGAAAACTGTTGCAAAAGTGCCAATAGTCTCTCGGACATTTCCTTTGTTCCATGGGATATTCGTGGGTTTAGACTACCTGTAAGAGTTTGTGAAATTCTCATTTCCTGAAAACTTTGCTCCTTCTTCAAAGTTTCCAAAAAAGAGTAGAAAGTAGGGTGGGGTTTTCCAATTGTATGATTGAAGGAGTTATGCCATCCCTCAATGGCATTATTTGTTTTTGCCTCTCCCTGTAAGCAAGTCGAATAACAGTTCCACCACTCCACATGGAAACGTGGCTTCCTCCTGCGACCCGATCTGCTTAGGTGTCCAATCCATGTGTCTTCCATATAATTTAGAATGGGTGCCAATTTTTCTTCATTTGCTATGTAATAATCAGACTCTGTAATGGCAGTGTAGTACTCATCTACACTTTCGGGAGGGACAAAACAAAGAGCAGTTAGTTTTTTTAATTCTACTTGTAGTTTGCTGTCTGAGGAGTATTCTGTAACCAGGTTTTTTTTTTATAATTTACGCCAGAATGCCTGGGAAAAATGGAAAAAACACCCCTGAATTTGGGTATCCATGTACATTTTAGTGATTACATTAATCATGCTCAATTCAAAATCAATGATAATTTTCCTAGGGCTTTGGTTTGTGATTGTTTTTATAACTGATAAAAGTTCAGTGTAGGTTGCAGAAGTCTTATCAGGCAGCAAACTATATACTAGGGGAATAACATTATTATTAATTTTTGCATGTATAGTATAAATTTGGGTGAATGGATGGGGTGTACTTTTAAACGTCCCATCCATCATCCAAATTTCACTAGTTTCAAGTTTAACAAGGTTTCTCGGTGTACTAAAAATTAATATACGTTTCTGAGGGTTTTCATTATCATGCAGAAGAAAAGGTTCATCAGAAAAAGAAATAGTGAGTTTGTGAGGAATAACTATATCTGAAAAGGTATGAGGTGTATTTGTTTGAGTATTACTTGCATGCTTTTGACGTTGAATAATTCTTCTCAAATTATGTATGGTTGGCATATTACTAGCTATATGATCAGGGACATGCTGAGCAATTTCTCGTAAAATGGATCCGGTGGAATCATTGGAGGTGCTTGCTAGTACCTTCATTTCATTCACAGTTTCTCTGACATCAACCTCCATTGCAGAGGCAGAGTGGTTATGGTCAGTTGTTTTTATAATGATATCATCAACCGTAACCGCTCTGCCGCTGCAACGGGTTGAGAAGTATTGCACGCACCTCCAATGATTTCTTGGGAAACTTATCCTTTCCTTACAATATATGTATCCCATATGATTTAAAAGATTGTTTCCTTTTCTGGATTTAATGTACTTTGCTGTGGGTTGAGTAGACATTATCTGTAAAAAAATAATAATGTGATTAGGTTTGTGTTTTTTGTTTACTTTCAGTTTTAACAAAGAATTTAACACATTTACTAATTTTGAACCTCTCTGCATTTACATTACTAATTCATTATCCTACACTATCCAGCACTTATCCTACAGCAGCACTTTCCTGGAGTAAGAATAGAAATTGATACCTCTACACTATCCAGCACTTTCCCTAATGCAGCACTTACCTGGAGTTAAAATAGTAATTAATACCCACACACTATCCAGCACTGATCCTACTGCTGCACTTTCCTGGAGTAAGAATATTAATTGAAACCCCTACACTATCCAGCACTTTCCATAATGCAGCACTTACCTGGAGTTAGATTAGTAATTGAAACCCCTACACTATCCAGCACTTTCCCTAATGCAGCACTTACCTGGAGTTAGATTAGTAATTGATACCCCTACACTATCCAACACTTTCCCTAATGCAGCACTTACCTGGAGTTAGAATAGTAATTCATAACCCTACACTATCCAGCACTTTCCCTAATGCAGCACTTACCTGGAGTTAGAATAGTAATTAATACCCATACACTATCCAGCACTTTCTCTACTGCAGCACTTTCCTGGAGTAAAAATAAAAAATGTGATCACTGTACTTGTACTTTTTATTTGAATTACCTTAGTAGTTTGGTGTATTTTTCTTGTTTGGTTGTTAGATTGGCTTGGATTTGATTTTCTTTTGGTATTTGAAGAGTTGTTTGATAATCTATAAACAGAAACAAATATGATTTTGCATGTTTTTGGTTTTAAATGTTTTATGAAAAGTGGAAAATATCTACATTTCAGTTGAAAACTTTAATGTTTCAAACATTGTGTTTTTACACCAACCCACACTTTCACTACAACAGCATTTTCCAGGAGTTAGAATAGTAACTGAAACCCCTACACTATCCAGCACTTATCCTACTGCAGCACTTTCCTGGAGTAAAAATAGTAATTGATACCCCTACACTATCCAGCACTTTCCCTAATGCAGCACTTATCTGGAGTTAAAATAGTAATTGAAACCCCTACACTATCCAGCACTTTCCCTAATGCAGCACTTACCTGGAGTTAGATTAGTAATTGAAACCTCTACACTATCCAGCACTTTCCCTAATGCAGCACTTACCTGGAGTTAGATTAGTAATTGATACCCCTACACTATCCAGCACTTTCCCTAATGCAGCACTTACCTGGAGTTAGATTAGTAATTGATACCCCTACACTATCCAGCACTTTCCCTAATACAGCACTTACCTGGAGTTAGATTAGTAATTGATACCCCTACACTATACAGGACTTTACAGTAAGAATAGTAATTGATACCCCTACACTATCCAGCACCTTACATATTGCAGCACTTTCCTGGAGTAAGAATAGTAATTGATACCCCTACACTATTCAGCACTTTCCCTAATGCAGCACTTACCTGGAGTTAAAATAGTAATTGAAACCCCTACACTATCCAGCACTTTCCCTAAAGCAGCACTTACCTGGAGTTACATTACTAATTGAAACCCCTACACTATCCACCACTTTCCCCAATGCAGCACTTACCTGGAGTTAGATTAGTAATTGAAACCCCAACACTACCCAGCACTTTCCCTAATGCAGCACTTACCTGGAGTTACATTAGTAATTGAAACCCCTACACTATCCAGCACTTTCCCTAACGCAGCACTTACCTGGAGTTAGATTATTAATTGAAACCCCTACACTATCCAGCACTTTCCCTAATGCAGCACTTACCTGGAGTTAGATTAGTAAATGATACCCCTACACTATCCAGCACTTTCCCTAATGCAGCACTTACCTGGAGTTAGATTAGTAATTGAAACCCATACACTATCCAGCACTTTCCCTAATACAGCACTTACCTGGAATTAGATTAGTAATTGATACCCTACACTATCCAGCACTTTACCTGTTGCAGCACTTTCCTGGAGTAAGAATAGTAGTTGATACCCCTACACTATCCAGCACTTTCCCTAATGCAGCACTTACCTGGAGTTAAAATAGTAATTGAAACCCCACACACTATCCAGCACTTTCCCTAATGCAGCACTTATCTGGAGTTAGATTAGTAATTGAAACCCCTACACTATCCAACACTTTCCCTAATGTAGCACTTACCTGGAGTTAGATTAGTAATTGATACCCCTACACTATCCAGCACTTTCCCTAATGCAGCACTTACCTGGATTTAGATTAATAATTGATACCCCTACACTATCCAGCACTTTCACTAATGCAGCACTTACCTGGAGTTAGATTAGTAATTAATACCCATACACTATCCAGCACTTTCTCTACTGCAGCACTTTCCTGGAGTAAAAATAAAAATTTTGATCACTGTAATTGTACTTTTTATTTGAATTACCTTCTTACTTTGGTGTGTTTTCCTTGTTTGGTTGTTAGATTGGCTTGGATTTGATTTTCTTTTGGTATTTGAATAGTTGTTTGATAATCTATAAACAGAAAAAAATATGATTATGTATGTTTTTGGTTTTAAATGTTTTATGAAAAGTGGAAAATGTCTACATTTCAGTTGAAAACTTTAATGTTTCAAAAATTGTGCTTTTACACCAACCCACATTTTCACTACTACAGCACTTTCCAGGAGTTAGAATAGTAACTGATACCCCTACACTATCCAGCACTTATCCTACTGCAGCACTTTCCAGGAGTTAGAATAGTAACTGATACCCCTACACTATCCAGCACTTATCCTACAGCAGCACTTTCCTGGAGTAAGAATATTAATTGAAACCCCTACACTATCCAGCACTTTCCCTAATGCAGCACTTACATGGAGTTAAAATAGTAACTGAAACCTCTACACTATCTAGCACTTTCCCTAATGCAGCACTTACCTGGAGTTAGATTAGTAATTGAAACCCCTACACTATCCAGCACTTTACCTGTTGCAGCACTTTCCTGGAGTAATAATAGTAGTTGATACCCCTACACTATCCAGCACTTTCCCTAATGCAGCACTTATCTGGAGTTAGATTAGTAAATGATAACCCTACACTATCCAGCACTTTCCCTAATGCAGCACTTAACTGGAGTTAGAATAGTAATTCATAACCCTACACTATCCAGCACTTTCCCTAATGCAGCACTTACCTGGAGTTAGAATAGTAATTAATACCCATACACTATCCAGCACATTCTCTACTGCAGCACTTTCCTGGAGTAAACAAAATAAATTGATCACTGTACTTTTACTTTTTATTTGAATTACCTTCCTAGTTTGGTGTGTTTTCCTTGTTTGGTTGTTAGATTCCCTTGGATTTGATTTTCTTTTGGTATTTGAAGAGTTGTTTGATAATCTAAAAACAGAAAAAAATATGTTTTTGTCTGTTTTTTTAATTTAACTGTTTTATGAAAAATTGAAAATGTCTACATTTCAGTTGAAAAGTTTAATGTTGCAATAATTGTGCCTTTACATCAACCCACACTTATCCTACTTCAGCACTTAACTGGAGTCAGAATAATAATTGATACCCCTATACTATCCAGCACTTTCAGTACTACAGCACTTACCTGGAATTAGAATTGTAATTGATACCCCTACACTATCCTGCTTTTTTCCTACTACAGCATTTAACTGATATTAGAATAGTGATTAATACCCCTACACTAACCAGCAATTTCTCTACTGCAGCACTTACCTTGAATTAAAATACTAATTGATACCAATACACTGTCATGAACTTTCCCTTCTACAGCACTTACCAGGAGTTAGAATAGTAAATGATTCTTTTTAATTATTTCTCCATTTTTTTTAAAACTAAGAGTAGTTAGGGATATCTATCAAGTTTTCCAAAATTATATGATACATGGAGTTTGGTTTTTAAAAAAACATATTGTATTTGTAAATGATTTAAAAAATGTGTTTATGTTTAAAATACCTTTTGAATTAGCTGTAATTTGATTCTTTTGAATTCCTGCTTGGTCTTCTTCTTCGTGTGTGTTTAGTACTGGATAAATTTGCAAATCTAGATAAGGATAGAAATGAATATGATTACTGTTTTGTTAATGAGATTAGTTAGAATAGTCATTGACAGTTACATACTATCCAATACTTAACCAAAATGATGCTTTCTCTGCTTTTGGAAAACTAATAGAGAACTTTATATTCGCAAATAATTAAAAATCAAATGCACATTTGCAACAGATTACTAAGGTATGCTTTTTAGGATTTTGCTAATTTTTATTTACCTTTTAATGTTGATGTATTCTTTTTAGTTTTGATTCAGGACGATTTTCTGGTTTGTAGATGGCTTTCTTTGTTGTTAGTTCAGTTGCAATTTATCTTTTTGACAAAGGGCTGAATTTAAAAAAAGAAAATGTATAATGTCATTATTTATTACAATATTTGTGAAGGAAAAACATGCCATAATAGTTTTATATTTTTATAACATTTAATTTCCATCTTTGAACATATTTCGATTTCTGAGTACTGCATATTTTTAAAAAAACACATATAATATTCATCGTTTTTACTTTAGCACCACCTTTCTGAAGTAAGGCTAATATTTGAAAAGTATATGACATTATACATTTTGCTTGATCTGCATTTTCTTGCTGTTACAATTATATTTGATACTTAATTATCGTTTCACACTTTACCTACTGCAGAAAAATGATAGGGTTATAATAGTAGGTGATTAACATTTTTAAAAAATTAGGTTGACTTCTTACGAGTATAAATATGTAGTGAATTTTTTTTAACCGTTTTTAATAAGACGTTTGTTTTTCAATCTTGATAAAAAAATTTCAATCGCCCTTTAATTCTGTTGATAAATACAAATTAAAATGTATGCATTATTCATGTATTTCTTGATGTTTTAAATATTATCATAATATTATTTAACAAAATTAAAAAAATACCTGTAGATAAATGTAGAAAAAGACTGTGGTTCGTGTAACAAAATCTTTTATGTGGAAACGTTGTATTTTCCTCAGATTTTGTAGGAGTTAATCTTTAAAAAAATAAAGAAATTACTGTCTTTTATCGAACATTAAAAAAAAAAGATTGTTCAGATTTTATTTTAACTGTTATAAATAATTAATTAAATATTTGTCGAGTAGAAATGTTGTTGGCATTATTACTGATATATGTTCGTTTCTCGTTACAAATGTAATTTATTGTTTTGCAAACCTTTAAAAATACATTCAGTTAATATTTGCGTTACTCGTGTCACAAACTTACTTGTAAATATGTGAAAAAAGCTCCAAAGTAGTCTGCTGCTATTATCAAGTTGAGGGGTCAGAGGGTCAGGTTTTCACGTCTGAATACTCTGGGAGTTGTCAAGCAACTGATTTTAAAATGGTGTTTGGCTTGTATTTATAAGTTTTTCTCAGATACATCCTTTTTTAATAAGAAAAACATCGTTAGTAATCTATTTTAAATACCATTTTATTAATGTGGAAACTAATAATTTCATTTTCGTGTGAAAAAGTGTAGTTTAATAATGTTGAGTGAATATCGTTCCGTTTTGGCATCCATTTCGAGAGTATTGTTGTGGTTTGATTTCATGGAAAGAGTTGAAGGACTAAAAAAATCAGAAAAGATTGAAATGGTTTAAAATGGCAGCTGTGTTGGTATCATCTTTATTTTATCGAGAAAATATTGAGAAAATGTTGTTTTATTTATAAAAATCATTTAACTGATTCGTCAACTCCATGAAATATGTTACTTTTTTACTGGTTTCAATATTTATTTTAATACTTGAGTACTAATTTTAATACTCGAGTACTAATTTTGATACTCGAGTATTAATTTAAAAAAACGGTAATATTTCGTAATATTACGTTTAGTTTTTCACTATATTTTAAAACACTTCCCCACCCAAAACCCCTATTTTCCCTGCAATCCGTGCCAGGTTTTATTTGACAAAAAAAAAAATATATATATATTCCGTTGTAATAGTACACGTTATAAAAGATTTCGTGGTAATGGTACTTTTTCATTAAATACGATATATTGCGTTGTAATAGTATTCGTTGTAAAATTCTGCATTGTAATAGTATTTGCGTTGTAAAAAATGCGTTGTAAAAGTATGCGTGCTAAAAGTGTGCGTTGTAACGTCATACATCCCTTTACAGTGCCTTTGAAGAAAGCGTGTAGAAGTGTAAATATCACCTTTCTCTACCTTTAATTGGCATTTCACCTAAGCTACAGGTTTTAGCAAATTTTTCAACCACACAAAAGGAACCATATAGTAAAGACATTTGATTGCCTATTGTTGATAAGTCCCATGCGAACACAGAAATAGAGAAAGTTGAGACGGTCCCCTGACGAAGGCACCGCAGCCGAAACGTGCATAGCTTCCATCTACTGCCAGCCTTTCCTTTGTCTATGAACTAATTTGGATCTTTCTCACATAAATGTGTATTGAAACAATTTGGTTAATCATTTGCATAAAAGAATTGCACTGTTTTCTTTTGAATATATGACTATGTTGTATTTCTCTTTATGCATTGATGATTTGAACTATTTATCATGAATTGAAAATAATTTTTTGATATTCAGATATAATAAACAAAACACAAATAAAACGTTTTTTGGGTTAAAAAATGGGTGAATATGGTTATGGTCATTAACTTAAAACGATGCACAATGTGCTTTTTTGTACAATCATATTAATGTTGTCCTGGAATTTGGAATTTTTCGATTATTGTACACTTGCTTCTAGCTCCTTTTTTTACCCCTTCATATTAATTTCCCTATGGCTAGCAAGTTTATTTTTGCATGTAGAGGTCCCTACTTTCCAAAACTAGAAGGATTACTGGCAGGCGACACGGAGCCGAGTTATATTACGACAGCCATCTTAGGTGGCCAGGCCATGCCCTCCAACAGGAGCTTAAGTTCTTGAGCAGGGAAGCTGCAAGGTGCGCTAGTGAAGCTTATGAAAGGTTGCTAGAACTGGCTTCAGAGCTTGGAGCTGATTTGAGTAAAGGATTTAAAGCAGAATTTCAGAATGTTCATGACTGCAGATACTCTAAAGAATATTAGAACACAGAATTTGAAAATACATGTCAGGGAGCTAGTAGAATGGATCAGAAAATGGGGGAACACATAAAAGCACCAGGCCCAATGGTTAAGAAAGAGAAGGAAACAGAAATAGAAAGAGGATCCAGGTGGGGGTGAAGGGGAAATTTGTAGGAGTGATATGAAGGTCAGAGAGTAGGTCCCCTCTTCGCTTTTGAAGACCTCACAGATCTGTTTCCACTACATATGGGCAATACGTAACGTATGGCCAAATACAGCACATCGACTAAAGTCTTTTATCCATTACTAGCAGCCCGTCCCGACGTTGTCCGGGTATGAAATAGAATGTGTGTAATGTGTGTATTCAATCAATCAATCAAAATCATCTTTATTCGATTTCCATAATTCATTGAAAACCATAAAAGCACATATAAAACATATTTTCAGTAAAATCATTAAAAAAGATTACATGATTTAGACACGAAATTCAATAAAAACGGCAAATTAATTTAGATTAGGGCAGTGGTTAACACAAAATTTTAAAAAACAAACAATTGATTTTGCATATAATTCGTTATCCAACATTTGCAGTGCTAGGAAAGCTGGGCGACATGTTCGAAGCCCCATTGCTCTCAATATTGGAAGAATCCAAGGTCTCCGTGGAGTTTCATAGAACTTGCAGAACAATACTGTATGAATAGAGGATTGCTTAGAATTAGGATCACATGGACAGGGTAAAGAAATACTCGTCCAGTCATTCTGTTTTGGAAAAGAAATCAGCCGGTAGAAATTATCTAATCTAAATCTTGTAAGTAAGAATTTCTCATATTGGTTTAGATTGTATGTTAGATATGGTTGTATTAAAAAGGTAGTTTGAATGGCTAGCAGATGCTGAACTGTGCTTTTTCCCACTTCTTGGGTCAGTCGGAGATCGCCCAAATGGAGGAGACACAATTTCTTTAGCTCCCTTATGGGCACTTTAGAGATCATGGATGGTTGAGTATAATATCTCAAGAGGCCTAGATCGCTAAAAAAGGACTTTACATACTCAAGCCATCTTATCTTATGGCAATTGTCCAGTGCCATGCAATCCTCTATGAGGGCGCGAGTTAACATGCACTGGTCATTTGTCCAAATACGTTGCCATAACAATATTGGTTGGATCTTTAAGATGTCCGAAATATGATCCAGCCCTAATTCTAAATGATACCCATAGGTCGTGGTACTTTGGGGGACAGCGAGGAGATAATGAAGGAAAGAGTTCTCTACTCTCTGTAGGTCATCTGTATTTAAAAATCCCCATAAACCTGCGCCATAACTTGCAACACTGACGCATTTTGCTTGAAAAATCTTTAACATCTCTTCCGGTGCTCTCTTTCCTAGTTTTTGTGCAAATGCCGTCAGTGCTGATGTTGCCCTTAGAAAAGCTAGCATTGATGGCTTTTGTCCACTTTAAGTTGTTGTCTATCATAATCCCTAAATAGGGATAATGTGTTGTGGATGCTAGGCTTGAGTTGTTGACGTATATTTCCTTGAATTTTTTTTGGTCTTGGACCAGCGTGCATAGTGAAGGTCTTTTTTATGTTAACTTTTAAATTCAGGGAGCTCATATAGTTACAGTATCTATTTAGCAAGCGCTGAAGTTGGACCGGGGTTCTTGCCAGAATGACGGCGTCGTCGGCATAAAGTAATGCCGGTATTGGTCGACGTCGACTTGCTGGCAAGTCTTGGCTCTCTTTTACCATATCTAATTCGAGGCCGTTGGTATATAGTGTAAATAGGAAGGGGGCCAGAACGCACCCCTGTCTGATCCCCCCTCTCTATCTTGAAGGGCTTGGTTAGCTCTCCATCAACCCCGTATCTCACCCTCGCCGATGCATCAGAATATAATTCTCTCAAGAAATTTACCAATGGGGGTGGAACCCCCATATCTAAAACTATTGCCCACAGTTTGGAGTGACATACGCAGTCGAACGCTGCTGTCAAGTCAACGTAGACCATGTACAGGGATCCTCCCTTTGCTGAAACATATTTCCCCATTAAAAGTGAGAGATTGAGGACTTGATCTACTGTGCCCAACCCTTCTCGGAAGCCATATTGCAGGTCTGATAGTATGTTATTATCAGCTGCCCAATCTTGGAGGCGATCTAAGAGAATGCGACCAGCCACCTTCCCTAAGGAGTCCAGGAGCGATATGGGCCGATAACAGGCCGGAGTATGGCGGTCGCCTTTCTTAAAGATCGGCACCAAGATTGAGGTAGACCAAGACTCGAGTAAACCGGTCGTGGTAGCTGCTTCTAGAACTCTCGTCAAAATGGGGGACCACAGATCTAGATTCTGCTTAAACAGGTCAACTGGAACCCCATCCGGGCCAGGGGCTTTACCAGATTTTGATGTTTTAATGGCCCTGATGACTTCATTGTGGGCAAATTTTAAGTGTATTGGATAGTTTGTGTGCTTGGGGGGTTCAGGTAGACCTGAGGTACTATGTTCGTTTTGCCTGAAAATAGCTGAGAAATGATCAGCCCACGCGTTGGGGTCTACCGCCACTTCTAACTTTGGGAGGTTACTATCAACACAAAGAAAGGGGGATTTCCCTATTCTCCAAAAAGTGGTGCAATCTTTCATAGAGCAGCTCTGATGCAATTGATTCCATAGGGATTCTTTAATCTGTTTTTTGCGATTTTTTTAATGCTAAATTGTAAGCTTTTCTTAATTCTGCTACCTCATTTCTGTCCCTTATTTTCTTAGTTAAAGCTACCTTTAATCTAGTGTATGATTTTGTGCAGTTAGTATTAAACCATCCCCTCGTATTGGGCCTTTTCGGTTTCTTAGTACAGAATAGCTCTTCCCTTATTAGTTTAGTGATGGTATCATAGCTTGAGAGTACTTGCTCGGGGCTGGCATTTATATCTAAACAGATGTAAAGAGTGGGCAAAGCTTTCTTTATTACATTGCCCATTACTAGATCTTGATCTGCCTTGCCCCATTTTAGTGTGAAACCGTTAGGCCTTTCTAAATTTAGAGATTGCTGGTCCAAAAGGCTCCAAAATACTTTCTCAGGCATAGTCGAGGGGATGTTAATTTGAAGGCTATTAGGATAATAGTCACTGACTGCCTTTATAATTGTTTCAAATTTACTTAATCTTGGTGCAGAACACTGAGAGACTAGTATGAAATCAATTATACTATTTAAACCTCTCCCATTAAAGGTGCTGGAAAAAGGGATTGGAGGGCTTACCAGTTCATTTGCAAATCCCAGGTCTGCAAGAGTCATTATTTCGTTCATGCGGTCCCCGGTAGACGTATGTACAAAATGTGTTGAGTTATTCCCATTTTCATCATGAATACCACAATTTTTGGTGCTATTTCCCTTGCACAATGACAAATTGAAATCACCGCCCTAAATTAGTGATACAGACTTATTAGTATGCCGTGCACGTAAATCTTGGATTAATCCCGTAACCTTATTTAAAACATCAGTTAAATCAACTGAATTCAAATTGTTATAAAAATGTATCACTAAATAAATAGACGCCTTATTACAAACTATCATAAGTGCCTGATAGTTAGATTCTAGTCTCAAAACTTCGATTTTAGCAGTTGGCAAGGTGTTAGATATGTATATTATAAGTCCTCCTTTTGACCCTCCAGAGGGAGAGGGAACAGCTTCTGAGAAATAGGTTTTATAACCTGCGATATGAACTGGGTTACGAAGCCATGTTTCCTGTAAGCCTATGATATTGTATCTAGTGACTAGTGCTCTCCAATTACTATTTGTAATTTTAGTCTGTAGACCTCCTACGTTCCAAAAAATAAAATCTAATATTTGGGGCTTACTGCCTGTCTTAAATGTAAGTTTGGGATTTTGCAAAAGATGTTATTTCTGTAATTCTGAAATTAGGTTGACATGTCCAACTTCAATACTCTCGGAGGGGGAACCCAAGTCTACTTCAGGTGTCATACTAATTGTGTCATTGTAAGTAAGAGGAGGTTGGAGGACTACAGCTAGAGCATCATCGTTCCCTTCTGTTGTCAGTTTTAAGAGGGCATTTGTTGGACTCTCTACTCTTGTGTCTGCTGGGACTGCGTCCTGTCATTCGTTGTCGTCTAAGCCTGACAGTGGACTAAACCTGTTGTAGGAGGGAACTATTTGGGATGGCCAGTGTAGATTTTGGGAGTTTTGCCGGTGATTGGGGCCATAGTTCGTATTTAGAGGGGGGTAGAAATAGCCTAGTGCAGGGGTACTCATAGTACGGCCCGCGGGCCAAGGGCGGCCCGGCAAGTCTTCCGTGGCGGCCCGCGGACCCCCGAGACATCATACCTGTGTTTTCCGAGTTTTTTTTTAAGTGTCTGCAGCAGCGCGAGAGACTCTGCTGCTCTGTGGGGGCTGCTGGCCCGGCGATCCTAGCAATGGCCAGAGTAAAGCTGCAGGGGCCTAAGAAGAGGTGAAATACAAAGGCCTCATTAAAATGCAAATGGTCTTTTAATGACCTGTGAAGTACTGGGGCGCGGCTGTGAGTGTGCGTGTGCCCCGGCTGGCACACAGGCAGGGTGAGATGACAGAGGGTGACAGAGGGAGTGGGAGGGAAATGGAGGGGGACGGAGAGGGAGTGAGAGTGAGAGGGAGTGAGTGAGTGAGAGGGAGTGAGTGAGTGAGAGGGAGTTAGTGAGTGAGTGGGAGGGAGGGAAGGAGTGGGAGGGAGTGAGTGAGAGGTAGGGAGTGAGTGAGTGAGAGGGAGTGAGTGAGGGAGGGAGTGAGTGAGAGAGAGGCAGTGAGTGAGAGGGAGGGAGTGAGAGGGAGGGAGTGAGGGGAGGGAGTGGGAGGGAGGGAGTGAGAGGGAGTGAGTGAGAGGGAGTGAGAGGGAGTGAGTAAGAGGGAGTGAGAGGGAGGGAGTGAGTCGGAGGGAGTGAGTCGGAGGGAGTGAGTGGGAGGGAGTGAGTGAGAGTGAGTGAGTGGGAGTTAGTGAGAGGGAGTGAGTGAGTGAGTGGGAGTGAGTGAGTGGGAGGGAGGGAGTGCGAGTGAGTGAGTGAGTGGGAGTGAGTGAGTGAGTGAGTGGGAGTGAGTGAGTGGGAGTGAGTTGGAGGGAGTGAGTGAGAGGGAGTGAGTGAGAGGGAGTGAGTGAGAGGGAGTGAGTGAGAGGGAGTGAGTGAGAGGGAGTGAGTAAATGAGTGGGAGTGAGTGGGAGGGAGCGAGTGAGAGGGATGGAGCGAGTGAGAGGGATGGAGTGAGTGAGGGATGGAGTGAGTGAGGGATGGAGTGAGTGAGGGATGGAGTGAGTGAAAGGGATGGAGTGAGTGGGAGGGAGGGAGTGAGAGTGAGTGAGAAGGAGGGAGTGAGTGTGAGTGAGTGAGTGGGAGTGAGTGAGTGGGAGGGAGTGAGTGAGAGTGGGAGGGAGTGAGTGAGAGTGAGAGGGAGTTAGTGAGAGGGAGGGAGTGAGTGAGTGGGAGTGAGTGAGTGGGAGAGTGGGAGTGAGTGAGTGGGAGTGAGTGAGTGGGAGGGAGTAAGTGGGAGGGAGTGAGAGAGTGAGAGGGAGTGAGTGAGAGGGAGTGAGTGAGAGGGAGTGAGTAAATGAGTGGGAGTGAGTAAATGAGGGGGAGTGAGTGAGTGAGTGAGTGAGTGGGAGTGAGTGAGTGAGTGAGTGGGAGGGAGTGAGTGGGAGGGAGTGAGTGAGAGGGATGGAGTGAGTGAGAGGGATGGAGTGAGTGAGAGGGATGGAGTGAGTGAGAGGGATGGAGTGAGTGAGGGATGGAGTGAGTGGGAGGGAGGGAGTGAGAGTGAGTGAGAAGGAGGGAGTTAGTGAGTGAGTGAGTGGGAGTGAGTGAGTGGGAGTGAGTGAGTGGGAGGGAGTGAGTGGGAGGGAGTGAGTAAATGAGTGGGAGGGAGCGAGTGAGAGGGATGGAGCGAGTGAGAGGGATGGAGTGAGTGAGGGATGGAGTGAGTGAGGGATGGAGTGAGTGAAAGGGATGGAGTGAGTGGGAGGGAGTGAGTGAGAGTGAGTGAGAAGGAGGGAGTGAGTGTGAGTGAGACCAAACTACCAAGCCAATTCTTCACCAGAAAGGAGACAAGCTTGAGTGAGAGGGAGGCAGTGAGTGAGTGAGAGGGAGTGAGTGAGAGTGAGAGAGAGTGAGTGAGAGGGAGTGAGGGAGTGAGCGAGTGAGAATGAGTGAGAGGGAATGAGAGGGAGTGAGTGAGCGAGTGAGGATGAGTGAGAGGGAGGGAGTGAGTGGGAGGGAGTGAGTGGGAGGGAGTGAGAGGGAGGGAGGGAGGGAGGGAGAGGGAGTGAGTGAGACGGAGAGGGAGTGAGACGGGGAGGGAGAGGGAGTGAGACGGAGACAGAGAGGGAGGGAAAGGGAGGGATAGAGTGGGAGACGGAGAGGGAGGGAAAGGGAAGGAGAGGGAGGAAAAGGGAGGGAGACGGAAAGGGAGGGAGAGGGAGAGGGAGTGAGAGGGAGGGAAAGGGAGGGAGACTGATAGGGAGTGAGATGGAGGGAAAGGGAGGGAGACTGATGGGGAATGAAAGGGAGGGAGACTGATGGGGAGTGAGATGGAGGGAAAGGGAGGGAGACTGAAGGGGAGTGAGATGGAGGGAAAGGGAGGGAAATGGAGGGAGAGGGAGGGAAAGGGAGGGAGACGAAGAGGGAGAGAGAGGGAGGGAAAGGGAGGGAGATGGAGAGGGAGTGAAAGGGAGGGAGACGGAGAGGGAGTGAGAGGGAGGGAAAGGGAGGGAGACAGAGAGGGAGAGGGAGGGAAAGGAAGGGAAATGGAGGGAGAGGGAGGGAAAGGGAGTGAAAAGGGGTGAGACGGAGAGTGAGTGAGAGGGAGGGAAAGGGAGGGAGAGAGAGAGGGAGGGAGAGAGAGAGAGGGAGTGAGAGAGAGGGAGTGAGATAGAGGGAGTGAGAGAGAGTGTGTGAGACAGAGGAAGACAGGAGAGAGGGAGGGTGAGAGGGAGAGAGAGCTAGAGAGAGGGAGAGAGAGCTAGAGAGAGGGAGGGAGACTGAGAGAGAAAGAGAGATATGTGTGTATGCCGGGACGGCTCAGTGGACGAAGGCGTCCACTGCAGGAACCTATGATCAACCTCATGGTCAGTTTTATGTTGTTGCTCTAGCCCCTCCCCCACTGACCCCGCCCCCCCACCGATGCGGCCCTCGGACACAAACCAAACTGTAAATTTGGCCCCCGAGAGAAAGTTTGTGAGTACCCATGGCCTAGTGGGAGGATACTAATCCCAGCCATAGTTGTAATTTGGGTTTGCGCGATATTTATAATTTCCCTTACTAGACTTGGTGTTCTCAATGTAATAACAACACAATCCCCTTTCAGGTCCTTCTCCCTTGTCCCTACCCATTGTACTCGTCTGACCATCTTAAACTCATGAAAAAGGTGACTATACAGCCCTGTTCTATTACTTAGCCAATGCAACGATTTATTCTTTAAGGCTATCCAAGATTTTTCTTTGGGATGATGGTTCGGAGGGACATTTCCTAATATAACAACGTATGGGGTAGCCTCTGGTGGTAGATGTAAATATGCGTCTGCTGGCCTTTGTTCTGTGGTGAGAGTAGTAGTTATGTTGTCTTGAGTGCGATCTTGCGAGGGCATTAACATTTGTGATGTTTTTCCTCGTAAAAACGGGTTTGGGTGATTGTTAATGTCCATTAATGACATATGTGGATCTCCTTTGCGGGATAGGTTTAAATTTGACGGCACTATGTTCCCCGAGGGAATGTTCACGGGAACTGCTGATGTGGATCTTCTTGTCCCTGGCCTGTCATTTATCAACGTGTTTTGACTTTTTACTTGGGTATTTATGGCTGTGTTTGGACATTTATCATAGATTGTATATGATACACTGGATTTGGTCAAAAGGAGAGTTTCTATACCCGCCACCCTAGTGGTTAGTTGTTCTAATCTGACTCTTTGATACGAGTCTAATCCTTCCATTAGTGCTGTTAATTTCTCAATGTCAGACTGTGACTGAGTGGTTCTATTACCTTGGTTAGTAGTTTTTTGTTTAGTTTGTTGTTTAAGGGATTCTACTTGTTTCCTTTTGGGAGGTACATTCTGCTGGTCAATAGAATCGGCTGGGCAGGAATGAACTGTGACTGAATTAAGTTCTTTTTGAGGATTTCGAGCCCCTGACATTCTTGCTCTTGGTTTTCGTTGCTTTTTCTGGGGGGGTTGGGTAGGTGACTCACTATCGATTGAATGAATATCGTCAGTAAGTATTTGGATACAGACGTTTGCTGAAGTGATGTTATCCCCCTCTGTAGTAGATTTATTTGGATCTTCGCTCAAGGGTAGTGGTTGACTCAACCCAGAGGAGGAGCTCGCAATGGATTCCTCCACTGAGTGAATCTTTTTATCCAAAACATCCACAGCCCCAGTTAAGTAGCTTAATAAGGTTTGCTGAGTTTCAGGGGTGGGCTTATTTCCCTTGGGGCTTGCTAATTTCCTTTTTCCCATCTTTCAATATAGGGACAAGATATATGATCTAAGTCTGTCCGTTTTTCAAGGAAGTAACGGCCTAGATCATACGAACCTCCTTAGATGTAAAATGGTACACAAAACCAAGGGGTTGGGCCCAGCCCAGCCTCTTCCGGCCAGTGATGGGCAAGGACGGGCCCGCCCTTGGCACCTATACCCGCGGCAGCAAAAGGAATGCGGATGATGATGCAGGTATTGTCCCAGCTACAAAATCAAAGTTCACAGTGTCTGTGAAGTCCCGCGGCGCGTTGGCCCGCTCTGCTTTTAAAGGTCCCCGGGGGGGCGGGGCTTCGGTCAGGCACCACACGCGAGACCGCGCTGCCCACTGGATGTTGTGGTCGGGCAGCGCGCGGTCCGCGGATGGCTAGATGCGCACCTAGCAGCTTGACTCACCCTCGCAGCACAGCTGTACACCCGGCAGCAAAAGGAATGCGGATGATGATGCAGGTATTTTCCAGCCACAAATTCAAAGTTCACAGTGTTTGTGTATTCAGATACGGTCATTCGCGTGTTCCCCCGCTTGAGGCCCAGCTGGAGCCCTGGTTCATGTTAGCAGGCGCATGTAATTAGTGTAGTGATCCGCCGCCTGAGCCCGGCTACAGCCCTGGCTGATGTTAGCAGGCGCGTGTAATTTGGTTTAATGTGATAGTTCAGTAACAGCGCGCATGAGAGGCTGCAGTAATTGTCCCCACAGACACGGTCAGTCGCGTGTGCCCTGCTTGAGGGCCAGCGGTGACTGTCTAACAATTAGAATTGTCTGAGTCTTGAATGATTGTTTCCCGCTGTTCTTATTTTTTTATGACCCACACCGACGCACTTCGGCCCGAGTGCTTTTTAGACGCACCCAGGCCAAGCCACACACTGCGTTCGGCCCTTTCAGACGCACCCAGGCCAAGGCACACACTGCATTCGGCACCTCCAGTATGTGTGAGACAACGGGCAGTCCCCCAAGGGAGTCTTGCGAATGGTTACTTACCACGCTTCGAGGTGAACGCCTTTGTGACGCCCTCAGCACACGGCCACAGCAGATGATCTGATTAATGTACGACCCAGATGGCATGAAGTGCGGAACGTAGCACACGCCCCCAGCGTTTGTCATGCCCCCAGCGTGCCCCTTGATGCGGCGCAATTGCGTAATTTGCGCTTCACATGGCATGAAGGGCGGACACACGCCCACAGCGTTTGTCACGGCCTCAGCGTGTCACGCCCCCAGCGTGCCCCTTGATGCGGCGCAATTACGACTCACATGGCATGAAGGGCGGAACGTACCACCCGCCCCCAGTGTTTGTCACGCCCCCAGCACACGCCCACAGCAGAACGCAGACACGCCCACAAGGGACTACTTTGCTGGCACGGTTCTTTTACCTTTTAAATGTATATGGTGGCCGTCTGCATAGCCTATGTCCTTCTGCTGCAACTGCCCTTTCCAACGCTGCATTGGGTGTTGTGATTGGTGCTGTGGTTACTGAGATTACCCGCCTCAAAGGTTTGGGCTCTCTCTTTATAATATTAGTATGGATGGGCATGGAACCCGAGGTACATCCCCTTATCCAAGCCATCTACACAATGGGAGCGGGTTACAGACATGTCTTATGGTTTTCATAAAGCCCTGCGTCCCATTCCTCCTGTTCCCTCATCTCCCTGAAGGAGAAATGGGAAGAGGATCCTGGCAGGGTCTTCTATGACTCGGAGTGGACGTAAAAGCTGGCCGTCGCTCAGACTGTATCCCGCAACACCAAAGTCATCAGACAGATCCAATACTACATCCTCCACCAAGCCTACCACTCACCGTTGGCGAACAACAAATACTTTCCCACGACCAAGGCCTTCTTCTCCTGCTGCGCCGCCGCTTCAGCAAACTTCCAGCATATGGTGTAGTCATTTACCACTCTGGCGCAGTACTGGACTAAGATCATAGCACTGGCCTCTCCCTTTACCCCCAAACCTATCCCCCCAGACTGGTTCATGATAGCCCTTGAGATCTACTAGCGCTCCAAAACTGCTAGAGTACAGCATCCTGTTTTGCTAATTTGGCTCTCCACCTGGTGAAGCTCATGCTCACCTCCTGTTGGAAAGCCACGCCCCCCCCGCCCCCTTCCATCGCAGCCTTGGCGACTGCCCTTTTCAAGTGGGCCAATGCAGAAAGTAGGGCCCTGCACAGGGAAGAGTCCAGAGGACGCTGCAAGTACCCCATCATCATCTCCTGGGAAGCAATCTTGGAAGAGGCCAGAATGACCATTGCAGAGGCCGCCCTGCCCGGATGTGCTTTTTCCACTCTCTCCCTGCTAATCCCCTGCAGCGAGCACCCTTCTCCTATAACCACTCATAGTCCACACAGCCTGAGGCCCTGCTACCTCGCTGGCTCTGGCCCGAGCAACCGCTCCACCCTGCAGCATTGCTTCCACTCCAATCCACCTCTACCCACTGGTGACATGCCCTTACAGCCTCTCTCCCACCCTCACCCCGCTTAGGGTTACATCTGTGCCAATGGTCCCGAACCAGATTATTCTCCACTCCCTTCCCCCTGTGACTGGGGAGATTGGACTTGGCATGCTCCTGATTTCGACTCTGAAACCCCAGCAGTGTAACCCTGACTGTTTTGTTTGTTTCTCTATAGTTATTGCAAAAACG
This sequence comes from Lissotriton helveticus, assembly GCF_964261635.1. Taxonomy (NCBI): domain Eukaryota; kingdom Metazoa; phylum Chordata; class Amphibia; order Caudata; family Salamandridae; genus Lissotriton; species Lissotriton helveticus. The sequence continues at coordinate 1,244,604,060 of NC_136061.1, forward strand.
TTCATAAAGCATGATTGAAAAACAAATGGTGGTCAGAGAGTATCCATTGGGAAAGATGCATGAAAGTGCATATGTCCACTGTTCCCTAGTAGTGATTTTTTCACATTCACAAATCAGTTTCCAAAGTTGCTGGAGGATTTCGATCACTCGATCAATGGTATACTGCTGTGGAAATGATTGTGGACATTTCTAGAGTGCTTTTTTAAGGACTTGAGTACTTTTTTGGACATTGTGGTTCCTAAAGATTGGGGGCAGAAGGCAAAGTGCTCATATATTGGCCAAATGCTGAACCGCCAAGAGATGCTAGAATGAATGTTCCTTCTCCTGCTGTTAAGGATAAGTATAACCAGGTGATGGTTCTTTTGAAAACGAAGGTTTCGCAGACAGAGGCTAAAACAACAGAATTACTGATGAGTCTACTTAGTCTGTGCAGCCTTACTATGAGTTTGATTTGCACATTGTCAAGAAGCCCAGTTATGTCGAATTACCCAAAACGGAAAATCTTTGTAGTTTCTTGTCATAGTCTGTTATTGGTTTGCGTACAGAAATTAGTTTCCATGTACAACAGAAGGTTGGCTATCAAAGTCCCTGGAAGAAATTTTGTTGTATGCGAAATATCTCCAGGTGATCATTTGGAGATGAAGCAGAAGAAGAATAAGGAGAAATTCAAGTTGTCACAGACTAAAATAGTGCAGAGAGAGTGTCAGAATAGACTACGTGTGGCAGATTCAGGGTACAACTCTCTTCCGACTGTTTGTGCAGGAAGGCAGACAGTTAGTTATCAAGGAGGTGGGAAGATACCACAGACAAGTAATTTTGGTCTGCAAGGCTGAGGCCGAGGAAAGGTGGTTGATCAAAATGCAGGGATGGACATAAACTTGTTGAAAAAGACTACAGTTTGTAATTTTGTAATAATGTATGCCACCTGAAGCAAAAGTGCAGACTGACCCCATATCTACTGCAAACGGATGCTCAGATGCCAAATATGAATGGGATGCTACTGCAGAATATGTATGTTTATAGGTCATATTATGCCAATATACCTTAAGCCCCAAAGATGCAGCAAAACGTTGCTAACAGGTGCAATTAGAATCCCAACCCAAAAGTTTAAGAGAACCCTTTCATGAGTATACTGACAATCTCATACAGCTCCTGGTTTTTGACAGTGTCATTAAACTTCAGCCAGCTCAGGAGAGGAGGAATGTGTGCTTGGTGCAGTTTTAGAGGGAGACCAGAGTGTGCCATATATAAATGGTAACTTGAATGGCCACATGTCAGACTTGAGAAAACTCGGTTGTATTTACCCATTCCCAAATCCACCCCGAACAACAACCAAGAGCTCTTTTGTTTACGAGTCTCCCAGATGTTATCCTGGAGGGAAGGGGGATATTGGATAAAATAACAAAGTGAGAGAGAAGAGAAGAGACTTTCTTGGTTGGCTCCGTCAGACCAGTCCGACCCGCAGACATCTATTGATAGCTGGAACCTGAAGTGAATGGAAACATTAATATCTGTCATACACCTACCCTACTCTTCTTATTCCCTGTCTCTTACTATACTCTTACCAGTTTGACTTCCAAGATTTGCCTCTCTTCTATGCTGTTGATATGGCGATAACTGTGCTAAATCCTTATGTGTCTGCTAAGGATGTTCAGCGATCCGTTATCTTCTTTCTGTCTCTCTCTCTTGATTATTTAAGTGCTCCTGTAGTTTTAATAACAGATTTATTAGTCTCTATTCTCTTACCTACTCTATCACTATATACTTCTACTATTAACTATACTCACTTCTTATCTTCCTGACTTTTACGTTGTCTTACTCGATGTATATCTCTCTATGACTGTGGACTTCTGTTGCTGTGTTTTTATTGAAAATCCTTAACTATATCTTATTCTTCTTTTCTGGTGCAGAAACGGTAACTACATTTTCTGGTAAGTACGCTGTAACTTAATAATGTTTTATCTGTACAATGTCTTCACAGTTATTATTCATTTATTTATTCTTATCACTTAGCTCAGTTTCCAATGTATTGCTTTCTCAGGTGCTCAACGCGACGAAGACGGCGGTTGACGTTCTCCTCAGAAACGCTGACTGCTCACGGGATTAATTGCCGCGTATGGAACACGGTACTGAATTCCGGCAAGGAGAAACTCTAAATAATCGGATAACTATTTATTTAGGTAAATCTTTGGCTCTCTAGACTTCAAGACTCTTCTACTCAAATTCTTCGACCGCTCCGGGTGAAAGCTTCGGTGAAGTGAGCAGATTGCTGTTAGCGCGCGCCTCATCTGAGCTACAGCAGTGATTAACTGGAAAACTAGACCGCTAAACGGAATGCGATATTGTCATCCATCTTGGAGTGCCAATTACGCACTAGTGCAGACCAGGAATCTTTCAGTGGCGAAACTCTCCTTTCCCACGCCTGTCTATGCATCGCAGCTGATACCTGGGGTGTTAGGGTCCTGACAGTACCCCCCAACAAGGCAGATTCCTTCCGTCTTGGTTTGGTTGGGAATCTCTGATAAAATGTCTTTATTAATCTGGGGCAACCAAAGGAGTCAGGTCCGTTGCGGGACTGAGGAGGGCTGGACCGTAATAATAGGAAGCAAATATGAATTGCCCGGACCTCAATTATTTGGGATTTATTTCAAAGAAAACAAGTGTAAGTCAATGACACCTGAGTAGGTAATTTTATTTATACCCATTTTTTATATTCTTTGTTTTTTCTAGGATCTCTTTTAAAGACAGAGAAGACACACTCTAACAATCATCATATCGACCGCATAACTTGTACAAAATTCAAGAAAGAAGAAAAACAATCAACATAACAAATGGCAACACAGAATACAACATGTGAACAATACATCAATTCATTATTATTTACAAATAAATTCCTATTACATGACAACTAAAGCTCAGTAAAAGCAAGAGCGAGAACTGTATTATTCTTTTTTCAGAAACACTTAATGAAACACTAGGCTCCTGTAAAATGCCGACGCGTTTCAGGTTCGAATGACACGTTTTCGAACCCTCATCAGGGCTTTATGAGTTGTCTGTGGGTAAAACATGAAACAGAAAACTTGGCTTTTAGTGAAAACCTAATGCTGTACTGAATGCCTCGAATCAGTAAGATTGTAAGGAAATGTACCTGTGAGTGTCAGGCTCCTTGGATTTTAGATGGTGGACATGGGGGACGGCACCTCTATGGTTTGATTCTATAATGGAATAGAGTATGCACTATTTGAAAATTCAAATATTTTTCTTAAATATTTTAACATCATCTTAAACAGGCGGCATGGTGTCATAGAATGCCACCTACCTCAGTGAGCACCGTCCGGCGCCTCTTTGGAGAGAGGAGATTGAGGTCGCTGTTCTTGTCCTGTTATAAAAGAACAACAATCTAGTACTATGCACAGAATGCATACTTAATTACGACTTAAGGAAATTTTAGGATGCCCCAGTACCTTCGTCTTGGTATATTGAAAGTGGAATGGTCCAGTCTATGACGGCAATTTGCGTGTTATTTTCCGACCTGCAAACACAACGGAATTATCACTTTTAGTCCGTGTGTTGGAAGACTAACAACACCTTCTATTGGGGGCGGACTCTCGCTTACCTGGGTTCGCGGCATGTAGCTCATTGACCCAGGCGTTTCGACGGAGCTATACAAATCGGCTCCAGTGTGCAAGGCGCGCTCTGTGGGGAAATGCGGAACAGCATGAATACAAGCGCCGTGAACTCATATGAATAGAACGTGTAAAGAAAAACGCAGGGCTTATTCTTACCGGCGGCGGAATGATCGATGTCCCCAGTGTGAGGCTTCAGTTTGAATGCCTGACAACGCGCGGGGGCCATCTTTTTTTTTTTTTTTTTTTTTTTTTAAACCTTTATTGTGCAGTATCAGTAAACAGTTACGGGCCTACAACCACCTGGCCGGCCTCAACGTATGTCCAAGCACTTACACAAACGATACGGCAACTCGGCAGCACGATAAGAATAATTAGCAAGTATTCAGAATTACACTAGAAGCCTCAGACTGCCGAGAAACAGGAAAATTAAGGTTCAATTTTTGAAATTATATAAGCAACATACAGAAAAGGGTAGGGACAAAGAAGGATCAGTAACCATACAATCACCAAGAGCAAGAGTGAGCAATGTCCACAAAGGATATCTAACGAACAGGGAAACATAAGCAAAGAACGGCACTTAAACAGCAATGAAAGGATAAATAACCATCAGAATATTTCGTGCCCGTCCGTACCCACCCCACATCAAGGAACCCTACTGACCCAAGAAAAAGGAGAAGAGAAAAGGAATAAAAAAAGAAAAGAAAAAATCAGGCCCATAGAAACAGAAAACTGACAAAAAGAAAACCCCCCCTCCACACCCCCCACCCAACACACATGCAGAGGCTACGGCCTACCCCCCCCCTAGCAGTGCGTCTGTCGCCCAATAAAGAGTACCCGAAATGCAGACAGAGAAAAGAAAGACAGAAAAGAAAAAGGAAACGATATCAATTAATTAATCGGAGGAGGGCCATACACATGCGCTCCCGGTCTCCCAAGCCTCAGGTTCAATCTCCACCCCAAGAATACATGTCAACCGTGATGAACAACAATTACTGTAACGAATGGGGAGAGACAGCAAAAACAGCGCAGCTGAACGTTACATTAAAACATGTCAGTCCGATCCTCCGCCAGCCAAGCATCCAGCAAGTAGAAAAGGGAACACCTAGCCCTGGCCTGTTCGTGCAAGCCCCCCTAAACATGGCTCCCGAGGGGAGCCCGTCCCATCCACCACAAAGGAACTAAATGTCCACGTACGGCGGAGCGGGCTGTAGACACAAAATGGACGCCGCCAGTCACCAAGATGGCCATCTTCCTCGACAAGTATCGCCCCCAAAGGTCGCCCGACGACACTCAATCCAGAGCAAGGAAAGTGGGGCTCGGAAGGAAGAAGCCGTCAAAGGAGCGAACAGTTGAAAAGGCATTGTCCGGAGTGGTAACGACGATATCGCCAACGAAGTCTCATCCCCCAGGTGGGAGAGATACACAGCTGTGTCGCAGGAGCTAGCAGACGGCCGTCCACGGGTACCCACATCATCCAGGAGAATACGCTCCGCCTCGCAGTCGCGCGGAAACATAGTAGCCCCCTCGGGAAACGGAGAAGGCAAGTCGACATCCCACTGGGAGCAGGACCTCCGTGTCCGCCTCAGAGTGTAATGCACGCCATCAAGCTTATCACCCAGCTCTCGATAACCATCCCTCCACACACAGTGTAGGTCCCCAAGAGCAGCGAGAATGGTGCCACAGGATAGCACAGATCGGTGACTCCACACCTCCGTGTTTCGAGAAGACCCGCATATCCCATCATACTTCATCTCGATAGGCAGGGCACTGCAGACCAACTCACGCAGGGCACCATCAAACGTGTCCATGGAGGGAGAATAGCAATAGGCAGACAGCAGTCCAAGGTATCTACGCCAGCAAGGCATACCTCGAAAAAATCACCCTCCGGAACAGCCATCCCCACATCAATGCAAGTCCGGGGTAGATTCAGGGGCGGCCCGCCAAAATCGGGAAACTCCGAAAATGGGGTCGACGTCGCTCACCTCCAGCTTTCCTCAATAAAATAGCACTCCCAGGGGGCTGACACCTCGCAAACGCTCTTCAGGCGCGCTGCGGGAGGAGCAGCGCTCCAGCCGAGAAATTCCGTTCCCGCTCTCAGTCAGCAGCCAAGATGTCACAATGGGCCGGCTCCGACCAGGACCAAAGGGCCGGTGTTGATCATTTAGGACCCGGCCACATGCAGCGGACGAGGTCCCGGCTTCAGGGCGGCGGAGGCCACAAAAGAACCTCTCGAGTAACTCCGGTTACCGGGCTGGTGGAAACTCCGGAAAAACACGAATGAAGGCAGCGCGCAATCACCGGCACCCCGCTGCAGCGCGACCTCAGGATAGTAATCAGGATTAACAGCGGGGCTCAAAGTTAGTGGAGCCGGGAGCCTATACGTCTGCTCCGGTGGCCATCTTGGCTCCTCCTCCGCGGGGGCCATCTTGGTGCTATTTAAATGCCAAACGGATTGGAGGCATAATGTATTCTGGGACATGTAGTCCAGTACCTAATGGTTTCAAATATTACATGGAGGGGACCAAGTCCTCCACCTTCTGGAGAACGTGAAAATGGGAATAAAATTAAAAGGTTCAAATGTGAAACAAAAGTTTAGGACGGGAATGTGACAGAATATATTTACAATTCTCAAAAGTCCGCATTATTCATTTCTAAGCAAGACGGGTAGGGGGTCATTTCCTAATCAAGAGAGAGCTATTGTCGAAAAACAGTCAGATCCTCGATAATTCAGACAAACTGTTCAGCCCTGTGAGTGTGCTGTTGAATTTGAGAATTAAATAGGCTTCCTTTTGTAACAACACCTTGTCAACGTTTGCGGGGCGCTGTGTTGTACCAATTGTGAAAAGTACAGACCATTTGAATTCTAGTTCTGAATGGGATTTCTCTATGAAATGTTCGACCATGGGGGCCGTTAACACTTTCCTTTTAATTCGAGACCTATGCTGGCTTATGCGTTGGTTAACTTGCTGGTTCGTTTTCCCAATGTAGATCTTTTGACATGGGCACAAGACGACATATATGACGTTTTTGGTTTTGCAATTGGAGAAGCCAGAATGCTTCCACTTGGTACCCTGGTGGACAAATTCACTGCCTTCAATTGTGCTGGAACACGCCACACAATTGCCGCATCTATGATGCCCATCAATTGGTTGCATGTTCCAGCAAGACAAGATGTCATGTTTTGGTTTTGGCAAGGCTATATTGGCTCTAACAATTTGTTGTCCAATACTTTTGTTCTTTCTGTAAGCGAAGATGGGACGGGGGAAGGGGCATTCCAGCCCGTCTAGTACATGCCAATTCTTGAGAATCATTTGTCGCATTTTGTGCGTGTCGGGACCAAATGTGGTCACGCACACCAACCGATCTAGTTCTTTCTTATCTTTTGTTTGTAGAAGACATTCTCTTGGCGTGAACCGGGCGCGTTTGTATGAATGTTTAAGAAGTTTCTTTGGATAACCCCTGTGCGTCATCTCTTCGCAAAATATTTTGGCATGGTGATCAAAATCACTTATCTCGGTGCAGTTTCTGCGTATACGCAGTAGTTGTCCAAAGGGTAGATTAGTTTTTAGGCTTCTCGGATGATAGCTGCTGTGATGCAAGATTGTATTTTTGTCAGTGGCCTTTCTGTGAAGTGATGCCTTCAAAGCACCGTCAAGGCAAGTGACTTCCACATCCAGAAAGGACATTCTAATGTTACTCGCTTCCATGGAAAATTTGATATCGTTGTGCCTCATGTTGATCCATTCGTGGAATCTAGTTAAATCGGTCTGGCTCCCCTGCCACAGGAGCCAGACGTCATCAATGTAACGCCACCATTGAATGATGTTTCCTTTATATGGATTGTTATTGTCAATGAATTTCATTTCATATTGTGCCATGTAGAGCACTGCCATTTCTGGGGCATAAGGACACCCCATTGCTGAGCCCTTTACTTGCATGTAGAATTGGTCATCAAATACAAAATAATTTTTCTTAAGGGCGATTTCAGCCAACTTTAGAATACAACTTGTAGGTACCCTATGGGGACGCTCTCGCATCTCCAGTTACAACTCTATCACTTCCAGGGCCTCTTCCTGGGGAATTTGTGTGTATAGGGACGTTACGTCCATCGTTACCATCAACTGGGTCTGGGGGTCAAACGGTGTTCCTTCAATCTTACCTAGAAAATGAGTGGTATCTCTCAGAAATGATTTAACATTTTTGATAAAAGGCTTCAAAAAGAAGTCAACATATTTAGATATGGGTTCCAAGCAGGAATCAACGCCAGAAACATTCATACATTCATACAAACGCGCCCGGTTCACGCCAAGAGAATGTCTTCTACAAACAAAAGATAAGAAAGAACTAGATCGGTTGGTGTGCGTGACCACATTTGGTCCCGACACGCACAAAATGAGACAAATAATTCTCAAGAATTGGCATGTACTAGACGGGCTGGAATGCCCCTTCCCCCGTCCCATCTTCGCTTACAGAAAGAACAAAAGTATTGGACAACAAATTGTTAGAGCCAATATAGCCTTGCCAAAACCAAAACATGACATCTTGTCTTGCTGGAACATGCAACCAATTGATGGGCATCATAGATGCGGCAATTGTGTGGCGTGTTCCAGCACAATTGAAGGCAGTGAATTTGTCCACCAGGGTACCAAGTGGAAGCATTCTGGCTTCTCCAATTGCAAAACCAAAAACGTCATATATGTCGTCTTGTGCCCATGTCAAAAGATCTACATTGGGAAAACGAACCAGCAAGTTAACCAACGCATAAGCCAGCATAGGTCTCGAATTAAAAGGAAAGTGTTAACGGCCCCCATGGTCGAACATTTCATAGAGAAATCCCATTCAGAACTAGAATTCAAATGGTCTGTACTTTTCACAATTGGTACAACACAGCGCCCCGCAAACGTTGACAAGGTGTTGTTACAAAAGGAAGCCTATTTAATTCTCAAATTCAACAGCACACTCACAGGGCTGAACAGTTTGTCTGAATTATCGAGGATCTGACTGTTTTTCTACAATAGCTCTCTCTTGATTAGGAAATGACCCCCTACCCGTCTTGCTTAGAAATGAATAATGCGGACTTTTGAGAATTGTAAATATATTCTGTCACATTCCCGTCCTAAACTTTTGTTTCACATTTGAACCTTTTAATTTAATTCCCATTTTCACGTTCTCCAGAAGGTGGAGGACTTGGTCCCCTCCATGTAATATTTGAAACCATTAGGTACTGGACTACATGTCCCAGAATACATTATGCCTCCAATCCGTTTGGCATTTAAATAGCACCAAGATGGCCCCCGCGCGTTGTCAGGCATTCAAACTGAAGCCTCACACTGGGGACATCGATCATTCCGCCGCCGGTAAGAATAAGCCCTGCGTTTTTCTTTACACGTTCTATTCATATGAGTTCACGGCGCTTGTATTCATGCCGTTCCGCATTTCCCCACAGAGCGCGCCTTGCACACTGGAGCCGATTTGTATAGCTCCGTCGAAACGCCTGGGTCAATGAGCTACATGCCGCGAACCCAGGTAAGCGAGAGTCCGCCCCCAATAGAAGGTGTTGTTAGTCTTCCAACACACGGACTAAAAGTGATAATTCCGTTGTGTTTGCAGGTCGGAAAATAACACGCAAATTGCCGTCATAGACTGGACCATTCCACTTTCAATATACCAAGACGAAGGTACTGGGGCATCCTAAAATTTTCTTAAGTCTGTAATTAAGTATGCATTCTGTGCATAGTACTAGATTGTTGTTCTTTTATAACAGGACAAGAACAGCGACCTCAATCTCCTCTCTCCAAAGAGGCGCCGGACGGTGCTCACTGAGGTAGGTGGCATTCTATGACACCATGCCGCCTGTTTAAGATGATGTTAAAATATTTAAGAAAAATATTTGAATTTTCAAATAGTGCATACTCTATTCCATTATAGAATCAAACCATAGAGGTGCCGTCCCCCATGTCCACCATCTAAAATCCAAGGAGCCTGACACTCACAGGTACATTTCCTTACAATCTTACTGATTCGAGGCATTCAGTACAGCATTAGGTTTTCACTAAAAGCCAATTTTTCTGTTTCATGTTTTACCCACAGACAACTCATAAAGCCCTGATGAGGGTTCGAAAACGTGTCATTCGAACCTGAAACGCGTCGGCATTTTGCAGGAGCCTAGTGTTTCATTAAGTGTTTCTGAAAAAAGAATAATACAGTTCTCGCTCTTGCTTTTACTGAGCTTTAGTTGTCATGTAATAGGAATTTATTTGTAAATAATAATGAATTGATGTATTGTTCACATGTTGTATTCTGTGTTGCCATTTGTTATGTTGATTGTTTTTCTTCTTTCTTGAATTTTGTACAAGTTATGCGGTCAATATGATGATTGTTAGAGTGTGTCTTCTCTGTCTTTAAAAGAGATCCTAGAAAAAACAAAGAATATAAAAAATGGGTATAAATAAAATTACCTACTCAGGTGTCATTGACTTACACTTGTTTTCTTTGAAATAAATCCCAAATAATTGAGGTCCGGGCAATTCATATTTATTAATCTGGGAGCATGAACATCTTCCTCCTTCTCCCAGGACCGTTCCTCTGTGCCATAACCTTTCCAGTCCACCAAGTAATACAATTGCCCCTTGGACCATTTTGAATCTAGAATTTCTTTCACCTCAAATTCCAACCCAGTTTCTACCTGCACAGGCTTTGGAGGAAGTATCTTCCGCAGATTAGATGGAGCTTTCTTTAACAATGAAACATGAATACTGGGTGGATCTTTAATTTGGATGGCAGTAAGAGCCGATAAGTCACCTGATTTATCTTTGCCTCTACTGGATAGGGACCGATGAATCTCGGTTGAAATTTCCGATTTCCCTTCAGTCTTAGGTTCTTAGTGTTTATCCAAACTTGATCCCCTAACTCAATTGGAGGACCCTCTCATCTTTTCCTGTCTGCATAAACCTTGTATCTCTCCTTAGCCAAGTCTAGATTTTCTTTTGCATTTCGGTGAACCTGCTCTAGATGAGATACAATTTCTGCAACTGCTGGGACTGATATTTCTGTTTGTCTAATAGTAGAGTTGGGATGTCTACCATAATTCATATAGAAGGGAGAATAACCAGTGGACACATTCTTGGCATTATTATGAGCAAACTCGGCCGCCCACAAATAATCCGACCAGTTTCCCCCTTGTGTCAATAAGAATAACCTCAAATATTGCTCTAATTCTTGATTCACCCTCTCGGTTTGGCCATCGGTCTCTGGGTGATAACTTGTGGAATATCTCACTTCAGTTCCCAAACCCTCCATGAAAGATTTCCAGAAATGGGAAATGAATTGGGACCCTCTGTCAGAGATTATGATTTTAGGAATTCCATGTATCTTTACGATTTCAGTACTAAAATGGGTTGCTAATTGTTTGGCACTGGGAACCCCTTTTAAAGCAGTGAAAGGGGTCATTTTGGTGAAGTAATCGACTACTACTAATATTGTGTTGAAACCTTGACTAAGGGGTAAATCTGTAATAAGATCCAATGTGACTGAGTCACAGGGGTAAGGTGGTGTAGGGAGTGGTTGAAGCAGTCCCTTCGGGGCCTGCCGTTCAGATTTTCCCAGAGCACAAACCTCGCACGTCTTTACGTATTCTTCAATATCTTTAGACATTTCTGGCCACCAATAGTGTCTTCTGATCAACTCCTTTGTCTTCGCTTCTCCCTTGTGTCCCGCCAATTTAGCATCATGGCAATCTTGCATTACTTGTCGCTGCAGCTCTTTGGTGGGTATGAATAAGGCATCCTGAAAGTAAGGCAATTGACGAACGATCCTTCTACCTTCTTTCTCCCTCACCCAATCCTGCATGACCTCAATATCCATCACCTCTGAGATATTCTTCTCAAGATTGACTGAAGTAACAGCTCCAATTATCCTATCATTCGTAATAATGGACTGATTTTCCAGAGGGTTTTTTTAATTCTCCGTATCTATTCTGGATAAGGCATCAGCCTTTCCGTTTTGTGCTCCCGGCCTGTAAGTAATCACAAAATCGTAATCTGCAAAATACAACGACCATCTCAACTGCCGAGGTGTAAGAGTTCTGGCGGTCTTCAAAAATTTCAGATTACGATGGTCCGTGAATACTGTCACTTGATGCTGAGCCCCCATGAGATAATGTCGCCATTCCTTAAAGGCATCCTTAATTGCCAATAACTCCTTCTCAGTGATGGTATAATTAATTTCAGCGGGAGTTAGTTTCCTTGATCTATATGCTACAGGATGTAGTTGTCCAGTTACTTTATTTCGCTGATACAAGACTCCTCCAACCACTTGATCCGAGGCATCTGTTTCCACATAGAAGGGTTCAGCTGGGTGCGGATGCTGCAGAATTGGAGCTGAAGTGAAGTCCCGCTTCAAGGCGTCGAAGGCATTCTCCGCTTCTTTCGACCACTCAAATTGGATTCCTTTCTTTAGCAACTTAGTGAGAGGAAAATCTCTCGTGAGAATTCGTTGATGAATCGTCGGTAGAAGTTCGCAAAACCGATGAAGCTCTGGACCTCTTTGACACTTGTTGGGGACTTCCAATTGATCACTGCTTCAATCTTCTTTCAATCCATGAGAATTCCAGTTGGCGAGATGACAAAGCCCAGGAACTCTACTTGCGTTACACTGAATGCACACTTTTCTAATTTCACGAACAGTCGATTTTCCTTCAACTTTTGTAGAATTCCCTTGACTTGGTCTGGATGCTTTTCAGTATCTGAAGAATAAATAAGAATGTCGATATATACGATGGCACATTGATCAATATACTTCTTCAGGATGTCATTTATAAAATGTTGAAAGGCTGCCGGGGCGTTACACAGCCCATAGGGCATAACCTGGTATTCGAATAGCCCAAATCTCGTCCGAAAGGCCGTCTTCCACTCATCGCCTTCCCGCATTCTAACCAAATGATAGGCTCCCCTCAAGTCGAGTTTGGTGAATATTCGAGCCCCTTTCACTTGGTCTAGCAAGACCGAAATCAAGGGCAATGGATACCGGTTCTTCTTGGTGATTTTATTGATGGCGCGGTAGTCGATACACATCCTCAAATCCCCTTCCTTCTTTGGCACGAAAAATGATGGCGATGACACAGGGGATTGGGAAGGTCGGATAAACCCATTGGCTAAATACTTGTCGAGATACTCCTTCAAATGTTGATGTTCCTTTTCCGTCAGGGCGTACACCCTACTGCAGGGTAGATTGGAGCCGGGTTCTATCTCGATCTTGCAGTCATATGTACGATGGGGAGGAAGCTGCTCTGCTTCTACCTCGTTAAACACCTCTTCAAATTCCTTATATTCCTCTGGAATTTCTTGAACGTTGATGACACATATTGACTCTCCAGTTTGGCATAACGAATAAGCTGGACTTACTTCTTGAGTTCCCTTATGACTTCCAAAACAATTTTCCAGACAATAATCTGAAGTCATTCTTTTTGTTCTTGCGCTCCAATTAATCACCGCGTTATGCTCAGTGAGCCAGGGTAGCCCTAGTATTAACTCAAATTGAGGTGCGTCAATTAAGTTGAATTGAATCTTTTCTTCAAGTCCGTCATTAGAAATAAGATGAATGACTTCCGTATGACTCACTATTGGACCAGATGATAAGTTGGTTCCATCAACCGCTCTGACTGGCTCACTTTTGGATTTTTTAATCGCTTGTATTCCTACTTTATTTGCGAATTTTAAGTCACAAAAATTCCCGGTGGCCCCTGAATTAATCATCACAGAAACTTCTGTCAAAGTAATGTCTCTAAACCTTATCGCCATTGACAGAATGAGATGAGGTGCCACCGACTGCAAGGTGTTGGCCACTCTATGTTCCTCTGGAGTCTTCTTTGATATTGCATCCACCTGTTCAAATCCTTCAACAGGTGGTGCAATTAGTTTTCCTTCGGCTTGAATGTCGTTTTAGGTTTTTTAGGACAATTTCTAACCAAATGGCCTCCAGACCCACAATACATACAGAGATTATTGCTTCTTCTCTTTTCCTTCTCTTCCTTTGACAAGGGACCACGTATGGTTCCAATCTGCATCGGTTCCACACTAGATTCCACATCATGACTTCGATTATTCTCTGTTCGAACTCTAATAAATCTGGGAACCGTTGGTCTAAAGTCCTTCCTTTTTTCACCCTTTCTTTCTCCTTGTCGAAAGTCTATTTCTAATACCAAGTCCACTAGCGCCGAGATTTCTGTCAGTCGGTTTGGTATCGCTGCTAACACATCTTTTAGCTCATCCTTTAGGCCACGATAAAATACTGCCGCTCTCTTGCTTTCTGGCCAATCCGTTTTCACTACCAGTTTATTAAACTGGGCCAGATAGGACACTAGGTCTCAATTACCCTGTTTTAAGTCGAGCAATTCATTGTCTACTGCTTGGGATATTCTTCTTCGATCGAAGATTCGAAGAAACTCCTGCTTGAACTCTTCATAATTCCGTAGAATAGGATCATTTTTGGTGATTAAAGGCAGGGACCAGGATGCTGCGTCACCACTCAGATATGACAACACGAAGGCAACTCTGGACTGTGCGTCTGGGAAAATTGAAGGACGACACAAAAAGTGTAATGAACACTGTGTAATAAAGATCTGTTCCTTTTGTGGGTCTCCACTAAATCTTTCTGGGGCTGCTAAAGGAATACCGGGAGACAAGGAGTGAATAACTTGAGTGGTCATTCTATTTGAACTCTCGGATAAGGACCCAGGAACATCTTGCCCTGAACTAAAAGGCTGTCTTAACCGTTGCGCCAGTTCAGCAGTTTCTTTTCTGGAACTGATTATTTCTGATCTAAGGTTTTGATTTTCCTCCCTAACAGCGCCTAACTCCTTTTGGATAGAGTCTAGTATTGTTCCTAACCCTTGCATGTCTATACCTTCTGCCATCTCTGTTCGGGTGCTAAGTGCAACTTGGGCACTTCACTCTGTCAGACTTGAGAAAACTCGGTTGTATTTACAGCACAGGAACAGAGATGCCCATTCCCGAATCCACCCCGAACAACAACAAAGAGCTCTTTTGTTTACGAGTCTCCCAGATGTTATCCTGGAGGGAAGGGGGATATTGGATAAAATAACAAACTGAGAGAGAAGAGAAGAGACTTTCTTGGTTTGCTCCGTCAGACCAGTCCGACCCGCAGACGTCTATTGATAGCTGGAGCCTGAAGTGAATGGAAACATTAATATCTGTCATACACCTACCCTACTCTTCTTATTCCCTGTCTCTTACTATACTCTTACCAGTTTGACTTCCAAGATTTGCCTCTCTTCTATGCTGTTGATATGGTGATAACTGTGCTAAATCCTTATGTGTCTGCTAAGGATGTTCAGCGATCCGTTATCTTCTTTCTGTCTCTCTCTCTTGATTATTTAAGTGCTCCTGTAGTTTTAATCACAGATTTATTAGTCTCTATTCTCTTGCCTACTCGATCACTATATACTTCTACTATTAACTATACTCACTTCTTATCTTCCTGACGGTTACGTTGTCTTACTCGATGTATAGCTCTCTATGACTGTGGACTTCTGTTGCTGTGTTTTTATTGAAAATCCTTAACTATTTCTTATTCTTCTTTTCTGGTGCAGAAACGGTAACTACATTTTCTGGTAAGTACGCTGTAACTTAATAATGATTTATCTGTACAATGTCTTCACAGTTATTATTCATTTATTTATTCTTATCACTTAGCTCAGTTTCCAATGTATTGCTTTCTCAGGTGCTCAACGCGACGAAGACGGCGGTTGACGTTCTCCTCAGAAACCGCTGACTGCTCACGGGATTAATTGCCGCGTATGGAACACGGTACTGAATTCCGGCAAGGTGAAACTCTAAATAATCGGATAACTATTTATTTAGGTAAATCTTTGGCTCTCTAGACTTCAAGACTCTTCTACTCAAATTCTTCAACCGCTCAGGGTGAAAGCTTTGGTGAAGTGAGCAGATTGCTGTTAGCGCGCGCCTCACCTGAGCTACAGCGGTGATTAACTGGAAAACTAGACCACTAAACGGAATGCGATATCGGCATCCATCTTGGAGTGCCAATTACGCACTAGTGCAGACCAGGAATCTTTCAGTGGCGAAACTCTCCTTTCCCACGCCTGTCTATGCATCACAGCTGATACCTGGGGTGTTAGGGTCCTGACACCACACCATATCATTCTTGAGTGATGGTGAAGCTACCTTCTCTACTGTTCAAACAGTGGAGGTTCCAAACCTACCTCGCTCGAGAAAAAAAGTCTAGGTTGTAGGCATTTCAAACCAGCAGAGCACGATCCCAGTGACCCCTGTGAAAATATGGCCTCTAGAAGAGGATCATCAGTTTGTAATATGTGACTCATGTCCTGTCAAGCTATTGGGCAGGATTTTACTCTGCAAGTTACACTGAGGGATTTATTGTACACTGAATGGTGTTGAACTTCAGACATGAGGAGAATGTTGACTTCAAATTTAAAGCAAAAGAAGCAGTACTTGGGTTGCTTCCACTCCTAACAAGAGAAGACTTGCCTCCTGATTTAGGGGAGTCTGTGAAAGAGGAAGTCTAGGATTTAACAGTCAAGGAAATTGGTCTTATTAAGAATATTTAACCAGTAAGGATCACAATAAAGCCTAATGCAGAGTATCCCCAAAACACCCCAAAACAAATATACACACTAGACAGAGGCTGGAATTACTTATGTGATTGAATCCATGCTAGAGAAGAGAATTTTGAAAGAAGTGGTAGAGAATCCCTGTGATAGGTTTGTAGGAACCAAATAAAACCATGGAGCATTGTTCTGGACCTCCAAAAGATTAATCAAATTCTTATCCGATGTTGTCAATGGCACCAAATACTACTGTTACACTTATCCAAATTCCATGTGATGCTAAGCGGTTCTCGGTAAATGATTTGTGTCAAGAATACTTTTCCATTCCTCTGCATGAGGATAGTTAGCTCCTTTTGGCATTCCCATTTTTAGGGAAAACTCTGGTGTGGTGCAGAGTCCCACTGGAGTATACAGAGAACTCCTCAATTTTTAATCAGATACTGAAGGAGAATTTGGAGACCCTACAGTTGTCATGCAACTCAGTTCTGGTCCAGTACACTGATCATTAATTAGTGGCTTCAATAACCCATGATGCATGCAAGAAAGACCCAATTGCTTTACTGAACCATTTGGCAGAGAATTGACACAACTTGTCCTCTACAAAATTACAGTACTGTCAGATGGAGATTCTGTATCTGGTACATCACATTGAAAAAGTAGCTAGAAAAGTCCCCCAAAAATGTATCGCTACGATCCTAAGGATGAATACCCTGCCATACGACAGACAGAAGTCAGGATGTTTCTGGGAATGATGAGCTACCGTCGTCAGTGGATTCCCAACTTTTCCCCAGTAGCAAAGCTTCTAGAGAGAGTTACACCTAATGATATGTCTAATCCGCTAGCCTGGGACAAGTAATACATGACTGCCTTCCTAGAGCCCAGACAGCATCTCTGTTTCACACCAGCCCTAGATATGCCTGATTATGAGTAGGTCTTTGTGTTCTACTGTCACAAGCATGAAGGGTGCGCTTTGTCTGTTTTGGAACAGATTTAAGGTGAAGCCAAAAAGCCTGTGGCTTTTTCTCTGTTACACTTGATCCAGTAGCCATGGCTGTGTCTGCATATCTAATGGTGGTGGCTGCAATGGGTGTCAGTATTCAACAGTGTGAGGGAATTGTTACGGGCTACTCGCTTATTGTAATGGTTTCACATTCTTTTGAGATCTTGTTGACCAACACTCAAACACAGGACATGACAAAGAGCAGACTCACTAAACATGAACAAGTGATTTGAGCTTCAGAGAATGTATCTTTAGAACCCTATAATGTACTGAATCTTGCTACTCTCTTGCCACTTCTAGAGAATGATGCAAATGATGATGGGGTTGACCGTGGTGGTCTAGATGTTACTGAATTGCGTACCAAGCCAAAACCTGACCTTTGAGGTGTCCCATTGGAAGAACTAAATTTTGCCTTGTTTGTAGACTGCTTTTGCTTAACAGATGGATAAGTAGTTTTGAAAGCAGCATATGGTGTGTGCACCTTACAGGGTGTTAAGGTAGCTTCCTATCTGAGCAGTATACCGTCCGCATTAGTGGCTGGATTGATAGCTTTTGCCAGAGCATTTTGCAGTTCCAACAGTCTGAGTGTTACCATTTACTTTGATAGTCAGTACAGATTTGGCGTGGTCCATTATTTTGGACAATGGTGGTCCCAGGGGGGTTCTTTTTTTCCTCTGTTTCGGCATTAGAAATGGGAAATATGTAATGGATGTGCTTGATGCACTACAGTTTCTACAGAGGTAGCTGTTGTAAAATATACAGCACATAGGAGCAGATAGGATTTTGTGATTGCCAGACACCGCTATGCAGATGAAATGGCAAGGTACTGCGCTCTTGAGTCCTGATCATTCAATCCAGAAGACCCATATGAATGTTGTTGAACAAAATCGATACTTGGGAGAAGATGAGAGCACCACAAGATGAAACTCCAAAAACTTAGAAAACAAAGGTGAGTCAGGCCAGGATGTGTAAAGAATTAAGATGTGGTCTAGATTTCAACAGTTGAAAGACCTGGTTTACCAGATGCCATGTTGTCGCCTATCTCAAAGCATTTCCACGGTCCTACTCAGATGGGAAGAAATGCTGCTCCGTCTCATCAAGACATATTGGTACAATCTCCATTTCCATTTCAATGCAGGGAGTTTGAACCACAGATGCTTTACTTGCCAGCAGTTGAATGCGGGCAAGGGAACAGTTTTGACCATGAATCGCATAGTGAGATTAGGTGGTCGCTTTAACAATAAGCTATTAGATGTAGTGGAAATGCCTATCTGTAATGGACTCCACAATATTTTGGTGGTAGTCTGTTTTCTTTCCTGATTGGTTGAAGCGTACACGACCAGAAGGTGTGACAGTCTCACCTTAGCCAAATTATTACTGAGGTTTCTCTGGAGTCAGATCTCAGCAGTCATTTCAAAAATGAACGTATGAAATTCTTGAGTGTAGCACTTCAGGCAGAGCAGTGACTTCACTGTAGCCTCAGGCCAGAAGTGTATGGAGTGGTGGAGCAGGTCAATGGGATTCTTAAATCGCGACCAGCCAAAGTGTGCACGTCTACATCTTTGAAATGGCCAGACACCACTCCCCTGGAACTGATGAACCTCTGAACCACTGCTGATTGGAAGGTTTGACTCTCCCAACAAGATTCTGATGGGGAGAGCTATGAGACTTCCTGTGATGCCTACAGCTGCACTTGTGAATATAACAGATGATCTTATTCTTGACTACTCAAAAGGTTTGGCTGATGTGATGTGTTCTGTCTTTCACCAGGCTGACTTGGCGATATCACTTCCAAGTCAAGGACAATGGCAGGATTTAAGCCTAGGAGATTGGGCCCTGGTGAAGAAACATGTCAGAAAGGCCTGCTCGGGCCCCGCTGGTGAAGCCCTTTCCAAGTCATCTGCGTGACAACATGCCGTGAAGTGTGAGGTTCTGCCAAATTGGATTCATGCCTCCCACACCAAGAGAGTGCTGAAGTGGTGACATCAGCCTCTGCTTCGCAGAGTTAAACTCAAGCACAGAATGAACGCTCACAGGGAGGAGAATATTGCACACACAAGGCTCAAAGTCAAGTTGCGACAAGTGCACAACCTGTGGTGAATGAGCCAAGAGTAACTGCAGTGAACGAAGTAGTTGAACTTGAGAGTGTGCACCTCAAGCTGGAAGAAGGAGCAAATACTTCAGCCGGAAGAGAGCAGAGTATAAAAAAGTGGCATGAGACTGGGAGCAGTTGTATCAGAGGAATGCTTCCCAGAAACAATTACAGAAGAAACAGAGTCAATTCATCAAAGTTACAGTGACAGTGAGCAGCCAGAAGTCAGAAGAACAAAGCAGCAGAGTGCCTAATCAAAGGCATTTGGCTCCTGAATGGACCTACTTTGCTCAGAGCAAGCCTGACATTAGGGCTCATGAGACTGAGAATCATCAAATAGTTTTCGAAAAACCTCCATTAATAGTGCTACCACACGAAGGTTGATATTTTTGATTTACTGAATTCAAGTGACATATATTCAGACATTGAAGTTTCATGTTTTGTATCCTGAGTATCTTGCAAAGATATTAGGTCCAAAGGTTTCAGTGGAAGAGTAGGATTTTTATTCCTTTAGTATTTTCAGTTGTAAATGTTATGTTTCTAATCCTGAAGTCAACTGAACTAACACACTTGCACCTGAAAACAAACTGAAAGTTTAACTGATTTGCACAGCAAAGAGAGAGTATTTTTTTTTCTTTTTTGATCTGACTTGAGAGAAATCATGGTGTCAGGTGCACCAAAAAAATGTAGAGTGATAATACTAGTAGTTGTATTTGAGATAGTCACACTAACAACAATTGGTTTACATGTGAGTCTTAACTCTTCTGGCAAGTACGCTTCACTTAAAACTAAACCTGACTTCGACTATTTAGAGGAGCAACGTAGATTTTATACAAGGATGGTTCCAATGGAAATTGTCCAGATAAAGTCTTTAGGCTATTACATGGGGATTCTATTCCAAAGTTATGGGAGCTAAAGACTGTCATATGTCCACATATTTACCTGCTTCTACATCAACTGGCGTGGTGTATCTATATTTACCGTTGACATCTGCACTAACCTGCAGCTTGACTGAATTTATTTTTACCAACGAGGTCTCTTTGAATATTATTCTTCTAAGTTTGACTTGATTTTAGATGATGTGCCTATGTTTAAAAAAATTTATTTGAATTCTGGGGCCAAGTCCATGGATGGAATGGGTCATTACTTACGGTTTATGATACCAATTATTGTGACTAATTTGCATAATGCAAAGAATATAATAACCAGAGCTGAGAAGGATTTCCTAGAGGAATTGGATGAAAGGAGCATTGAAACAGAGAGGAGATTTTAGAAATTAGTAAAGGTGGGTTGTGAAAAGGAAGATGAAGTGATGAGAGTCAGGAATGTTACTGAAACTAAACCTGCACTTTTGGAAGATGGGAAATATGTGTTTCAGGAGACAAAAGATCAGGTTCATAGGCCTCATTTGGTAGGTTGGAGTAATTGCGTACAAAACCAGAAGTTACAGGAGAGCAAAGATTTTCCGGATGGGATCCTGTTCTAGGAGTTTATTGTATATGTGGGACAAATATTGGATTTCAACTTCCAATGAACTAGATTATCAGCTTTTATTTACATTGAGTGTTTCCCAACATGTATCATGTAGATGGCATAAATGATAAGGAAATAGTCACTCATGGAATAACTAAAAGTAGTGTTGCGCAAGTAGTAGGTGACCTTTTTGGAGATTTGATTACTTCTGTAGATACAGTTTTAAATGATTTGAAGATCAGAAAGCTGTCTACCTTGATAGATCGTTTAGCTCTCAACACATCTGCAGGCCTAACTGCTATTAATGCTAAGCTTATAGCTAAAAAGGCAATGGTTTTGCAGAACTGTCTTGCTTTAGTTAGCTTAATTGGAAAAGAGGGTAGTGTCTACTGCATACTGCATGTCCAGGAATTCTGAAAATGCAATCCAGATTAAGTGAAAAAATTAACACGTTTGTAACTAATATGTCAGAGAATGCTCATGAGGATTTGAAGAAGACAGGTAGATGCCTAGGAAGCAATAGTGAAAGGCCTTTCACAGATTGGTGAGTGGTTCAATGATATTCCTAATGAAATATTAACAAAGATCCTAACTCCGATATTGATCATCATAATTTGTGTTAAATGCCTGTTAGACCTATCTGTGTTAGGGTGCTTTGTCCCCAAAGGGCTTTTTGTCTCTACCTTCCACTTTTTGCTGAAATTCGTTTTTGTTGGCTCTAGGACGCTGAGGAAATTTGGTTCCGACTCCATTTTGTGTTTCTATGCCATTTTGTGTTGCCCTCACTCAGGCAGCGCGGCGAACAGAAAACTCTTGCCCTTCGTACTGCCACGTATCAAATAACCCCTCTATCCTTGAGGTGAAGTCGGTTCCGGGAATCAGTCCTACTCACTAATCCTTATCCAAACTACCTGTTGGCCTTCAGTATTCTTGTTGCGACTCACTAATCCTTGTCTCAGACCATCTGTTGGTTTTCATTTTCCTTCTTCCCGCCTTATCCTACTCAGGGACGCCATTATTGAATCACCTGTGGGGTTAGTCAAAACATGACCTAGGGGGTGGATAATCATGTGATGTCTTGTTTTTCCCCCAAAAATATATCTTTTCATTGGTTTAAATTTTGCGCATTGGGAGTGTTCTTATGCAGGTGTAAAAGAATATAAAAGACTGTGAGCCCCAGAGTAAAGGGGCAGTCTCCTGAGAACATACCATTGGTGTACTTCTAGGATCACTGTGCATAGCTGCAGCTAATAAATCCTGTTGTCTACGCTTAACAGAGTGTCCCGTGTCTATGTATAACCGAAGCAGGTGAACTCGGAGATTTAGGCGTGCCCTGCGCCGCTAGGCCCCTAAAGGCCTGGTTCTTCAACTGGCGCCCAACGTGGGGCGGTGTCAAAGGTCGTGGTCAAGCCCGAGGTTCGTGAGGAGCTACGTGAGGAAATTCCGGAGGAAGCGCACCACATAAGTGACCCCTGTATGTCAGAAGTGGACCGAAGGTCTTTACAACGCGGCTTCTCCTTTCCGACGGCTGCTGGTGACTGCTACCCTGACCGCCGCCCTGCTTTGGTTCGTATTAATGATGACTGGCATCTCGAGACGGTAGACGGGCCTCTGTTGGTGTGAGAGAACAATTTGGTTAAGTAATTGTGGGTAGCTCCCACATCTTTGTTTTTTGATTTTGCTTTGATTCGATTGTTGCAATAACCGAAGCCGAGGGGTGAGTACATTTGTACTGTGTTAGTTGATTAACCCCTTGATGTTAGTAAGAGGCCAGTGAAATAACGATGCCTGGTTTCAGTAAGTTCAAGAGATGGTGTTGTTGTTGTTGTTCAAGAGATTCCCGACTAGAAGACACTTGTCCAGTGCCTTCAGTAGGGACTCCGAAATATGAAGTTTATTCCAAACATGGAACTGGTCCTATCATCTTTGTCGACCTTTGGGAAAAATACACTAAGAATGACGGTATTTTACAATGGCCAAAGGATGGTAGTTTCGAGCCCTGTGTGTTGGACAATTTAGAAGAAAGACTATTTAAGAGAAAAGCCCGGCCGGCAATGTTTGACTCATTTCGCATTTGGCGAAAGGAATCAAAACAGAAAGAAATTAAACAAGTAAAAAGAGATAGAAAGGAAAAAGAAACGTCTGTTATACAGGCTGCTCAGCAATTTAAAAACGATGAAACTGATCGTACGATTGAAGTCTTAGACAGACAACATCGTATGACAGTAGATAAATGCTATCCAGTTTTGCCTACTTCTCCATCATTAGATGAGGAGAATGAAAAAGATCCCCTAATGTCCCTTATGTTGTCTGCTCCACCGCCTTAGGTACCAGCTTTGGTTCCTCCACCAGTACCTGTTATAATACCTGTTATACCTCCACCTCCGCCTCTGCCTCAACTTATTAAACCAGTTACTTCTGCGGGTTCTGTTGTAATACCTCCTCTAACGACACTAGTTTCTACCCCTGTGACTGTGACACAAGCCTCTACTCCACAATCAGTTAGAAGAAAAGATAGTGGGTTCTTTTCAGCTCTTACTCCTTTTATGAATAAAGTACGTAATTTCCCTATTATAAAAAGAACTCTTAGAAGTCAGAGTCATCTCGATCTTCATGAAGTAACGATTCTTCAATCTCAGGCTCAAAAGTGGATGATAAATGGTAATATGTACAGGTCATCTGATATTCAAGATTCAGCTATGCAATGGCCTACATCCACTCAGTGGTATGTGTTTGATCTCATGTGTGAGATATTGATTCAAATGTGGGAGAGTGAAATTCAAAATGGCCCACCTAGGGGATTATTAGAATTAAGAAGGGAAGTAGCTTCTGGAGCAGTAATAGGACAAGATTATAAAGATGCGATATCGAATTTAGTAACATATAGAGATCTTCTATTTTGTAAAAATTTAGGGGCAGAAGGAATTGCTACAACAGACAAATTATATCCTATGCGAGAGGTACAACCAGTATACAGCGATGCTGTGCGAGGGGCTAACCCCCCTGTGGCTGCTCACTTCCAGCAAGTCTGGGTACATGTTCTGTGGAAAAGATCAGAGGTTATTGCATTAAAGCAAGCATTACCTGATCCACGTAAAAATCCGGCAGGATATTATAAAGAATTAACGCAAACATTGTCCTCTTGCACTCTAACATTATCAGATATAGACATGCTGATGGGTCAAGTAGTCCCATCTGAAATATGGAATAAGATTCGTAAGGAGGATCACGCTGTACAGTTAGGTGGTAATTGGGCTGCCATCTCACAAGCAGACCAAAGGCAAGTGGGTGGAGATAAACCAGAACAAATGATTACAGAATTACCCGACAGAATAATAACACTAATGAAGGCTCTGATGCCAGCTCAAGCAGTTAATTGGGATAAGTTGTCCGCCTGTAAGCAAAAGAAGGATGAGTCAGTGTCTGACTTCTTTACGCGTTTTGAGGAATCATTTGTTGATCACAGCGGGCAAGATATGTCTACGCCAGGTGGTCAAAGATTGTTTGTAGATAAGTTTGTCACTAATTTATTGCCGGAATTATCTACGAGACTCAAAATGTCTGAAAGTGCGTGGCCTGTGGCAACGCCTTCGGGAATTTTGACGATGGTTCAATACTATGAGAATAGGGACTTAGAGGAGAAAGAGAAGACTGAAAAGAAAAATAAATACCTCAAAACGAAGGTTCTTTTGCAACAAGCTTATCCTCCTCGTTCTGCTCAGCGTTCGTATCAGCCACTTCCCCAATTTCAAAGGCTGTTACAGAAATCTGAACCCTTTGTTCCAATGTCTCCATTGGGTCCTAATCAATGTGCTTATTGTAAGGAGGAAGGTCACTTCAAGAATAGTTGCCCGGTTTTATTACATCGTACTGGCGATATGTCCGGGTCACGTAGCTGAGGTGGCTATCAATCAACACCTAGGGGTAGGGGACGAGGTAGATCATCTTATGATCAGCATCAGCGTTCTTTTTCCCCTCAAACTTCCATGAATTATTTTGACCAGCAAAATACTCAATCTGCTCAATATTACAATGATAATTATTATAACGAAAATGAGAGTCAAGATTTTCATACTAGCTAGGACAGCCATAGACTAAGTGAGGGAGTCATATCAGTTCCAGTAGATCAGAATGGGCCTTATGTTGAGGTAGTTACATTAGGTGTTTCAGAGCCATTTCTATTGGACACTGGTGCAACAAAGAGTTCTATCATTCACTCTAAACTCCCTGGGGCACCTTTGTCTGGCTTAACGAATATTTCTGTAGGATTTTCTAGCGCCCCAGTTAAAATCCCAATTTCTCAACCTTTGCCCATCTCGATAGGCCCTTATGATCTAGAGGCTCCACTTATTTTTTTTTTGTTTTAACATTTTATTGAAAAACAACAGCAGAGTCATCATACAGTTGATCAATCAATACAAAGCAGCATCAGATATATCAGGCATGTATAAAAAACACACTTATTTTAACAACTGGTTGTGGTGAAAATTTGTTGTGTCTGGATTTATTAAAAAGATGGTATGCAACCCTAGATTGTTCTCCTGGTGTACACCTCACTTTAGGTAGGGAATTGATTTCTCCAGTGTATCTGTCTAAAGACAAACTTCCCTCTGAATTGCATTCTCTTCCTACTACTCTTTGGGCTACAGGTCCTAATGATGTTGGCCTTTTGAAAATCCCGCCGTATGTTGTCAGCCTCAAACCCAATATTAGGTTACCACGCATACCCCAGTACAAAGTTTCTAGTGATGGTGAAAAAGCTCTTTTAGCTATTGTTTATGATTTGATTCAGAAAGGTGTGATTGAAGAGACTAAAGGGAATGTAGGCAATAGTCCTGTAATACCTAGTCTTAAACGTACTGACTCTTCCCAACCTCCCGTTTATCGCTTTGTGATCGATCTCCGGGAGGTCAACAAAATTGTTGTACCCCAATTTCTTGTCATCCCAGATATCACTGCCCTATTGACAACAGTACCTGCTTCTGCCACTTGGTTTTCTGTTGTGGATTTGAAAAATGCCTTCTTCAGTATTCCCATTGCCGAAGAAAGCAGAGATATTTTTGGCTTTTCTTTAGGAGGCCGAAGCTCCCTATTCACACGTGCTCCTCAAGGCTATTGTGAGAGTCCCTCCATTTATAGTCAAGCTTTAAAGACACAGCTTGATACTGTCACTTTACCTCCAGGAGCCACCCTTTTTCAATATGTAGATGATTTGTTGATTTCTGCTGATTCTGAGGACATTTGTAGACAGGCTACTATTACATTATTACGACACTTGGCTGATCTAGACCACAAGGTCTCACTCTCTAAGATGCAATATTCCCGCAAGAAAGTTACCTATTTAGGTAATCTCTTATCAAAGGAGGGAAGACAATTAACTCCAGAACGTATTCAAGCAATTGCTCAAATGTCTGTACCAGAAACACAAAAGAAGGTAAGTGCCTTTCTGCGCATTACCTCTTATTGTAGACAATGGATTCCGAATTTTTCTTTGTTAGCGAAACCTGTGTTAGCGCTCACTCTTAAAGATACACCCCAAACACTTCCTTGGACTGCAGAATGTCAGGAAAGTTTTAATGATTTACGTACTGCCCTGTGTTCTGCTCCTGTGCTAGGTACTCCTGATTACAGTAAGCCTTTTACCCTTTATTTCCATGAGAGAGAAGGTTGTGCATTGTCAGTTTTAACACAACAATTTGGGGACCAACAACGCCCATGTGCCTATTTTTCAGCTACATTAGACCCAGTGGCTAAGGCGTTACCTAGTTGTTTGAGAGCCACAGAAGCAACAGCAGTTTCCATTCGACAGTCTGCTGTTTTGGTGTTAAATAATGCTCTTATTGTCATGGTACCACACGCAGTAGATATCCTTCTGAATAGGACAAAGACACAACATCTTACTAGTGCTCGCTTGTCTGGGTACGAACTGACACTTTTTGCTAGTCATGTGCATATTAAACTATGCAATACCCTAAACCCAGCCACACTGTTACCGATCCCAGAAGAAACAAATACTCAGGAACAACATGATTGTTTCTTCCGTACAGAGGAAGAAACAAAAGGTAGAGTTGATCTAAAAGATACTCCACTCTTAAATCCAGATGGAATCTTATGGGTTGATGGCTCTTGTTTTAAACTCCCCAATGATGAAACGACCTCAGCCTATGCAGTTACGACTTTGCATACAGTTGTAGAAACTGCACGTATTAGACAAAATTCACCCCAGGCAGCTGAATTAATAGCTCTAACTAGAGCTTGTGTATTAGCTAAAGGAAAAAGAGTGAATGTGTTCAGCGATAGTCAATATGCGTTTGGAATGGCCCATAGTGTTGGCCGCTTATGGAGGGAGAGAGGATTTCTCACGTCCCATGGTGCTGCTAAGATACAGAATGGCGAGTTGGTAAATGACCTTCTCGAATCACTTTCCTTGCCAACTCAGATAGCAATCATCAAGTGTAGTGCGCATAAGAAGATTACTGATGATGTAGGACAAGGAAATGCGTTTGCAGATCAGACAGCGAAAGAAACAGCTAGAGACGTTACAAGCCGCATGTATGTTGCAGGCCCCGCTAGATGGATCAGACAAGGAGGGATGTGTGAAGACACAATAGAGAGTGTGAAAATGATTCAGGAAGAAGCTACAGAGAAAGAATTGAGTGAGTGGAGAGAGACTACAGCAAGATTAGACCTAACAGGGTGTTGGACAGAATTATCTGAACATCAACACTGGCTATTACCAGATGCCTATGTGCTTCCGGTTATTACCATGGCACATGGTCCAGCTCACATCAGTGCTAAAGGAATATGTAAACTTCTAGCTCCTGTATGGCAGAATGAGGGTATTCCAAAATGTGCAGATAATTTAGTTAAACATTGTATTGTTTGCTTGATGCATAACCCAGGAAAAGGAACACCGACCCCAGCAGGCCATTTTGCTCCCCCAACATATCCTTTTGAAGTGGTACAAATAGATTATATTCACATGGAGCGATGCAACAATCTTAAGTACGTCCTTGTGGTGGTGTGTGCCTTTTCTAGATGGATAGAGGCCTACCCCCTAAAGGACAATACTGCTCTATCTACAGCCAAAGTTCTGTTGAAGGAGTTTTTCCCGAGGTTCGGCTTGCCTCGAATCCTCTGGAGCGATAACGGAAGTGAATTCGTAGGTCAGATAATGCAGAAAGTATGTCCAGGTCTTGGAATAAGACAAAAATTTCATGCAGCAAACCACCCTCAGTCAGCAGGCTTAGTGGAATGTCTAATGGTACCCTTAAACTCAAATTAGCGAAAATACAGGCCAGCACGGGTCTTGCTTAGCCCGATGCTTTACCCTTAGCACTATTGTCCACTCGAACAACTGTTCATTCCCGTATGGGACTCAGTCCTTACGAGGTTGTTTTTGGATGCCCAGCAAATATTTGGGGAGTCCCAAGGCCAAAGAAATATTCTGACATAGAGTACCCATTGTTGATTGATTATTTACATGACCTCACCACTAAATTGCGTGTCCTCCACCAACAGGTACAAGACGCTTTGCCTCAGGCTTCAACTGATCCTGGACACGGCATACACCCAGGGGATTGGGTGTGTGTGAAGAATTTTCAGCGATCAAAGAATTTGGAGCCTCGCTGGAGAAAGCCGTGCCAAGTTCTACTGACTACACGAACAGCTGTAAAGGTGGTCGGCAAAAAGAATTGGATACACGCTGTGCATTACAAAAAGGTACCCTTGCCTTTGCCCTATGACCAATGGGTCCGTGAAGGTATTGGTGATTTTGAAAGTGAAAGGATCCCTCAATTTGTACCTTTTAGCGATGCACACCTGTATTGGACTCAATCTGAAAAAGAAGATGACGACGTCTTGCAGGAAGCTGTCCCACCACATCTGAGGTTGAACACTACTGATCCAGAGACACTTTTTCAGAATCAGACTGTGCCGAACAAAACTAGATACAATTTGAGATCTAGAGTAACTAAGGACAATTAAGAAACTCTTTTGTTGTGCTTTTTGTGACATTGACCATCTAATTAGGTTGCAGGGTCGTGGTAAGAGCTTTAGTTAGTGACCCGAGTAGTGGCAATAGTTCTGCGGGACTTGCGGTGTCATAGGACGGCTAATAATCACGGCTAAGTGAAGAAGGAAGACTGCCACGAGCAACACCTAGAAGATGGATTCTGCTGTATTAAAAAAGAATGATGAAAACAATATAATGCAGAAATACTGTAAACTATTATATACCAAATGTAGTATAACATTGTGTATTTTAATCTCTTTATGTATTATGTTAGCTTGTGTGGGTTGGATTGTCCATATTGTACAGCACAAACATATATCTACCTCCCAGCCCATACCTCTTCGCACTACTGTTTCCCCACACCAATTTCGTACACTACCTGAGCATGAGCAAATTAGGAGAATGGAATATCTCAATAATTCCTTCATCCAACTATTACACCAGCATCAATTGGTGATTAATACCACCGATTGTTGGGTTTGTGGACTTCTACCCCATAATACAGATAAAGGAATGCCATATTTAGTTTTACCCTTCTCCCTGAAAGGATCTGCGTGGGCTTACACCTCTATGTTTGCCTATGCCTATGAGAACCACCATCGACATCCTGTTGGTCCGTATAGGGATGGAGTTGACGTTAGTCATGATGCGCTAATATAAGGAATAGTGGCTATGTCAAAACACTACAGCAAAATTAATGAATTCCCTACTGACGAACGACAAGCATACATTGATTGGAATGTGACACATTACGTCACTAGTCTTACAGACAGAGCCAAAAAGAAGAGATCCCCACCTATATTTACTGTACCCCACCAAGGTCACCTATGTCTCCAAGGAAATGGTCAGAGTCCTAAGGCCCAATTGGGAAAAAGTACTTGTAATATTACATATACCTATGCATCCCAAACTTCTCCACCACTGGTAGCGTCTCAATTAACATACTTCATTTGCCATGATAGAGCCTATACATGGCTACCAGCCGATTTTCTCAGGAACTTGTTATATGGCTTTTCTCCTCCCTCCAACATAAACCGCTCCTTCAGGACATCATAGAAATAAATACAAGAGAAGTGTCTTTGATCAAAAGGACACAGCAGGACAAGAGGGAGACGACTTCCTCAAAGGATTCATCCCATTTTGGGGCCCTATGGCCAATAGTAGAGACATCAGGCATCTCATTCGAGTAGTTGAAGCCACAATTAATGAAACTGTCGGAGCACTAGGTAATATCACCGCCGAGCTTCAGGCGGATCGCCTAATGACATTACAAAACAGAATGGTGTTAGACATCATTCTTGCAGACCGTGGTGGAGTCTGTAAATTGATCAGATCCAGTTGTTGCGTTTACATACCTGATAACGCACCTACAGTATACCAGGCCATCTCTAAATTACACCACATTGCTGAGTCAATCCACCAGGACGAAGGAAGTTGGTCTATGATGGGATGGTTTTGGGGATTACTGTCTACATGGGGATGGAAGATACTAACTTTCATTGGAATGATTTTAGCCATTGTCTTTTCATGTTGCCTTTGCTTACAATGTGGTCCCACCATCTGTGGCCTTTGTGCCACCATGTGTGTGACAAAACCCATTTCGCAGCAGACAGAAAACATACAAATGATGTTGCAACAACATCTTAAAGACATTATGGCTATCGAAGTAGACTCCAATTAACGTGAGTCTATGTATTGCCTGCGTAATGGCAAAAGGAGGGTCTGAGGAAATTCGGTTCCGACTCCATTTTGTGTTTCTACGCCATTTTGTGTTGCCCTCACTCAGGCAGCGTGGCGAACAGAAAACTCTTGCCCTTCGTACTGCCACGTATCAAATAATCCCTCTATCCTTGAGGTGAAGTCGGTTCCGGGAATCAGTCCGACTCACTAATCCGTAATCCAAACTACCTGTTGGCCTTCAGTATTCTTGTCTCGACTCACTAATCCTTGTCTCAGACCATCTGTTGGTTTTCATTGTCCTTCTTCCCGCCTTATCCTACCTTGTAAATTGGCCTTTTCACAATATACAAACATGTCTAGCACTGTTGATTAACTCAGGGACGCCATTATTGAATCACCTGTGGGGTTAGTCAAAACATGACCTAAGGGGTGGATAATGTAATCATGTGACATCTTGTTTTTCCCCAAAAAATATATCTTTTCATTGGTTTAAATTTTGCGCATTGGGAGTGTTCTTATGCAGGTGTAAAAGAATATAAAATACTGTGAGCCCCGTAGTAAAGGGGCAGTCTCCTGAGAACATACCATTGGTGTACTTCTAGGATTACTGTGCATTGCTGCAGCTAATAAATCCTGTTGTCTACGCTTAACAGAGTGTCCCGTATCTCTGTATAACTGAAGCAGGTGAACTCGGAGATTTAGGCGTGCCCTGCACCGCTAGGCCCCTAAAGGCCTGGTTCTTCAACGCTGTGCACTTAACCCCTACTACCAGTGCTAAAGTCCTTGTACTCTATCCCTCAAACATGGTAAAATTGGCTTACACCTGATTGGCATATTTAATTTGCTCATAAGTCCCTTGTAGAGCGTATATCATATACACAGGACCTGTGAATTACATGCTAAAAGCAGGCCTGTAGCACTTATTGTGCCACCCACTTCAGTAATCCATTAAAACATGTTCCAGGCATGCCATTGCCGCCCAAATGTAGTTTTGAACTGCCCGTTTGACTTGGTACTATGACCACTTTGCAAAGCCTTAAACACTCCTTTCATTGCATATGTGCCCCCCCTTCCCCGGGTAGCCCATAGGGCAGTGTGCATTCTAATTAAAAGGTTTGACATGTACTTTTAAGTGTAACATATCCTGGGGGGTGTGGTTTGGACGCCAGGAGTAATGGCAGCGTAGAGTTTCTCTCTTCCCGTGGCAGCAGCTCGATCGTCGATTTGGGAACCCTTATCTCAGGTCAACTTCGGTTCTGACGATCGCCTTGTGGATCGGAAGCGGAGGGCGACCATGTGACCGACTTTGGTTCGGATACGGAGTCCCTAAACAGCTGAAATGCAATAACCCCAGCCGCGGCCTGCAGCGAAGTGAGGAGCGGTAAAGCAGCGGGGATCCAGCGTGCCTGAGCCGGAGCCGGAGCTGCTATCTGCCGGCTCTAACCCAGAGCCAGCAACCTACCGATACAACTGGGCTTCTGAGGCCCCGGAGTGAGTACATTGAATTGCACTGTGCACCGCCTCCCAGCCCTGGATTCCGCGGACGTTGTAAACCCGGGCAGTACCCCGCGAGACACATAAAGTGGCGGGTGCAGGCAAGCCCCGCTACGCAACGGCCACACTCTAGAACTCACCGCATATGTACCACCGGTCGAAGCGGCCCGATATTACATGAATGAGCATAGCACACTAACGCAGTAACCTAACGTGAACATAAGACTGTTTTCTGCACACGGCACCCCCTGGGCTCTATTGCGAACACAGCCTGGAGCTACTGTACAAAATGGCGGGACCGCATCTCCAAGACTAACGCTTCTTACAAGTCAGTACGACAATACCACAGGGCAAGCAGCTTCCACCGGTACGGTAGTCAGCAGAACGTAATTTTCTGCCTGTGGGGGGCCCTTGATGTTGATTTTGTTTTTCAGAGGCGGCCTGACAGTCTTCTCAAACTGGCGGTCGACCTATTTACTACCAAGCACTGACTCCCATAAACTGCAAATGCATATAAAATGCAAATTGGAGATCAAGGCGCATTTAGCAGATTTTGGGCACCTCTCCAACAGGCAAACTACCGGCCGATGGTGCGAGTGTAGTGAAGATGAACTATCACACGGCTGCATTTATGTGAATGGATCACCCTGGAGTGATATGCAATAAAGGCTTATGCATCTAAGGAGGACTCCGATCACTACTAATGCATACTACAACACACTAAGCATACTACACTGCGGAAGCTTCAACTAGTGTTCATTATTAAAGCATGGTACAACATTACCAAATTAAACAACGCAGAGGCAAGGCAAATTAAACAACGCAGAGGCGGAAAACTGCGATTATCTAAGCGCAAGCTCCTACACCAGAAATGGCCAAGCAGAATGGCCGAATAAGGTCAAAGGTGCTCACGGGTTCACGAAACACTCCATAAGTGCATAAATGGCACAGAGGGCTATCAATATATGCATTCACAAGATGCTCATCAATGGTTATCTCTAACAACTCCTATGTCATCTACATGAGCAATGCTTAGTTCAAATACAAAGAGAAACGTCAAGAGCGAACGAGCTAAGGAGAACATAGGAGCACGCATAATCACGAACCGTCTCTCAGGAGGATAGGCGGAATAGAAGGATAGCGATAGAAGCACGTATAAGTTGGTCACCACTGGCTTCCACAAACGCAAACGCAACTGGGCGAGTTTACCGTGGGGCTGCCTCACATAATACCTTCCTGACACCAGCAGACACGAAGGGACACCGCCCAAGAGTGCGACATATCTGAGTTTTTGCAGCAAGTCTCATCATGGGGGACAAGGAAACGACAAAAAAACCTCAAGAGGCTCAAAGCTGAACCCCCGAACCCAGTGTCACCCATCAAAGGCAAAAAGGATGTCAATGACACTATGGACATTATACTGAGCAAGTTAGAAGAGGTGCGTGATCTGGCTCGATCCACAAAGGAAGAAGTTGCAGCCATCAGACAGGATATACGGGACACTAATTCTAGACTAATTGAAACGGAAACAAGAATCAGCCATCTGGAGGACACTGAGGTCAAGAACTGCGGGGCTCTTGAATGCCTCACCATAACCTCTGAGCAAACGATAAGGAGGCTGTCTGAGTTGGAAGACAGGAATCGAAGAGGCAATCTCCGCATCTTCGGCATTCCGGAAGGATCAGAGGAAGCCCAAGGATCATGCGTCTAGAATGTTGGTTCTCTCAAGCGACCAACCTCATCTTTCACCAGCCGCTTGAGTTCGACAGAGCACACAGAGTTCCGGGCAGGATCACGAAGTCTCAGAAAGGCCCCAGACCCATTTTCTGCAAACCCTTGAGATACCAACACGTAGAACAGCTACTAGCCTTCGTCAGGAAGAACAACCATATACTATGAAAGTAAAACAAGATCTATATTTCACAGGACTACAGTAAAGAGACGGTTGACATACGGAAGGCCTTCCTTGCTCTCCACCCACAACTAAGGTCATTGGGCCACCAATTTGGGTTCATAAGCCCAGCAAAATTTCGAGTCTTTATCCAGGGGGCTCCTCAGATCTTCACGGACCCACAAAGGCTCAAAAAGCTTCTAGATGGCCAGGAGGAGCTGAAAATGGACACAGCAACGGCGAACTCTGAGGCTGCTTCAGCTTCTGGCTATAAATGAATATCCTTTTTCTGTATGGTTTAGCGGTATCGTTCTGTGGTATCAGGCTCCACATAAAGGGTTCGTAAGCTCTAAATGTTTTCACTGTTATCACTGTTGAAAATGGGTTGCCTGCCGAGCACCTGCCTGTAAGGTGCTCTATTGATGTTTCAATGAATCGTAATTTATTTGTCATCCTATTCAAAGTCACCAAACCGTCTCATTTAAGCCATTTAATCCATTCATGCCGTGCTGCATGGGTTATGTTGGTCCTCGATTGCAATTATTTCAGAAGTTAAACACAATGATGCTCATATTGACGTTATTATTGCGGTTAAAATTGTTTGTACTGAATTGGAAAGTTGCTGTTTTTTTGGTAATTCAACCAACTTCAAATCTGTCTTAAAATGTGCCTAGTACGGTGCCTATTACAGGTCATAGCATAATCTAAAAGCTGACAATGTCCATTCCGCACACCATGCCTATGACAAACTCAGTAGTTCGCTATGGATGACAGACCGCTCAGTAGAGTTGAGTTTGCCTGTGCTTGCTTTGGTACAGATACCCATGGGTCAGGATAGCTCTGGAATGTATGCATATGTTAGCTAATGTTTCACTGTTGAATTAGTTCCCAACTCTTAATATACTTTGTTTGTAAGGCCATGGGAGGGACAACGCTGTTGTTCTCCTAGTCACCATGCCTATCGGCAACGTTCGGGGTGGGGTGGGTGGGCTGGGATTGGGGGGGCAGGGAGGGTGTGTGGGAGGGCGAGGGAAGTGGTAGGAGGGTTCTGGTTTTTCTTTTGTTCTTTGTCTTTTTCTGTGCATTTATTGTTTGATGCATAACAGTGTCAGGGTGCTCACACCTCAAAGGTTCTGGAGTCATTTTTTCTCGCACTGTAAGGCATGTTGCGCTCACTACGAATGTTATCCAGATCTTCACATTCAAGCTGAGGGGTCTCAAATTGATCATCCACATGCATTATCATACTTTGGATTGGAAAGGTGGCAGTATACACAGTAACTTGGTTAGCATGATTTATCTGATTGTATTGAATCGTTCAATACATGCTCATATCTCTGTCCACAATTAATAGACCCCTTGGGGTAATAAAGGTAGGGAACCTGAAAGTGCTCTCCCTCAATGTCAAAGGTCTTAATAAGCCAGTCAAACGCCAGAAAATCCAAGATTACCTACGCAGACAAAAAGGAGATATTGCATTACTACAGGAATCCAAACTGGATGCTAAACAATTTCACACACTTAGGAATAAATTCTTCACGAGGTTACTGGCTCGGAAGCCGTTGGGAAAAGAAACGGGGTAGTAACACTGATAGCCAAAAAATCCAACATTGATTTGCTTTCCTCCATGGCTGACACCAAAGGGAGGTGGGTCACAAGCAAATTACTAAAAGACGATACAGAATCTTTTGTCACAAACGTCTATGCCCCAAACACATGTGACTTGAAATTCTGGTCAGACCTAACAAAACAAATCGATAGCATCCCAGACTCGGCAGTCCATATTTTCGCAGGAGACTTTAACTTCCCCTTTGACCCGACTCTTGATAGGGACTCCCGATGTTCTTTTCGCAGTAACAGATCACACAAGGCCTTCCTCAACCTTTGCGACCGATTCCATCTAGTCGATCCATGGCGGCTACAGAATCCTGATGGGAGGGAATACACATTTTACTCTTCCCCTCACGACTCATTCTCTCGAATTGACTACTTATTTATTACAAAGAACGCTATTCCCAGAATAGAAGAAACGTCGATAGAACCAAGAGTTCTATCCGACCACTCCTGCATCACACTAACCATATCTAATATAAAACCATCCACCCGCCAATCTCTCTGGCGCCTTAATGATGAAGTCCTCGAACAAGATCATCGAGCCACCATTGAAACTGCCATCAAGGAATATCTGGAACACAACAACAGGGGGGTCACCACTGACTTGACTCGGTGGGAGGCATTAAAAAGTACAATTAGAGGGGTTGGTATTAAGATCAAATCTGCCATGAACAAAAACCACACTAGGAGGCTAGAGAACCTAGAAAAAGAAATATCTATTCTGGAAGCTAGGCATCTGCTGGATAGGAAGGATGAGACACTTAATAAGTTGGCCAACAAAAAATAAGAGTACAATAAAATAGTGAGTGAGAGAGCAGGTGTGTGGCTGAACAGGAGAAAACGGTTTAAATTATGTGAGTCAAATAAAGCTGGGAAAAGTTTAGTAGCTTATCTTAAATTCAAAGTGCAGAAAAACACGATAAACTCTATCGTGGATCGGCATGGTGTAGCCCACTCCGACCCTATTAAAATTGCAGAGATATTTAAAGATTTTTATGAACGTCTTTACGCCAAAAACACGGAAGTCAAAGACAACAAGATCAAAGATTATTTAGGAGAATGCATGTTACCGTCTCTCTCCTCGGAAGAGCAAGCAAATATTAATAGCCCAATTACGAGCCTGGAAGTTGAGAAAGCCATAAAATCGCTAAAATATGGGAAGGCCCCCGGACCTGATGGGTTTTCTGCCAGATTCTATAAATGCTTCTCCTCTGTAGTATCACAACCACTCCTACACATGTTCTGGGAGATCAATGAGACAGGAGAGACAAAAGGTACACTTTCATTATCGCGGTCTTACCCAAAGATGGGAAGGACCCAACATTGCCCAAGAATTTAGGCCCATCTCACTTATTAATCTAGACTGTAAGCTTTTAGCCTCGATTTTAGCCGACCGCCTCCAGAGAGTCTTACCCAAACTCATACACCCGTCTCATGCAGGGTTTTTGAAGTACAGGCTGTCCAGTGATAACACGAGGACTCTAGCACATGTGCTGGAGAAAGCGAAGCTCCTAACCACTCCTAAAGCAGCAATCACACTCGATGCCGAGAAGGCATTTGATAAAGTGGACTGGACGTATCTGGAGGCCGTACTAAATAAATTGGGGAAACCTCTTTGGATTTGACTGAGCACTGCTGGAGGCTCACTCGACTTTTGCTGCCTGTCACCGGATTCACCGACGACTTGCCGGACCCGCTGCGCGGGTCCCGCTGCGCCAGAGGACACCCTGTGGGGCGCTGGAGGGGAGCTCTATATTCTGAAACTTCCTTGTCCACCGGCAGGGCTGCGAGCAGCCTAGCAGGGACTCCATTGTACAGGAGTCCCTGCGTGCTACACCTGTGGCCGCTCTCCCTGCCGGCAACGCCCCCCTGACTGCTGATTAAAAGTGCAGCGCTTCCTCTGCCAAGCGGGAAACCTCTTTGGATTTGACTGAGCACTGCTGGAGGCTCACTCGACTTTTGCTGCCTGTCACCGGATTCACCGACGACTTGCCGGACCCGCTGCGCGGGTCCCGCTGTGCCAGAGGACACCCTGTGGGGCGCTGGAGGGGAGCTCTATATTCTGAAACTTCCTTGTCCACCGGCAGGGCTGCGAGCAGCCTAGCAGGGACTCCATTGTACAGGAGTCCCTGCGTGCTACACCTGTGGCCGCTCTCCCTGCCGGCAACGCCCCCTGACTGCTGATTAAAAGTGCAGCGCTTCCTCTGCCAAGCGGGAAATCTCTTTGGATTTGACTGAGCACTGCTGGAGGCTCACTCGACTTTTGCTGCCTGTCACCGGATTCACCGACGACTTGCCGGACCCGCTGCGCGGGTCCTGCTGCGCCAGAGGACACCCTGTGGGGCGCTGGAGGGGAGCTCTATATTCTGAAACTTCCTTGTCCACCGGCAGGGCTGCGAGCAGCCTAGCAGGGACTCCATTGTACAGGAGTCCCTGCGTGCTACACCTGTGGCCGCTCTCCCTGCCGGCAACGCCCCCTGCCCTGCCCTATTTTACAGGGCTGAGTATCCGCTGCGCGGGAGCGACCGGGGCGAAGACCGGGCAAAGAGCGGGCCGTTTGAGGCCGTTCGAGTACGGAGAGGACTGGACTGGCCCAACCCCTTTTGCCCTTTGCTCGGCCACCTGGATATTAATACTGTTCCTCTATTGCTCACTAGGCGCGCCCTCCATCTTGTTAGTCATGTGCACCCGGGCAACACGTAGTAGGGCCACTAAGGGTGGGCTGCAAACAAATGGCCCTATGGACGATTTTATTACTCGCACTAACTTAGCCATTGATCAAGAAATCCCTAAACTGCAGACTCGTGTCTCCTTGGATTTGGCCGCTGCAAGAAAATTGTCCCAGGACTTTGCTAAATCAAAAAAATCCTCCTTGGGTCACATAGCAGCTGCTGTAACTCCGGAGCGTCTGGCTATCCCGCGCTGCATAATCACGCAGGCAGACATTCATCATAGTCCAACCACACTCACTTCACCTCCATTCATGTGTCCCGCATCCCAGTCTGATAATCAGAACCTATCTTTACCCATTCCCAGCCAGCTAGCCATTAAATCCCCCTCTCTGGTAACTTCTGGAATACCTGTATGCAATAACACCAAAGGTAATCTACCCAAAAGGAAACGCAATTCTAGGTCTGCTTACACCCGTAAGAAATCTAAAATTGCTGTGGCATACCAGTTTAATGTGGGAAGTGTACTTGTGACTAATGCTATAGGAGGGAGTGCCTGTTCGTCTGAGGCACACACAGAGGTAGTTGAAGAGGGAATAGCCTCTGTATCAGTTAACACAATTGATGAGGGTGATGGCTTACATTCTGAGGGACATGAAGGGAGGGATGGGGAATTTATAGGCTTAGTTTGGGAAACTCTAAAGAAGCTTCTTTCTCCCTTAGACCTGAGACTATCACGCATTGAAAATAACTTGCTAGAGATGGAAAAGAGCATTATAGCCCTGGCTACTCTTGGCTTGCGAGGATTAGAACACCAAGGTCTCTTAGAGAAGGATCTAGCCCCACATGCCACACAACCACCATCTCCAACACCTGCCATAGCACGGCCAGTTCCCAAACCGCGAACCATATGAGTGGATCGAACAATCGTTGACCATCCATCTACTCAATTGAAGCTCCCCAACACCCAAACTCCTGTATACCCCATTGCTGGCGCTCCCTTAAGACCAATCGCCAGCAAAGCTGTTCACCAACTGACCCAGGGCCCACGTAGTAAGAATAACTTTCGAGGGGGTTACATTGATCTTCCACCGGAGGCCAATGAGTACGTGGTTGTGTTGACGGGTGTTCCCCAGATTGAAAATGATCAGCACGAGACCCACTGGTCTCTGAAGAATAAGACCATGCACTGGCTCAACGTGAACAGACCGATTCCAAATGGTCGGAGAAGTAGAGTCCTAATGGTCAGACGAGTTCCATGGGTGGGTCCCTCATGGAAATCTAGTCCGGGGGACTGTATAGTGGTAACATTTGAGGATCCTTTCACGGCGCATCATATTTGCTTATGGCCTATTGATGGCGAAGGTTTACCCATTGTACCTAGGCCACTGTCTTTTTTCTATCCCCCACGCACTACGCACACTCAGGATGGCGACTGGTCTCTGGTACGCCATCGGCCACGGAGGGGGCTCTCAAATAAAGACAAAGATCGAGACTTATCGAGACGCTGGCTTGGGCTTCCTACTATGAACAGGTTTGGCTGCCTTGAGGATGTTGACTGACGCCCAAGGCAAGATGTTCCTCCAGTCATGCGACCTAACGTAATCAGGGCCTTTACCCGATCCCAGAATGAGCCCCTCCAAAGTCAAAACATAGCTGTTGCCGTGGTGCCAGGAATAGAGCCTGATCCCGCTATATTGGCTAGCTTGCCGAGACAGGTTACCCCAGGCAG
This sequence comes from Lissotriton helveticus, assembly GCF_964261635.1. Classification (NCBI taxonomy): domain Eukaryota; kingdom Metazoa; phylum Chordata; class Amphibia; order Caudata; family Salamandridae; genus Lissotriton; species Lissotriton helveticus. Next base: position 1,244,643,955 of record NC_136061.1, read on the forward strand.
AACCCAGTTAAAGATTCTAAGTTGGAATGTGGCAGGGCTTGCTCGCAACTTTGACATCCCAGAGTGGAATTCCTTTTTGGATCCCTTTAGCATCTGTCTCTTACAGGAAACCTGGTGCCTAGAACCCAGACACAGGGTAGGCCTTACAACCTACTTCGTTCCAGCCACTCAACAACCAGGTAGCAAAGGTCGCCCGTCTGGCGGCCTTCTTATTTGGGTCAGTATTGCTCTGGGTTTAAGTGTAAACCATAAATCCACCCAATCCCCCGATCTCCAGAGATTAACTATACAGTGCCAGGGGGGCAGGAAGTTAGAAGTGTTTAACCTCTATTTAAGGGGGGCCAGGGGAGGGGCTTCAATGTTATCTTCCACAGGACTAAATAGTGAACTTGAATCCTGTAACATTGACTCCTACGTAATCCTTGCAGGTGACTTTAACTGCTGCTTCGAGCCTCTGGCAAGTGAGGATATACTGGACAATTGGGAAGATGACACAAGGAGAGGTATTCCCACGCTCGCCTTAGACCCGATTCAAAAATGGACGCAGAGTGCCATTGATATTAATTCACTCTGTATGGAACACGCCCTGAGAGCAACTAATGGTCGCTCCAACTCAGATCTAAGGGGAGCGCACACTTATAATAGGGTGGGACATACCTCCAGAATAGATTACATCATGCTGAACCACAATTTATGGCCATTCCACCAAGATATGGAAGTCATATCGTCCTGTGACAGTGATCTCAATCCCTTGTCTCTAACTCTTACCCCACCGTGGCAGGTCGGGAACCCGGTCAAGGCCACCTCTACATGGAAAACATCCCATGAACTTGTCCCCTCCAATTGTGGCAGGCGGTTAAAATGGGCCAAAGTAGCAGCGGACGAGGGTAGGATGGAACAAGCAAAGACTATAATGATAGCTGTGAGGTCGAGCTTAGATGCTCTGGAAAACACCGACCTTACTGTCCTAGCGACCTTCACAGAAACCATTTCGGCCCTAAGCGAGTTGTTTATTATCCCGCAAAATAGGGTAAGGGCCGGAATGAGAAGTGTTTCTAAGGCTAGAGACAAATGGTATTCTTCAGAATGTCGGGTCGCTAAAGCGGAACTCATTCTTGCTGTGAAATCCAAAGATTCAGGAAATATTAAACTTGCCAGGAAATTATATAAAAAAACTATAGTTTTGGCTAAGGAAGCACATGATTTCATCTTTTGGAGCGACCTAATGGAGGCGAGTTCTAAAAAAGACTCCAAGGGGTTTTGGGATCTGATGAGAGCCAGGGATAAGCCAATTGATGTACAACTGACTTGTAACATCTCAGGGGAGGCTTGGTTTGTCCATTTTTCTAAGCTATATTCTATCCCCCAAGTTGTATCACAATCTAACACGGATTCCCTACTCAGACTGCCGGTTGCCACCGCAATTAATGATTACCCCTTTAGTGCCAAGGAAGTAGAAGGGGCAATTAGGTGCCTAGTTACAAACAAAGCTGCTGGCCCGGATGGCATTCCAGGCGATCTGTTGAAGGAAAATGTATGCGTGTGGAGTAGACTAATTGCATCACTCCTGAATGAGGCTGTTTTGGGAGGCTGCCTACCTGACTCTTGGAGGGGTGCCGAGGTCGTCCCGATTTTTAAGAAAGGTTGTCGGGACGACCCAGCCAACTACCGTCCAATTAGTCTGCTCGACTCAACCCAAAAGGTAGCAGGCAAAGTAGTCTTAGGTAGGATCCTCCATTGGGCGGAAGAAAACCAGGTACTATCAGATTTCCAGGCCGGATTTAGATCAGGAACAGGTACAATCGAGCAGACATTTCGCCTATTAATGCTGTATTGGAAAGTGGTTGTATTGGGCAAGGGTAGTTTGTACTTAATTTTCATCGATTTACGGACTGCCTTTGACCTGGTCCCACGAGCCCATTTGTGGAATGTCCTAGAAGGGTTGGGTATCCCCCCATACTTGTTGGGTTTGCTTATCAAGTTCCATGATCGCAACTTTGCCCAGATTAGGTGGGGTGATCAGGGGCAAAAAACAACTCGCATTTCTGTAGATAGGGGTGTCCGCCAGGGATGTGTGCTAGCCCCCACTCTGTTTTCACTTTTATGTTAACGGAGTGGTTGAGCATCTTCTTCAACATCCAACAGATGCACCCTCCCTGGCCGGCAGAAAAATACCTACGCTCCTATTCGCAGATGACACCCTCCTAATCTCAAAAACTCCTGCTGGCATTCAAAAGTTGCTTTCTAGCTTTAAGGACTTTTGTGACACCAAGGGCCTAGCTATTAATATAAGCAAAACCAAATTCCTTGTTTTAAACCCTCCTAGGAAATCTGTTATCCCCCCTGTTTTAGATTTAGTCCCTCTTGATAGGGTCAAGGAGTTCGACTATTTGGGCATACGACTCTGTGACTCCATGAACTGGAAGGCCCATCACCAAAAAGTCTTTTTGACCTATAAGAGGGTTACAGGGGCCCTGCTAAAAGAACAACGTGCCTCATCCCTTAAACCTATTGGGGCACTATTAGATATTTACAGGGCAAGGGTGGTGAGCGCTGCATTGTATGGTGCGGAATTGTGGGGTGTACAGAGAGTTAACACCTTAACCTACCTCGAAAACAACTTCCATAGGGATCTTATAAAGTTGCCACATAGTACCCCTACACTCCCTCTCCTGCTTGATGCAGGCACACGCCCTATAAGTGAGCAAGCTAGGCTACGTCCCCTCTTATTATGGGCCCGGATATGGAACGTTCCAGAACTATGCAGTTATGCTGATGCCCTAAGAGAACTGGCTGGCATAAGGTCGGCTGGCTTAGGGAAGTCAAGTGGCTTCTCTATGAATTAGGTTTAGGAGACGCTTGGGATAATAGAACAGCTCCACCAAAGCAGGTGCTTAAGAAATTTTATTTGTCATGGGTGGCTAATGTGAGTACAAGCAAATCCAATCTTTGTAGATCAGCTGTAGAGTTTCTATCAATTAAGGAGCTCCCTTACAGAGAACCTTACCTAGACTTGATCCATAATCCGTGGGACAGATCACTGTATTTTAGATTTAGGGTGGGAGTCCTTCCTCTAGGGCAGTTAACTTCTAGTTGGAAGCCTCCGTTGCAAACCATACCATACTGCCCTTTCTGTGAATTAAAGGTTGAGTCTACTGCCCACCTGTTGTTCGAGTGTCCCGCATATGTAGTTCCCAGGTCCAGATGGCTGAAACCATTATGTAGGAGCCTTGGCACCAGATCACATCTGGAGGCTCTACGTATATTACGATCGGATGCACGTCCTCTGTTCGCCTGCTGCCTCGCTAAATTTCTGGGCTGGGCATGGCGGATAAGATCTGTAAAGAAACTTTTGCTCCAGTAATATGTTTTTGTGGAACCAGCCCTTATTCAGTTTTTATGCCCGGGCAAATACTCTATCTTATGGTTTTAACATTGACTTTGTAGATTTTATACAATGTGTATTGTAAGATTATAACGTATTTTTATTACTTCTGTTTTGTAATGCTTTTATGATATGCCAATATATCGAAATAAAGCTATTCAACAACTAAATAAATTCAACCTGGGACCATCATTTATAAGGATGATCATGTCCCTTTATTTCTGTCCATCAGCAAGAGTTAGAGCAGGGGGGTCGTTCTCATCATCGTTCTGTCTACATCAGGGAACCAGGCAGGGATGCCCCCTCTCCCCATCACTGTTCCTATTGGTTATTGAACCATTCCTACACCATATTAGGCACAATAAGGATATATCAGGTATTCCTTTTAGTTAATGCACTATAAAAATAACAGTCTATGCAGATGACGTCTTAGTCGTCTCAGAGAAGGCGGATGAGGCTATACTGGCCCTCCTCACTACTATCGAGGAGTCTTCGAAGGTCTCCGGTTATAAATTAAACAAAGACAAAACAGAAGTCAAACTACTAAACAATCTAGGGAATAAAGAGATTCTAGGTGATTCTGGCCTGACTTGGCAGCCAGGCTGCTTCAAATACTTAGGTCTGGATTTTGATAGGGACCTAATATCTACATAAGAATTAACGAAAATATACTCCTGAAGAAAATCTCCAAATTACTTGACGGTTGGTCTCCTAAATATTTATCCTGGTGGGGTAGGGCTTAAACCCTGAAGATGATGGTAACCCTCCTGGTAAACTACTTGGCAAGTATGTTACCAATGACCTTCTCAGACGATTTCCTGCATAAGGTAGATAAGCTATTTGGTACATTTTTGTGGCAAGGGAAGAAGCCTAGGATATCAATGAAAAAGCTACAACTAGAAAAGAAAAAGACAGCCTGGGCCTCCCAAACTTCAAACATTACCAAACTGCGTTCTTATGTAAACAGGGTGCCCAATGGTTAAGCGACGACTCAGCCTACACCCCACTGTGGTTGGATATTGAAAGAGCGATCATTGGCAGTATTCCCCTCTCGGCCCTACTCACCATGGACCTCACACATCTGCCCCACTCGAAATACATCTTGCTGAACACAAGACGGGCCGTTCTGAAGCTCGACCAATCACATCACAAGGGTTTAAAGCTAAACAAATCCACCTCCATTGCCCCATGGCATAATCCTACGCTAAAAATCAATGGAGAACCTCTCCAGTGGGATCACTGGTTTAAACAAGCACTGGCGTTGCCAGTAGGTCTCGTAGAATGCAGTGCATCCTTCTTGCTGTAGTAGGGCGATTGGGTGGCTGTTGGTAATTAGAGAGTGGCCGGAGGGAAGCCGGATGGGGGCAGGAGAGCTGAGATAGCGTGTTAGGGGAGGAGAAGCCGCAGAGCGCACGCTGGGCGAAGCCCTTTGATGTGCTGTGCGGCCGTGAATGCCAGCGTGTTAGGGGAGTAGAAGCCGCAGAGCGCACGCTGGGCGAAGCCCTTTGATGTGCTCTGCGGCCGTGAATGCACGTGCTTGTTTGCTCACGTGATTCACGTGAACTTAAAGAAAACCGCACGAACGAAACCCTTGGTTTCATGATTGTTTTCAGCACTTGAATTCTCGCTCCCTCAATGCGCTTGCGCGCATTGATAGGTCACGAGACCTAAAAAGGTATCAACCTAGTGAGTGATCTTTATGAGGGAAGCAACCCACTACCGTTCTCTTCAATTCAAGCGACACACGGTCTCGCACCAATAGACTTCTATGGAATTAAAAGCGCTCCTGTCTGCTTGTTCCTTGACATCCTCTGTACCATGGCTTTGGAGCAACATCACTCGTATCAGAGCGGCGGGACATTTTGTCTCGAAGGTTTATAAACTTCTCCTCCCCCTTCCCCAGAAAACACACAGACAAAATGAGATAAGATGGGAAACAGAGCCCAACGCAACGGGTCTGACTTTTGAGTGGGATATAATTCACACCACTGCATTCAGGAACAAGGTCTCCCCCATACTGTCACAAACTAAATACATGATAATTAACAGGACATACTGGACACCAGAGAAGCTTTTTAGACTTCACCTAAGAGACAGCCCTAAGTGTTGGAATTGTGATTTAGGAGTAGCGGACCTGGCCCACATGCTTTTTGATTGCCCCTCTTTGGGGAAATACTGGGAAAGACTCTTTGAATCCATAGAACATGTTTTTAGCATCAAGCCTGCGAGGGAATTTGTTTATGTCTTACTAGGAGTATAAGACCCGAAAATGACAAATGCTACTGACCGCCAACTCCTTGATTTATTACTCACTCTAGCATGCAAAGTTGTGGCATGTAAGTGGAAGAACGCCTCTGAAGTGTCGTTCAAAATGTGGCAAGAATGGCTGTCCTTTTTAAGAGGTGCTGAAAACCCAGCCCTACACTCCTCTCCAGGGCGCGCTTCTCATAAAAAACTATGGAAATCGCTTGATGCTTCCTCCTTTTCATTTGAAACGCCGTAGGTACTGTAGGCAAATCAATACGCCTCCCCCTGAAGTGTGGTTGTGCAGAATTCATATCATACATCATGACTGCCGTAGACAAACACCAATCTCTAGTCATTATCCCCACAGATAATCTGAATTGTGAGACATCTATAGATGCTATTGATACACGACCCTAGACAGATACATACATTGTATATGCAACTGTATATGTATTAGCTGTGCAGTGTTTGTTAATTTGTATTACGTATGATTTCGTTAGAATTTAGACTTATGTATGACTGTAATTTTGTTCAAATATGTATGCAACTCATTACAACTTATTGCATGATTTAATGTAATCACATGCTGTATTTTTCTTTCTGTATTATTATTATATTATTGTATTTTATTGTATTTTATTGTCTTGTCTTCCTTCTAATTTTTTTTCCAAATAAAAACGATTTGAATAAAAAAAAAAGTTTAACATATCCTGGTAGTGGAAAAACTCTTAATTTGTCTTTCACTACTGTGAGGCCTACTTCTCTCATAGTATAACACAGGGTTGCCTTATTACCTTTAATAAGTGCTAACCTTTGATTTGGAGCAGGTAAATATTTCAGGTTTGGTGTCTGAGAAATTGTAATTAACAATCCTCTTTAAAGGTAAAGTCGGATTTTAAGATGCAATTTTGAAAACGCCACTTTTAGAACATTGGCATTTTGCTGCTCTAATTATTTGGTGCCTGTGGCCTGTTACTAGGCAACGTGACTGGGTGTAGTTGGCAGTTAGACTTTGTTTATTTCTCCCAGACAGCCACATAGAGGGATTAGGTGTGCCTGGGTGGGTCATCAACTGGTAGGAAGAGTGGGTGGAGCTGAGCACAGCCCCACTTGCAAATGAATAGACTGTGCTCTGCCTTCACACAAAGCACCTGTCACCCCTATATTGTTTATGCAGACAGACAGGAGCCAGGGCAGAGGAAGCTGGAAACTTCAAGCGCTTCAAAAGTAGTTCTCTAGAAGATTCTCCTACTTCTAAGAAGGCAGCAGGCATTAAAATAGGTCATTCATACCCACCCTTCAGTTCACTTTCCTGACATGTGGAAGGACTCTCAGAGGAATGCCTGTTGCTGTGGCCTGCGATGTACTCCGCAAGATTGCTTTGCTGCAACTGGAAGGACTTATTTGCTGCCTGGAGTCTGCCTTGAACCCTCAGAGTTGTTACACAATAATATGGATACAGTTGGACCTGGGCCAGTAATGGCATAAACAACAGGTGGTACAACTGACCAATGTATTTTCTAAAAACAAAACCTAATACCCACATATATCAAATTAAACAATGACAAATTTTTCTTAGTCTTGAAGAATTTTATAATATGGATGTATCCATGATTCACAGTATCAGTGGTTGCTCCAAATATAAAAGTGAAATGAGTGCTCAAGGTAGTGCTCGTGAAGGGATGGGAATGTGAAGGTAGAAGTGATAATATTTACAATATTTAACCCCTTAGCTGCGGCGGCTATTCCGCCGCAGCGCTAAGGGGGAGGCGGGGCCGCGCGCGCTCCCGTACTCGTGACGGAACAGTTCCGTCACGGCCCCGCCCGCTCTTCAGAACGCTCAGCGCAGGCGAGAATTCGCGCCACGCAGGCGCGGCGAGCGGGCCATAACGGAACCGTTCCGTCACCAGCACAGCCCACCCGAGGCTCGTGACGGAACGGTTCCGTCACGAGCACGCAACGGGTTAAAATGATGAAATAAACCTGCCTAACAATGTTTTAATGACTACTAAACAGATCCCAAGTAGCGAGATGTGAATATGTATTACATTCTCCACTTCTGAGCATGAATAATAGGTACAGGTCAAAGTACAAAGAAAGTCGACGTTTTGACCCCGTGGGTAATTCAAGGCAATTGATTACTTACAAATGGATCTTCCTCAGGACAGTGGAGGGAGCAACCTCAATATAGAACTGCTGTGAAGACAGTGACGGAATTTCGGGACTTGGGCTGGGAAGCTCCTAATCCAGAAAATGGCACACACAACACATACAGAAGTCCAGTATGAGGCTTATTTATAGTTGAGGGTTGAAGGCTTTCAAGGGATGTAGCCATAATTAGCAAGCCTTTAAAGCCATTATAAAATAGGGGGATAAGTCACCCAGGACAGAATTCAACAATCGATTTCTCTTGGCTGAAGTCACACAAAATTAATCTGTATATTTCTTGAAGTTGGAAACAGAAGAATTCTGTGTGATCACTGAGAGTAAGGGGTGATGTGAGTGATCTCAGTGTCAAAAAGAGACGCTGTTCCTTGTAGGCTTTATTTGGAAGGGCACCCCTGCAATGGCAAAGGGAGGGGGAAAGCCTTGCACCACTGTACTTAGCTGTTGAATGGTCCCATGTTTTGAGGTTGACTTGCAGCATTCTTGGTTTTTCAACCTAATATAAAGGGGCCCACATTCCTGGTAACGCTGGTAAGAATTACCAGACAAATCCGTTATTACGAATATTGTGGTAAAAACCATGGGGCATATTAGCAAGAACCTCGCTAAAACTATCGCGTTTTAGTGGCAGGAAACTGCTGCTAAAACAGCGATAATGGGTTTGCTAATATGCCTTATAGAATTCCATTAGAAGCCCAGGTTAGATGTCCTGCACATCTAACCTGGGCTTCTATTGGAATTCTTTAACGCATATTAGCAAGCCCATTATCCCCTTTTTAGCGGCAGTTTCCTGCCTCTAAAACAGCGATAATTTTAACGAGGTTCTTGCTAATATGCCCCAAAGTTGTGTATTTTTCTCTCCCCTGACGTTTCGGGAGCTGAAAGATTCCAAAATTAACAGGTGGAAACTGGCTAAAATGAGGAGCTGATAAGGTAATCGATGTGAAATTACATTTACCCAGTAGTTCTCATTTTTTTGGGCACACTGTTGGTCAAATTCCGAATACTCAGGAAGTTCCAATTCTTAGAATTACTGATGCGGTATCAGTGATTCCAGAAGCATAAATACAAATAATTTATCCTGACCAGCTCTTTTTTTTTTTTTTGATAATCAATTTTTATTTGCATTTTGAAAAAACAAGCATACAAATTTTCAGCATACCTCATACAAAAGAGAGCATTACAAAGTCACCAACAAGCAGTGAAACCCACATTTCCAAGGAAACTAGACGGGTGAAAAATCAGAACATTATTACATGGAAGACCCATAGGGAACAGGTCAAAACAGTAGGTTCAACCATTTACCCCAAACCTTGTGAAATTTCGAAGGCCAGCCATGTGCCTCATTGAGAGGTTCTTCTTGGACCGCGCACCTGTCCACTCCTCGGCGCCATTTTTTCAGGGTAGGGGGGTTGGCCTGAGCCCAGGCCGCCGCAACCTGACCAGCTCTTAGTCAAGCATGTGTGATGATGGTAAAAGAATTACAGTGCATTTCAATCATTTCTGGAGACTTGTAGGGATGTGCTAATTCCACATCAAAGAAACAGCTGGTGATAACGGCATGCTCAAAAATTCTGGTAATAAGTTATTTCTAATTTAATGCAGTGAGATCCTGGGGTACTGTTGTGCTGCAACTTCATTGCTCCATAACGATTTTATCACTAGATTGTAGGCAGGATTCGGAGTAGATTAACATTTGTAACTTTTCACTTCATAAATTGGGCCCTTAAAGTCTCAGCACATTTATTGTTGCTGGCTGAAAAAGCAGGACTGGATGAAAAGCAACCTCAAGTTGTGAGTGACAGCTATGCACTGTATAAGGGAAAGTCCTGACAGATGTGACCCTCCAGAATAGAGGTCTGTAAGTGGATTGGAGGGTTAGCCCACAAAACATGAACATTGGTGCAAAGGTAGACACCTGAACTGATAATACTGGCATACCATCTTTGAGCTTACTAATAAAAAAAGTGTCCATTAATGTGCATCGTGATTAATTCTCTGGTTCTGAAAACGTTACATAAGCAGAAACAGCAAGTCTCACTGATTGTAAGATTCACCTTTGGAGGGAGGATTGAGGTCTCATCCCAGATCACATGCCGCACGTGGTTAGAAGGGTTTGAGGACACAAAACTTCTGAATGAAGCTATGTTCTGAGCTCTGCTTTGTGTAAAACAGCTTCTGGTAGCTCTAGAGGCAGCAAAAGTCCTCCTCATGATCAAGCTTGCGATGTCCCTATAACAGCCCCTTCAGTTGATGGGATGATCTGCTTTGGGGATATTATTTATCTAACTAATTGCTACTGTTAGTAGAACTGCCATAGTGAGGTTTTGGGGTTATTTCACAGTTTTATATTGTTACTGTCTCACAGGTTTGTCATTCATGTCACTTCCCATGAAGTCATCACATGTGCTAGTTAGTAGTTCTATGAACTTTTAAAACCTGACAGCTCCGCATAACTCAATTGGTAATGACTCCCCAACATTCTTCCAAAACTACATCCTCCGGGTTAACTTTTGGACTTACATTGAATTGTGTGTGAATGGTGATTGTTTTATATTTGCATTTAAAAAATATTTGAAATTCAAAAGGTCCATGGAAAGATTGTCAGTTCATATATCCTGTGCTCACAATTCAAGTTCAGGCTGATTTCATCAGCATTTGGCAATGACATTTTGGTGTATCAGAATATTAGCAACAACAAAATGGCTCAAAATCCATTCTTATTTATTTATTTATTTATTTGGGGAGTTTTATATAGCGCAAGCATGACCCGTCGGGTATCAGAGCGCTGTACAATTGAGTTAAAACATAAGAATGTAAATATTAACAGACAGTAAACAGAGAGAGATACAAATAGCTAATGCTGTATAAATAGCAAATAAGTTAAATGTAAAATTGCAAAAAGGAAAAAGCAAGAAACAGAAGTATATACAATGTATCAAACGGCTTAGTAGATACAGGATCCAGCTGAGAGCCTTCAGGTCTATTGTTTAAGGTATCAATTCAGCAACAGCAGTTTTACTTCTTTTTTAAAGGAGGTAGTGAAGGGGATCGATCTGACTTCCAGAGGTATTGGGTTCCTTATTCTTGGGGCAAGGAAGGAAAAGGAGCGGTTATAAGTTTTCCTTTTGTTGAACGTCTGTGACTTCAACAATAGAGAGTTAGTACTTCTTAGGGAACGACTCCCACCAGATAGTTCGAGTTTTTTTTGCAAGGCAGATGGGAGTGTTATGATGAAGAGCCTTATGCATGCAAGCTATCTTCAACTGAGTCTTTGCTTCAAACGGGAGCCATTTTAGATGTTTTTCATCTGTTGTAATGTGCTCACATTTACTAGGAACCCATGATGAGCCCCAAAGCTGAGTTCAGAGTGGCCCTTAATGGAACCAGACTAGCTTTGGGTAAATCTGCAAAAGTGGCACTCCCATAATCGAATTGGTAGTTGACTAGGGTCTAAACTATTAACTGAAAGTAATCTGGGGGCAAGAAGGGTTTGATTTTCCTTAATAGGTTCAGTTGGTAATTTACTCCTTTGGTGGTTGTACAGATGTGATCTTGCATATTCAGGTGTTTGTCCAATGTTATGCCAAATCTAGTGGAGTCAACATGTGGGGCGCAGTTGAGCACTGTAAGTTGTTTGAGCCATTCATCTATGGGGCAGAGTGATTGTGGGGGGTGAGCGGAAGAAATTCTGTCTTGAGTGTGTTTAGCAAAAGGTGTGGGTTAACCATTGATGGGTTTTCAGTAGGGCACAGTGAAGAATTTTGATATCTTCTAGTGCAGATATTTTCAAGTATAATTGTGTATCAGAATTTCGGTAAGACGGTCCATGAACAAGTTGAATAGCATGGCTGAGAGTGTGGAACCATGAGGTACTCCAATCGAGACCAGAGTAATGTCCGGCAGGGTTTGATTGACTTTGATTTGTAGAGCTCTATTATTAAGGAAAAAGGAAAACCAGCTTAAGACAGGACCAGATAACCCCATCCTTTTCTACAAAAGGTCAATCATGTTGTCATGTTTGGCCGTATCAAACGCAGAGGAGAGATCAAGAAGTATAAGCAGTTCAAGGGTCGGTCTGATCAAGTAGTCTCAGGGTGCCATCTACAATGAGTGTTAGAGCCGTTTCAGTACTAAGACCTGTTCTGAAGCCAGATTGGTAGAGGTCAAGGAGATGAAACTGTTCAATGTGGTTGCAGAGATGTAAAAATACATATTTCTCTAGTAGTTTAGCTAGTGTCATGATATTAGTAATTGGAAGGAAATTGTCGAGGTCAGACAAGTCTATGTTTTTTTGTTTTGCCTGTCCTATCTTTAGGCAATCAGGACTCATGCCCTGGGTGAGAGCAGCATTTACAATCTTAGACCTAAGTGGGAGAATAGAAGAACTAAGCTCTTTAATGAGTTTGCTGGGCAAAGGATCCTTGAAGTGGTTTGAGGGTTTTATTGATATTATTGTTCTGAGTATCTCAGCTTTTTCAGAAAGTTTAAAGGTATTCCATGTAACATGGATTTTTGTAGTAAAATCAGTGTGAGGGAACCTCATCAGAGGAAACATTGGGAGGAGACTGTGCTGGGCCTGGCATATTGCACGTTGAGAGGCAAGTTGGAGTTCTGATTCAATCTTCCTTGTCTTTCAATGAAATGAGCAGAGAAATCATCACTGCTGGGAAGTAAACCATTATCTTAAAATTGGTGATTCCATCTGCAACTTGCTTGTTGTTTGATGATTTTGAATATTTTTTTGAGTCTGCTTTTAGCTTTGTCCAGTTGCGTCCTAAAGTATTCAGCTTTGGAAGTATGGATGAGTTTGTTGTAGGAGCTTCTTGTTCTCCTCAAGTGCTGAAGGTGTGTTATGAAAGCAGAGATTCTCCAGGATCTCTTGGCAAGCCTTAATGTATGCCTTACCTCATTAAGGTAGCTGTTGAACCAGGGTTTGGAGTACCTACTGGGTATTCTTTTAAGACGCTTCAGTGCAATTGTGTCAAATATGTCTGACATGGATTGGGTGTAATTCTCGATAAGGTCATTCACATTCGTCATGGTGAAGGTGGAGGAAGGAGGTTGTTGCTAATGGAAGTTAAATCGGTTATGTTGATATTTCTCAAGTCTCCAGACCATTGTTTGGTTTTACGGGGTTGGACTTGTCTAATCAGCACAATTTCCAAGATGAGGAAGGAGATTAGGTAGTGATCTGACCAGTCACAGGGGGTATTGACACCAGTTGTATGACATTATCCTTGGCAACGAGTAGATCGAGGGTGGAGTGGGTTGGGCCATTACAAGACTGGGTAAAGTTAAGGGGTGTGGCCAAGGAGGCCAATATGTTGGTCAAGCTTTCTTGAAGCTCCCAACACCTGGTGGCCATCACTATCCATGCTCCCTGACAGCGCCCACCTAAATCTACCTTAGGGGTTGCCCTGTGTGGGGGCACCCCTGCAGCTGGCCTTGGGGCTCCCAGAGCGACAGAGAGAGCCGTTGGAGTCGCACTGGTGAGCTGCCTGAAATTTGTGCTTGCCTCAAGCTGGCAGCTACCTCGGTAATATAGATACTCAGGGGCCTGAATAAAGGGCAGGAGCCCTTCTTGATGTGGCCGGTGCATCTGCCGCCTGAGGGCTGACTATGACTGCCGGGCGTACCTTAGCCTAGGGCCGGCACTGAAGGTGGACCGGGCCCTACTGCGTCGAGCACGGCTTGAGCTGGTGCGGCGGACCTCGTGGCAGCCAGTGAGCTAGACTTGGACAATGGATTCACCTGCAGGTGGTGGCCTGGCCTGGTGCGGTGTCCTGGAGCTGTCCAGGGGGGCCCACCTTCACTGTGCTGCAACGTGCGGCCTGGGGGGATGTGAGTTTAGGGTTCCTTCACCCCCTTTCCCCCCGCCGCCTGTCTCCTCCACTCGCACTCTCTGATAAGGCTTACCAGAGGGATGCTGCTGTGGGGCTGTGCTGGCAGACGGCTCTACAACCCAAGCGAGAGGCGCCCATGGTTTTGGGATTAACCTACCTGCCCTGAACTACCCAAGAGGCACTAGCAACTGTGGGGCTGACACTGGTGGGCCTCTCGAGGCTCTGAGGAGGCACAGTAAAACTCTGGGGGCCGTCATGGTCACTGACCCCCACCCTGGGAAAAGAAGACCTTCCTGCAGAGGCTGCTGGACACGGGGACAAGCCCGGGAGCCAAGGAGGCTTGTTGGTGAGTCTGGGGCAGAGGACTGACCCTTGACTTGTGCAGTGACTCGCTGGGGCCCTCAGGAACCTGATCCCTCATCCTCAATTTGCCCCCCTAGGATGCTGGTGGGGAGGCCTGCCTTTGCATGCACCACTATACCCAGCCTTGCCCTCCATAGCCCTGTCTTCCACAACGGGGAGCACCTAGGTCTTACTTGTGGAGGACACTGCTGCCTGTGACATCACCATCCATCACTACACGCTTCCAATGCGCAGTTCACGGATGGGTGGGCACTGCCGGGTGGGCACTGCCTGGCTATGGCCGGGTAGACAAGGCAGCTGCCTCAAAGACTCTAGGGAGGGTGATCCCGACTGCTCTTTCTGTCATAAAACCTGCGGATTGTGGGGTTGACCCTCATCCCCACTGATGGAATTGGGCGCCCCAGCCTCACGTCCGGCGCAGGGTGTGCTGAGTCTTCTCGACAGAGAGAGGAGGGAGGCACCCCTGATGGGCAGGCTGCTCAAGCTGCCTGTTGGCAAGTGGGCCTGACCTTATCGCATGCCCTTCCTATCTAATGGGCTGAAGTCCAACTGACAGTAGGGAGAGGAAACCTCCCCCCACAATGTTGAAGTTCCCAAGAAGGATCTGGCTAGGGGTTGGTCCATGTTAGAGGAGATAGTCTCTATTATTTGTTCAATGAAAGGTAGGTTATTTCCCGGGGTGGTAAATCGTGTGGAGTTTGCATAAGATCTTGTCATTGTTCCATATTTCGATGCCTAGGTATTCAAAGGAGGACATTGGAACAGTTTGTGCATGTTTCAAGGTGAGCATGGTGCAATAGATGCATGCAGTGCTGCCTCCCACTTCAGATCTATCCAATCTGGTGATGTCATAGTTGAGAGGATTAGAATGTCCAGAATGGGTGAGGAGGCGTCATTGAGCCACGTTTCAGTTAAGATCATGAGTTCAAGGTCTTGTCCAAATATGAGATCAGCGATGTCAGCTGCGTGTTTTACAGCTGAACTACAGTTAAGAATCAGAGACTTGATATGCGACTTGGTCACTACTACCTCTCGGTGGGTTATAGGGTCATGTAATAAATGTTACTTGTTCATGGTTCTATAGTTGAGACTGGGTTCTCTAAGTGGGTTGGAGGGAATAGTTTGGATACTCACCAGCAAAGGTGGCGAGTCCTTATGTGTGGAGTAGTAAAAGGGAGTGAAAGTCAGCATCGGATACATGATCAATAAGCATCTTGGGTCTGGAGTCAGGATTGAGTAGGGGTTGCAATCTCCAGTGCAAGGTAGGTAGGTTATTCTTGGTCGATGTCTCAAGCCAGGAGTGTCTATCCCTTGTGGGAGAATTGAGTTGTTTAGTACCAAAGATTCTGTTAGTCCCAGAGGTCAGTTTGGGATTCCAAAGCTTCTCAAAGCTTCAAGGTGATGTGTTTATAGTTCTGTAGGTCATCCTTAACTAGTTAAAGTTCATGTTTAAGATCCACTAGCTTGTTTTCAAGGGATGGAGGATCTACAATACAGAAAAGATTGTAGGATGGCTTGGGGTAGTCAGTGAGCGTTGCCCTGCAGAGGTGTCGGGGGTGGTCAACAGAGCGGATTGAATGTGGGTGAGGAGAGAAGTAGTCCGTGTGATTGGAAGATGAGGGCTAGAAATTGGAATACTAGCTGAAGAGGTGTAGGAAGACGACTGAAACGGTTGCCATCTACGGGCCTTTTGTTTTGTCAGTCAGTCACTGCTAGCGAGTTGGGGGTCAAAGTGGTCATGTTGGGCGCTAATTGGATCATAGTTGGTTTAGGAGACAGAAAGCATTTGCTAGAAGGAGGGTAATTAGTAGTTCTGCCATTCGTCGGGTTGCTGTTGTTAATAATTCTCGAGCTGAGGTCATTATTTCCCACCACATTTAGAGCAGAGAGAGGGATAGATCAGATAAGTGGATTCTAAAGTAAGGTCAGGCATCATCATGTGGAATAACTGGTCTAGGTCCAGCAGTGATTGTTCAAGTGTTGAAATAAAGGGAATGTTCGTTTGGTGGCATAGGAAATAAGGTAGCGGTCAGACTAGAAGAAGCAAGTGTTTCAGTATTGGAGCAGGAGGCGAGACCTTGATTTATAGAGGCAGTGGGGACATTGTTTGACACCGTATTTTTGATCCTCATGAACATTTCGTCAAACCACTCTAGATCATGGTTAGATGATTGTATGAGAACGTTCCCGTTGCTGTTTAGGGAGATGGTTGCTTTGGCATTGAAATTTGGTGAGGGTATCATGGAGAATCGTAAACCATGCAGTGTTTTCCTAGTTGTGTTAATCCATAGCATAGATGATATAGCTCTCCTCCATTGAACTCTTCTGATGATGAAGAAGATTAAATCATCGACCATAACTCCTTTAGAGGTTCAAAAGTAGGCATGAGATATGAGCATTTTGTGGTTCCGTTTTAGTAATTTATGCTTGAAATTTTTGGATGTGTTTTTAGATATGTTAGGGGGTATTTAATCTTGAACATGTTATGGCCAACCAGTGACAGCAAGCTATTGTTAGTGTTAAAGTTATTTGGAGCTATGGTGGTTATTGGTGCAGTGGGCTAGGGGTTTAGACTGAACCTAAATTGTGTAAAGTCGGCTATGTGAAAGTTAGAGGAGGTATACTGCAAGAAAAGAGACATTTTCCTACAACAGGGTCATATGTGGTTGTGGAGAGGCTGCTTAATATGTGCTAGCGGAGTCCTTTAGTTGTCTACAGTTAGTCTCGGTACCATTCTAAGATGGCTGCCCCATTGGAGATACTGTCTGGTTTATCTGCATCAAGTCCTTCTTTGCATTTCATGCCTTGTAATGCCTTCAGGCCTTTGTCGATTATGATTCAGGAGAAAGGGCCACCATTTTAAGAAGTGGCCTTGAAGTGGGTAAGGGGATAGGGGGATCTTCAAAATGGGACACTAATAAAGACTGCAAAATAGGTGCAGTCGGCACCACGCATGGCAAATAATAATAAAGGAGGGCCTCAGGGGTCTAAAGCTAGCTGCTCCAAGTGCATGTCAGGCGCACCAGTCTAACAAGTCGGTTACAAGCGCACTAGTCTCCAAGGGAGGAAATGTAGGCCTCAAGAGCCAGAGAATAACCGCTCCTGAAACATGACATGGACCCCCACTAAATTGCAGAGTGAAGGTGCAAGCAGATCACCACTGCTAAAACAAAACTGAAATATTTATTACCACCGCAGAAAGGAGCCACGTCTTGGACAGAGGGATCGCCAGCGTGGGTACGCTCCTGCCCTATGCATCCGTGAGTGCTAGAGCGGGCGCGTTACATCTCAGGGCAGCCAGAGGTGGGGAGAAAAGGACAAAGCGGAAAACAGCCCCCAGAGTCATCCCAGCATTATGTCCAAGGTGGCGGTCCTAGGCAGCCGGGAGCGTTGGAAAGAGTGCGCTTCAGCATGAAACATCCAGAGGTGGGGAGGGGGCCCAAACAAAGTACAGAAGCAGAGTCCAAACCTCTGTAGTCAGCCACCAGTAGATCCCCAGCAGTGGACCTAAGATAAGAGGGGTGCCACTTTCACAGAAAAGCTCCCCAGCAACATGACCACACCGGGGGCATCAGCACTGGAAACATAGAGCACCCTGCACGGGCCTAAGGGTTGAAGTCTGTCACCAAGCCCCATAAACCATGCCGCAATGTGGAGTCTCCAAATCTGAACGCCAGGTCAGCGGAGGGAAGTCGGGAGGCGGCTGGGTACGAATCTGGCCGGGACTGCGGTGCAGATGTCACCCAATCAATACATAATCGGGGAAGCAGGCTCCAGCAGACATCATGCAGTGTCTCATTGTTGCTCAGATGGGCGAGGAGATCAGTAAGAGGAGGGCAATTGTCTACAGAAATACAAAGGCCTATCTGTTCAGACTTGATGCAGGTTGCAGGTCGCACAGGCCTCAAAACAAGCAGAGAGGGTGTAGGAAAGTAGGATCTGCTTTCCTGGTTACCCCCACTTTTTGTTGGTGTCATACTGTTTTCTGACTAGTCTGACTAGGATCCTGCTAATCAGGACCCCAATCACTGTGCTTCCTCGCTAAATTTGACTATGGTAAGTATTTTGGTACCTTCCCATTGACTGCTGGGATACCCTTCTAAGGGCCCGATGTAGGTCGGTCGGTAACGGCCGAAAATCGGTATTTTCGGCCGTTACCGATCGGAATACAGACAACGGGATGTAGGAGGCCGAAATCCAGCGAAATCGGCGATTTTACCGAATCGGAAAGTCACCGAGTCGGTCGGATTCCGAATCGGAAAAAAGTAGTAATCGGAAAAAATCTCCGAATCGGTAGATTACCTATTCGGAGATTTTTCCGATTCCTACATTTTTCCGATTCGGAATCCGACCGACTCGGTGACTTTCCGATTCGGTAAAGTCGCCGAATTGGTATATATTCCGATTCGGTGAAAATCCGATTCCATGCGAAAACCCTAAGATTGAGATGTAGGTAAGCACAGAAATACCGATTTTGCTCAAAAATCGGTATTTCTGAGTCGGAAATTACCATGGATTGGAATCAGGTGGTAACCAGGTGCAACCTATAAAAAAGGACCCAAAATGCAGTTCTACTTGCAACATGGCAGCTTTCTATGTCATAGCTAGACGGCTACGGCTACAGCAGGAAGGAGAGAGGGAATGGCAGAGAGAGGAGCAGGTGTACAGGCAGAGGGTGACCCTGTGCATGCTGACAGATCCAGAGATCCTACAGAGGTACAGGCTGGAGGCAGACACCATCAGAGACCTCATCAGGGACCTCCAACCCCTGTTGCAGCACCCCACCCCAAGGGCACATGCAATCCCTGTGCAGGTGCAGGTGCTATGCTGCCTACACCTGCTGGCGTCTGGCAGCTATCAAAGTGTAGTTGCTGTGGCAGGAGGGGTGACCCAGAGCAGCCTGTCAAGGTTCTTCCACAAGTTCCTTGATGCCATGATCCAGAGGATGGCCCACTACATTTCCTTCCCTTCCACCCATGCAGAACTGGCACAGACAAAAGCTGAATTCTATCAGATGGCAAGATTCCCCCACATCATTGGCTGCATAGATGGCACACACATACCGATTTGCCCCCCTGCTGACACCGAATACGTATACCGCAATCGGAAGTCACGGCACACCATAAATGTGCAAGTGATATGCAATGCCAAGTGTGTGATCACTGACCTGGTTGCAAAGTTTCCGGGGAGTACCCATGACTCCTATATCTTCCAGAGTAGCGGGATTTATGCACGGCTGATGGCAGGGGAATTTGGCGAAGGATACCTCCTAGGTAAGACACAGTGTCAGACCCCCATTACCAAAATTGCAGTGTGAAATACATGTATGCATGTGAGTAATGTTACCCCTTCTCCTTCCAGGCGACAGTGCATATGCCCTACGCTCGTTCATTCTCACACCTTACCTCAACCCCTCAACACCCAGCCAAAGGAGGTACAACCGTGCACACAAAAGCACGAGGAACGTAGTGAAAAGGACCTTTGGCATCTGGAAGAGCAGGTTCAGATGTCTGCACAACAGCAGAGGTGCAAGGCAATATACCCCCATCACCTGCTGCAAGATTATTGCTGTCTGTGCAATGTTGCACAACCTTGCAGTCAGGAAAGGCACTGAGGTAGAGTTATCCGACTACGAGGACCCTGACGATGACAATGCTGTCCCACTACCACTACCTGCTGGAGTCTCTGCACCATCTGACGGCAGATACAGGCGTCAGGAGATCACAGACAACTATTTCTGAGTGAGTACAGATGCACAAACAGGTCAATGTATGTGTTCAGAAATTAAATTTAATAATGTTGCATCAACGTTACTGCACTGATGTGCAACAAAAGAAAAGTTAAACAACAAGGGGTAGGAATGTCCAATGTCCGGGTTGCCTCACCCGCAGTGGCAGTCCTATTTTTTGCTGCGCTTAGCAGGCCCACTGGGATGAACCTCACCCCCTTCAGAATGCCCTGCAGCCTCAGCTGAGCGCCTGGTGCTCCGGCGCGGCTCTGACGCAGCGCTGGCCGGGCTGCTGCGGCTGCTGCTGTCCCCAGCCTCGCCCAGGACGGGATTCACTACGGTGTTGGAGATGAGTAGTGTCTCCATGGCTGTTGTTATACGGCCCATGCCCCTAGTGACCTCGGACATGTTCTGTGTGAGGCTGGCCTCCATGTTTGCCCCACGTTGGCATAGCTGGGCAGTCGCAGCCGCAAGGCGGTTGAGTGACCTGTTCGTGACTCTTGCATCCCTGCGACGACTCAGCTCATGGTCATCCAACCTGGTGCAGAGCTGGGTGATGGCAGTGGTCATTCAGCCAATGGATGTTGCTATGTCCTTGTTGCTGTCAACGAAGGTCTTGAAGCCCTGTGTCATCTCACCCATCTGCAGGTTGTGCAGGCGCAACTGGCGATGGCAGGCCAGGATGGATTTCGCCTGCATCCTCTGTATTGTGACCATGCTGGTCTCCAGCCCTGCGAAGACGCTGCCTCCCGGTGCTGGTATTGGGCTGCTGGTAGCACGTGGCCTACGTGGAATTCTGCTGCCCTGCTGTGTGTGCTCTGGTGTCGCTGGTGTCACGGGGTCTTGTGCAGGAGCCTGACCCGCTGCCCCCTCCATGATGACTAATGGAGCCACTATTCTCCTCCGGGCCAGGGAAGTGGCAGGTGCAGGGTGGCTCTGTGGTGGTGTGTTGTCCGGGGAGAATACCAATGAGGGCGACTGAGACTGAGACAGTCGGGGGAGTGTGGAGTTGTGAGGGAATGTCCTGTGTCCTCCTCATTTGCCAGGGCACAGCTGTTGTCCTCCTCCTCCTGTGCTGCTGCACTGGTGCTTGCCACCGCCGCACTGGCTGTTGGTGCTGGAGCTGGTGCTGGAGCTGATGCTGCTCCCCCGCCTGATGGTGCCCCTAGGTACAAAGAAGCATTTGTCAAGTGGGTGCTAATGTGTTCCAGTCACAACTATTAAAGCATTGCACGTCTCATTACAAACACGTTGATGCTGTATTACAGTTATTTATCTCATGCTCCTGCTGTGGCATTTTTGGTAACTTTTGCTGAGTACATTTAGCTAGATGCATTGCTCATGTCTGTTGCTAGCAGTACTGGCCTGGGGTTTGGTTGTGCATTGGGTCTGTAGGGGAGGTGTCTGGTATGGTGTGTCAAGTTGCGCATGCTTCTTACCTGTAGCTGTAGCTCGGGATGAGCTATCCAGGTCCCCAATTCCCACGACACTGGCCCTCTCGATGGTGGTCGCCACTAGTTCCTCCAGCTGAGTGAGGGGTGGCGCACGGTTTGTTCCTCCTCCAGTGAGTCCAGCCTGCTTGTGCAGGTCGGCCAGTTTGCGCTTGGTCACGCCACGGATGTCATAAAACCTCTTCTTGAGGTCGTCTAGGCTCCTGTGGGTGACACCAACTGCATTCACTTTCTCCCCGATGTCGATCCACAGCCTCCTCTTGGTGCTCTCCGGGACAGTCAGGGACTGCCTGCCATATAGCTGGGTGTGCACCCTCACCACCTCCTTCACCAAAGTTTGTAGCTCCATGGTGCTGAATTTAGGATTGCGCTTACGCCCTGCCTTCTGGCTCTCTGTGCTGGTGTCCATGTCTCTCAGGGATCCTGCTCACAATGCTGCTCTCTCTGTGTTTGCTCAGCTCAGGCAGCTTTCCAGAAAGTTCTGATGAGTTGCACCTGCCTGGGTTGCCACACCCTGTGGGGGAGGGTGCTTACAGCTCATTGGCTGATGTCTTCAGTGTCACTCAACCAGCTCGGCAAAACGGCATTCTCCGAATCGGTATTTTCCGATTCGGTATTTTCCGAATGTGTTCGGTAAATACCGATTCGGAATGTATAATGTCTTCCTATTGGCCTTTCGGCCCATGGGGCGTATTTATTATTCCGATTCGGCGTTTACCGATTCGGTTGGTTCCGCATTTTTTTTTTTCCGATTCGGACTTGTCCGACCCGGCCTATACCGAATCGGTAGTTGGCGATTCGGTACGTATCGACTCTCGATACCGAATGCTACCGATTCGGTATTTTTCCGATGATTATTTCCTACATATCATTTTCCGATTTTGAAATACCGATTCGGTACGGATCGGTATTTTAAAATCGGTAAATGCGTTTTACCTACATCGGGCCCTAAGTCCCTATTATATGGTACTAAGGTACCCAGGGCATAGGTAGACCAGGGGTCTCCCATGGGCTGCAGCATCTATTATGCCACCCATGAGAGATCACTCAAACTGACTACAGGCCTGCTATTGCATCTTGTGGGAGCTGGTGCTAGCACCACTCACAACAAATATAAGTCTCCCTATATCTGAGGTCACTGCACTTAAAACCTATAAGTCACTCCTTAGGCAGGCCTTTCAATCCTGAAGGCAGGGTGATAGGTTATAAGTGTGAGGGTGCCCTACATGAATCAGGACACCCGCTGGAAACCCGGAGTAAATTCTCCAGGTTTTGTAAGTGCAGTCAGCCATTTAATACATATAGTGGACATCAAGTCAATTACAAGATGTCTAACTATATAATGGCTGCACCAAAACTGGTCATGCTTGGTATCAAACATGGTGGAATCATACCCCAACACCGATTCCAGTGTTGGATGTAGGATCCCATGTACTGGGGCGCTCCCCTAGGGAGTCCCCCTGTATTCCCGGTACCAGCCTTTCCGGGTCTAATTGCAAACTAGTGCTGCTGCCGGTCACAGACACGATTCTGCCATCCAGCTGCTGAGGTGAGCTCGAGCAGGGGAAGGTAGAACAATAGGTTGCCTGTCACAGGGAGGTGTAACCACCCCCCAGACAAGACTTAGTGTATTGGGCTTGGGTTGGGGCGCTTGCCAGCACCACCAGGCTGCTTTGAAGGGCACATTTTTTGCCCTCCTTTCATTCTCCAGTTGGAACCAGTTCAAGGAGCAGTTGGCTCCCTCTCTGGTGCAAAACTGGACAAAGGACATGGGAGTATCCTCCCCTCTGTCTAGCCCCTCCTCTGGGAGGGATCCCTGAATCGTCCCAACCCTTTCCCGAGGGTACTTAAGGGCTTACCTGAGGTTAGCTCTTCAGATTCATCATGGGACAAGATTAAGAGCCGAAACCACTTCTACTTCTACTATCTGGGCACAGTGGACTTCGTTGGACTTCGCTTTGGGAACCGAGACTGTATCAAGGAAGAATCCTGCTGCTTCTGGTCTCGTCGTCCCGCCAGTCTTCTGCGTCATCTTTGTCTGTGCTTCATCCAGGTTCTTCTCCAGGCTTGTGGGCATCAAGGACACCCAAAGTAATCTCCCTTGCAGTGAAGAAGTCACTCCCAGGCATCTGCAGGCATCGCAACTAAGCTGATCGGTCTGCTGCTCCTGATGTCCCACGGACTTCGAAAGGCCCAGCAATACAGGTTGTAGGCATAATTTGTGGCTTGGACAACACGTGTTAGGAAGATTAAAATATGGATGAATTCCTTAAAGGTCTTGGAATAAAGCAAGAAGAAAATACTGAGGACTGAGACTTGGACATGATATGTGCTTCTACTTTTGTATCTTTTGCTCAGGTTGTCAATTGCTAATATTTGTATTATATGTAGACCTAGGTCTACATTATTACAGCGTGGGGTGGTCGTTGTACGGTAACTGTGAGCATTTACACATATTGGAATATTTGAATTAGAGAAACGTGTACACTTCCCTGCGCTGACTTCCTCTACTGCCTTTCTTTGTTAAATTTAATACAGATTGTAGTTCTGCAACTCCCTTGAGGCCTGCACTGTCTTCTCAGCAGGTTTGAGGCCAGTATCCCTCATCGGAACGGCTGGAACAGCACCCCTGTGCACTGTGTTGACTTGCCGTTGCCAAAGCTTGTTGACTCTGTCCTCCAGAGATCGACAGACTACAGGAAGCTCCAGCCTCCAGCATCTCTTCTTGCCAAGATCTTCGTGCACACCGCATCCTCTGCACCGTGGGCCTGCATCTGCGTGAGATCCTCTTGAGGGTCTTCTTGGGCTTCACTGGGCTCCCTTGCTTGCTCAGGGCCTGCTCTGACTCTCCTGTACTTGGTGAGTTTCTTGGACCTTGCTGGTCCCAACTCTGCACCTTTTTTATCTGCCATGTCTGTTGCTGCTCGGAAGGCTTTTTAGTGCTCCTGCTGGACACTGACTCCTTGGTTCTCCACTTCCAACGTGGGACAACTTATGAATGGCTCCTGGTCTTCCGCAGTGTCGCCTGGCCCTCACAGCTGCAGCGACAAGGTCACCGTCAACTCTCCTGCATCTTCCATCATCGGTGCTCATTGATCTTCCGTGCCTCATGGTCAGTCATGAGTGGCATAGACTCTGTCTCCCTGCTTGCAGGTACTCCTCTTCAAGAATCCATTCTTGGATTTCACCGGACTCTTTCACCTTCGCCAGCGGCATCTTTACTGAAGTCCTCCATTGTGGACTACGGCGGTTTCCAATGTCAATTCGCACCTATGCACCTGGCTTCCCTGGTGTAGGTATCCTGGTTCTTTGGGTATCCACGGGTGGGGTGACTCTCCAAACTTCTGTTTTCAACGGGGTTTCTTCACGGTTCACTGGGAAGGGTCCTTCTTCTTGAAACCTCAACCCAACTTTCCAATTGACTTGCATTGAGTACACAGCTTTGTTTTCACCCTGCACACAGACTCCGTGGGGTTTCTGGGTACTTACCTTGGGTGATTCCTCGGGTACCCAACTCTTTTGAGTTGTCTGGTCCAAGTCTCAACTTCGGTCACAGTTCGCATTCCACTTCTCTAGTATATGGTTTGGTCTCCCCCTGGAGACCACTGTGTGTTTGTACTTACTTAACTGTCTTACATTTGAAGTATTGTGTGTATTGTGTTTATATCTCCGATAGGAGATATACCAATGTGTTAATGAGTGTGTATAATAAATATACTTATTTTTATAGCAACACTGTGTGGTTCTTTTTTGTTTAACCTACATATATATGATTAGTTCTGGTAAAACAAGCTGCTTAACACTCCTTCTTGACCAAGCCTGAAGGCTGCTCTCTACAGTCACCATTTAGAGAGCTTTCTATGGTTGTCTAATACCACTTAAATCTCCATAAGGATTGTCTGGATTAGTGCAAGGTGCTTCACATAAATAAGCATGCACCATATACTAAGCCAGTCTCCTACATTGGTGTGCAGTGGTTGGTATTTAAGCCTGCACTGTTTTACCAGCTAATCAAGGTGTAGATTAAATGAAAAACCATCACTAGCATTAGGCACATTTACAAATATTTTTGTACACATGTATGTTATACTGAACTTTTAGATTACTTTTTAAGGGCCTAGCACAACCCTTTCTCCAATCTTAGGACGTTTAGTTTCCCTAGTGTAGGTAGGTGCAACACCACACTACACCTAGTCGCAATGTCTTTAGGTATGGAACCCAGGGAGTCCCAACCCTCTAGATACAATGGTCTCAAGTTTCAGGAACTGAGGACCCTGTGTACTTCTAGAAAGTTAAAGACAGGTAGCAACCCTAACACCAAGCCACTCTTAGAGCTGCTTCTGCGAGATGACCTCCAAAATCTAGATAGGCCAGAAGGGCAGGACAAAGTGGGTGGGATGCTCCAGAAGATGGGTAAGGAGGGGTTGCCCCTAGTGACCTTAATTCTGAACATGACCAGGAGGGGTCTGATGACTCCATCCGGGTGAACTTTGATTTCCCAGGGCATAGTGCTGATAGTATAGAGGGCGTCCCTAGAGTTAGGTCCACCTTTGGTCCTACTGGGAATGTACAGAGAATGCAGGGAAGTCCTAGATCCTCCTCTGTCAATTCCAATGCTTCTGTTAATTCCATATGGACCTCCATCTCTAGCAAGAGGGAGGATTCCTTAGAAATTGAATACCACCCGATCAAACTTGAGAGAATTAGACTCAAGCTCAAGCAAGAACAGTTGCCCCTTGATAAGGAGACTCTGGAAGTCCAGAGGGCTAGTTAGAATTTGGTACTAGAGTCCCATGGTAGCAGCACTAGTGTCCCTAGAGTCAGGGAACAATCCTTTGATACTAGGAACCTGAGCATAATTGGATTACAGCTTTGGATAAGGCCTGTAAAGTACAGAAGGTCCCTCAGGGGCAGTGGGCAGATAGCTTGTGGCTCTCCTTTGCTAACAAAAGTAGAGACAAGATCCTCACTGTTAGACAAGAGGATGCTGATAATCTCTCAGTCATGAAGAGTGCTATCATAGTTGGGTTTGGTTTAACTACTGAACAGTACAGAGTTAAGTTTAGGGACACAAAGAAGGTGCACACTCAAGACTGCGTTGATTTCATAGACAATGCTATTAAGGCGCTGGAAGGTTGGCTTCATGGAAGCAAGGTAAAGGACTACGAGGGATTGT
The DNA here is from genome assembly GCF_964261635.1 of Lissotriton helveticus. Taxonomy (NCBI): domain Eukaryota; kingdom Metazoa; phylum Chordata; class Amphibia; order Caudata; family Salamandridae; genus Lissotriton; species Lissotriton helveticus. The sequence goes on from NC_136061.1 coordinate 1,244,670,317, forward strand.
ACAATTGGTTTATGAGGGAGCAAATCTTTAATAATTGTCAGAATCAACAACTGCACCATTACCTGGTGGACTGCCAGGACCGTAAAATCTAGAGGCAGGAAAAGGCAGTTAGTCAATGCAGTTTATTCTAGGATTAATAGAAGAAACAAGAAAATGTGTTGGACAGCTAAGGCATTACCACAAACTGACACTAAGATGGCGGTCAAGAGTATAGTGCAGAATCGGCAGGTTGGTGCTCTAGCGCTCAAGCCCAATCATCAAAAAAAGAAACAGGTGGAACGCCCATTGTGTGGCGCACTTCACCTGAGTCCTGAGGAGGAGAAGACGTTCAAGCAAGAAGCGCCGCGTTGTTAGTTAGGGAAAAAAGTATGCGTTGTGCTTCCGGTACTAAAAGAATACATTCGGAGTTTCGTGTTGCGAAGGAGTGTCCGGTTAAAACAAGTAAGACTGTTCCTGTTTACATTTTTTTAGCATGCGCAAGGTTGCTCCGAGGTGGAGCTAGAGCTGAGACTTGCGCAGGCGAATCTTGTAGTGTTAAGTGTGAGCATGTGCAGTGTTGAAAAATACATGCTCGGAGGAGATTAAGAGTCAGCACAAGTTACTAAGGTTAGGCGGCCTCAGTGTGCATCGAGAGTACTGTTTGCAATTAAAGAAATTATTTAGTTAAAGTCTCTCGAGATTAGACACAGTTAAGAGGAGGTCGAGGCATTGCTCAGAGTTAACCTGAAGGCAAAGATAATTACCCAAGCGTCATTTTTGAGCAGTGAATTCAACTGCAGAACAATTATTAATAAAAGACTGTAAATAACAGATAAAAGGAAAAAGATAATTTTCATTAGACTTGGTGAAGCAAATAAATAAATAAAAAGATACTTACCTACACAGAATCCATATTGAAGCAGAAGCTGTGACAAGATAGTTACAGCACAAAGAAAAGAAAGAAAAGACACCATTAAAAAGAAGAGGAGCATAGGTCACATCAAAGGCAGGTAGGTGTGCAGGGTTGCAGATACATTCAGTAAATCACTTAAGAAGAGAAATTAGTGTTAATGATCTTGTATTTCTTATTGCAGTATTACAACCAAGCTAGCCTGAGAAAAAGAAACAAGGAGATTAAGACATTTGAAGAGTGGAAGAAAATCCAGACATGGTGTGTCTGTCTCTTCTCTGTCCTAATCCCTTTCCCCCGTGGATTTCTATCGGCTACCATGGTTTGATACGCGTGTGGCTGGGGAATCCTAGGAGGGAATTGGGAACTTGCAGAATCCTGCTCCTGTGCGTTCGAAGAGCACAATTTGATAGAGTTCTGACATGGACTCTGAACTGACCTCTCCCCAAGAATTGGTAAATAAGGCAGACAAATGGGTCCATACCAGGGTTAATCAGAAAAATAATGGTGGTGGAGGTGACCAAGAAGCAAGATTTGTTTAAGGTGCAAGAGAATGGTGGGGAGAAGGGTAAAGACTAAAAGGAGTCTTCACAAGGTCCCTAAAAACCTGCCTCTGTGGGTGAGTCCCAAAACTCCAAAAGAAACATTGATGCTACCTGTGTAAGGAGAAAGGCCATAGATAGGCTAAGGTATACTAATTTTCCTAAGGCCAAACACCATGGAAGCTAATACCACTGCCCCAAGGGAACTATAGCCCCCCTAGCACCAGTACAAGTAGTAGTGCAGCTCCCAAGGGATTAGTATGGTTGTCTTTGGGTTCTGAAGTGGGTTCTGGCCTAGTCAGAACATCCACTCAGGCTGTCCTTGTCTGTGACAGTGGCATGGATTTTGCCATTTTACTAGTAAGTCCCACTAACTTGGGCAAGTACAGACAACGGCCTTTGATTAATGGGCAGGAAGCTATGTCTTACAGGGACACAGGGGACAGTGTGACCATGGTGACAGAGAAACCTGTGTCCCCTGAAGAGATCATACTTGGTCAACTAAACCAAGTGATCAATGTGAGCAATGTCAGTACTGATCACCCCTTGCCCTTGTTAATCTCAGTTGGGGAGGGGAAATGGGCCCTTGTGGTTTCTCCAGAACTATCTGTAGATTGTCTGTTGGGAAATGATTTGGAAACTTCAGCCTGGTCTGAAGTGAAGTTCAGGACACATTAAGAGATGATGGAAATCTCTGCCAGTGCTTTTGCTGTCACCAGGGCTCAGACCAAACAGCTAAGCACCAAGGGAGCACTGGATCCTTAAAATAATGGACCAGCTCGCTTTTAAGAGAAGGAACAGGAAGGGTAAAGAATTATTCTCCTCCCAAGTTCCCAGTGAGAGTCAGTTTCCTGCGGGGGAGATCTCAGTCCCTGTGAAGGAACAGCCCCAGAGGAACTTGGGCCTGATCAGGCAGAGTTCCTGGGGGAAGGGGGCCCTTCCAGGGTGGACTTGAGTTTGGAGCAGAAATCCTGTCCTTCTCTTGAACAGCTCAGAGAGCAAGCGGCTGATGAGGAGGCAGGGAGTGTCAGTGGGTCCCATAGGATCTATTGGGAAGATGGTCTCCTGTTCTCTAAAGTAGAGGCTCAAAGCCTGGTACCACCAGGAGGTTGGTAATACCGCAGACGTTCAGGGGTTTTCTTTGATCCCTGGCACATGACATTTCCCTTGCAGGACATCTTGGGCAAAGCAAGACTTGGGACAGGCTTGTCCCTCATTTTCACTGGCCCCTCATGTCTAAGGACACCAAGGAGTTTTGTTGCTCCTGTGTCACTTGGTAAGCCAGTGGTGAGTCAGGTGGCACTATAAAGGCCCCCTTAATTTCACTCCCAGTGGTAGGTGTTCCCTTTGAGAGGGTAGATAGACATTGTCATTCCCTTGAACCTCCCAACAGCATCTGGACACAGTTATGACCTAGTGGTGGTGGACCATGCCACAAGGTATACAGAGGCTATTCCCCTTAGGACCACTACAGCTCCTGTGGTGGCTTGGGCTCTTCTGTGAGTCTTTTCCAGAGTGGGGTTTCCTAAGGAGGTCTTAACAGACAGAGGTTCAAACTTCATATCTAGTTGTATTACTATCATTTGGAAAGAGTGTGGTGTAAACTGCAAGTTTACCACACCCTACTGTATGCAGTGCAATGGGCTTGTTGAAAGGTTCAACAAGACCCGCAAGGGTATGATCATGGGGCTCCCTGAAACGCAGGCTAAAATGGGATGTCTTACTACCCTGCCTTCTCTTTGCCTACAGAGAGATTCCTCAGAAGGGGTGGGCTACAGCCAATTTGAACTTCTGTTTAGAAATCCAGTTAGTGGTCCATTGTGTTTGTTTAGGTGGGGATGGGAGCAGCCCCTCAAACCTCTTAAACAGGACATTGTGGACTATGTCCTTGGCCTATGTTCTCGTATGGCTGAGTACATGACGAAGGCCAGCAAAAACCTTGCGGCCAGCCAGGAGCTTCAAAAAGTTTGGCATGACCAAAAGGCTGTACTGACCGTTTACCAGCCAGAACAGAAAGTATGGGTGCTGGAGCCTGTGACCCCAGCAGTTCTCCAGGACAACTGAAGTGGCCCCCACACCATCCTTTAGAAACAAGGTGAGGTCACCTATTTGATTGACCTAGGCACTCCTAGAAGTCCCCACAGGGTACTGCATGTGAACCGCCTAAAACCTTTTATGGACAGGGGTGGCATAAGCTTGCTCATTGCCACTGATGAGGGCCAGGAGGAAGAGGGTGACCCTCTCCCTTATATCCTCTCTCACAAACCTGTTGAAGGGTCAGTTGGTGGAGTAGCCTTTGCAGGTAGCCTCACTGACCAGCAGCAAGCTGATAGCAGAAAAGTCCTCAATCAGTTTAACAACCTGTTCTCGCTGACTCCCAGTCAAACCAGCTTGTGTACCCATGAAGTGAACACAGGTGACAGTCTGCCTGTGAAGAATAAAATTAACAGACAGCCTCACTATGTCAAATACTGCATTAGGACTGATGTCCAAAAGATGCTGGAATTGGGGGTCATTGAGCCATCAGATAGACCCTGGGCTAGTCCAGTAGTCCTTGTGCCTAAACCTTACACCCAAGATGGTAAGAGAGAGATGGGGTTTTGTGTAGACTACAGAGGCCTCAATGCAGTCACTAGGACTGATGCCTATCCAATTCCCAGGATTGAAAGTGTAGAGTACGTACACTTTTGTTTATTAGTGTTATCTAATTTTTAGTCTTAATTGGACTTTATTGCGTGCAATAGTGACCTATGCCTGCCTGGGCATATGGAATATGAGTGATAGGGGGCTGGTGCTGGAAAGGCAACCTGGCTGGTCTCCCTAATGCACTGCTTTTGGGATAAATACTACCAGTAATCTAATTTTCTAGAAACTATAAACATTCATCTACATTGTTTTTTCCATACAACATAAACAATGTATTCTGTAGTTCTACATTTTCATAATGTTACAAACTTCTTCTGTTATTTTACACAGCAAAAATTGCACACTACTTTTTTACAATTCAAAAAGACAATAACAAAAATCCAATCTTGTCGATGTCCAATGCATTTCGGGACATATGTCCCTTCTTCAGGGGCCGTAAATCTATAAGGAAAACATATAAATAATGATAACCAAGCATTTTGAAACATTTCATGGTACTTCATATCTAATTAAGGTTGAAAATCATCTGATTTACATAATTGCTTACTAGCCATCTTATATGATAGATCCATGTCGCATAATGTGGTGGTACTACTTACTGGTTGTAAATTGTAAATTGTCACACTAGAACACCAGTAAGTAGTACCACCACATTATACGACATGGATCTATCATATAAGATGGCTAGTTCTTTTTTTTTTTAACACATTTTATTGATTTTACAACCTGTTACCTCATTGCACAGTAATTAGAGTCATCTCCTCTAACTATAACCCCGTTGACGACTGGACCCCTTCAGTCTGGACATCATAAACATTATATATCAACAATTCTTTTCGTTAAGGTGTAAGAACGGGGATGTCCCATCGCCCCCAACATATATTAGACCCAAGTCGAATACGTTACAATAATCAACAAAATCCGTTATTTAACCCCACAACTAGTCAATTACCCTCCCCTCCCTCTATCACCGGTGTGTTCAAAAGGTTCAGTGCATCTACATTGTGTATCACATAATAGTCAAATACCAGGACTTCCTGCAGCGGCTTTTGCACCATTTGTCTCGGCTGCCCCCCCCCAGTGTTGCATCCCCCGCTCATTTCTGGTCAGTCATGGCTTGCACCAACCCCTCCCACGTACTCGCAGACTCCAGAGCTTTCTCATTATTATAGCGTCTCGCCTGCTGAAATCAACGCTACTTTCACTGCCTTCCCATTTAATCATCTCTGCTTTCCAACTCCTGCTGCTAGGTCCCTCTCTTGACTTCCAGTGTTTGGTAATTTCGCGCTTTGCCAGCAGCAGCCCCAAATCTATGAATGTACTTGTTACCTTTGTCTTGGAGGTATGGAGGAACCAGTGCAATATACATGTGGCTATGTTAAAATCTAACTGATGATCAGTGACTGAATTTAATAAGTCTCCTATTTCAGACCATTAATTCCCCAGTTTCGGGCAATCCCATAGCATATGTTCCAGTTTCACAGCCTCCTTTGTGCATCTGGGGCATGCAGCACTTTCAACCTTGAAGTATTTTTTTATCTTCCCAGGGGTAAGGTACGATCTGTTCAATATGAGAAAGTGCAACAGCTGGAATCGTACATTTCTAGTGCTTTTCCAGGCCCTGCGCTCGATATGTCCCCAGTCCGATTCTGGGATGGGCTTCCCGATTCCAACCTCCCATTTCAATCGTAATGTGTCTAGCGGAGCCAACCCCTCATCCAGCATTCGCCGATATAGGCATGTAACTGCCTTGAATGTACCTGCTGCCATTGCGACATGTTGACATGCCATCGTTGTTTTTGGCTCAATTAGTCCCTCCTTCCAATGCTTCTGAAGTGCGCCCACCAGGGCAGCATGTACTAGAAATCCCCCTCTGGGGCGGTCAAATCGTCCTGCAAGGCCTGGAATGGTAATAATTCACCGTCCTCATATAATTCTCCCAGGACCTGCACCCCAGCCTGTTCCCACCCAAGCAAGGACGTCCAATCTCCACCATGGGGCAGTGCTGTAACCATCCCCAACTGTATTTCAGGGGCGTATGGATGTGTCACTCCTGCTCTCCGCTGACTCCGATTCCAACATAATCTTATTGTTTTCTCTTCCAGGGTTAGATCCCTAAGTTCAAGCCTTTGTTGTAATATTATAAAAGATATGATGTGTCTCGGTATTCCTTTACCTCTCATGTCCTCCGGGCCCCTAAATTCTAATGCAATTGTTTGCGTAAGTACCTGTAGCTGGGCTGCTATATAATAAAGCTCTAGGTCAGGGACCGCCAAACCTCCCTCCGCTTTCGGTCTCATCATCGTTTTTAGCGCCACTCTCCGTCTACCAGTTCCCCAAAGGAATCCCACTATCATAGTATTGAGCACTCTGAACATTGAACTTGGTATACATATGGGCAAAGCCCGAAAAAAATATAGTAGCTGTGGCAATGCCACCATCTTCAGTAAGGCGGCCCTTCCCATCACTGACAAAAGAAGCGTACTCCAGAATGCCATGATACCTCTTAGTGCCCGTATACACCTACCAATATTCCCTTCCAGGATAGCACTGGCTTCATGGTAAATATTCGTACCAAGGTATACTAGGCAGGTAGGTTCCCATCGTATCTTCCGCTTCAAGGCAGGTACTACTCTTCCAGGCTTCACGGAAAACAAGCATGTCTTAGTCCAATTCACTCTCAGTCCCGATATATATCCCCGAATTCCGAGAGCAGTTCTGCCGCTCCCTCCAGCGCCCCTTCAGTATCAGCCAACAACATCAGCAAATCATCCGCATATAGCGAGATATATTGCTGAACGCCTCTGAAAGGCAGCCCCTCATACCTTTGCCCCAGCCTGGCATATGCTGCTAGCGGTTCAATGGCTAACGCAAATAGCAACAGGGATAGCGGGCAGCCCTGCCTCGTCCCACGGGATACTTGATACCGGGGAGAAATCACAGTTCCAACTTTCACCCTCGCCACTGCCGAGGTATACAACACTTTCATCTACCCTATGAACGATTCCCCCAGCCCAAAACGGCCCGTTGCCTTATACAGGTAAGGCTATTCTAGGCTGTCAAAAGCCTTCTCTATATCCACGGATAGCACCGTGGCCTGTGGGTTGTCAGGGTGGTCCTCGCCCAGAACTCGTAGTATCCTCCGCGTATTTGTAGCTGTATTTCGAGTTGGGATAAACCTAGCCTGATCTCCGTGAACTAATCTGGTCATATACTGAAGCAAGCGTGACGCCAAGATCCGACTTAAAATCTTATAGTCAGTGGACATCATTGACAGTGGGCGATAAGCCGCCGTGTTTGTGCTCTCTCTTCCTGGCTTTAATAAGGGAATTACAAGGGCCTCGTGCATGGTCATAGGGAGATGGCCAAGATCGCGCGCCTCCCTGTAGACCTCCAGCAGCCTCAGAGCCAACAAGTCTAAGTAAAGCGAGTAAAATACTATTGGTAACCCATCTACTCCCGGTGTTTTATTATGAGCCATGTGTTTAACCGCACCTCTAATTTCCTCAATTGTAATATCCTGCCCCAATTGCTTCACTTGTTCCTCCTCTAACTGCGGGAGGGGTATGCTCTGTAAGAAGGATTCGATGTCTTCATCCCCCTTGTTCAGTGTACTTTCATGCAATGCTGCATAGTACTCTAAAAACCGTGCATTAACCCCTCTCTGAGTATATATTGGACTTCCGTCCCGTGCCGTCAATGCCAAAATCGGGAAGCCACGCGGGGAGGTATTGGCCAACCATGTCAACAATGTCCCCACTTTGTCTCCCTCCGCAGGTGCCTTTACAACATAGTTCTTATAATCGAAGCACCTGAGTATTTCTATTTCTGCAGCCACTGCCTCCTTAGCTTCCACTACCTCTTTTTGCTTTTCCCGGTGCTCAGGTCTAGCTCTTTCAGCTGTCCTCAGCCTGTTTTCTGCTCTTTCCACATCCTGTATCAGTACCTTCCTCACTCCTACATACTTATTAATACACAGCCCTCTCACTACAACCTTGAAGGCGTCCCATTCCATTGCTCTAGTGGAAGCTGTCCCTGCATTTTCATGAAAATAATTCACTATCCCTTCACCAACTTCCTCTTTAAAAACCGGGTCATCTAATGTTTCGGGACGTAATCTCCAAGTAGGGATTTCCGACTTTTCTAATGTCCAATGCTAAGCAGCAACGGGTTGTGGTCGGACAGTGTTCTAGTGAGATACTCACAGCGAATTATGGAGGACATTATGGTCTCTGAGCATAAGATTGCATCTAGCCGAACATGAAGTTCGTGCAATGCCGAGAAGTAGGAATAATCCCGATCTCGCGGGGGATGAAGTCTCCACGCATCTACAAAATTCCATCTATTTTGCCAATCCCGTCTGTATTTGGATAACCTATGGACAGGGGAGTCTGGCAGGGGAGGATGTGACCTATCTTGAATGACATCCGTTATCGAGTTAAAATCCCCTCCCATCAGTAAGGGGCCCGTAAAATAATGTGCTAACGTACCTGATATGTGCTCCAGGAATCACGCTTGATCTACATTTGGGACATAGATACTACACAGTGTTATGTCTCTCCCATACAAGCGCCCCTCTACCGCTACAAATCTTCCTTCCGGGTACATGGTCTGTTTGGTTACCTGAAAGGGGACCCCAGCCCTGATCCAAATCATTGCCCCTCTTGCAAATGCTGAGCAGGATGTACTAAATACCTGCCCCCTCCACCTTCTCTGCAAGGCTTGACCGTCTGAATTAGTTAGGTGCGTTTCTTGGAGCAATGCAATATGTACCCCTCTCCTGACCAAATAAGCGTGGACCTTATGGCGCCTCGTCATTGTGTGTAGACCCCGTACATTCCAAGTAATACACCGTAGCTCAGGTATTGTCCCCATCATTGTAAATCATCTTGTGCGACCCTTCCTTTACCTGCACGAACACACCATTGATCCCAAAGTCCCAACTGTCCCTACAACCCCCCCCCCCCTTCCCCCACCCCTCCAAGAACAGGCCCTAGAACAACACAGCTAGTTCCCATCCAAACCTTCCCAAGAATAGAACTAATTCACTCATATGTCCACCAGTAGTCACTGTGGTCGTGCCTTAAGGGCAATGGGGGGGGCCTAGAGCCAACGGGAGACTACTCAAGCACAATGAGTATTCCCGCTGCGATCTCCTAATTGTACATTGTTCCTCTGGCATACTTGTATTCCCCCACACAAATTACAAAGCTATTGGGTACTTGTCGAGCGGTCCACCACTGATCCACTTCCCAATGTTCCCCTTGCTCAGTAAACTGACAATGCTCTTCCCCCTGGGTAGTCCCCAATTCCATGACTTCCCCCATAGCATCTCCCAGATTAGCCCTCCAAACCTCATTCATCCATTAGTCCATCAGCTGTGGCCGGGGTGACCTGCGGCATCCGCAGGCTTCCCGCTTCTGAAGTCTCAGTGTCAGATTGTGCCTTGTCTCTCTCCGAATCAGTGCTCCCAGGTGATTGCAACTATTATTCCCCCGACACAGCAGTCACTACCTTCAGCACCTCTTGCTTCTCCATCTCTGTCTGGGACAGAGATGGTTTCTGCATACCCTCGCGGTGGCGTCTAATACGTTGTGACTTGAGACAACGAGGTTCCCCGGATGACTCTCGGAGGTGTTGCATCGACAGCTCAGTTCCAGATCAATAGGCTTCCAACCAGGCCCATGCTTCTTCCGGGCTATCGTGAAAGTGGGTGCCGCCGTCCAACATTATTTTCAATCTGGCTGGGAATAACAATGAATATTGGAGGCCCTCCGATCTCAGCTCTTTCTTAACTGCCAGGAAAGACGCGCGGCGGCGCTGGGTCTCCAGGGTATAATCCGGAAAGATAGTCACTTTGCCATTCTCAACTTGGTACGGGCCTTCTGTTTGTGCTTTTTGGAGTAAAAAGTCTCTATCCTTGTAGTGCAGTAGTCTTGCTACTACCGGATGGGGTGAACGACCCGGCTGTGGCGTTTTCGCAGGAACTCTGTGTGCTCGTTCTAAGGTGTAGAAGGGCGACAGTCCCTCAGCGGCCACTGAAGTCTTCAGACAGTTTTCCAGATAGTGCACCATGTCCGTCCCCTCACCTTTTCTGGCAGTCCAACCACTTGAATGTTGTTGCGCCGATTTCGACTTTCCGCGTCCTCGGCACGTCGTTCTAAAGCCTGTATTCGATCCAGGGCATCCGTCATTTTATTCTCCAGTGCACTTTGGGCCGGCGCCACTTCTTGTAGTGTCGCCACCACCTGTTGTACCCTATCCGATAATTTAGAGTGATCCGCTCGCAGTAGGCCCAGCCCCGTTGCCACCTGTGCAATATCTTGTTGTAAGGCCGTGCGTGAATCAGCTATCGCCGCTAGTATCCTCTCAAATTGTTGCTGCATTGCGGGGTCCTGCGGTGTCTCCAGGTTGTCCACTCTTTCAGTTTCTGGCGCTTCGCTGTCTGGTGTTTGTGGTGCGCTCCCCTGTTTCCCTCTGGGTTTCCCCATGGTTGTCACTTCAGACCCTGTACATTGATTTGAGGACTTGCCACCTTGCTCAGAGTCCAGGGGCCATCCAATGGTCGAGAGCACCGCGGTTGAGTCTAGGACCGAAACCTATCTGCGATATCTTGCAACACAGCCAGCTCAGGCAAAACAAGTGACTCAATTTATTTTAATTCATGCTCAGCGTGAAAGAAGCATATATTTCTGTAGTAACTACTATTTTTTATAAGAAGTTATTGTAATTTTATATCTTTTATAATAATTGTATTTAATTAATGTTTTGAATGCTAATATTTGCAGTGGTTTTAATTAACTGAGCAATAAAGATTTACTTACTTACTTACCTATCTGCGATATCTGCCACGTGGTCGCTGTTCCAAGATCCAGCCCTGGTGGTACCCCGGCGTGTCAACCGCCCCTAGCAGTTTCTTTCCTCAGCAACTCATCCCCATAGACTCAGCCCGCCAGCTCTCCTCTGCGTAGGTTAATTCCTCTCACAGTGACACGTGGCTCATGAAGTCCGAGGTTCGCGGTCCTATGACAGCGCAATCTTACGGCCTACAGGCATGGTTCTGCCCCGTTCAGCTTCAACTAAATAATGTACCGTGCCTCATGTGCATGTCCGACAGCAGTTAGGGAGGGACCATAGATGTGGACACCTTGGAAGCTGTGTCAACAATGTTCCCCACTGCCGCAGCCCTCACCAGGGCAGAGAACCTTTAGATGCTCAGAGTCCTCCCGGCACCCTACATCAAAGGAGTTTACTATCAGGAGACCATGCACCGCAACCTGGCGCGTGTCAGCAAACCCTGATGCTGTCACTACCCCAGCCCCACTGGGGGCCGTCTGGGAGTGGAATTCAGGCCCAACTGGAGTCTCCGGTTCGTAGGGGGACAGAACTGGTGCAGTAAGGATTCCAAGTGCGATTCAGGGCTTGCATCAGCAGTCAATTCCACGGGGCCATTGGAAGCCCATCCAAAGTCCGTGAAATCCCCGGGGGACTTCCCCCCCTTCCCCTTCCTCTTCCCTTTTGCTTAGTTGAGGTCCCCCCGCTCAGGGCCTGCTGCTCCCATTTTGTGCACTCCCCGCCCCCGCCTCAGCTCGTGGGCCGCGACTGCCCCGTAGGCCCGCTTCCGCCGCCGCAGCCGGGGACCCGGGTGAGATCGCGCCCCACTCTCCTCAGCCGGTTTGGTGGCACCGCAGCCTCCGCAACGGCGTCCTGGACCAGTCGCTCCTCCGCAGCTTCCCCTGTCCGCACGGCGCAGCCTCAGCTTTCCGGATTCCCAGTACCTCACAGCCGGGTTCAGTCTGCACCGCCCCGCCGTCAGCTCCCGCGGGAAGCCTCCATGGTGCAGGGCGCTCCCTCCTTCAATACTCCTACTCCCAGATGCCGCCTTGCACTCGGCAGGATTTCCAGCAAGGTCCTGCCCCGATAGGCACGGTTTCCCGTCCTCAGGTGGCAGCTCTCACCAGCCTCCAGCCCATGCTCGGGCATTCTTCAGTTGTGCCGCCGCCATTTTGTGCCGCAACCAGAGCCAGCAACCTCCGTCGAGCGACCAGCCCAGGGGGGTGAGTCGGAGCCCGATTTTCATCTGTGTGCGTGCCCGGTAAGCTCAGCGCCCCTCGGCTCGGACCCAGCCCCGTCCGACATGCCTGGGCCCCATGCTTGTTCAGGATTAATGAGGGGATCCGTGCGGAGCTCGGCGCTCACACAGCCTGCTCCATCGGCTTCCAAGCCACGCCCCCCTAAGATGGCTAGTTCATTTATGATTTGTCATAACACTGTAAGCAATTATGTAAATCAGATGATTTTCAAACTTGATTAGATATGAAGTACCATGAAATGTTTCAAAATGCTTGGTTATCATTATTTATATGTTTTCCTTATAGATTCACGTCCCCTGATGAAGGGACATATGTCCCGAAATGCATTGGGCATTGTCACGGGGTCACAGGATCACCCGTAGTATCCCCGTGACTGATTGTCAGTCTCATTTACAGGACTGGGCCGGGCCCTTTAAGGACAGCGAGGGCTTTCCCAGACTGACGCCTACCTCTGTGACGTCGGACTTCGTGGGCCTATCACAGACGACAGATCCAGAAGAAAAGGCGGACCAGGAAGAGCCGGGGAGAACAGCAGGAAGTAGCATCGCAGAGAGAAGAGGAAGCAGGACGGAGACGAGACGAACGGAAGGAGCAGAAGGAGGTCTACTGCAGGAGGAGATGCCGAGTCCACAGCCGGAGGAGAAGCCAAGTCAGCCGTCGGAGGAGAAGCCAGGAGGCCACCGACAAAACGATTCGCCCAGCCACGCAACCGGAGACGCGTGGCTAAGCAAGGTACGGCATCGATTCCGTCTCCTTCTTTCTTTAAAGGGAGGGACCGGGTAACGGAGGGGGGAGAGGGAGCGTCTACCAACACCGGGTAGAACACTAAAGTGCAATCCCTGTACACTGTCACTGCACGTATCGGTGTAGTTCGTAGCACTGAAGCAAGTGTTCTCTTTTTGGTTTAGTTAAAAAGTGATGGTTTCTTTCCCCACAAACGTTACCCTCACCCCCTACCCCATAACTCTCGTATGTTAAAATCGTAATCTGAACACTACTCTCCTTTGTTCCTCTTCGGCTGAAACGGTGACACACAACCGGCTCCGAGGGACCAAGGAAGAGGAAGAATAAGAAGAGAACAATAAAGAACCAACCCGACAAGACTGTAGTGGTTATGAAATGAATAACTGAGATCCCCTGAAGATAAAATAAACCTTTTTGGCAAACCCATCACGTGGTCTTGGCTCTTTCCCTCCTTGTTAACCCTAGCCGGTTACAGGCATCGACAAGATTGGAAGGTGGGGACCAAGTTCAACCATTGGAGAGCAAAATCCAGACTATAATGGACTGGGTTGCTCCCACTACCCAGACTCAGCTCAGAGCTTTCTTGGGCCTGACTGGGTACTACAGGAGGTTTGTTAAGGGATAACGGCCCAATGTGACTCCCCTTAATGATCTCACCTCCAAAAGGATGCCTAAGAAAGTTCAGTGGACAGTTAGTTGTCAAAAGGCATTTGATGACCTGAAGCAGACCTGTTCCCATTCTGCAAAGTCCTGAATACTCCAAAACCTTCATTGTCCAGACAGATGCTTCCTAGATAGGGGTAGGAGCTGTTTTGTAACAACTTAATGCAGAGGCCCAGGACCAACCAGTAGCTTTTATAAGCCGAAGGTTGACCCCAGGGCGAAACTTTGGTCAGCTAGTGAGAGGGAGGCCTTTGCTGTGGTTTGGGTCTTGAAGAAGTTGAGGCCATACCTATTTGGTACTCGCTTCATTGTTCAAAAAGACCATAAGCCCCTCTAATGACTTAAACTAATGAAGAGTGAAAATCCCAAGCTTTTGAGGTGGTCCATTTCCCTACAGGTAGACCTGGGAGTAACCATGCCAATGCAGATGGACTCTCCAGATATTTTCCACTTAGAAAATAAAAACTTAACGGGGGAAGGTTAGTCTCATCTCCTTTCGTTTGGGGGCAGGGGGGCTGTGTAGGAAAGTAGGATCTACTTTCATGGTTACCCCCACTTTTTGCTGATGTCATACAGTTTTCTGACTAGTCTGACTGGAATCCTGCTAATCAGGATCCCAGTCACGGTGCTGCCTCCCTAAATTTGACTATGGCAAATGACTTTGATACCTGACCAATTGGCTACTGGGGTACCCTTCTAAGTCCATAGTATATCGTACTAAGGTACCCAGGGCATAGGTACACCAGGGGTCTCCCATGGGCTGCCGCATGTATTTTGCCACCCATTAGAGACCTGTCAAACTGTGATTACAGGTCTACAGGTCTGCCATTGCACCCTGTGTGAGCTGGTGCTAGCACCACTCACAACATATATACGTGTCCTTATATCTGAGGTCACTGCACTCAAAACCTATAAGTCACCCCTAAGGCAGGCCTCTCAATCCTGAAGGCAGGGTGCTAGGTTATAAGTGTGGGGTGCCCTGAATGAGCAGGACACCCCCTACAAACCCCGGAGAAGATTCTCCAGATTTTGTAATACATATAGTGGACATCAAGTCAATTACGAGATGTCTAGTTATATATTGGCTGCACCAAAACCGGTCATGGTTGTATTCCAAAATGTTGGAATCCAACCCCAACACCGATTCCAGTGTTGGATGTAGGATCCCATGTACTGGGGGGGCTCCCCCAGGGAGCCCCCCTGTATTTCCGGTACCAGCCTTTCAGGGTCTAACAGCAAACTAGTGCTGCTGCCGAGCACAGACACGATTCTGCCCTCCTGCTGCTGAGCTGAGCTCGAGCATGGGAATGTAGAACAATAGGTTTCCTGTCACAGGGAGGTGTAACCACCTACCAGACAGGACTTGGGGCCCGATGTAGGTAGGATTGATTTACCGATTCTTAATTACCGAATTTTACCGATTCGGTAATTAAGAATCGGTAAATCTGAGGGGTGGGTATGTAGGTATTCCAGATGTGCTGGAATACAGAATCGGAGAAATTCGGTATTTACCGATTCGGTAAATACCGATCGGTAATGCCCATTCATTCCTATGTGCTTTGAAGCCCATAGGAATGAATGGGCATTACCGATTCGGTATTTACCGAATTGGTAAATACCGAATTTCACAAGGGTGCAGGGGGTGTCACTTTGACACCCTCTGGCCCCCCCAAAACAGGCTCGGGTGCCATGTGGACATGCCCCAAGGGCAGGTCTGCCTGTCATATGGCAGAGGTGTGCATGCACACATGTGCATGCACACCGGAATCGGTATTCTACCATCAAATTGGATTTGATGGTAAAATACCGATTTTGTAAGGCTTGTGGGACTCAGAAGAGTCCCACCTACATCTCAAATTTACCGAATCGGTAAAAATACCGATTCGGTATTTTACAGAATCGGTAAATTTACCGATCGGTAAATTTACCGATTCTGTAAAATTAAGGGCCCTACATACCATTTCTGAAATACCGGTCGGTAACGGCCGAAAATACCGATTTTCGGCCGTTACCGACCGACCTACATCGGGCCCCAAGTGTATTGGGCTGGGGGTGCTTGCCAGTCCCACCAGACTGTTTTGAAGGGCACATTTGGTGCCCTCCTTGCATTCTCCAGTTGGAACCAGTTCAGGGAGCCTCGAGCGTGAAACTGGACAAAGGGCATGGGAGTATCCTCCCCTCTGTCCAGCTCCTCCTCTGGAGGGATCCTTGAATCGCCCCAACCCTTTCCCAAGGGTACTTAAAGGCCTACCTGTGGGTAGCTCATCATATTTATCATGGAACAAGATTCAGATCCGAAACCACTTCTACTTCTACCATCTAGGCACTCTGGAATTCGTTGGACTTAGCTTTGGGAACCCAGACTGCATCAAGGAAGTATCCTGCTGCTCCTGGTTTCATCATCCTGCCAGTCTTCTGCATTGTCTGTGTCTGTGCTCCATCCAGGTTCTTCTCCAGGCCTGTGGGCATCAAGAACACCCAAAGTAATCTCCCTTGTAGTGAAGGAGTCACTCCCAGGCATCTGCAGGCAAAGCAACTAAGCTGGCCAGTCTGCTGCTCCTGATATCCCACGGACTTCGAAAGGCCCAACAACACAGGTGGTAGTTCTGCAACTCCCTTGAGGCCTGCACTGTCTTCTCAGCATGTTTGAGGCCAGTATCCCTCGTCGAAACTACTGTAACAGCACCCCTGTGCACCATGTTGACTTGCCATTGCCAAGGCTTGTTGATTCTGTCCTCCAGATATCTTCAGGCTACAAGAAGCTCCAGCCTCCAGCATCTCTTCCTGCCAAGATCTTTGTACTCACCACATCCTCTGCACCATGGGCCTGCATCTTTGATGAGCTGCTCGAGGTCCTCTTGCGACTCCTGTGCCTTCGGCCTGTGTGTCCTCTTGAGGGTCTTCTTTGGCTTCACTGGGTGCCCCTACTTGCTCAGGGCCTGTTCTGACTCTCTTGTACTTGGTGAGTCCCTTGGCCCGGCTGTTTGCAAAGTTGCACCTTTTTTGTCTTTTACGGCTGTTGCTGCTGCCTAGGCTTTTTGATGCTCCTGCTGGACATCAACTCCCTGGTTCTCGACGTCCAACATAGGACAGCTTGTGAATGGCTCCTGGTCTTCCGCAGCGTCACCTGGTCCTCACAGCTGCAGTGACAAGGTCACCGTCAACTCTCCTGCAATTTCATCGGTGGTCATTGGTCTTCCGTGCCTCCTGGTCAGTCACGAGTGGCATAGACTCTGTCCCCCTGCTTGCAGGTACTCCTCTTCAAGAATCCATCCTTGGATTCCACCGGACTCTTATACCTTCTTCGCCAGCGGCATCTTTTCTGAAGTCCTCCATTGTGGTCTACAGCGTTTCTGATGTCAATTCGCACCTATGCACCTGGATTCCCTGGTGTAGGTATCCTGGTTCTTTGGGTATCCATGGGTGGGGTGACTTTCCAAACTTCTGTTCTCCACTGGGTTTCTTCACGGTCTACTGGGAAGGGTTCTTCTTCTTGAAAACTGCAACCGCGATTTTCCCATTGACTTGCATTGAATAAACAGATTTGTTTTCACTCTGAACACAGCCTCTATTGGGTTCCTGGTTCCTTACCTCGGGTGGTTCCTTGGGTCCTCAACACTTTTGAGTTGTCTGATCCAAGTCACGACTTCTGTCGCAGTTCGCATTCCACTTCTTTAGTATATGGTTTGGTCTCCCCCTGGAGACCACTGTGTATTTGTGTGCTTATTTACCTGTCTTACATTTGAAGTATTGTGTGTATTGTGTTTAAATCTCCGGGTATGAGATATACCAATGTGTTAGTGAGTGTGTATAATAAATATATTTAGGTTTATAACTATACTGTGTGGTTCTTTTTCATTTAACCTACACTATATAGTTAGTTCTGTTAGTTCTGGTCAAACAAGCTGCTTAACATGCCTTCTGGACCAGGCCTGAAGGCTGTTCTCCACATCTACCACTTAGAGCGCGTTCTATGGTTGTCTAAGACCATAAAAATCACCATAAGGGTTGTCTTGATTAGTGCAAGGTGCTTTGCTTAAATAAGTGTGCACCATATACAAAGCCAATCTCCTACGGAGGTTTCTTCAAATTTCCAAGTAAGCGGAATCAGTTTAATTCTCAAGTATACTTCTTTGCAATGATGTAATGTAGCAGCATGGACAGCAAGGCATTTACAGGGATATTCACTGATAAGTGATCCCAAACCCAGGAGCTTCTTTGTGGAGCTACATCTTGGCGGCCATCTTAATTATGTCTTGGCATAAGTCAGTGTAGGGCAATTCTCGGTTATCCTCTGTGAACCACTCATTTTCCGGACCAAATAGAGCTATACAATCTAAACAGCAATACATCCCGATTTACAGTCTTGTACATGTCCATATTTTTCCACCATCCATTGCTCGTGACGTCCTCCAGAAGATGCACTCACTTATGGTTTCTACCAGTGCACTACAGATCTTGTGATTCTTTACAACTTGCAAAAACTATGACCAAAAGCTGCACCTGAACAGGTAGGAATCAAACTACATAATTCACAGAAAAGCACAAGGTGCTAGATAGATTGTGGGAAATCATAGAGATCTTTGGAATGATCGAATTATTCTCAGCCACCGCTAATGTATTTCAACCGTGTTCCAGTTAAGCATTTTTTGTTTTAGTTTACAATGACGATGAGGTCCAGCAAGTCTGAAATCGAATTGGAGTGGCTTGGCTTCCCATTCAGAGGCCTCAGCATAGCAATTCCGGCTGGTATGTTACTACTGGAGTTGGACCAAGCCTGTTTTGCATATAGTTGATCCCTGTCCGTACTGACATAATGAGCATGAAAAAGTTCAAACTGATATTGAATACATTTTTAGAAGCATATAACTGTTAAGCACTTTTAATGCTTTCTCTGTATTTTAGCTGCTAGTGATCTAAACTGGTTGTTTCACCCTTGACTATTTCACTTAACTTCTGGTTATTATTAAATATTTTCTTATAAAGAAGTGTATGTAATATCAATGCGTTGAATTAATATTTTGAAAATCTGCTTGCTTGTATTTAATGACCTATTTTGCATAATGTGTCCATATTATAATAAATATTGCAACTCAAAGGGAGTAATATTTTGTCGTTAAGATTCTGGCTGGTGGTGGTAACACCA
This sequence comes from Lissotriton helveticus, assembly GCF_964261635.1. Lineage (NCBI taxonomy): Eukaryota > Metazoa > Chordata > Amphibia > Caudata > Salamandridae > Lissotriton > Lissotriton helveticus. The sequence continues at coordinate 1,244,689,040 of NC_136061.1, forward strand.
CAGGCACTAACCTACCTTGAAAACCCCAACCCTGACTCCACCAGCTACACAAGGTTGAAAATCTGACAGAGACCATTTCTGTATCAAGAACAGAGGAATGCACACTATCATCATTTTGATTTTGAGAACAAGACATCAATGACAGTGGCGGCTCCTCTGCTAAGGCGGAGGAGCGTCGCCCTACTGCCAGGAGCAGCAAAGAATGGAAAAAATAAAATGATAATAACATTTTATTATTATCATTTTATTTTTTCCTCCTGCTGCGGCAGTGCATGAGGGGGCAGGGCGGAGCTGCATGGCTGCAGGGGAGGAGTGGTAGACACTCCTGTGTGCAATGACTGTTTGGTCTGTCCTCTTGGGCTGCCCAAAACAGTCATGCACACTCCCCTGTTCTGCATGAAGCTGCATTACAGCCTGCAAAGAGAACATGCCCACCCCTACAGCCCCTGGCTGAGCGCCATATCAGACCAATCACAATGCTCCATTGAAGCGTTGTGATTGGCTTAGGGGTGGAAGCCTGGCTTCCTACTTCCGGTTCCGACCTGGAGCCGGACATAGGCGAGCCGGAAAGAAGACGGGGGATCCGGTGGCAGCAAGTTAAGTTTTATTCTTTTTCTGTTCTTTTTTTTTTATTAGCATCCCGCGAGCCCTGCCGGCCGCCCCTGATCAGAGATCATGTTTTCGGGGTAGCCAGGAGCGGAGGTGCTGTACAGGTGAAAGGTAAACCTAAATATTGTATCCCAGTGTGTCCCAGGTGACAAACAAATGAGAAAAAAGGTGGTGCCACCCTAACAAGAGTTTGCAACCACATTTGCAAAAATACTTTTCTCTTCAAAACCAAGGCCCTCATTATGAGAGTTTGTGCTGATTTTTATCAGAGCAGATATAAGCTGACTCCACTGGGGTGGTATTTATCGGGCCCGATAAATAAACCCTAGTAACGAGTTTGTCCTTGCTAATAGGGACTAACTTGCAGATTTTGTTGATAAATGTTCTAAAGTCCACATGTCACTGTAATGATCAGGTATTGTTTTCTGCTAAATTTCCACCTGATTGACCTGCCGAAATATATTGGGAAAAACTGCAGGAGCGTACTGTTAGTCACCAAACTCCTCCTAATTGCATTATGTGCAGTAACGGGAGACAGCGTTTACAACGCTGGTAATACCACGCGGGTTGATAATAATGCGAACGTTACTTCATCCACATCGTTACCACGCATGGCATTACATCGCAAGTCGTTTCAACGACTTGCGCTAGGTGGCATGCAACACCAGGGAATGTGTTGGATTTTGAATCCAACACCTTCCCTGCTGTTGCTCTAACTGGAGTAGGAATAGTAACTTATACTATTCCTACATTCAGCGCGCCATCTAGCGCAAGTCGTTGAAAAGACTTGCGATGTAATGCCATGCATGGTAACAACGTGGACGATGTAACGACCGTGTTGTTATCTACCGCGTGGTAACACCACGCGTTGTAACATTTCATATTCGCAGTAACAGGGATTACTGTACTTCTCACATTTAACGGAATCACTCATAATAAGGACCTATGTGTGGTGTTTAACCGTAAGAGGTCCTGTTTTGCAGTGTACACGATGCAGAAACACTTCTTGACTCTTTCTGGAACAGAGATACAGTCATCCTGTAGTTAATTTTACTTCTGAGTAAAGATAAAGAGTTGCTGCTCTTGAGATGTGTTGAAAGTTGTGTGCATGGGCCTAAGTCTGGACAGGAGATTGCACTTATAATGAGACTGGTGAACATAATCTGAGAGGAGAATACATTTCCTGCTGGTCGATGCTCTTGGGACCAGTAAAGCAATACGATGGGGCATATTCTCAAAGAGCTATCGCCGAGTTAACGGCACTTTATCGCAGCCAAAGTCGCGATACATTTATCACCCCATTCACAAGCTGGTGCTAACAGCCCATAGCACCAGTTTACCTGCGGTAGCAGTCTCAAAAAACATCGCCACAGGTGACCCCCGCAACTGTCGCTAATGAGATGCAGCGTAGGCATTCCCGAGCAAAAAGCCACAACAATACCACTCCGCAACATTCTCAACGACCAGCCAGATCGGCGATAAGATCACAAAACATGCGATGAGGTGCGTTAGCAGCAGGAAACTAACACCTGCTCTGACCTGGTGTAAGTCAGACGACAGCCTGCACCACAAAAGGGAGCCCAGCCCAGAGCCACACCTGAAGAACAACAGATGCCATGAAGCCACTGATCATGCAGCCCGGACACCCAAGAGGGAAAAAACACCCACCACCCCCAGGACCCCCCTCTCCCCAGCCCATCCCCCACCCCCGGACAAAGACATGCCACATCAACTACACGGAATCATGAACCAAATAATCCGCCTGATGTTGCACAACACATCTGGTTACATGCATGTGTCGACACAAAAATGAGCATCACACATTCACCTTCGAAGCAACAAATGAAAATGTATTAAAACAAACACAGAACTGAAATGAAGACACATGGCGACACCCCTCGGGACAATCCGTAGGTCACAGCCTGCAAGACAAAAATCATGATGAGAAGGTGTGTCCTGCGCACATCAAGGGACAGAGAGAGAGCTAAGGAGAGAGAGAAAGAGAGGGAGAGAGAGATAGACGGACAGAGAGGAGGAGAGTGAGAGATGGATAGAGAGGGGGAGAGAGAGATATAGACGGACAGAGAGGGGGAGAGAGAGATAGACGGACAAAGAGGGGGAGAGAGAGCTAGACGGACAGAGAGGGGGGAGAGAGAGATAGATGGACAGAGAGGGGAAGAGAGAGATAGACGGACAGAGTGGGGGAGAGATAGAGAAAAGAAGAGAGGGACAGGGAGAGAGAGTGCCGACACTGCACATCCAGACTAAACAAACCAGATTGCCGGGCAGTGTTAGTTAAATGACAAGTACACACCTAGTATAATTAATTGCTAGGCTGACAAACCATCTGTGTTTTGGTCACTTGTATTTTATAAAGAAAGATTTTGAAAAAATGTTTATGGCAGCAACAAGGATTCACATCACATTTACAAAGGTTCACAGGTGCATTGAAAAAACCATAAAGAATACATTAAATCAAAAACATACACATATAACAATTGTGTTAACATAAATAACGACAACTATAGAATGCCTCCAAAAAATATTTTTCTTTGTAGAGGCACCAATCCTGAATGCAATTAAACAAGCGGTCAACTAGGATAACACACTAGCCTACTTGTTATGACCACCACTAGATACACATAAAGCGGTTCAACATATGATGCACAACATAGGAAGACACAAAACTATGCAACAGTGTAGAGTTGTGTATGGGTTATATTCCTATTGTGCCCTAACAATTCAGTATCTGGGTGGAACAGGACGCCGACGCGTTTCGAACCCGTTGAGTAGTTCTAAGGGTTCTCCTCAGGACAAGGATTGGGGAGGTCGTTGTCACTGTGAATTAAGTTAAAAAACATGGTGTCAATGGAGAGCTGACTACTACCTCACTTCAACTCAAACACTGTGAATTAATGGTTAAATACCTTATTCAGGAAATATCAGGATGCTACCTGTAAGGAAGGTGATATAAACCCTAGTTAGTCCCTGTTATGTAGGAAATAATCTGAGCCACTATGTAAAGATGAAAAAAGTTCCCTCATTTAGAGGCACATACCTTGATGTTTAGTGTGCAAAGCACACGTGAGGGATGCTGATATGACTAAGGTCAGGAGTTGCGCCTAAGGAAATAAATACGAAGTGTTCAAATTTTGTCTCTTGAAAAGAACACTCTGTTCGCGGTTTAAATTACTCGTCATTGTGAAACCAACTGAGTCCTACCTTTCTGTGCCAGTGATTGATTTATAACGCGAACACAAGCGGCGGCCGCCGCGGGTTCGGCAACTAGAAATCAAGAGGAGATGCGGGGGTTAGCACGGTTCTTTAGAGCGCACACGCGCTGGCTGTTAAAAAGGGTGTTAAAAAATGTAAACTCACGTTTGGAGACGAATGAATCGGCAATGTGCTGTGGGCTGCAGACGGCAAGGGACTGACAACGCGACTGCAGGAGGGGGCGTGTCCACATGTATTTACTACGCCCGGCATGTCAACAGCCTGATGGGACACGTAGTCCAATTACACAAATGCCCGCTCAGTGCAATGAAATGGCACAAACAATGGGAATGAATTATTGACAATGAAGGAGCGAGGACAAAATAAAATAAAAGCGGTCAAAGTGGAATTTATGGTCTCTGTTAGAAGATCAGGCGCGATTTTACTACGGTATTACGAAGGGCTCAGAAACTAAAGGGACACCTCAAGGAAGACCCCAACAGTGGGTTTAACGATTAACAAACAAACTGTGTGTTGATGCGTGGTTGCACAGACACGTGAGCAGCAAGCAGCGCAGGCAAGCAATCGATGTGGACAGGCATAATTAGAGATTACTGAGTTCATTAAGGTCATTGAGTCCCACCATGGCAGTATTGAACCTCAGAATGAGGTAGGCCTCTTTTTGGGCAAGGCGTGCGTCTGGGTCTCCGCCTGCTCCTGGAGTGTTCTTGATGTTTGCCAAGATCGTCCAAGTCAGATCATTGGATGAATGCTCTTTTCGCAAAAAGTGGGACACTAAAGGCGCTGTCAACACCTTATTATTTATCCTTGATCGATGCTGGATAATGCGTTGGCGCGCTTCTTGGGTTGTTTTGCCGATGTAGACCTTTCCGCACGGGCAAGTGATGGCGTATACTGCGTATGACCTGGTGTAAGTCAGACGACAGCCTGCACCACAAAAGGGAGCCCAGCCCAGAGCCACACCTGAAGAACAACAGATGCCATGAAGCCACTGATCATGCAGCCCGGACACCCAAGAGGGAAAAAACACCCACCACCCCCAGGACCCCCCTCTCCCCAGCCCATCCCCCACCCCCGGACAAAGACATGCCACATCAACTACACGGAATCATGAACCAAATAATCCGCCTGATGTTGCACAACACATCTGGTTACATGCATGTGTCGACACAAAAATGAGCATCACACCTTCACCTTCGAAGCAACAAATGAAAATTTATTAAAACAAACACAGAACTGAAATGAAGACACATGGCGACACCCCTCGGGACAATCCGTAGGTCACAGCCTGCAAGACAAAAATCATGATGAGAAGGTGTGTCCTGCGCACATCAAGGGACAGAGAGAGAGCTAAGGAGAGAGAGAAAGAGAGGGAGAGAGAGATAGACGGACAGAGAGGAGGAGAGTGAGAGATGGATAGAGAGGGGGAGAGAGAGATATAGACGGACAGAGAGGGGGAGAGAGAGATAGACGGACAAAGAGGGGGAGAGAGAGCTAGACGGACAGAGAGGGGGGAGAGAGAGATAGATGGACAGAGAGGGGAAGAGAGAGATAGACGGACAGAGTGGGGGAGAGATAGAGAAAAGAAGAGAGGGACAGGGAGAGAGAGTGCCGACACTGCACATCCAGGCCACACTGCTACCCTGCGGCCACCGGTATGTCTCCAACCACGTGCCGGTATGTAGTGCAGTTCACCAGTTTCTAATCTGAGACAGACCCGTCATCTGAAACAGAGTCCAGATGCATGAATGGCAAAGTACATACAATTGCACATGATATCATTGCCTGTCGGCCCCTGCGCACCCAGGCAGCTGCACCCCAGCCCCTAGTGCCGCCTCGCGGTGCATACCCGCCCCTGCATACTCAGGCCTCACTGCTCACCTTCAGCCACCGGCATGTAGAAAAGTGGGTCCACCATGTGCCTCTGTAAGCCACAAGCCCGGGGCCCACGGACATGGCCCCCTCCACATCATCCTGCTCTGCTCCACAGGACACCAGGTCTCACTTTTGATGCTGGGTCTTGATTTTGCCATGGCATGGTAGAGGGCCTACCAGTGCACAGGGCATCATCGCAGGCTGCACACCCGCTCAGCCCTTGAGGTGCCACTAACTCTGTGATCCGCGAGGTGACACCACGTGGCGGTAGGCCCCCGCAGTCCACTGGCTCAGGCCTACACTGAGGTCCAGCAGGGCACACAATACCTGAGCAGTCCAGACCGCCGGGACAGGGCATCATCACAGGCTGCACACCTGCTAAGCACTCATGGTGCCCCTACCTCAGTGCACCGAAAGTCACCGTCCAGTGGTGGTGTGCCTGTGCTGGCCGCAGTGTATCCAATGCCTCCAAGTCCGTGCCACGCTAGTCAGGGACTCTCTATGATTGGGTAACGTGGTGCGGATTCCATCATGTCACCTCCGGGCCTGCGGAATGTGATGTCGCAGGCCCTTTGGCCCCCATGCCTACACGTACGCCAAAAGGATACACCCCGAGAGAGATTGTAAATGGTGTCGAGCACGTGCACCCAGCCCTTTTTATTGGCAGGGTCTCATGTGCTGTGACACGTGTGCTGGATGGGTGTGGTGTGGGTGTAAACCAGCTGTGAGGGAGTGGCTGTGTCATGATGACAACTAGACCTGTGATTAGCAGATCACTACAGGGAAGTCCTGGCACATGTAGCGTTGTCCCCCCCTGGAGCGTAAGCGTAGTGAGTGGGCCTGGCATATGCCAGTCCAGTGTAAGGGTTTGAACAAAGACCCCGGGGCTCTTGGCGTTGATCCGTACGGGGCTGGACAAGGAAGTAACAAATGCGTGTGTCGCTGTTGTTGCGTCATTGCCACCCGGACAACATTCGGCAATCTGTCACCCTGTGACTCAAGTCCAACAACATGAGCCACGTAGGAGGAATTCACCGACCCTACATTCATCAATACTACCACACTTCAAAGACCATAGACACGACACATCTATGTGATTCGGAATGTTTAATGCACATTCAGTGGAGTGTTGCATCTGGAGCAGTACAGGGCCATGCAAACCCCACTTTACAATGTTGGCCCGTGGAGGGCCAACCAGAGTCATTCAGGGAAGGACAAGTCCAAAGGAAGAGGAAGAGTTCAGTCCGCAGTCTGAATGCTGTGTCTTGAGTGACCAAACAGAATATGGCAGTCCATGTCGAGGTCCAAGGTGAGTGTTGCAGAGTGTATCGGGGGACACTGGAATGTGATGATGCAGGGGGCAGAACCATGCTGAAACCGGCCATATGGCGGAGATGAATGCTACTGCGTCCTTCTTACCACAATGGCACTTTCACCCACTTCAGCGTTGTACATGTTTACATACAGACTGCATGACTGTGTACATCGTGGCTGTTTGGGAGGAGCTGCCTATTTGATGTGGACAGTGGACATTTCGACAACAGACGTGTGTGTGTTTGTACTTGTACTTATCATCTCACATTTCCCTGCAATGCCACTTGTGATTGGCCAGTGTCTACACCCAGTCGGCACCAGTTGATTCCTGTGTACTGTTGTGGACATGTTGCGGTTTGTGCCAAATTGTTATCAGTGTTGATGTGTTCTGCATGTTATGTGCGTGTGCTGCATTTTGGGGATGTGGCCCCTGCTGCTCTGTTTTGCTGCCCCTTATCCCTTTTCTGCGATGTGCCTTTGACTTCTGTGCGTATATAGTGCTGAGATGTTGCATTTTTGGGTACATTGGTCTCTTGGTGGGAGTTGGGGTCTGGGTCATGGTTTGCCGCAGATGTGCACAGCTCAATTGTGCATGTGTGCCATTGTGCCCATCTCCCCTGTCCTCCCAGTCCCTGGTCGTCACTCACCCTGGTGCTGTTGTGTCCGGTCTTGTTGAGCAGTGTCCGGGTACCCAACTCCAGTCACCGTCTCCCCACTGATGACTGTGGACACCATTTCCTCCATGTTGTCCAGCTCCTTCTGTGGCGCAGGACTCCCACCTCCAGTCTGCATTGCTGCCTTCTGATTGTTGGTGAGTTTCAGCTTGGTTTTGCGCTTGACGTAATTCCAGCACGTCTTGACCTCTTCCATTGTCCTCTTCAGAACTCTGACTGCATTCACCTTGCCCACAATGGACTGCCATAGTCAATTTTTTGTTGCCAATGACACAGTGGAGGTGACGAACAGTTGTTGATGGTGTTCGACCACCTCCGTTATCAGGATCCTGTTTTCCTGCGAACTGAAGCACTTCTTCCTACTCTTCTTCTCCATGGCCTTCCCTGACCCCGAGGTCCCAGGCAGGTCCTCCGGGGGTTTTTTGGGGTTCTGTTTCTCCTCCGTATTTTCTCCGGCAACATCCATTGTGCTTCACTGTTGTTTGGCATTTGTTTGTCAGTTTTTTTTTCTACTTTTGTGGTGATTTTTCCCACCTGACGCGTGTGAATTGCAGGCCTGTAGCTGGTTTTCGCTGATTTTTGTATCACGATTGGTCTCATCACAACATTTTTTGCGTTCGCATTTTTGCGGCGTGGCGTTCATTTTACCACGGTCAGTTGACGCGTTATCTGGGGAATATCTCATGGTGCCCCCGTGTTAAGAATGCTTTGTTAACACAGCGTTATTTTCCCGCGACAGACTGCGATGTTGGAAGTTGGATTAAGTTACTTTTGCGATGGTTATCACACATTCTTGAGAATGTGCCCCGATATTTCTTGCTTCTTACCTACTCTCTTTTTTTCTTGACACCACCTATTAACACTTTCCCTTATCCTCCCTTTCCATCCTTCTCTCCTGTTTAGACTGAACACGTTCAATCTCTCTCGCATGCCAACAGCCACTTTGAATTGGTGCGAAGACATCTTCATACTCAGGGATGTAGGATGTTTGGCATGGCGGGCCAGTGGCCGCATGGGGACCATGAGCTTAAAAGGTCAGGACTAGTTAAGAGGGATGGACCAGGCTAGTGTGGTACAGAACAAAGTATGATTATTTTGGTCTCATGAAAAATCTCTGACACTTTACAATAGAAGAGGCGGAGCGCGGTGTTAGCCTCCTTGGCTTAATGCCACATTCTGCCACTTCTGAAAACGTAGGGCTGCCCCATATTTACAAAAATATGGCGCAGCCCAGCGTTTTCCCCTGTGCTGGTGCTAAATATAGCTGCCTAGCGCCAATGCAAGCACCCTTGCCTGCGTTGCATGGGAAGATTGTTTGCGCTGGAAGGGACACCTTCCTGCACATAAACAATCTTTAAATGGTGTGTTGTCATTTCTATGTGTGCTGCGTAATGCCTGTTTATGTGCAGGAAGGGACACCTTCAATGCTGTCTTGCTGTTTCCATTTGTGCTGCACAAAGCAGCAAACATGGAAATGGGAAAAACAAAGAGAAATTAAACATTTCTCCTCGTTGTGCCAGGGTAAGACCAGGTTTTCCCTGGTCTTAATGTTGGCACTGCCCCATATGTACACCACCCTCGTAAATATGGAGCAGCACCAAAATCAATGGGTCTTGCAGTGGTACGCATACCGCAACACCCATTGCCCTCCCCTTTCACGCTAAGTAGAGGGTTAAAGGGTGCCTTATTAACAAGCCATTTATTTGTACAATTGATTTGAATTATTTTTACTTTTTACTTAAAGCAAGCTTTTGTAATATGCTTGTAAATTAATTTATTTTAAAATAATTATCTGTTCCCAAACAATTCAAATAGCTTTGGTTCTCTAAACATAAGCATATGTCAGAAGAAAATATGAAACAGATTTATCAATGAATAACGTTTCAAAACAGGGGTATATAATGAAAAAGATTTTATTATATTACAAAAATGCTCAGGGGGACTTGATTATTGAACACACAATGTAACAGGACGTTGAATACATAAATAGTTATTCATTGTACTTCTCAGTAACAATTGTGTACATACGCTTTTTTCGAAAATAGAACTAAGGCAAACCAAAAGCAAAGAACAAATGAGGATTGCCTATATTTATACAGAAAATAAGTGTGGTTGTCGACGTTTCGGTCGATTGGCTGTCGTCTATTCGACAATCTTCAGGACTGTAGGAGTTGGCAATGGTTGACCCTCAAAAAAATCAATTTGAATGGAGAATATATATGAGAATCAGGTGTTTGATAAATACAAACTATCCTTTCTGAACGAACAGATCCAAATCTGAATAAGCTCGTAGCAGTTTGCATCAAACATTGTACTCGACCACGTGGTGCACGTCTGGTACCGTTCTTATAAGTAAACAGCGATCCTGGCAATTAATGCCAGATAAATGTAAGTCTGAATTATATCGCGGCAAATGGGCTCCGAAGTCTATGCTCACTCGTAGAAGCCTACGTTCGCTTTTTGGAACACTTACCTGTTTATTTTATACTACCCAAGCCATCAAGGGTTGATTGGGTTACCCATTGTATTTTTCATTTTTTATTTACAAGGCAACGTTAAGCCACGTTAAGTGGCTTAACGCTGCAGTGTAAATAAGGCAAAGCACCTATTGCCACCGCAACAACGTAACGTAAATATGCCCCTTTATGTTCTAATTGAAGTAGTCCTACCACAAATGAAGTTCTCTCTAGAGTGGGCCTTTTGAAGCTCAATACACTTAAGTCAAAAAAAGGTGCAAGCATTGCAAACATCACTTTTTTAAATTTATTTTTAATTATTAAGAAAAGGTTGTCCATGGATACATTTAATATCTGTTAATACTCAAGTTAAAAATACAATTTAAAAATAAAATCACACTGCAAAAGTTAACAAATGAAAATGTCTTCAAAATCTTTTATGTACGATTCACTAATGTTTTTATCACACGGCTTTCTGTTTTCCAATTTAATTGGTAATGATATAGTTCTCTTCCCATTTCTGATATCTTTAAAAGTAGGTTACTCCCTCCAGCAGACCATTTTCACTCTCCAATTTGACCCACTCTTAGTTTCTCAGTCCCTCTGCAGCATTTCCCCCCCTCCTGCTCAAAGTCTTTCCAGTGCATTGTCTCCATGTTCCTAGTACTCCTGACAGACTGTCACTGTTTCACCTATCCAGTCACGTACTTCCTGTATGCCCCCCTATTGTGGGTCACTGTTGGGCCTGTGTAGGGTTACCTGAAGGATCACATGCATGGAGTCTCTGGAAGAGAGAAAATAGCCTTTATTTTGAGAAATCTGATGTGTAAAGTGAAGAAAGCGTTAAATGGTTACCTTGTGGAACTTTCCAATGAGAGGGCAGTCTGGACTTCAGTTCGCTTTACACACAGCAATAGTAGGAACTGCCGCCTGTTCCCATTCACCAGCCATATTTCTCTATTGTGCTAACACTCCTCTTTTCAATTACACAGTACCTCTGGAAAGAAGCAGACATGTTTAGACTTCACTCAAGAGAAAGTATTCACAGTTAACCCTTTGACACTACTCTAGAACTCCTCATAAAATATTGTTACACATTGGCTGCCTTCTCTTCTGCCCATTGAGAGGCATTAGTTCCACATGCTATCATTCAGTAAGCAAGATTTCATCCTCCTCTTTTGCTTAATTCTATTTTCCTACCCGGTCACACACCCAAATAGCTTATGACGCCAAGGAGAGGCTTGGAGAGCAACTAACTGGGTCACCAGAAGATTAGACTAGTGTGACACAGTTCATATCATTTCAGGAATTTCGTGTTATACTTGTTATGCAAATTTTCTGAAATTACACCTTTATACTAGTTGGGTAAAAATGTATAGTGAATGGCGCAATTTGCAATAAAGCACTTGGAACAAAAGAATGTGAGCAGCTGTTGTTTGCGGTGCTCTTGTTTAACCCCTTGGGTGGCGATGACAGAAAGGTTCCGTCATTGGCCGTGGCACTTCCGTGCTGATGACAGAACCATTCCGTCATGGCACTACCCACGGGGGAACCCCTGGGCTGCCTATTCCCATCCCCAACCATGGATGACAGCGGAAGACCTTCTGCTGCCACCCCAGACCATCCCCTCCCATGGGTATCTGTCGACGTCAGCACGCCGATGTCATCAGAAGCTGCTGGGACGTTGTGGAAAGCATTTGCTTTCAGCATGTTGGAGGAAGAGGTAAGTTGCTCTTCCTGTGGGGTGGTGGGGGGGGGGGAGGGGGGTTTGGGAGAGCACAGAGGCATCGGGGAAAGAAAAGAGTTTTTCCTTTCCCTCAATGTCTCATTGCATTGCATTACTGCTGCACGATCGCGGGTGGTGCCGCGATGTGCAGGAGTAATGCCAACAGGGACTATATTTAGGTTTCTTAAGTGTGCTTTGGAAAGTGGTTCCTCGGGCAAGGGTCACTTCCTTTTAGGGAGTAAATGTTTGGTCATTTCTGCCCACATTGGGGGCAGATCGGCCATATATTTTTAGGCCGACCTCCCCTCAAGGTGGGCAGAAGCCACTAGACCACCAGGGCTTGTTTCACTTGCTCACTGTTGCTTTTGGGGAGCAGACCCTTGGTCAAGGGTCAATCCCCTTTTTAAGGAGCATTTTAGCTGTTTCTGCCCCCCCTCCCCTTGGGGACACATCAGCCATAGTTTCAGGCCCATCTGCCCCCAAGGGTGGGCAGAAGCCACCAGGGAAATAATGATTTGGTGATTTTGGGTAGCAGCCACTTGAACAAGGGTCACTTCCTTTTATTGGGGCATGTATAATAGCAGTTTCTGCCATCCGTGGGGGCAGATGGGCCATATTTTTAGGCCTGTTCACCCCCAAGAAGGCAGACAACACTTAGACACCAGGGAAAGTTTATGTGTGTGTGAACTGGAGTTCGACTGATGGTCTTCATGTACTTGGTGTGTGTGAGTTAGTGTTTGGCTGGCAGTGTGTATAGGCTGTCGCTTGGCTAGCAGTGTTCATGAAGTGGCACTTGGCTGGCGGTGTTCATGGACTGTCACTTGGTTGGCAGTGTGCGTGAAGTGAGGCTTGGCTAGTGGTGGGCGTGGACTGGCATTCGGCTTACTATGTATGTGGCTGGCATTTGAATGGTGATGGGAAGACTACATTTGTAGTTTGTGTAGTTGCAGGTGTTTGATAAGAAAAGATTTGTGCACTGTTTACTCTACATGAGTATCATTACCCAGCATGAATGAGTCTTTTTGGAAATACTTTAATAATGGCAGCATATTTAGCTTCTGTTTGATTGTGAGTGAAATTCTCCTTGCATTTGTGTACAATGTGTATTGTGTTGTCATGTATGTAATTTTCTTTTTTTCCCCTATCTAGTGGGACATTGTTGTGGCTTGCTGTGTCTGTGCAGAGTAGGTGATGGTGAGTCTAGCTGTCTCTGGCAAGTGAGTGGCATTGTTTTACAGTATATAGGCCTTTGTGTGCTTTGTACTGATTTACTTTTCATTGCAATTGCTCTAGGCCAGTGGTTTTACTCTTTGTTTGATAAAGCCACACTTTGGTTCTTACTTATTTTACACAGTGTTGGGTACTGTTGACTTGTTTGTCAAGTTACCTTTCATAGTTAGGATTATGGCTTGTCACAGGATGACCGCTCAGTAGGATGTTGGTATGCTTTTCGAGTCTTCCTCTGACCATGATAATGAGACTGACTCTGCATCTGAGGCAGAGGAAGAAGGCCAGGATTCTGGCAGTGAATTTTCTGTCAGAGAGAACTCATCTGATGATGAAGCAACTCTCAGTGTGGAGGAAATGCCTCTTTTAGTGGAGGACAGTGATGTGCCGATAGTGCAACAAGAGGCATCTGGATTGCAGACTGGGGATGAAAGGCTTCTCATTTGAAGAGCTAAACTCAAGGTTGCCCCAAATATGGTGCAGTTGACATAGCCTGCATTTAGTTGTGTTGCAGGGTGTAAAGTGAATACCGAAAACCTTTTGACAATACATTTCTTTCAGTTGTTTATGGACAATGTATTTTTGGATGAGATTGTTAACCAGACTAATGTGTATGCTGAACAGTATTTGAGGACAACAGTGCCAGACTTAAGCCCCACTCTAGAGTTACCCAGTCGACCCCCACGAATCTGGATGAATTGAAGATGGCAACATCTATATTTCCTGCAACCATGAGTCGCACTCAGTATTTGCTTCTTCTTTGGATGCTACATTTTGTTGCTAATGCTTTAGAGTTGCCACAAGATTACCTTGATTGTGACAGTAATTTTAAGACTTGGTTTGTCCTTGATCACTTTGTAGATTGATTTTCAGAGATCTATGTTCAAGAGGAAGAAATAGATGTGGATGCATCTTTTTTTTGGTTCTGTTTAAGGGCATATTAGTTTATAGGCAGTACATTCCTAGCAAGAGGGCACATTATAGAATTAAGATGTATATGCTGTCTGAGAGTAGTACTGGATATGTCTATAATTTCAAGGTGTACACCGGTAGGGATTCCACTGTTGACCTCCCCTCCCCCTGATGCAGCTGTCTGTCCACTTTCGGAGTTAGTGAGAAAATTGTGTGGGAACTTTTTAAAGGACTTTTTAATAAAGGTCACCATTTATACATACATAACTTCTACACTGGTGTGCAATTGTTCAGGTAATTAATAAAAGTGGATACTGTTGCTTGTGGCACAATCCATTCTAACTGTAAAAGTTACCCAAAAGAGCTTGTTTGTAAAATAACTTGAGATGGGACAGTGCAGTGCCTTGCATGGCGATGAACTTCTAGCTGTGAAATTTTCTGACAGGAGTGATGTCTACATGCTGACAACCATCCCGATGAAAGTACTTGTGACTGTTTGGGGTCAGGGTGATGAAGTACTTAGATCTGTGTGAATTTTAGACTACCATAAGCAAATGGGTAGATCAGAAGTTGGAATCTTACACTGCTGTTCGTAAGGCTTACGTTTGGTGAGAGAAGTTGGCTATCCATTTATTCCATCTAGCAACCTTCAATGCCTTTGTTGTATTCAATGATTGTTCTCCAGATTCAAAGATGACAATTGTTCAGTTTTAGCAGTCTGTGATAGGCTGTCTTTTTGGTAGTGAAACAGACAAGAGTTCTTAGAGTTGCAGTGGTGGAGGATATGGCTAGATTGAAAGATCGCCACTTTCCTGATCACATTCCTCCCATGGTTAAAAAATACTCTCCCAGTAAGAGATGTAGAGTCTGTTTCAGAAGAGGTTTGCAGAGGGAGATTTGTATGCAATGCCCTGATTGTCCTTCTAATCCTGGGCTGTGTGTGCCCACATGTTTAACTTGTACCACGGACAACAGAGTTTTTGGGTGCAATCGTGAGCGTAAAAGTAAACTGACTGGTCTGTGTCGGTTTATATGTTTTGTTCAGATTTCACGGTTGACATTAATGTGATGCATTTAGTTAGATCTGTTGTGTTTGCAGTTATAGTTTTGTATCTACTTCCAATTGCTTTGTTTTTTTCTTTTTTGTTAAAAAAAAATTGATGGTGGTGTGTGTGGACTGGTGCTTGGCTGGTGGTTTGCATAGACTGGCATTTGACTGGCAGTGTATGTGGACTGGAATTTGGCTGGTGTTGTGCGTGGACTGGCATTTGGCTGGTAGTGTGTGTGGACTTGCGCTAGGCTGGTCGCATGCGAGTAGTGACTTGCGGTTGGTCACTACACACACTGCTATCCAAATGCTAGTTGTTGATCCTGGCCCTTTTTGCAGGGTCATCCTTGGACTTTTTGCCTTCCTCCTGTATTTTCTCTGACCTATTTTTGTTGGTTTTATGACTCTGGGCACTTTACCACTGCTGATCAGTGCTAAAGTGCATATGCTCTCCCTATGTTAAATTGATGTATTGATTAGTGACTCCATGATTGGATTATTTGATTTACCTGTCAGACCCTAGTACAGTGCACCATGTGTGCCCAGGGCTTGTAAATCAAATGCTGCAGGTGGGCTTGCAGCACTGGTTGTGCCACCCACAGAAGCAGCTTGTAAAGTGTGTCTCAGACCTCCCATTGCCGAGCCTATGTGCAGTCTAGTACTGCCATGTCAACTCGGTAAGTGCACCCACTTGCCAGTCCCTAAACCTTCCCTTTTCTTCATATCAGACACCCCTAAGGTAGGCCCAAGGGCAGGGTGCATTGTAAGGATAAGGTAGGACATGCCCTGGTGTGTGTGGCTTGTCCTAACGGTGAATTACAGCCATTTTCATTTTTCACTATTGCAAGACTACGTATTCCCTATATGCCAGAATGGGCAGTTTGATTATTACATCTTATAATCCTAACTGACTCAGGGAACATGGTAGACATTCGAGTTTAGAAGGCCTGAACTCAGAATGATAAAATACATCTTTTAGTGATGTAGGTTTTAACATTCTGTGTTTGAAAATACCACTTTTAGAAAGTAGGTATTTTCTTGCCTAACTATCCAAGCCTGCCTCTGCTAGGTTGTGTATTGTGTGTCTGGTTCTGTGAGTGACAGGGGCTGGGGGATTCCAGGAGACAGGGTGAGTCAGCACCGGGCTGAATAGAAAGATCTACATGCAGATAGGAGGGAGGAGTTGCACCTGGAAACTGAATAGGGATGTGCCTTCCCTCCACAATGCTGGCTCCACATCCTGTGGTGTGTCTGATTCTCTGCCCTGCACTGTGAAAGGAAAGAAGGAGTCATGTAAACAGAGGGCTCCAGGACTGACCAGAACTGGTTTGGACTAGGCAAAGGCCTCTCTGCCTTCAGAGAACAAAGAGAAAAGTAGTATAAATAGGGGGACCCAGACCCTAAGATTTTAGATCACTTCTGGAGCAACAAGACAAACTTCTGCCAAGGAGAAAAACCAAAGGAAGCTGTAGGAGTTGACTGCCCCCCCCCCTGCCAGTGTGTTGAGTTGCTGGGTTGGCCTACAGTGGTGTCTTCAGTGCCAAGGAGAGGAGAAGGAACTTTGTGTGTACTTCATCATCTTGCAGAATATTTCTCCAAGGGCTTGAACTTGTGCTTACCTCCTGCTGAAGTCTCAGGGACAAAAGACTTCACCACCCACTCCCCACTAAATTTCCTTGCTGGGAATTCCGTCTGCAGAAGCCTGCGTGTCGCCGGGAGCTGGAAGCACGACTCAAAGGGAAGAAGCGTGTCACAGCCGCTGCTTCTTTGCTCATTTTGCCACTGGATTCAAGTTAGCCTGGCTGATGAGGGGTGTTACCCCAAAACTGGTCCCCTGATGCTTGTTTCCAGTCCAGGGAAGACCTGGCTTGGCAGTTTGGGCTGGGCTGTTCCCATGGGGAACAGGGTCTAGACTGATTTGCATATGACTGGGTCTGAACTTGGGTGGCGAAGTGAGCTAAAGAACCATGATGGATTCAACCCAGAACTGTGGCTGGTGGTAAGTGTCTGAAAAGTTTCAGCACTTCGTCCATCATCTCCTTGTTTGCCTTGTTTCCTCTAAATTGGCAGCGTATGCCCAGACATGGGTCCCTTGCTTACTTTGCCACTGGATTCAAGCTAACCTGGCTGATGAGAGGTGTTACCTCGAAACCGGTCCCAGGATGCTTGTGTCCGGTCCAGGGAAGAACTGGCTTGGCAGTTTGGGCTTGACTGTTCCCATGAGGAACAGGGTCAAGACTGATTTGGAAATGGCTGGGTCTGAACTGGGGTGCCAAAGTGAGCTAAAGCACGATGATGGAGTCAACCCAGATCTGTGGCTGGAGTGAATGTCTGAAAAGTTTCAGTGCTCTGTCCATCATCTCCTCGTCTTTGCTTTGTTCACCCTAAGTTGGCAGGGTATGCCTGCCCAGACATGGGTCCCTTGCTCACTTTGCCACTGAATTCAAGTTAGACTAGCTGATGAGGGGTGTTACCCTGAAACTGATCCCAGGATGCTGGGTCAAGACTGATTTGCATATGGTAGGGTCTGTGACTATGGTGGCGAAGTGAACTAAAGAATGATGATGGATTCAACCCAGATCTGTGACTGGGGGTGAGTGTCTCAAAAGTTTCAGCGCTCCATCCATCTTCTCATTGCTTTGTTAGCCATGAGTTGGCCGGGTATGACCAGACGTGGGTCCCTTGCTCCCTTTGCCACTGCATTCAAGTTAGACTGGCTGATATGGGGTGTTACCTCGAAACCAATCCCAGGATGCTTGTTTCGGGTCCAGGGTAGACCTGGCTTGGCAGTTCGGGCTGGACTGTTCCCATGAGGAACAGGGTCAAGGCTAATTTCCATATGGCTGGGTTTGCACTGGGGTGGCGAAGTGAGATAAAGAACGATGATGGATTAAATCCAGATCTATGACTAGTGGGTGAGTTACTGAAAAGTTTTTAGCGCTAAGCCCATCATCTTCTTGTGATTGCTTTGCTCACCGTAAGTTGGTAGGGTATGCCCAGTCATGGGTCCCTTGCTCAATGTGCTTCTGAATTCTAGTTAGACTGGCTGATGAGGGGTGTTACTCTGAAACTAGTCCCAGGATGCTTATTTATGGTCCAGGAAAGACCTGGCTTGGCAGTTCGGGCTGGACTGTTCCCGTGAGGAACAGGGTCAAGACTGATTTGCATATGGTAGGGTCTGAACTGTGGTGGCGAAGTAAGCTAAAGAACGATGGTGGATTCAACCCAGATCTGTGATTGGGGGTGAGTGTCTGAAAGGTTTTAGTGCTCCGCCCATCTCCTCCTTGTGTATGCTTTGTTTGCCATAAGTTGGCCGGGTATGCTCAGACGTGGATCCCTTGCTCCCTTTGACACTGGATTCAAGTTAGACTGGCTGACGAGTGGTGTTACCTCAAATCTGGTCCCAGAATGCTTGTTTCCGGTCCATGAAAGACCTGGCTTGGCAGTTCGGGCTGGACTGTTCCCATGAGGAACAGGGTCAAGACTGTTTTGCATATGGCTGGGTCTTAACTGGGGTGGCAAAATGAACTAAAGAACGATGATGGATTCAACCCAGATCTGTGACTGTAGGTGAGTGTCTGAAAAGTTTCAGTGCTCCGTCCATCATCTCCTTGTGTTTGCTTTGCTTACCCTAAGTTGGCAGGGTATTCCCAGATGTGGGTCCCCTGCTCACTTTGCCACTGGATTCAAGCTAGCTTGGCTGATGAGGGGTGTTACCCCGAAACTGGCCCGAGGATGCTTGTTTCCAGTCCAGGGAAGACCTAGCTCAGCAGTTCGATCTGGACTGTTCCCATGAGCTATAGAACCAACGGACAGGGCTTGTTATCAAGGGACACCCTTAGTCGTCTCTGCACTAATGGCATCCTGTCCCAGGGCTGCCATTTAACTACCCTGTCGCTACAACACATGCAGAGAGACCTACTCCCGCAACCGCTCACCATCTTCTACCTAAACACTCGCTCCCTGGTAAAACACCAGCTGGACATTTTTCTCCTATTAGACACAGAGAAACCGGACATTCTCCTGCTCACAGAGACATGGTTAAACCCCAACTCTGCCCCTGACATCATCGCGGCACTCCCACCTAACTACTACATCATCCACGCTGATCGTACCAGCGGGAAAGGGGGAGGAGTCGCAGCTATCATCCGTTCCAACCTGATCGTCACCTCCCTTGCTGGCCTCTCGTTGGAGGAGTCAGACAATCTTGTACTGAAAATTACCACTCCTGACTCAACAATTGCATGTGTTCTTCTTTACAGACCCCCGACCCCAATGCCTACATTTCCTATGAACCTGGCCGACCAACTTGCTAACTTAGCACTCGAACACTCCAGAATCTTTCTGATTGGAGACCTAAACTATTGGTACAAAGACCCCCTAGAAGGCCCCCACTCAGCTGAATTATCGGACCTCCTCTCTAACCTAAATTTCACCCAACTAGTCTCCTCTGCTACCCACTGCAAGGGCCACATCCTTGACCAGTTGTGGTCTAACACCACCTGTACCACTGCCCCAAACATACTGCCATGCATCTGGTCTGATCACGCTCTCCTTCAATTTAACCTTTGCATCTCCCCTACGACCACTGCCGCACCAGCCGGAAGCGTGTCAGCCAGGAATTGGAACTCAGTCAACAAACCTGCTTTCTTAGAGTCACTAGCCAACACCATCCCACCTACTCAAGACGAGATCAATTCCTCGGTCTCCTCGCTTACCAACTGGCTCAACACGGCCAGGGATTCTCACGCCCCTCTTAAAATAATCAAACGGGCGAGACGTGCTGACGCCAACCGGTGGTTCTCCACTGACTTAAAAGCAAGGAAACTGGCCTTACGACAACTAGAACGCCAAAGGCGTCGGAAATACGACCCTGACTTAAAAAAATCCTTCACGAAAGCCAGGAAAGAATACATGACGGCCATCCTGATGGCAAAAGCGTCCTATTTTTCCTCTAAAATTCTGGAATCCACAAATAAGTCTAAGGACATCTTTTCCATCCTCAATGAACTTACAAACCTTGACACGGTCCGACCCAAGATCATCCCCACCCAGCCTTTATGTGA
This sequence comes from Lissotriton helveticus, assembly GCF_964261635.1. Classification (NCBI taxonomy): domain Eukaryota; kingdom Metazoa; phylum Chordata; class Amphibia; order Caudata; family Salamandridae; genus Lissotriton; species Lissotriton helveticus. Next base: position 1,244,709,181 of record NC_136061.1, read on the forward strand.
TTCACTTAACATCTACTTCATTGACAAAATACTGGACATCAAAGCCAGCATTCCTCGACCAGTGTCCCCCCTTACTACCGGCATGTCAATCAAGCCGAATCACTACATCTTGAGTAGTTTCCCACCCATCACCCAGGATCAATTTCGGGAATTACTATTTAGAGTAAAATCTGGTGCCCCTTCAGATAGCTGCCCGCCCCACATCCTAAAAGAGTGCTTCCTGACCCACCCAGCCCCGGCCCTTACACTCTTGAACAAATCCTTGACTCTTGGTCTAGTCCCCACAGCTTTTAAAGAAGCTATTGTCATTCCGCTTCTAAAAAAACCGGGGGCAGACCCAGCCTGCAAAGTCAACTTCCGGCCGATCTCGCTGCTGCCCTATTTGGCAAAAGTCCTTGAGACACACGTAGCCAAATGCCTATCTAATTTCCTCGAGGAATCCTCCTGCTTCGACCCCCATCAGGCAGGCTTCCGGCCTGCTCATTCAACCGAAGCAGTAGTCACGACAGTTTTGGACATCCTGCGTGACTGTGCTGATAGACGTTCTCCACAAGCCCTGGTGCTCCTAGACCTCTCGGCCGCTTTTGACACGGTCGACCACAACATCTTGATCGACCGTGTCAAACAAGCCGGCGTCAGGGACTTAGCAGCCGGCTGGCTGGGATCCTTCTTGACTGACCGTAACCAAACTCTGCGCCTTGGTGACTTAATGGGCACCAAACAGGCCGTCACATGTGGAGTGCCACAGGGCTCCTCCCTGTCTCCTCACCTGTTTAATCTGTATATACTCCCTCTGATCCAGACCTTAAGAGATAAACAGGTGAGAGTCTTCAACTATGCAGACGACTTACAGCTGCTGTTCACCATCGATAACACCGAAGACTCCATACGGCACTTCCAGTCCACCATGGGCTTCATTAAAACTTGGATGGACCAGAACCAGCTCAAATTAAATCCGGGTAAAACGGAACTAGTCCTGACCGGTGAAAGCAGCAAATACTGGGGCCCGCATTATTGGCCTTCTGAACTAGGTCAAGCTCCAACACCTTCCCTGTCAGCCAAAACGCTTGGAGTCACTGTGGACAGTGACTTATCTCTTAAAACCCAAGTTGGTCAAGTGGTCTCCAAGTGTTTTTTCCAACTGAAGAAAATACGGAAGGTACGCCGCCTGCTTACACCCGAGGCACTCACCCAGGTGGTGATTTCTACTGTATTGCCCCATCTGGACTACGCAAATGCCATCTACCTAGGTCTTCCTAACTACCTAGTTAAGCGACTCCAGATGGCACAGAACCATGCCGCAAGACTAATTCTGAACCAACCCAGGCGTCAGGCAGCTACCCCGCTCCTTAGGAAACTACACTGGCTCCCGGTGGCCCAGCGATGTGCCTTCAAAACTGGTTGCACAATTTTTAAGTCCCTTTACTGTAAAAGCCCATTATTCATCAACAACCTGATTTCCAAGTACACCCCGTCCCGCAACCTACGCTCACTCCATCAGAACCTCCTGCAGTCGCCTTCCTTCAACTTAAAACGTGCAGGAGGTCGTAGGTTTGCCACCCTCGCTTCCTGCTTGTGGAACTCTCTCCCGATGGAGACCCGGAATTGTCAAGATCTCCTCTCCTTCCGGAAAGCCTTGAAGACCTGGCTATTCAGACAAGCATTTCCATAAGTCTCTTCCCTCTATGTTCATGTTATTGCTGATCATAGCGCCAAGCAACCAATCGGTGACAGTGCGCTCTAGAAATATTTAATAACATAACATGAGGAGCAGGGTCAATACTGATTTGCATATGACTGTGTCTGAACTGGGGTGGCGAAGTGAGCTAAAGAACGATGATGGATTCAACCCAGATCTCTGTCTGGGGGTGAGTGTCTGAAAAGTTTCAGCGCTCCATCCATCATCTCCTTGTGTTTGCTTTGTTCACCCTAAGTTGGCAGGGTATGCCCAGACATGGGTCCTTTGCTCACTTTGCCATTGGATTCAAGCTAGCCTGGCTGATATGGGGTGTTACCCCAAAACCCATCCCAGCATGCTTGTTTTCAGTCCAGGGAAGACCTGACTTTGCAGTTTGGGTTGGACTTTTCCCATGAGGAACAGGGTCAAGACTGATTTGCATATGGCTGGGTCTGAACTGGGGTGGCAAAGTTAGCTAAAGAACGATGATGGATTAAACCCAGATCTGTGACTATGTGTGAGTGTCTGAAAAGATTCAGCGCTCTGTCCATTATCTCCTTGTGTTTGCTAAGTTTGCCATAAGTTGGCCGGGTATGCCCAGAAATGGGACCCTTGCTCCCTTTGCCACTGGATCAGACTAGACTGGCTGATGAGGGGTGTTACCCCAAAACCGGTCCCAGGATGTTTGTTTCTGGTCCTGGGAAGACCTGGATTGGCAGTTCGGGTTATATTGTTCTCATGAGGAGCAGGGTCAAGACTGATTTGCATATAGCTGGGTCGGAAGTGGGTTGGGGAAGTGAGATTAAGAACAAAGATGGATTCAGCCCAGATTAGTGACTGGGGGTGATTGTTTGAAAAGTTTCAGCACTCCATCCATCATCTCCTTGTGTTTTCATTCAAAGAGATGAGCCTAAAGCCAGACTAGCAAATGGGTTTTTGTGCTGACCTTAATTTGCTAGATGCTTGGTACTTTCAGACTTTCATACATATTACAGAGCTGTGCAACTTTAAGTACTGACAGGGTGGTCCATCAGGGAAACGTATTAACTGTAGCCACATAGGGATCATGCTGTTGCAAGTAGAACTTTGTAGCTTGGTAGCTGGAGCAATACAGAACCCCAGGTGATTATATCAGTACCCCAACATACACCATGCTGACCGTATGTGGCACCCTCATAGAGTGCCTACATCTAAATATATTTTCTTGACCATATACTCTGATTCATTTCAACTCAGCATTCACGTTGCTTATAGGAAATGGCACCTTGAACAAGCGGAGAGAGGGAGAGTTTTTGATCATATCAGATATGTTCCAAGGTATAGAAATCTTATCTTTAAGACATGCAAACAATGATTTAATCTAGCTGAAACTGATTGTTACCACTACACCTGTTTGTGGTACTTGATGATGAACCCAATTGTCAGAGGAGGGACCATCAGAGACCTAATCCTGATTGAAAAATGTATGAAGACAGCTTATGGTATATATGGAATAATTTCTGCTCTATACAGTCTTTCCACTCCACCTATGCAGAATGAATCTGGCAAAATCGTAGAGAGCGCCATGGTGGAGATCGAGTGGAAGTAACCTTGGCAAGATACCTTATGAAATTCTAGCATCAGACTGTGAAGGAGGCACACTATAAAATGCCTTCAACTGGTAACTCTGTCCAGCCAAGTTACACAAATTGTACATGCAAATGCTCTGTGCGGCAGGGACTGTAAACTTCTAGACAGAATTAAACTGTTATGCTGGGAATGCCCTCCTATTTATCCATTTTGGGCTGAAATTCTGACTGCTTTGGAAACGATTCTGGAAGACCCCATTCCCTTACATACCGCCTTTGTACTACTGAACTTTCTTATAGTCCTCCCCTACAACACCAATCTAAGCTGATTACCTTTTAATGTGGAACTGCTAGAGTTCACCAAAACCATGTTAGCCGTGTACTGGAGAATGGGAATGTGCTGGCAATGCAAAGATTGTCAAAAGCACTCGCTGATCAGAACAGGATGTAATATGGGGCCCACTACTTTCATATCTTTCCCAAGGAGTCCCAACTGTCTTATCTTGGCCCAGAGGAATTCCTGAAGCATTCACCTATTGAATTACAGCATTCTCTCCATTTTTTATAGTTGAAATTAACATTAGAGTGGAAAGGCAATTAATTGAGAAAATCTCTGAAGGCTCTGATGATAAATGTATTTTTCTTTATTTTCCTCCCACTGGCGAACTTTACACATACATTAGTGTGACTGATACACTGTCTCATCCAGTTCAGAGTTTAACATTAATCAGGGAAGAGGAAGAAAGATGAGTGAAAAATAAAATCTGTGAGTTAGTTCCCTGCAGCTGTTATCGTTTGACACTGTACTGATCTAAGCAATACAAATCATATAAGACATGTCTGCAGGAAATATTTATTTTGCAATATGTTGTTTGACGATAAATGTAATTAAACCAAAATGATTTAAAAAGAAGGCCCAGCATAAGTTGGACTCTTTGTTCTACTGGCCAAAAAAGCACCAAGATGATTAGAGCTTCTGTAACCTGTCCCATTTGCCATTTGAGTGGTTAGTCAGGAGGTAAGAACAAGACACCACTACTACCTCTGCCAGGAGTAGGTGTGCCATTCGAGCAAGGGTGCATTGATATTGTTGGTCTGTTTGACCCCCCCCACCCCATCGGCATCAGGTAACAATTATTGATTATTTTTTCAGGTACCCAGAGGCGATAGCTCTGAGAAGCACAACTGCTAAGGTAGTAGCCAGGACACTCCTACTGATCTGAATTTCCAACCAGGGAACACATTTCATCTCCTCTCACATACGAGAAATGTAGAAGTAAGCTGGTGTGACCTACCACTTCTCCATAGCATACTACCCACAATCTATTACCACCCACAGTCCAATGGATTAATGAAATGGCTTAACATTACTCTTAAAAGCCTAAAGGGACCTCTGCCAGAAATCCACAGGAGAAAATGGGCTTTTCTCCTGCCATGCTGCTTATTCATCTACAGGGAGATGCCACGAGAAGGAGTTGGTTCATTTCATTTTCAATTTGTTTTGGACATTCAGGTGTGGCCCACTCACTTTAGTTAGACAAGGTTGAAAAGGAACTTCCAAGTCACCCTAGCAGGATGTGGTGGACTACCTGATTGGCCTCAGAAAGTTGATGATTCAATATATGAAACAGGAGAAGGACATATTCACGTAAGCCAAGGGCCAATAATGGAGTGGTATGACTAGAAGGCAACACAAGCTGTGCACTAGGAGGGTTACAAGGTGGTGCGCTGAAGCCCATTTGTCTGAAAGCTCTACAGGATAAGTGATGCTGACCATACAAGGAGATACAGACCATTTATGATGTGAACTACTTGGTGAACACAAGTGTCACAAGGGAACCAAGGATGGTCTTTTATGTAGACCGACTGAAGCCGTACTTCTAGAGAAACTTATCTGTGTACATCCTAGCAATGACAAAGGAGGTAAAGTATTGTACGTAACACTCTGAGCTACTGCACAGTGATGAGAAGGACAAATCTGTAGAAGGGGTTCAACTTGCCGTGGTCCGACTACTAAGCAGCAAGAACAGTAAAGGAAGGTAATGGGTAGTTGTTATTGCCAATCGCATTGGCACCTAGTGTCAAAAAGATCACATTCTCAATGTCAAAAACCTGTGCCAGTTTAGTGTCATGCCTTTTGAGCTCATCAATGCTCCTGCCCCTTTTCAGCACCCAGAGAACTATGTTCTAACAGGGCTTGAAGAGTTTTATACAGCCTATTGTCATCTTTAGCAATATGTGGGAAGACCACCTGAGGCACCTAGAACAGGTGTTTATTGGCATACAGTGGACAAAACTGAACATCACAGCAACTAAGTGCCAGATAGAGCAGCCTCTGCGATCTCCCTTGGGCATCAGAAGGGCAATTGGAGGTTCTTCCTGTTGGATGCCAAGATACAAGATCCGGTCAGTGTTAAAGTGGGAGGCTTCTGCACCCAGGCCCATGTGATAGACTTTCTAGAATCACAGAATATGATAGGAATGTTGTGGCCACCTATAGGGCCATAACTGTGCCCTTGACAGCACGGATATCCAAGAAACAGCCTAAATAAGATAAGTGATTTAAACTGCGGAGTGTTATAAGGCCTTTCTTCAATGACCAAAAATCAGCACTGTGCAATGATCCTGTGTTGAAGGCACCTGATTACTGTTAGTTCTTTATTGTACATATTGGCACCTCAGACAACAGAGTAGGAACAGTACTGCATAGCTGCTAAGTTTTCAGAATGCTAGTGAGTGACATTTCCATGGATTTAGTGCAGTCGAGGGTGACATTCAAAGACACTTAGGGGTCGATCAGGATGGCGGACGGAAGAGCCACCGCGGCCCTGGAGTAGGCGGAAAAAGCCTTTTCCGTGTCCGCCTGCCGCGGATACTCCGTCCGCCATATCAGGATAGGAAAACGTGTCAAATTTCCGTCCGCGACGGAAAAACACGCTCCGCCGGCCAACTACACACGACCACGCGGCGGACGGAACACATCCGGACGCTCCGCCGTACGCACTGACGTCGAAGACCGTCCCCCAAATCAAGATGGCGGAAAACACACATAAAACCGCTGCGGAAAAACAACCTGTCTTAACACGGCGGAATCCCCACAGCGAACATAGGTGACACAGCCGAGATACCCACCGCAAGCTGACCACCACCATGGACCCGGCGCTACACGCTTTCCCGATGCTCTTCGCGATCCACCACGTCCTAGTCATGGCCTACTATGGACGACGACGCAGGTAAGGTACAAACCATTGGCTGTCTGGAGGGGAATACCAGCAAGGGACGTGACGTAGGGAGGGGGAGTGTCATGTTACCGAAACCACTGATGAGAAGCATATACGAATACACATTTGCAGTACGCAAGCAGGAATGACAACGACAGACCACGAGACTTGATAGACTACCTTTATTGTCAAATAATAGGGGTCAAATCACAGTGTATGCGTGAACATGGGCAAAGTGGGCACCAGAGCAGGTACAACATAGCAGGTAACGAGAGGGCAGCATGCAGTATCAGAGCATCAACAGGGCATTGTGCATTACAGAGCAGGTACATCAGAGGCAGGTAACGAGAGGGCAGGTTGCAGTATCAGAGCATCAACAGGGCATTGTGCATTACAGAGCAGGTACATCAGAGGCAGGTAACGAGAGGGCAGGTTGCAGTATCAGAGCATCAACAGGGCATTGTAGAGTACAGAGCAGGTACATCATAGGCAGCACGTGAGAGGGGCAAAGTGCATCAACAGTCCATTGCACAGAACAGGCCCATCAGAGGCAGCACGTGAGAGGGGCAAAGTGCATCAACAGTCCATTGCACAGAACAGGCCCATCAGAGGCAGCACGTGAGAGGGGCAAAGTGCATCAACAGTCCATTGCACAGAACAGGCCCATCAGAGGCAGCACGTGAGAGGGGCAAAGTGCATCAACAGTCCATTGCACAGAACAGGCCCATCAGAGGCAGCACGTGAGAGGGGCAAAGTGCATCAACAGTCCATTGCACAGAACAGGCCCATCAGAGGCAGCACGTGAGAGGGGCAAAGTGCATCAACAGTCCATTGCACAGAACAGGCCCATCAGAGGCAGCACGTGAGAGGGGCAAAGTGCATCAACAGTCCATTGCACAGAACAGGCCCATCAGAGGCAGCACGTGAGAGGGGCAAAGTGCATCAACAGTCCATTGCACAGAACAGGCCCATCAGAGGCAGCACGTGAGAGGGGCAGTATGCAGTATCAGAGCATCAACAGGGCATTGTGCATTACAGAGCAGGTACATCAGAGGCAGGTAACGAGAGGGCAGTATGCAGTATCAGAGCATCAACAGGGCATTGTGCATTACAGAGCAGGTACATCAGAGGCAGGTAACGAGAGGGCAGGTTGCAGTATCAGAGCATCAACAGGGCATTGTAGAGTACAGAGCAGGTACATCAGAGGCAGCACAACTACGTGTCCCTACCAACCCGTCACAGGGACCACAAGAGTGCCACGCAGTTCTCAATGGACACACCATGTGAATTAACATTTGAGTGAAGTGTACAGCACCTCACATCACAGAATCAGGGGGGACTGCGTGAACTACCTGCCTCGGACACACTGGCAGCACCAGCAACAGGAGTGTGAGACACAGCCACAGCCCGAGTGACACACACATGGGCCACGGACCCAGACACACTGGCAGCACCAGCAACAGGAGTGTGAGACACAGCCACAGCCCGAGTGACACACACATGGGCCACGGACCCAGACACACTGGCAGCACCAGCAACAGGAGTGTGAGACACAGCCACAGCCCGAGTGACACACACATGGGCCACGGACCCAGACACACTGGCAGCACCAGCAACAGGAGTGTGAGACACAGCCACAGCCCGAGTGACACACACATGGGCCACGGACCCAGACACACTGGCAGCACCAGCAACAGGAGTGTGAGACACAGCCACAGATGTAGTCACTGACACGTGAGCCACTGACCCAGACAGACTGCCAGCACCAGAAACAGGAGTGTGCAACACAGCCACAGATCTTCTAACTGACACGTGAGCCATAGACCCAGATACACTGCCAGGACCTGCAACAGGAGAGGGCACAACTGACACTGTGCCACCATCTGATACATGAGAGTCAACTGCACCGGCGCCACTGGGACAACTGAAATGATGAGCCACAGGGCTGTATGGGCCAGGAGGCAGGGTGGGCCTGGGAGCTGGGGATAGCTCACCTAGAGCCAAATCGGGGTTTGCAGGTGTCAATGGTGTGTGTCTGCGTTTCTTAGGGAGGTGTGAGTGCACCCTGGACAGGACAGGACTGCCAAGTGGTGGGGACTCCAAAGAATCACCACCCAGCATAGGTGGAGCAACTGCTGCCGGGGATCTGGTTTCGGGGGACGTGCTGGAGCCTGCTTGTCGTTTGCTCTGTGCCTGCCGCCTGGACTCGGAATGATGTGTAATGGGGGATGCAACAACAGGGGACACCCTCCTCTGCTTCTGACTGGCCTGGATGGGAGTGGAGGTATGGGGGGACTCCACCGCGGAGACATCAGTTTGGCGTTTAGTAGAAAACATCAGCCTCAGTGCAGCCAGGGGTGAAGTATGCCTGTCCTTGATTGCGCCATTGTCCATGCTAGATGCCTTGTCCGTAGGATGTGCCTTATCCTTAGGTGGAGTGTTGTCTCTGGATGTAGCCTGTGCCCTGCTCGCCGCCCTGTTCCTGCCAGCAGACTTGTCGTCTGTGGTGCACCTGCCTCCAGCAGACACCTGCTCCCTGTGTGTGTCCCTGCCCTTGGGAGTGTTCCTATCCACTGCTGTGGGCCTGCTCTTGGGAGTCTCCCTGCTCTTAGTAGGTGCCTTAGTCTTCTCACTGTCCTTGGGAGTGTTCCTATCCACTGATGTGGGCCTGCTCTTGGGAGTCTCCCTGCTCTTAGTAGGTGCCTTAGTCTTCTCACTGTCCTTGGGAGTGTTCCTATCCACTGATGTGGGCCTGCTCTTGGGAGTCTCCCTGCTCTTAGTAGGTGCCTTAGTCTTCTCACTGTCCTTGGGAGTGTCCCTTACCTCTGCTGTGGGCCTGCTCTTGGGAGTCTCCCTGCTCTCAGTAGGTGCCTTAGTCTTCTCACTGTCCTTGGGAGTGTTCCTATCCACTGATGTGGGCCTGCTCTTGGGAGTCTCCCTGCTCTTAGTAGGTGCCTTAGTCTTCTCACTGTCCTTGGGAGTGTCCCTTACCTCTGCTGTGGGCCTGCTCTTGGGAGTCTCCCTGCTCTCAGTAGGTGCCTTAGTCTTCTCACTGTCCTTGGGAGTGTTCCTATCCACTGATGTGGGCCTGCTCTTGGGAGTCTCCCTGCTCTTAGTAGGTGCCTTAGTCTTCTCACTGTCCTTGGGAGTGTTCCTATCCACTGCTGTGGGCCTGCTCTTGGGGGTCTCCCTGCTCTCAGTAGGTGCCTTAGTCTTCTCACTGTCCTTGGGAGTGTCCCTTACCTCTGCTGTGGGCCTGCTCTTGGGAGTCTCCCTGCTCTCAGTAGGTGCCTTTGTCTTCTGACTGGCCTTGTCCAAGGAACAGTCCATGGACATGTGAGTATCCCTTGCCTTCGGAGTACCTTTCGTGTTGAATGCCTGTGTAGCTCCGGAAGGCATGTCCCCCAACAACACTTGTGGATCCTGTGTGTGTACTCCAGTGCATCTGACGTCGTCTACGTGAACAGATTTAGCTGATCTAGGGGATGGGGTCTGTGCCCTGCGTGCCCTGACGTGCTGTCTGACGCTGCTTCTAGTGCAATAACCTGTATTTGAGTCCTGCTCTGAATAATCACTACCCCCTGAGACATCCAGCGGTGTAGATGGGGAAACAGAAGTAGCACCCTGTTCATTCGACTGTACTATTGCAGACGACACACTGCTTGCCAATGACTGCACTGTCCTGTGTAGACCTGCAAGATCGCCATGCATCCCTTCCATGAATGCCACCACCTGCCCCAACTTCCTATCATGATCCTGGAAAGCATTTGTCATATTGGTCTGACCCACACACAGCTGTCGCAGCAGATCAACGGCCTCAGCACACAGTGCATTTTGGCTCACCGTGGCAGGGGCAGCGGTGCCTGCACCGAACGCCACTCTGCTCCCCCTACTCCTTCGGCCACGAACAATACATGGTGCAGTTGGCGGAAGTGTGGGCCCTGTGTGCTGTCTTCCGACAGAAGGTGATGAGTGCCCACTCCCAGTCTGTGACAACAGTGCAGGCTCACCAAGAGTGTCCGACGAGGAGGACGATGGTGTCTCCACATGCGAGTCCTCAGGGACGGTCCTGTCCCCCTCTCCGGCGCTGGCCTCCTCCGTGTCAGTCTGCGTGTGTGCGAAGTCTGAGCCGGACTCATTTCCTCGGCTACTCTCCACCGTCTGTGGCTGAGTGTCCTCTGTCAAAGCTGAAATGCACAGAAAAGATGTGTGAGTCATGGGCACACTCACGTACAGAAGGAACAGGATAGCCAAATCACATAGCAGACAAAGGTTCATGAGCCCTCATCCTGCACATGGCCCACCCCTACCAGTCATCCTCACATTTTCTGCCATGGGGACATGGACCACTAGGGGATGTGCTTTAACACTCAACTACTAAGCAAGTGGCGTGTCAACATGGCGGACCTGGATGTCAAATGAGTACCACCCAATGGGACCAAAATGCCATCACAGGCATACATACGCAACACGGAACTCAATAGTGTGTCTGTGCACCAATACATGCATAGCACTCACAAGTTTCCTACACAGACAGTATGCTCACCGCTAGTTTGCTGTTGATCGGCACTCAGACGTTCGGCCAGTTCAGGATGCGTCACTGCAATGATACGGTGCATGAGAGGGGTCATGGAGCGTCGGGCCAGACGGGGCGTCCTTGGAATCAGGCCCAGTGTTACTTCCGCTATATTCTTGCTCAGCCTGGAAATGTCGTCCCAGCGTTTGTGGCAGTGTGTATGTCGTCTGTTGCACACCCCCAATGCCCGTACTTCCCGTGCTATGGTCCTCCACAGGTCCTTGCGAAGGTGCAGCTTGACCTACCATGATGGGAGACAAAAGGGTTTAAGTCAGTGGACAGGTGGCCTGTCACACACATAGGGGCAAGACGTTACTGTCAGCAGCCATGCACAATCAGGAACATATGTCTAGCCCACACTACACAGCTAAGATATAAATAGGCCTGATCATTTGGCCCCCTCATGCACACCAACATGTCCCACACTGCACTTACCACCCGTCCCGGTGCGCCGTAGAGGCGTCCATAGTTGCGGAGTACACCGTCCACGAGGACATCAAGCTCCGCGGCGGTGAAGGGTCGAGACCGGATCTCTTTGCCACTCGACATGGCAAGATCACGGAGTATGGCACTAGAGCAGCAGTCGGTGGTCAGCTCAGCAGCAGCAGCAGCAGGTCGAGGTGATGGTCACAGGCAGCAGTCGGTGGTCAGCTCAGCAGCAGCAGCAGCAGGTCGAGGTGATGGTCACAGGCAGCAGTCGGTGGTCAGCTCAGCAGCAGCAGCAGGTCGAGGTGATGGTCACAGGCAGCACTGGTCCCCAGGGTAGGAAGTTTCATGTTGGCCAAGACACATATATAGGGCCCTCAGCACGTGTCAGTGGCATACGTCGCCAGCAATTGGTCAGCCCTGGAAGCGTGATCGTGAAATGGGCCAATGACTGGCCCTGTTGTTGCGGTGCACAGCTTCCGCTACTTGCGATTGGCCGTATGCGGCCAGCGTCCCTCTTCCCATTGGCTGCATGTGCAGGGACCGTGACGGGCACACATCGGCAACCGCACGTGCAAGCTTCAGGCACGGATGCTTCAGTTGCAACAATGTACTATCACTGGCGCCTCCATGGCGGTGCACGTACACAGCGGGGGAGGTGCAGGCCTATACACCCTGCAGATGTACTCAATGGACATGCCAGTTCATGACCCCCCTTACAGTCACCTTGCATCATCCACCGTACACCGGCCGGAGCGGCCGGCCCATGAACATCCGCCGTGCCCGGCCATGAACACAACCGCCATGGCCGGGCACGGCCATGAACAACCGCCGTGCCCGGCCATGAACACAACCGCCATGGCCGGGACCGGCGGTTGTTCATGGCCGGGCACGGCCATGGCGGTTGTGTTCATGGCCGGGCACGGCGGTTGTTCATGGCCGTGCCCGGCCATGGCGGTTGTGTTCATGGCCGGGCACGGCGGTTGTTCATGGGCCGGCCGCTCCGGCCGGTGTACGGTGGATGATGCAAGGTGACTGTAAGGGGGGTCATGAACTGGCATGTCCATTGAGTACATCTGCAGGGTGTATAGGCCTGCACCTCCCCCGCTGTGTACGTGCCCCGCCATGGAGGCGCCAGTGATAGTACATTGTTGCAACTGAAGCATCCGTGCCTGAAGCTTGCACGTGCGGTTGCCGATGTGTGCCCGTCACGGTCCCTGCACATGCAGCCAATGGGAAGAGGGACGCAGGCCGCATTCGGCCTTTGGGAAGTAGCGGAAGTTGAGCACCGCCATGGCGGCGCCAAATATGTGATCTTGTCAGACGCTGCACCGTGATGTGTTGTGTGCAGTTGCGTCATGAGGGATGTGAGCGTGATTGTGAAAGGTCATATGTCATACAATATAGCATGTGTGTCCATACAATGGACATCGGTCGGCACACAATGGCCAACAGATGTGCATTCGTACGTGTTGACGTCGGGTTTGACCCTACAGACGTTGTTACATCTTCACAACTACACAGTACATCATGGCTGTGTGGCCAATTCATGCATCTGTTGTCGGTTTATTGTTGTGTCGAGGTGACTACAGTGGTGGTGGTACACATGCATTCCGTGTATGTGATTTATACGTTCTGTCACCATGCATGTCATTACCGTATGCACATCATCATTGGTGGTGGCATTTGTGCTTGATGACATGGCGTGTGTAAACTTATCGTTTGTGTGCATGCAGTTGCATGAGTGTCTGTGATGTGTCTACGATACATTAGGGTGACGACTGGAGTTATGTCAGTAAGGTACACATGTGATGGAGTTGTACACGTATGCGTCGTTTGTACGTTGACCTAAGTTACATCTCTCTCCCACACAGGAGGGCTCCAAATGTGCATCGCCCATACACTCAGCTGGAGGATATGGTAGACGAGGAGGTGATTCGGAAATTCAGGCTGGATCGACGTCGGTTGCTGGAGCTTGTGGCTCAATTGTCTCCTCATCTGCAGCCACGTAGAACGTATCCTGGCTCGTTTACACCCACTGCAAAGGTCATGGCGGTACTACATTTCTTCGCTACTGGCACATTTCAGTATACAGTTGGAGGTGCCGGGGGTATGTCACAGGCAATGTTCAGCACGGTTCTTCGGGATGTGTTAACAGCTATGATGCTGTACAAGGATGAGTACATACATTTCCCACGTCCGGAAGAGTTGCCAGCTGTCAAAGCTGGTTTCTATGCACTGGGCCACATACCTCACGTTGTGGGCTCAATTGATGGCACGCACATCGCGCTCATTCCACCACGGGCACGCGAACAAGTGTTCAGGAATCGCAAACACTTTCATTCGCTGAACGTGCAGGTGGTGTGCCTGGCGAGCAACATCATCTCCCATGTGTGTGCAAGATTTCCTGGATCCGCACATGACGCCCACATCATGCGAACCAGCAATGTCCCACGACTCATGGCAAATCTGCCACCCGGTCAAGCGTGGCTTGTTGGTGAGTGTGCAGTGGGGACTCTTGTGATCTCTGTGTTGCATGGGGTACCCACCATATCTTGTTCTGATGTTTGTCTCTGTCATCCCCCTACATAGGCGACTCGGCTTACCCAAACCGGCCCTGGCTCCTCAGTCCCCTACGTAATCCGAGGACGGCGGGTGAAATGCGGTACAATGAGGCACATGGAAGGACACGGAGAGTCATCGAACGTACCTTTGGACTGCTGAAGTCTAGGTTTCGGTGCCTCGATAAGACCGGAGGGGCACTGCCTTACTCACCAGGAAAAGTATGCAAGATCGTGATTGCCTGCTGCATGCTCCACAACCTGGCAGTACGCAATGACATTGAACTGCTGTTGGACCCTGAAGACGAAGGAGTTCCTCGGCCTCCCATCCCACCCATGTCGACTGATGAGGATAGTGGTGAGGAGGAAGGTGTGGACCAGAGGCGCCAGCTCATTGATCGCTACTTCCCTTGAATGTGAGTATCTACCTCTAGTGGCGGTTGACAATGCCTCATGTATGTTTTCTGGTGTTGTGTGGATATGGGGTTATTCAGCTGGGTGTGGTTTGTGATGGTTGCACATGTGTGTCTTCATGTCTTTGGACATAGGAGTGTCCATGATGTGTGTGCTCCCATCCCATGCTTGTGTGATGGTTGTCGTTTGTGTAATGTTGCTGTGCATTGTGTTGTGATGTGTGTGAATCTCTTTACTGACGTGTGTTTGCTGTCTCTGGTTTTCTCTAGGTCACTCCCGCAGCGCCATGATCATGTGCGACTATGATCCCTGTACCTGTTTACGTCTGTATCTGATGGCAATCATGTGAATAAACATGGAGGCAAAACATCATTGTGTGAGTAAATGCAATTTATTGACAGGTTGTGCTTTTGTGCTGGTGAATATTTACAAGTAAGTGGGAGGGAGGGAGTTGGAGTTGTAGGTAATGGCAGATGAAATGTCCGTGCTGACACCACATTGGGGGGTGTCAGGCTAGTCCAGCAGACCAGTGGCAATGATTGTCTATGTGGGACAGGATGGTTTGCAGGGTGAATGTCTGGCACAGGCAGTGGCATTGTCAAGGTCGTCCCCTCTTGGAGCGTGTGCCTGGCGCTCCAACACTGCTCTCAGCAACTTCCTGCCTCGGCCGCCCCCTCCGTCTCGGAGGTGGTACAGAGGCAGCTGGGAGGGCAGGTTGGTGATGGGCCACATCCGTCGCCAGGGGCTCAGGTGGTGGTGGCGGCGGTGGAGGCGGAGGCGGAGGTGACGGGGGAGGCGGAGGTGACGGTGGCGGTGGCGCTGACACACATGGTGGAGGGGGGGGGGGTTGTTCCGGGCAACCCATTCCCTCCACATCGTTGCCTGCTGGCCCATGATCACCAACATCTGGCCAAGGATGCCAGAGATCTCGCGCAGGCTGTTGGTGTTGTCCACTGAGTCCTCGTGAACACGATCAGCGTTTGCCTGGGACCGGTCGTATGAGGCCTGGCACCTGGCAAGAGCTTGTAGGGACTGTGCCACTGGCTCGGGTAGCTGTCCCTCCTCTGACCGGCGGTGTGTGGGTCACCTGATTGGCAGTTGTCCCGTTGCCTGTGTTTGTGGCCCACTCACCCTGCTTGTGTGTGGGGCCGTTGGACCAGCGTTGCGCGCTGGGTCATGCTGGGTGGCACCGGCAGGAGTCGTGGTGCTGGTGGTAGTGGTGGTAGTGGTGGTACTGGTGGTACTGGTGGTACTGGTGGTGGTGGGGACTGTGCAGATCACAGAGACGGGTGCCGCGGGAGTCACACATGCGACGTTGGTCGGTCCCGGGAGTCCCTGTGAGCCAGATGGCCCTGGCTGCGTGCTTGGTCCCGCTCCATCCTCCGCCCCGGAGCTGCCTGTGTCGTCGTCGGCAGAGAGTCCTGTAGGTGTGGGAGGCGAGGCTGGCGGCCGGGTACTGCTTTCCCCAGTCAGTTGACGATCACCTGAGGGACAAGATCGAGCAGGTCAGTAATGTGGACAGTACATGGTTACATTGATTTGTAGACATTTCTGTTTCCTGTCGCACACACCCCACCCTCCACCACCACCGCCACCCTCTCCGTGCACATGGGGGCCTGTTGGGAGTTGTAGTTTGGGCCTCTCACACACCCCACCCTCCACCACCGCCACCCTCCCCGTGCACATGGGGGCCTGTTGGGAGTTGTAGTTTGGGCCTCTCACACACCCCACCCTCCACCACCGCCACCACCACCACCACCCTCCCCGTGAACATGGGGGCCTGTTGGGAGCCATGGACATGTTAGTGTGTTGGTGTCCGACGTGCATGGGTTGGGGCGTGGGGGATGTTTATTCTCAGTTGTGTGAGCCTGACCATGTCGTGCTGATCGTGGTGCTTGGTTTGTACTCACCAGTCTCTTCTCCTTCGTCAAGGCCGTCTAGGCTCTCTGGGTGTAGTATCACCAGCACCTTCTCCTCCCAATCGGTGTAGGGTATGGGCTCCGGGGGTGTGCCACCGCCAGTAAGATTGGCTCTGGCGTGGTTTTTCGCTCGGATGCCCTTGACCCTGGTCTTAAGGTCATGCCACCGCCTCTGAATGTCGTGCTTGGTCCTCGGCACAGTCCCCGACGCATTCACACGAGTGACGATCCTGTCCCACATGTGGTTCTTTTGCGCCACGGTCGTCTGCTGGACTTGGGCCCCGAAGATGTTGGGCTCCACACGGATAATTTCATCTACCATTACCCGCAACTCTGTCTCCGTGAATGTGGGTTTTTTTTTGGGTGCCATGGTGTGTGGTGCTCAGTGTGTGAGTTGAGTGAGTTGGGAGGTGCAGGTGTGTGGTGTGTGATGTGTAGGATTTGTGTGGTGGGTGTTTGTGTGGTAGGGTGGTGGGTGGGTGTCTTCTATGTGATTTTATGTGAGTTAGCAGTGTCTCGAATGGCCCTCTTGCTGGCAGCAATGCTGTGGTGCAAGGGATTGTGGTTGTGTGGGGGTGTCTTTTTATAGTCGTGTCTCGATGGTTGTTGGCAGTCAGGTGGTAGGTGGGCGTGTTGACTTGTGTGCATTATTGGATAATTGGGACGTGTCATGGTGGCTTGTGCTGGGGGGGGGGGGCCTTGTCAATGTTCGTATGTTTGCTTAGGACTTGCGGTGCACTTTCATACATTTGTTAGGCGCTAGGGATGTTGTGCGTGTTGGCCTTCCGCCCTGATGCTGTGGTTCTCGTTGCATTGTTTCCGCCGCGGACGTGGATGGCTGTGAGTTCCGTTGTACGGGCGGATTTATCCTAATTGCGGCCACGGAGTATTCTCAGGGATGGCGGTACATGTTTTATTTTCCGCGGTCATTTCCGTCCGCGGCAGTGGTTGTTCATTGGACTCCGTCCGCCGCGGACGGACTTGGTTGTGTTCCGTCCACCGCGGACGGTGTTGGTTGTGTTCCGTCCGCCGCGGTCGGAGTTTCGTGACATGAATATCCTAATCCCAACCGCGGTTTCTCCGCGGCGCAGCCGGGAGTAAAATTTCCCCCACCATGGCGGACAGTACCCATTTCCGTCCGCCATCCTAATCGGCCCCTTAGAGTGACACTTTCTTGAGAGTAAAAGCAAGCAATGAAGTGACTGAAAAGAGGTAAATTATCAGAAATCACACCCTTTGGAGCACTAAAAAGCTCTAAAAAACATGTTGCAACTGCTGCAAAAACCCCTGAAACGGAAGTCCACTAACAGTTTTGTGCGTCTGAAATATATTGTAACTTAGAACAATATGTCTCTAGTTGTCAGTATAACTTAATATAACTGAAAGGGCATCTTAGTACTGTTAATGCACATGTTTCCGAGAGTTCAAATGAGTGAAAGCACTACAAACATAAAAGGTAGGACTCATTAAGAAGATCATTTTGATTAGTCTGCAACTCCATGCTCATGTTGAAAGTAAACAACAGCCCTTCGCGCAGTCTCCCCCACCAGCCAGAATGGAGAGGAAACACTACCTTGAAAGCCCCGGCCGCACAGGCGCAGGTTCCAAGTTACCAATAAAGTCAAATGAATCTGGTTGCTAAATCTGGGGGAGGCTGGTGGCTAGTAGGGTAGAGAACATGGAGAGCCATGTGATTACTCTCCTCAGTGCCGGTGAGCATCCTGAGCTGCACCTGCATGCCCCACTCTCTGCTCTTACCACCAGTCAGTGCAGCACCACTTGTCTAGGCAGGCAAGCACAGTGTGTGACAAAATCAATCACTGACACTGATGCTGCCACCTGAACCAGTGAGCTGCAGCTTGTGCCTCACATGTGTCCCTCAGAGAGGACAGGTCACCAGGGCACAGATTTGCTTTGGCTGCACCGCAATACTAATCTATCCAAGACTCTGTGCAAGATTGCTGATCACCATAGGACTAACCATGCCCCCCAGGGCAGCAGGTTAAGCTGTAAATTGAGGCAGAGTGGCAATGCACAGAAAGCGTGAACGTGCTAGCAAGGTCTACTTTTTATTAATTATTCCTGCATAGCGGAGCGCCTCATCATCCCCCAAAATGCGTGACTAATGCATTTTAGTGTGCTGTTGTGGTTCTATGGACATCAGCACTAAAATGCGGTAATCTAACCCCTGATGTGTGGTAGTTGGCAGGGTTGGTACTGGCTCAACTCAATGACAAGGTTAGAAAGCTTTCAGTGGCATTCATAGTCGCAACCTGCTCCCTAGTGTACAGCACTGGGCTGACACAGAAAAGGAAAGCTTTACAATAGTGGGGGCCCTGAGATCGTTCTTTGCCTATTGTGTGTGGTACCAAGTGTTTGGTTCAGGCAGACCCCAAAATACTCAAGTGACTGATGGCTATGAAGAGTGAAAATTCCAGCTTTTTGGGATGGTCAAGCACAGTGCTTCCAAAACTTTTTAAAACGACAACACAATTTTTAGAGCACAATCTTTTGCAACCCACCTTGCTTTAATAAACATGAAGTGGGGGCGATTTTGTATGTATAGCAGACATCCTTTCAAAAGTTTGTGAATTAGTAAAATATCATACTCCTTACAATGTTTTGTGTTACTCTCTAACAGCAATTGTTTGTAAATGCCTGGAACTTGGCCACACCTTTCTATATTATCAGACTGTGGCCAACTTATTGCTCTGCCTATAAAAGTGCCACATGGTGGACTGCACTAGAGCTAGACCACTTTTGAGAGTGGGGTGCCGGCCTGTTTCATATATTCACTAAAATCACAAGGCTTCTAAAAAAAACTTGGGGCATATCAACAAGCAACGGCGATAAATATCGCGAAACTCGTTTAGCGCTACTTCAGTTATCGCCAGCTATCGCTGGATGTTATCGCCTGGATAACGAGTTATCAGCAACGCTTTTCTCCAGGGTGAAAAAAATTCATCAAAAGCGCCAATATGCGGGAATATCGCTGAAAATCCAGCGATATTCCCGCAGCGATAGGGGAAAGCTTGATAATAGCCCCTGGTTGTCTTAGCCCGCCAATCCACCCCCCATTACAAATATAGCTAAGTCTCAATTTAGGCAGACGTAAGCTTATGGCGATAACCGCGGTTAGCGCGGGTTTTAATATCGCCATAGGTGTCAGGGCACAGGCTTGTAAATACCACGATGTGCGGTTAGTGACTTTTTCCATGTTGTATTCCACAGGAACGCCTACTTTGCAGCTCATTAGAGATGCGAAGCAGAGCGTTAGCGAAAGCAGTGCTAGGACAAGGAAACATGCGCTAGTGTGTCTTTGCTAATACTGCGATGCCATTATCGCCACTTTTCGGCCGAAAACGGACGCAAAAGCGGCGGTAATGGGCTTGATAATATGCCCCTTGGCATTGATACCAGTAATTTTAGTAAATTTGAAAGAAAACCTTGTGCAGAGGAATATGGGGTCTTAAATATGGCCCGACGATGAATTTAGGACTATATATATATATAACATTCTATTGGGAATAACTTTGGCGCCGGTTGAGGAATTTGCGTGTAATTTTCCAAAATTTTGACCAGCTCCGCTCTGCTCCTTCCCTGAAAGTTTCAGGAGGATTCGTGAAGTGGGGGCTGAGAAAAAATGGGGGTCCCAAAACGTGTTTTCCCCATGTTAATTTCCATAGGACGGTCTGACAAGTCTACAGCCCGAACCGCTGAACGGAATTATGCCAAACTTGGCAAAATTATAGGGACTGGTACGCAGATGTGCCTTTGCTATATTTGGTGAAAATTGCTCCAGTGGTTTATTTGAAAATTAACTTCAAAAACACATATATATCTATAGGCGCGCTCCGAGCGCTCACCGGTACGCGTACCGGGGAGCGCACCCGGCGCGCTACGGGAGTGCGCGAGCGGAAAGCTGATTGGCTGTTGGGTGTCTGTCAACATTCTAAACAGTCCGGAGAGTCCGCCATCTTGTGTCTCGGTAGAATCGAGACACAAGAGGTGAAAAAGAAAGGGGGAAATAATTAAAAGTGGGCAGAGTAGACACCCCTGACCCCCTAGGTTTTCTGAGGGGGGCCTAGAAGGACCCTGAAGGGCAAAAAAACTGTTTTTTTTGTTGAAATTTTCGCGGGGTAAGCGCTGGGTGCGTTCCCAGGTGCGCTCTCCGGTACGCGCACCCTGAGCGCACCACGGGGAAAAATAGTGCAAGAAAATAGAGTAAAAAAATAATTTGGAGTGCCTAGAGGTAGGGTAGCTCTGAAAAGAGCTGTTGTGTTATGTGGGTGTTTTTTGTACCTACAAGTAGGTACCAATGCAGAGTCTTATATTCAAGAGGAAAACTCTATTCCCCTCATCTGTAAAATGCACACCATCTCTCCTATAGATGCCTTGCATGTTGTAACGCAAGTTGTTGTGGTAAATGGAACCCATACCATAGTCTCTGAGGAAAGCAGAAACAGATTTATTCACATGTTTCCTTGCTTTCTCAATCTGTGGACAAAATTGGTTGGACCAGTTCCATTTTTGCCTTTGGCATTTATTAGAAAATACCAAGGCAGTTTTTGGAAAAAGTGACATCAATTGCCCAAAGATGTCCTTTAAAAGCATTTCCAGACCTACCCCAGTCAAAGTGCCCAGGTCATTGCCACCACAGTGCACAATTATGAGGTCAGGGTGTGGTAGATGCATAAAGGATTTTACCAATGGTATCAATTGGTGACTTCTCAATCCTCTCTGTCCAATCCATACAATGTCCACATTTGGTAAATCAAGGTTGTAAATACCTCTGTTAGCTGCGTATTTTTGACTCCAGTGGACAAAGCTATGACCCTCAAACCAGACTTTTGGCATCTTGAAGGTAGATGTGCTTGTATTCAGATGAGTTGTGGAAATGAAATGGCAGTTTGAACGTAGGAGTTATGTAAAAAAGTGGTTGAGATTCAGTGCACTTGAAAAACAGAAAATGATTGAGCCTCCACAGACAAATGCGAAGCAATAGCTAGCTTCTTCACGAACAAAATCAACATGATTGAACTATCCTTCTCTTCCCTCCCTCTCGCACCCCAACCTACCACTACCCTACACTCTCTTCCATACACTCATAAGTCGACGTCGATCTCATCTTTCACTTCGCCTGATACCTCTGATTCCCTACCTGATCTACTCCTGCATAATACCCTTCATACAACAAACTCTCCCGCTAAAAACAACGCCCCCTGGAATGATTTTAGCCCAGTATCTGAATCTTTGATCACTAATATCATTGTCAAAGTTAAACCTTCTGCACACTCCAAAGATCCTCTCCCCGCCACATTAGCCCATGAATTCAAATCCACCATTGCCCCTATTTGGTCTAAAATTATCAACTCTTCTCTCTCCACAGGCTGTGTTCCTGCATCCCTCCAACCTGGCCAAATTACGCCCATTCCCAAAAACTCCACTGCGGACCCCAATGATCCAAACAACCTTCGTCCCATCTCTAACCTTCCTTTCCTCTCCAAAGCCCTCGAAAAATGTGTTTTAATGCAACTAGAGAAACACATTATCTCATTCAACCTCCTTGATGTCTTCCAGTCCGGCTTCAGAAAGGGTTGCAGCACTGAAACTGCTATGCTAAATGTCATGGATGATATTCATCGTTCCCTTGACAAAGGTGAATCCTCTATACTTATCCTTCTTGACCTCTCAGCTGCATTTGATACCGTTCACCACCCTACCCTTCTCAACACCCTCAAAGATCGATTCGGATTTGAAGGCACGGTACTCAAATGGTTCTCCCCATTCCTCCAAAACAGATCCCAACAAATCAAACTTAGCCATTTCCTCTCCAAACCACAACCTGTTTCACTTGGAGTACCTCAAGGTTCCATCCTCTCCCCTACCCTATTCAATCTGTTCATGGAACCACTCACCCTCATCCTCAAACACTCTAATATCAGTTACCATCTCTATGCTGATGACACGCAACTATACTACAAGATCAAATCTCACAAAGACATCCTTCACCTAAATGAGACACTGACTAAAATTCAAACCTGGTTCCATCTGAACCATCTCAAACTAAACCCCCAAAAAACTGAAATCATAATCTTCTCCCCCCAAAAAAATCCTATTCCCATCCAACTCTGGGTAAAGGACATCAAAGCACTAAACTGCACTCTCTCCACCTCTAATACTGTTAAGTCCCTTGGCATCAGTATTGACCAAAATCTCAAACTCAAAAATCAAAAATGCCTCCAAAAGCGCTCTTCTAACCCTTCTCCACCTCAAAAAACTCAAACCTTTTATTCCAGTAGAAGATTTCAAACTTGTTGTCCAGCCACTGGTCCTCTCCAGGATCGACTATGGCAACGCCACTTTGGCTGGCACTCCTAAAATCCATCTTGCCCCAATTAAATCTGTCCTCCACCTTGCGGCTAGACTCATCTCTGACTGCAGAAAATTTGATCACATCTCCCCCATCCTCAAAAATCTCAAGTGGCTTCCAATAGAAGGAAGATCCACATACAAAACTGCCTGCATCACTCACAAAGCTTCCTACCTTGCAACAAAACTTCAGAAAGCAGGTTGTTCCAGATCCCTGAGAAGCACTAACTCACTTATCCTGATCCCACCCAGACTTAAACATCATAAGACCCAATCCTGTGCGTTCTCTGGTAACGCTCCCACAATCTGGAACTCCCTCCCAAAGGATATCCGCTGCAACCCTTCCTACCATCTCTTCAAAAAAGAACTTAAAATACTGCTTCTCAACAAATACTGGGGTATCTAATGTCACGGACACTTTACATGCCCAATGTATTGTGATACTTGTAGTATGACACCATCCCTGATAACTCCTCTCTCTCATACTATGCTCTCCCCTCCCTCCTCCGCTATACCCCTGCCCTCTCTATCTCACCCTCGCTTCACTTCCATCTCTCTCCTCCCTCCCTTCTTTATTTGTATACATTTCAATTTATATGTCCATACTCCTCTGACGCACTTGACTTGTTTGATCTCACTGTTCAATGTTTGTTTTTACCTTCCTTGTAAAGCGCTCTGATACTCTCAGGTCCAGCAGCGCTATATAAAACCTTTGAAATAAATAAATAAATAAATAGATTGGTGCTTTCTAAAAATTCAGCACTGAAAATTAGGGTGCATGCTTTTTTTTAAAGAAGTCATTTCAATGGTTGAGGAAAAGTCATTTCAAGAAACATTGCACATGATTAGCTGGTACATTGAGAGGTCAAACACCCTTGCTGCATTTTTTTGCAACATAGTATGATGAACTTCTGAACTGTGTGCTGGGTGAGGAGGGAGTTACCATGGTAACAGGGGAATGAGCACTGGGGGGATGGGTGAATGTTATGTGACTTTCAAAGTGTTCAAAAGTACAACCAATTAAAATGTGCAGTTTCTTACTCCACTTCATTAACTCCTTCTCTTTCTTCCCCTGTCCTCTTTGTTCTACACTCCCCTTCCCTCAATCTCTCTCTGTTAGCCTCATTCTCTCCGTCCCCTTAGTCTCTCACTCCTCTACGGTCACGCTCACTGCCTATAACTCAGCCATACTCCTACACTCACCTTCTTTCAGACCTTCTCCTTTACTTTCCTTCCTCTCTCTTCCCATCCTTCGCTCCTTCACTCTTTTCTCTTCCCTTACTCCCCTTACTCCACTTCAGTAACTCCTTCTCTCAATCCCTCTGTCCTCTAACTTACTCACTCCCCTTCTCTCACTCTCTCTCTGTTACACCCATTCTCTCCGTCCTCTTAGTCTCTCACTCCTCTTCTATCAGACTCACTCCCTATAACTGAGCCAGTCACCTTCTTTCAAACCTTCTCCTTTACTTCCCTTCCTCTCTCTTCCCTTCCTTCGCTCCTTCACTCTTTTCCCTTTCCTTACTTTCCTTACTCCACTTCAGTAACTCCTTCTCTTACTCCCTCTGTCCTCTTAGTTCTACACTCCCCTTCCCTCATTCTCTCTGTTAGCCTCATTCATTCCGTCCCCTTAGTCTCTCAGTCCTCTTCTGTCACACTCACACCGTATAACTCAGACATACTCCCACACTCAACTTCTTTCAGACCTTCTCCTTCTCCTTCACTTTCCTTTCTCTCTCTTCCCTTCTTTCACTCCTTCCCTCTTTTCCCTTCTCTAACTGTCCTTACTCCACTACAGTAACTCTTTCTCTTACTGCCTCTGTCCTCTTAGTTGTACACTCCCTTTCCCTCATTCTCTCTCTGTCCTCTTAGTCTCTCACTCCTCTTCTATCACGCTCACTGCCTATAACTCATCCATACTCCCACACTCACGTTCTTTCAAACCTTCTTCTTTACTATCCATCCTGTCTCTTCCCTTCTTTTGCTCCTTCACTCTTTTCCCTTTCCTTACTCTCCTAACTCCATTTCACCAACTCCTTCTCTTTCTCCCTCTGTCCTCTTAGTTCTACACTCCCCTTCCGTCATTCTCTTTCTGTTAGCTTCATTCTCTCTGTCCCCTTAGTCTCTCACTCCTCTTCTGTCACACTCACTCCCTATACCTCAGCTACACTCCCACACTCACCTTCTTTCAAACCTTCTCCTTTACTTTCCTTCCTGTCTCTTCCCTTCTTTCGCTCCTTCACACTTTTCCCTTCCCTTACTCTCTTTACTCCACTTCACTAACTCCTTCTCTTTCTCCCTCTGTCCTCTTAGTTCTACACTCCCCTTCCCTCATTCTCTCTCTGTTAGTCTCATTCGCTCCGTCCCCTTAGTCTCTCACTTCTCTTCTATCACGCTCACACCCTATAAATTAGCCATACTCCCACACTCACCTTCTTTCAATACCCCTACTTCACTTCCCTTCCCCTCTCGTCCCTTTTTTCCTCCCTCACTCATTTTCCTTTCCTTTCTCACTGCACTCCACTTCACTCACTCCTTTTGTATTTGTTTAGAATACAGCTCTTTTTGGAGAATTGGAGGTAGTTCTAAAAAGAACTGTTTTTTTTCTTCTTTTTAGGTTTTTTTAGTGAACAAAAACAGGGAATGTCAAACTGCTCAACAGGAGCAAAAAAAAAGAGTAAAAATTAGGGGTGGGGACGGCAGCGGTGGTTTTCTCTTGTTCTGACAATGTTCATAATACTTTGTTCACCGTAACAAAGTAGTTCATCACATTCTTTACATTTGATGGTGATGCCATCAAAAACAGGCTGAATATTAGGAATCAGCTGTTCAGGTCTCCCCCTCACCGATGAAGTTGGTCCTCCAGTCGAAGTTGAAGCACCTTCCCTTGGAGAATCTCGTGCCAGAGCCCTGACATTCTCCCGGGCATAGTTCTGGGGGTGCCTTCTCTGAACGTGCCGAATCATGGTCGAATTGCCAAAACTGTATTTCCTTGTAGGGTCACCCCGTGAAAGGACAGTATGGCAAATTCTGCACTCCACCTTTGGAGCATTCACCTTTTTTTTATCAGCTGGTATGGAAAAAAACTTCCAAATGAAGTGCTCCTTTACCCTGGGCTGAGGAGCCTCTTCCTCTATGAACCCATCCGAGTCCTCACTGCTACTGGTGGGTCTAGCAGCCATTTAAATCCCTATAAGTGTTCAGCAGAAAAAAATAGGTCTTGTAGTCACAAAAGTGAAAGAAGAAGTGAAGGAAATGGGTGGGGTTGTCATTCTTTGTAAAAAAAAACTGTTAGCAACCAATGAAAATTGTTATTTTAAGGTCACATGACTTGACGCGCTTACGCTGCGCACACCGGAGCGCTTCGGGGGCACTTACGCAGCACGAACGTGGGCGCTTCCGTGGGTGCTTACGCGGCGCGCATAAATGACGTTTTGCTAGCTTTACGGAAATGCAAAATCATTTCCATTCTGAAAATCAAAAATACTACTTTTATAAGTATGGTACTGAATGTCTTGCATTATTATTTAGTTTTCATACATATTTTTTTTACGAATGCAGAAATGGCGCTCTCGCTGCGCTCTCGGGTGAGCTTACCGGTGCGCGCACCCTGAGCGCTCCAAGACAAAATGATACGGGTAAGCTTACCGGTGCGCGCACCCTGAGCGCCCCAGGAAAAAATGATTAAAAAAAAAGAAAATACATTGAACAAATATTTTTTTTTTTTAAATTCATAATAATTAATAGTTATAAAAAACAGCTAATAAAAAAAACCACTAAAAATCGTAGGTTACAAACTCGATATACAAAGTAATTTGCTTTTAAAAAACCTTTGACATTCACTGAAAAAAACAGAGGTTTCACAATCGTTATAGTTAGGAATTATCAGTTAAAAAACCTTTGAAATTCACTGAAAAAACCATAGGTTTCACATTTGTTATAGTTAGGCGAACATTTTACTCATACAAAACCATTGAAATTCCCACGTTATAGTTAGTTGGACTCACTATAACTCGCACGCCCGCAATCCGCTGCTGATGATGTCACATATTACATCATTCATGACATGGTCAGTGACATCACTGATGACATCACTGATGACATCTCAAATGACATCACTGATGACATCTCAAATGACATCACTGATTTTCAAAGGTTTTTTAAATGCTAATTCGTAACTGTAACAAATGTGAAACCTATGGTTTTTTCAGTGAATATATATATATATATCCTCGCAGCTTCTGTAAACGGCGTTTTGGACCACAGAATAACGGACCACCAAGCAGCAAGTAAGTATTCCAGGAAGATTTATTATCTCTTCATTCGGTTAACAAGTAACTTTGATCACATCGATATATATATATTGCAGTTTAATATGCCTGAACACTGCCCATGGGTTTTGGAATGCTTTACTTGCACACTAGATTACATTACATAAGTTCAGATTAATTTTCCTTTAGGCACAGGAGATCAAGGGGCAAATCTACAAAAGTATTTTTGCGATTGGAAATGGCCCGATTTGCAGACCCGGGCCATTACTAAATGCAAAAATGCTTTTTCATTAATGCAAAACACAAATTGCGATTCAGTAAAATGTTGCCGGATCGCAATTTGTGTTTAGCGATTCAGTATTTGGAAAGGGCATGTTTAGGGTGTACCTTCCTAATACTGAATCGCAGTTGTATGAATAAATGTTTTGTGACTGAATTACAGTCGCAAAACATTCATTTTTTACCGACACCTCAAAGATGGTGGTAACCATTCGCAAATGGGCAGAAAAAAACATTGCTTTATTAAAAAGTAATCACAGACATGGTGGTCTACTGACCTCAGCAGGCCACCATTCCTGTGATGGCTGAAATTCCTAATGGACCACAAATTGCACTTACCTCATTAATATTCATGAGGTAGGCCAATTGCAATCCCATTAGGAATCCCTAAGTGAAACATTAGGAATTGCGATTTCCTAATTGCGATACTCAAAGAATTGCAATCCCTAAAATTTGTACATATGGCCCTAAGTGATTTGCCCAAAGACAATGACAGGACTTAAACCTGGTTTCCCAAACCCAAAAGCCACAGCTCCGGCCATTAGGCTACATCCATACGTCTCGATTTATGCGTGAAAGTCATACACAAGTGGGATGATTGTGCACAACCACGTATAGTGAGCACATTCTCTCTTGAAATGGCTTTTTGAAGTACACAAACACCAGCAAAAGTACTGGAAGGAAGGTTCCCCCGAGTCTCGCTTGAGAATACTTGCAAGGGTTAATTATAAAACTGGTCATAGAGACATAGTTCAGCATCTTTCCACCAATGGAGCTGGAACAATTTCCTGAGTGGTGGTGCTGACATTAATGAACCAACACTGAAGTTATAGGGACTGTGAAAAAGACTAGCTTCAGGGGGGTGCGCGTGAACTGCCCGCAAGATGGCCGCACAGCTGTAGCGCTCCATCAGCCATCGGAGACTTGCTACGCATAATAACAAGGGCTGACTTCTGGGACTGCATGTTGGGCATGCCTTGAATGCGTGAACACGGGTAGAGCAGGTATTTACCTTTTTCTACTTGTTTTATGCCGTAATTGGGGTTAAGCTCTCCCGCGTCGCACTGCTCACTTCAGTGTCGGCGATTGTGGCTGTCATTTTCTGCCTCAGGAGGCGCGTCGAGCCAGAAATTTTCTCACCCGGTGCCTCCCACACCCATATTTTTCCTCATTTTTTTAGCAAAAAACCCTAGGAGGAGAAGAAGGACAACAGTAAGAGATAGAGGACAGCTCCTCTAAAAAGGTTAATTCTTCCTTTTTCCCTCATTCTACTAACAACTGCTACATAATGGGAATGATAACTCTTCAATATATTCTGGGGACAGTGGCTTTGAGGTTATCTTTTTTTTCTTCTTTTTTTTGTCACTCCTGCCAAGATGTGGTGATTAAGAAGCTAGAGGATTACAGCAGATACTCTCTTTTGTTCTTTCTTCAAGAACTCTGGCAAATGTTGCTACCTTTTCCTCAAGGAATAGTTCTGTGCACCCTTCTAAGTATTTAACTTCTGGGGCTCTGTTTTTATGACATTAAATAAAATACGCTCCTCGATATTTTCTGGTGACGCACTACTGAGTTTTCTTCGCGGCGATTTCTTTTTCAGAATCTGCCATACTCATAGATACTTCTCCGTCCACTGATCGGGAAGGCTGTCACCTCCTCCGCAACCATGCACTCTGTCCATAAAGACTTGAATGCCCCTACAAAACGACAGAAAAAAGATCCTGGCTCCCCTACAAAGTCTCCTTTACCTCTGACCTTGGATGACCTCATGGAAGAAATGAAACACTTGAAACTGTTTGTTATGAGACCAATGTCACTCGTCAGCGTATTGCAGAAAAGTGGTCTACTTTAGAGTGTCAGGTGTGGAGCAGCAAATTAGTGAGGGGCAAGATGCAGGTACCAAGATTGATGGATTGACTAAAGAGATTGCGCTCTGGAAACAACAAACTGAAGACTTAGAAAATTGCAACAGGTGCAATAATCTGTGAATTAATGGCATTTCGGAAGGAATGGAGGGGTCAGACATGCTTGCCTTTCTTGGGGTTCATATCCCTAAACTGGTGAGCCTCAATGAGGGAACACATCTTAATCTACAACAAGCTCACTAAATGGGCCCAAAACATGTTGGTACTTTAAGCTGTGGCCACCCCAGAGGAAAAATTGTTTGTTTTCTGGAATATACTGAGCTACTAATCATCTTATCGGCGGCCAAACAAAGGAAACAAATGTTATGGTCTGGTCAGAAGGTATTTATCTCCCAAGATGTAGCACGGGCGACCGCGGCTCGCCAGAAGGAGTTCTTGTCTTTCCGCCCTACTCTGCGATCCATGAATGCGAGGTACAGTTTGGGGCAGCCATGATTTTTCCAGGTCACCTACAAAGAACAAACTTTCTCATTTGACTGTCCAGAAGATTTGAGAAAATGTATTCTTAAACACAAAGGCAAAGCCATGGACCTTGGGAAGACCTGAACTCCTTCTTCACAGATGTTAAATTATATTATGCCTCTACTTTGGTTTCCTTCATTTGAATTACTATATATATTATTCAAGGAGTTAATATAATGTAACTAAGGATAACATAGATATTCCTTAAGGTTCTGTGATATTGTTAACTATCTCTGTTTTACTTGTCTACATATTTAACCTTGTTATTTATTTTACTTTTCTTTGCAGCTATATGTGGTTTGATTTGAAGTCCCTTGCTGATGTGTTCCTAACAGCCTCCATTCCCAGACCTATTGTCTCTTTAGTATCCCCATGTCTTGGTAAGTGTTTTACTATACTGGTCCTTTTCGTATGTTGCAGTACTACTTGTTTATATATTTGCATTACTATATTGTTGTTTTGTTGGTTTTATTAAGGATAATATTTGTTGTCTCTCTTTCTATTTTTTTCTTATTATTATTTCCATGTTTATCATTGTCTCCATGGTCATTGCTACCCACTATCGACTGATTTTGGGCTCGTTGTTGTCTTCAATTTATGCGCTTCTCCGTCCCTCCATTATATTTTCTTCACATTAGATGTGCTCCATTTTCTTCATGACTGATGCACTGTGGCTTTTTGTCATCTCCTCTGTCTCTATCAGACTCATTGTTTTATTCTTTATTTTCATTCCGTTCTTTTTTTTCGTTCCTTTTTTGTTTCTATCTCTTTTTTTGTTTATTATTATTATTACACGTATAAAGCACCCAGCTACCCAATAGGGTCTCCCAGCGCTAGATAAAGACAAAGGGCAAGATCACAGAGTAGAATCAGACCAAATCACTGAACAGCAACATCTTTAAGCCTTTACGGAAGGCAAACAGGGAATGACAGCTCCAAAGGTCAATCAGAAAGGTATTCCAGAGCCTGGGGCCAAGACAAGAGAAAGAGAGGCCCCCATTACGGATGACCCGGAACCTGGGGACTGAAAATAATAAAAGGCTTGAAGAATGCAGCTGTCGAGCCGGAACAGAAGGTGTGAGCAGGCTTTGAATATAAGAAGGACAAGGCCCCATTTGGCACGGAACATGCAGCAGATAGTCTTGAACTCAATGCGCTTATTGATTTTAAGCCAATGAAGTTGGCGAATCAGAGGAGACGCCAAGGCAGATTTTGGCAGGTGGTAAACAAGATGAGCAGCAGCGTTCTGAATGACCTGTAATTGATGTAAAGAGGCTTTACCTGCACCCAGATACAGGACATTGCCGTAGTTCAACCTGGATAAAACCAGAGCTTGTACAACCGTTCTCTGAGCCGCAGGTGGAATTAACCAGAGGATTTTTTAAATTCATCTGAGAGCAGCAAAGCAGGATGACGCCACCCTGGAGACCTGCGGTTGAAAAGAGAGCTGTTTATCGATACCAAAAAAAACAGGTTTTTAACTTTGGGGAAAGGAACAGGGTTATTGCCCAGCAGAAGCACCTCAGTTTTAGAACTGTTAAGCATCAGGGCATTGCTGGTCAGCCAAGATGAAACATTCTGCAGGGGTAGCTGCAATAAGGAAGGATCCTGGTGCTGAGATGCGGAAAGGGAGAAGGCGATCAGAGTATCGTCAGCATAGGAGAAGATAGTCAGACCCGACTTCTCTGCAATGTCGGCCAGGGACGAACATATATATTAAAAAGTAAGGGACCCAAATCGAGCCTTGAGGAACTCCAGAGGTTAACTCTAACGTGTGCGATCTGACTTTGTTAGAAAAAACCTGAAAGGTATGGACAGTAAGGAAAGACGTCAGCACTTTAGTGTAATACCAACAATACCAATGGCTTCAAGACAGTTCAGCAGAATGGAATGTGATACCGTATTGAACGCAGCACTCAGATCCAACAGGATGAGCGCAGAGGTGCCCCCAGAATCAAGTTGAAGTCTGAGATGCTCAGTGACCCTGAGAAGAGCAGACTAGGCACTATGGCTGCGTCTGAATACAGACTGAGACGGATTTCGCAAATTGGAAGTAGTGACAAAAGAGAAAAGCAAGGTGTTATTGTGCCGTTCCAGAATTTTAGAAAACACAGAAAGAAGAGAAATAGGATGAAAAGCAGAACAACAAAGTGGATCACAACCTTCCTTATTTAGTAAAGGAAGGACATAGGCATGCTTCCACCCCTTCTCAATTCTTGTTTTAAAACATGGATCGTCATTGAATATAAATGTTAGAATACTGTTTGAGCTATTTATGCTTATATGGTCGGTTGCTTGGGTCCCTTTAAATATTTATTGTAACTCAATATGTACGCTAACACATTACAATGGTAAATAATCTGAAGGCTATTTCCTGGAATGTCAAGGGCTTTGGCAATCTGCTCAGCTCGTCATGAGTCACGGTTGCGCTGTGCTGATGATGAGCTGAGCTCGTCATGACACGTGTGGCGCTCACATGTGGGGCTAATTCCCCCGCTGTGCTGAGCGTTCTGAAAAATGGGCGTGGTCATGACGAGCTCAGCTCGTCATGAGCACAGCACCACCGTGCAGCACGATGAGCCGAGCTTGTCACAAGCACCATGGCGCTGCGCGCGTCACCCCTCCCCCCAGCGCCGCGGGGGAATTAGCCCCGCGGCGAAGGGGTTATGAAGCAAATGTAATATTGCTTTATTACAGGAAACGCATTTACTTGACAAAGACTTACATTTGTTGCGTAGAAACTGGGTCGGTCAGGTATTTTGCTCTCCAGCCCTTGATCACAAAAATGGGGTAATTAATTTGATACATAAATCTCTTCCTTTGGTAATTTAGAAGGAGGAAAGAGACGCGGAGGGGTGATGGGTACTGTTGCATTCTACTATTCATCATACACCCATCTCTATTCTAAATATTTATGGCCCTAGTGGTATTGATGCGCAATTTTGGTTCCCAATGTCAGATATGTTATGCTCATGCCCGAATGCAAATTTTATAGTAGGTGGCAATTGTAACCAGATTGTAGACCCCTTTCCAGATAGAAAACCACAGGTTAAATATGTTCCTAACGAGATGCAGAAAACATTTACAAGGTTTATTCACTCTAGAGGGTTGGTTGATGCATGGAGATTGTACTCTCCAGATGCACAGGAATACACTTTCTATTCACCTACTCATAAATCATAATCCAGAATTGATTACGTATATCTTTCTCCTCCTTTAGTTCCTACACTTACTCATGCTGAAATTGGATCAATACTAATTTCAGATCATTCTCCAGTTATAGTTGGCCTTGTTATACTACCAGAGACTTCTAAACCAAGTAGATGGCAATTTAATAATCGTCTTCTAAAGGATAAAGAATTTGTGAACATTTTTGAATGTTTTGAATGTTTTCTTCAGGAGTATTTTTCACATAACATCACACCCAATGTTTCATTTCATATAATTTGGGATGCGTTTAAGGCATCTGCCCATGGCTAAAAGAAGAAAGCCATTAAAGAAACGTCTCTATTACTTCATTCTATTAAACAATTAGAGCATGAATATTTCATAACTAAAAAGGATGATGTGTTATGGCGCTTAATGTGTGTTAAATTTGAATTCAATAAGAGATCAGTAGAGGAAGCTGCTGGAACATTCTTAAAAATGAATTCTAAGTTCTATGGAGGGCGTAATAAGGCAGGAAAATTACTTGCTAATTATCTGAAGGTCAAATCTCAGAAGTCAAAAATAGTGAAGATAACAGACAAAAATGGGACTCCTCGCTTTAAAAACACTGAAATCCTAAAATGTTTCTCTGATTTTTATACAAACCTCTATACACCGGATCACTCTCCCACAGATAAAGAACTGGATACTAATTTCCATTCTCTCTCACCCAAACAACAGCAGATACAAGATCTCTCCTTTTTTAGATAAGCCCATTTTAATTTCTGAGTCAAAATCTGCTCTTAACTCTCTACCAAAAGATAAAGCGCCTAGTCCGGATGGCTTTTCTGTTGAATTCTACTCTTCTTTTTCACACCTTCTACTCCCACATTTTACTCTATACAAATATTTTCTCTCACAAAATGAAGCCCGGGGCACCTTTTTGGAGGCAATGATTTGCTTAATCCCCCAAAAAGATGAAGATCCTTCCTCGTGTGCCAATTATATACCCATTTCCCTTTTTAATTTAGATTACAAACTCTTTGCTAAGATCTTTTATATTAGGATTACTCCTCTTATTCCTGATATGGTTAGGTTTGAACAAACTGGATTTATTAGAGGAAGGCACATGACTGATAACTTTATACTATTTCTGGATATTTTACACGTGGCCGCCACTAGTAACACACCTACAGCTGCTGTAATTTTGGACGCCGAAAAGGCATTTGACCGAGTCAATTGAAAATGTATGATGTGGGCTCTCAAATGGCATGGGTTTAGTTCAACTTTCCTTAAATGCATTGCCATATTATACTCTTCTCCAATGACTTCTGTTTTGCTAAATGGTATCCAATCTTCATATATTCCTCTTTTACGGGGTACATGACAGGGATTTCCTTTATCTCCTTTGCTCTTTGTTTTATCTTTAGAACCTTTTTTACATACATTACGGAATTCCTCTGCTTATTCGAGATTAAATTCACCACGTACGCTGATGCTGTGGTCCTTTATGTTTCTGATCCAGAATCATCAGTACCAATCTTTGCTAGTGTCTTATCCTATTCGAAACTATCTGGATATAAATTGAATTTTTCCAAATCCGAGGTACTTACCCTTAATAAATATTATTTGAAAGATATGTTTAATGACAATGGACTTAAATGTTCTCCACAATTTATTAAATGTTTGGGAATTAAATATTCTATTTCCTTGGCCAAGACTATTCAGATTAATTTAGATGATGTTGAAAATACAATTCGACAAATGACAGAGAAATGGTCACCTTTATATCGGTCTTGGGGGACAGGTTAGCCACAATAAAAATGATTTTTCGCCTGTCATCAATTTTTATTTGTCTATGTTACCTATTAAACTTCCACAAAATGTTTTTAAAGTGCTAAATAAATTGATTTCTGGGTTTTTATGGAATGGGAAAAAATCTTGCATCTCCTTATGCATCTCTTTGTAAACCTAAAGAGTTGGGTGGTGTGAGTTTTCCACATTTTGAGCAATATCATACCGCCTTTGTTCTAAAGCAAGTTTTACCTTGCATCAGAGATGTAGATTCTTCACCTAACAATATTTGACATAAATTGGAGGACTCACTTATGTCACCCTTCCTCTCTCATGCTTTAATATATTTTCCAAACCCTCCTCGGGCATTTTCTGCTCCAACTATTAAGCATACTAGCATGATATCTTCCCGTATTCTTAAGAGTTCTATATCTCCGGTACAAGATATTTTGGAATCTTCTATTTGGCATAATAAACTTATCAAAATCTCGAACAGTATGTTTTTTGGGAAACAATGGGTAATTAAGGGTATAATTCAAGGTAAACAATGTGTGCTATGACTCATCTTTCTTTTCTGGAAGTTCAATCTAAATTTGATCTTTCCTCCACTGATGCTGTTAGATACAAGTCCCTCAAAGATGCTCTCTTAGGGCCCGATTCACAGAACTAACTTAAGAAAAATTCCTAAACTTACTACCATTTTGGTATTCACACTCGGCACTTACTCATTTCGGTATTCACAGAAGTTAGTAGTCCTAACTTTAGGACTTCTAAATGCCTTCTGTGAATACCGAAAGTATTAAAGTTAGGATTTTTCTCAGTTTAGGAATAGTAAAGTTAGGACTCCTAACTTTAGGACTCCTAAATGCCTTCTGTGAATACCGAAAGTATTAAAGTTAGGATTTTTCTCAGTCCTAAAGTTAGGACTCCTAACTTTAGGACTCCTAAATGCCTTCTGTGAATACCGAAAGTCTTAAAGTTAGTATTTTTCTCAGTTTTGGAGTAGTAAATTTAGGACTCCTAACTTTAGGATTCCTAAATGCCTTTTGTGAAAATCGAAAGTCTCAAAGTTAGGATTTTTCTCAGTTTAGGAGTCCCGCTTTGCCAGAGTCGCTTTGTCCTCTTCTTGCAAGGACGAGAAAGAATTTGGTCATTCTGTCAAGTTACTTGTTGAATTCGTTAGTTGGCACCTGGATGTGTCATAGATATAGCTTGGTGCCTTGTAACAGCTGCAAAACGTCTTCTAGGAAGTGTCTGACTATTGAGTTCGAGTTCTGATTATTTATTTCAAGCCCGAGGCATGCAGCTAATGAGTTTTATTCGGCCGATCTGAATCTATGGCACACTTTGAGAAAATAACTTTTGGTCGCCCATGTTTGTTTTATCAACCCCACCTCCAGGCGCCGCTGTGCCTGCGATGTACAATTTCCGAAGCTTGTAAACCGACTTGCGTAGTAAAAACCACGATGTATTAGTACCACATTGAAATGGATACGTGGTAAACGATGTCTCCCATTTTTGGATGTATGACGATACAACGAGGGCCATTTCAACGCGGTGTGTTAGATCGCGGTTTTCACAACGCAAGTCGTTACATCGACTTGCGCTGGAGGGGCGATGGACTTAGGAATAGTGTGAATTACTATTCCAACTCCAGTCTACATACAGTAGGGAAGGTGTTGGAAACAGTAATTTACACTATTCCTTAGTCCACACCGCCCTCCAGTGCAAGTCGGTGTAACGACTTGCATAGTGAAAACCACGATGTAATAGTACCATGTTGAAATGGATGCGTGGTAATGGATGTCTCCCGTTTTTACAGACAGCAGATCTAACAGTCTTGTTACTTCTCGCCCTGTGATTTTGGAAACATACCTGCGGTCAGTTGTAACTTTGCTGCCCTATCCTTCTGTAGTAGCCCTAAAATAGGGTCTTGCAAAGATCTCGAAAGAGTGTAAAATCTTGAGGTCAGGGAAGTGCCTTTTGATTTCATTACATCTATGTGTGGTGCGAAGGTGCCTCTAGGCAGTGGTCTTCAAACTTTTTAATGTCTCAGGGGGAAGAAAAAAATCACCGGTGCCCCCTTCTAAATTTTTCAGAATTATTCTATTAGGTTTGGCAATGTTTAAATATATCTCAACTTATTTAAACATTACAGTTATGTTCTGTTACCATTTTGAACATGCAATCAAATCCATGATTACCAAACATACTATCCTGGTCAGGCAAGCCTTACCAACATATAAAAGTATCCACAGTGTGCTTATTAGAAATGGGGATTTGGGTTTGAAGAATATTTGGAGTACCTTCCCTTTTGATACCTTCTCCCAGCCAGGATATAAATGACAAAAGATGTTATGGATGGCCCATTGTAGAGCCGCTTACTGCCGCTCATGTTTTTTCTGCTGAAAACAAAGCACTTTTATTAGCATAATGCTTCTTTTGGCCAGAGCCTGGCGCCCCTATGGGATCATTTGAGGCCCCCCTAGGTGGTCCCACCCCCAGTTTGAAGACCCCTGCACTAGAGTCGAATACCATTCCAAGTTGTTTGTAAAGCTGGAATGTATCGATATTCTATGATCCGGGTGTACGCCTGCTCTTAGACAAGCACATATTCAATGTAAACAAGAACGTAAATGTAGAAGGTGCTATGATGCAGTAGAGAAACCAGCATATAAAATAAACTGAAAGCTTTACCACACAAAAAAACTAGCTAAAAAAGAATACTACTCAAACAAAATACAGGAGGCCAAACTAGACCCCAAACATTATTTTTTCGGTCGTAAAGTCCTTTACCAATACCAAAGCACTACACAAATAATTACCTCCCTCCCAGAGGCTTTGCGATCAAATATCAATCTTCTTTGTCAGAAAAGATTATGAACATTCAAAAGGACTTTATCACAGATCCGGTCCCTACTAAATATGCCACCTCAAAGCAGGAATGGGATACCACTAAACACTCCATTGGCTCAAGCAGTATTACGTCTCTAACATCCACGGAAACCAGTGAAGGGGAACAGGATCTGGGGGCAGAACGGGGACCACGGAATTTTTTAGGGGATATGAGGCTGGTCCTGCAGCAGAGGCAGTGGGAACAAAGCCGCAATCAACAATATACCCCAAAAGGAAGAGGTAGAGGACGCAAATGGGAACCAAGAAAACAATCAGGAGGGGAAAAAAGGAGAAAGTGGTTCGGAGGAAAGGATTGGAACAAAACGAGAAGTATGCGTCAAAAATTGCCCCAATAATGAAACAGAAAAATATGGATAAAATGGAAGAGAGCCATGAATTGGCAGTTGTCAACTTATCTAAACGCAATATGCTGGAAAATAAAATATCACTATTGAAGCATGGAATTAACTTTTGTCCAAAACAACACATGGAAGTCGCACAAACACGTATTGATATATACAAATACGTGAGGAAAATAAAATTAGCTCAAATCTTTCAAGACAATCCAGATAAGGCAAACTACACTAAAATGAAGTCAAAGAAAGTTGAAATAAAATGTACAGAGCAAACTTTAGCAACAGGTGATTTGACTGTATTGGAGAAATTAGTGAATTTGGATGTTCCATCAGACCAAGAGCCCATTCGGCAGGAAGAAATCTGTCCCCAGAAAGGAGCTGGGCTAAGTGGGAAAAAACATTTTCCCGTTTCTATCCACAACTCACACAAGGGAATAAAATTGACATATTTCAGGAGGCGGTCATACAAGATCTCTACAAAATAAAAAAGACCAATTTTCGAGACAACCTGACAAAGGAGGAAAGAAATTCCCTAAAAAATGTAACAGAAGGCAAAACGATAACCATAAAAATGGCAAATAAAGGTGGCAACATTGTCATTCTTAATACATCTGATTATGAGATTGAAGCACATTCACAATTGAAGAACCGTGAATATTACCGTAGACTGAATAAAAATCCCACCCAAATATACAAAGAACAGTTGGATAAAACAATTGGTGAGTGGCTATCAAAAAACCTGATAGATGATGAAGAAAAAAAGTTCCTAACTACGGATTACCCGATTACAGCCACCATCTATTTTCTGCCAAAACTGCATACAAACCCACTAAAACCACCAGGGCGACCAATAGTGTCGGCAACAGGATCACTGCTGGAACCCATAGCGTGTTATATTGATTTTTTCTTGATGCTATTTGTAATGAACCTCAACTCGTATATTAAGGACACCACCGATCTCCTAAGACATCTTCAGGAGTTAACATGTCAGGACTCCTACATGCTGGTATTAATGGATGTCATCTCTTTGTACACCAATATTGAGAATAACATTGGCCTTCTTGCTTGCAGTTTCTTTCTGAGGGAACGTAACACACAATAAACTCAGCATAATCAGATGCTAGTGGATATGATTGAGACATGTTTAACTCAGAATGTTTTCTTATTTGGTGAAGAAATCTACCTACAAACAAAAGGGTGTGCAATGGGTTTTTCCTTCAGCCCTGCGTATGCATGCATTTTAATGGGGTGGTGGGAACAACAGGTGCCTTGGCACCCCAACAATGACAAGCATGTGAATAAAATCACAAAATGGCTTAATTACATAGATGATCTTCTAATTGTGTGGGATGGTACAGCTGCGGAGTCTCAGGAATACTGTAATATATTAAACACCACGGATGCAAAGATCAAATTTACATATACCATCAGCAAAGAGAGGATAGTATATTTGGATACGGAAATCTATGTGCAGAACAATGTATTGCAGACTCCTTTACATCGTAAGGAAACATCCACAAGTTCAACCCTTCACGCCACGAGTTTTCATAAGACCTCAATCATTGAAAATATTCCATAAGGAGAGTTCCTAAGAATTCGTACAATATGTTCAGAAGACCTGGAGTGGCAAGAACATAGTATGAAAACTGCCTCCAGGTTCAAACTTCGTGGGTACAAAGAACATATTATCAAGAAAGGATGGATAAAAGCAAATCAAAAAATGCGGCAAGATACACTCAAGATAAAACAAAAACCACAAGATGTGGCATCATCAAACAAAGATCCGGTAAGGTTAATCATGGATTATTGCTGTGAATCAAAACAAATTATGCAGGTTCTGCGAAAAAACTGGAAATTGCTACAACTTGACCCCACAGTAGGGAAGATAATGGAAAATCATCCCAATATAACTTATCGGAGAGCGCAGAACCTGAAAGAAAAATTGGTACACAGTCACCATCAAACAATAAAGAAATCAAATGGAATGGTTAAAAACAAAGGGATTCAGAGAATGTCATAACTGCAAGGTGTGCCAGATTGCTAAAAATATGAATCAAGTAGCATACCCAACAACAAGATATGGCAAATCAGGGATCTGATAACTTGCAAGAGTCAATTTTTGGTCTACATGATTGAGTGTCCATGTTCCCTCAAATACATAGGAAGCACCATATGTGAATTGAAAAAGAGAATTTTGGACCATATACGGGCAACTGTCAACAAGGATTGCAGTAATGCGATCACCAAACATATAGAGATGGAACATGAAGGGGACTGGAAACTATTGGCTTTCTGGGAACTTGAAATGGTTCCCCCGAG
This sequence comes from Lissotriton helveticus, assembly GCF_964261635.1. NCBI lineage: Eukaryota > Metazoa > Chordata > Amphibia > Caudata > Salamandridae > Lissotriton > Lissotriton helveticus. The sequence continues at coordinate 1,244,749,361 of NC_136061.1, forward strand.
TGACAGAGGGAAAAACAGAGAGAAAAAATTGAGACAAAGAGAGTCAAGACAAATTCTCAATTTCAGGACATTTACTCCCTTTGGTCTAAACCAGAGTGAAGAACTGTACATTCATTTGTAAAATGGAATTTGCTTGTTTGGACATAAAAGAGTTTTTTAAAGTATCCCTAAGAAAATTATGAATTGGGGCAGAAGAAAGAAAAAATTATGTTCATAAACACTGTCTCATGTTTATACACACATACATACACGTAAAATAAAATAAGGAGTTAAGCCACGATTACCCAAAACCGCTAAATCAACCACAATTTGGTTAAATAGACATTAAAAAACAAAAAAAAATTAACTGTTATATTGGAGTGATACAGCGACTAAACAAAGGTCAAAAGAATAGTTACCGCCGGATTAACAATTATGGACACTAAAGCCCACCGGAGGGCCTTAATCACACCACTATATCACTGTGCACACAGCAAAAAGCAGTTAATATAGGAATCTCCACAAGGAAAACGGATTAAAAAAGGACTAAGTTCAGACTTGGGAATAAAATCAGTACACAGTGATTAGCGGCGGTCAAGACGGTATTGAACAACTGGAAAGACACAGCGAAAGCCACCTTCAAAGCCTGGTTCAACTGGGTCATATTCCTGCGGGGAGCTGACACTATAACAACCAACAGCCTACCGAACTCAGGGAAGAAAAGTGAAATGTGGCTCTCACTGGACAACTACCTGTCCTCACACAAGCCACCCTGAACGTTAGGGGGGCAACCGGGAAGGAAGCCCAGAGCCCAGATAAGGCATCACTAAATAGACTACTTAGATCACCTACTCTGTAACATACTGTGCCTCTTTACCCTCTTTACTCTCTATATCTCTACACCTCTCTCTCCTCACCACCAGGGGAGCGAAAAGACAATCGGACAGTCTGTAAGGGGGAATGGGAATGCCGAAAGAAACGGAAAGAAGAAGCAAGAATGGAAAATGGACAAATAGCTGCGAGTCACTGCTTAACCGCCCCCTCCTCCTGCCCCCCCCCCCCCGGGGCGCCTTTTCCTGGTCTTTTTCTCTTGTTTGTTATCTCCCATGTATATCCTCTGCACCATGTAAATATAATTTTCAATAAAAATTACTGAAATAAAAATAAAAAAATTATTCATAGCGCGTCCTCGCGCTGACAGTATGACATGGCAGGAAATATTCACTGCGGAAAATACAGCTTCTAAGATATTCCCAATACTCAGGTTTGTGAAGAAGGGGAACCAAGAATCCAACTCTGGGCATAGGCGTGGTCCAACAGGAAGCAAAGCCATGCACTCGGGTCTGGGCTCTCAACGCTAATAAGCAGTGAGGATCAGCTGACAGGATGCTATTGCAGTATGGGAAAGTACACAGCCCCTACACTCTTGGTGCATTATGGGTATGGTAGTTCTCCCTCTAGGATAGCCTAATAGTTAACAATCAGCAACCCGTTGGTGCCTGGTGCCTGGAGTCTTAATACTGGCTATTTGCAAAATTGCCACTCGTCTTTCTTCTAGTTGCAGGGGACCATCAAGCTCAGCTCCCTGTAGTGGGTTCATTCTGGCCTCTGATGGATCGGTGGAAGAAAAAGCACATGCACTCTGGCGTGGGAGGGGAGCAGGCGCAGCAATAACCCCGGGTAATACTCATGAAAGGTAGCACTTATGGCAGCTGTGAGGTGATTATTGTGCCATCATTCAGATGGAGCAGCCCAGTCGGGCGCATAAGTGGTCTGCCTTCATGAGCCATGCCAATAAGCTCCCCATCCCTCCACGTGTAATTGAGCCATGCACAGCTTGTAATCCTGTTTGCCTAGCGTTGCTTCAGCCTCGTCCCTCTGCTTGGGCAGTTGCTGGAGTTGCATCGATCTCCCATTGCGAGCGGCTACCCACACCTCTAAGGGATGCAGGTCCCGTTAAATGGACATCAGATCCTCCAACAGGCGACAGCATATCCCCAGGAGGCCGCCAAACAGTGGCCACATGTAAGAATGTTGTGTACCTTCTATTCTAAGGCTGTGGGTCAGACAGTGCCCTGATTAAGCTTGAAGTACTGTGGGATACACTGCGCCAACTCCTAGCATAACTGAGGGTCAGAGAGAGCATCCATTTGCAATCACCAGGTTGGTATAGTCGGACGTTGCATGGCCCAGCATAAGGTGACCAAGAGCGGGCAATGGTCCGAATGGGTGTGCGCCAGGTATTCCAACCAGTTCAGGAGAGGACCCAGTTGTTCCATTCACAGGAAATGATCAATCCTGGTGTGCAAATCTTGCACTGGGGAGTAAAAGGAGTATTTCGGGAGTGTTGGAAGTCCGCGACACCAGATGCTGTGCAATCAGTGGTGTGCCATCCAGGTGCAAAAGTGTTGTATGGTACAAACACAAGTGGCAGCATGCAAGGAGTAGACTGACCTAGGTTAATTTCAGCCACACAATTAAAGTCTCCTCCCCTGAACCTGGATGCAAAGGATTCTTAGAAAGTGCAGTGAATCCAGGAAACCCGGCAAGTTAGTGTTGGGAGCGTAAAGCGCCACAAGTGAGAGGGGGGCCCTGTCAAGTTGCCCTTCTAAGATCATGAAGCACCCTTCTGCATCCACCCTGTGATTGTCTACTATGAATGGGACACCCGGTGTGATCCAAATGAGTACCCCTTGGGCTAAGGCTGACATGAAAGTACAGTACATCTGTCATCGCCACTTCGTTCTGACCTTTTGTAGTTCAGTCGCTGTGAGGATTGTTTCTTGTAGCATGGCAATGTGTGTGTATCAGTGTTTGAGGTATGCATATATGCAATATCTTTTGGCATGGGTAACCATGCAGTGCACGTTCCATGTCAATATGTGGTATTGTGTGGTGTGTAAGTTGTGGACCCATCAAAAGGGCAGGTAGTGGTATGCACTATGAACAGTGTGCCACCCCCTCCTGGACCCCACAAATAGCAACACATCAGTAGCCGAAACATGTAACATTGTTAGAGGTAACCTCACTCTAGCCCACAGAAGAGAGACAAAACCTATTGCAGACTCCATTAACATAACTGTGTATACTGAATGAAATCTGAACTTAACAGCTACAACCCTCCCAGGACAGTGGGTACATAAACCCTGATCCAGAAATCCCCAACTCATGAACAAAAGCAAAAAAGCCAATTTAAACAGCCAAAGAAGTCCTCATTGGTATGCGGTTGGGGCATGATTTGGCAGCTGGGGTTGACCTATGTCTATCGGGCCCATTTCACGAGGTTGAGCATCCGACCCAGTGATTTCACTGAAGGGACCTATGGCACAGGTGGGCCGGCGTAGTCCTGAGGCCCCCTGGGCGGGAAGTCCAGCCATGAGTCAAATAAGATAAATAGCCGATCATGGCATGACTTTAGGATCTGGAGTGCGGCCCGTGGAAGTAGCGCCGGAGGCGATATTAGCGGAGCCAGAGTTCTTGGTCAGTTCATGGTGTAGGGCTGTAAAAGAATGTGCACCTTGGAGGTTGCCAGTTTCCACCTCATCGGCCCAGTTCGCGGCCGCCTGGTCCTGAAATGGTCACGTCCACATTGCCTTGCTTCTTCTGCATTTGGATTTCGGAATCAACAAGTCCCCATCTGTCGTTCTGATTGTTCATGACTGGGCTTGGAGGCCCTTCGTATGAAGCCATGGCCAGACACCTTCTGGAGTGTAGAAGATTGGGGATGTTTGGCCGTCCAGTACCTTGAGTTTTGCTGGGAACAACAATGCGTAGCGAAGTTGCAGCTCACGCAAATGCTGCTTCACCTTCATATAGGAGCCCCGAAGACGTTGGACCTCCGCTTTGAAATTCAGATATGCAGATATCTCCATGTTTTCATACCGTCCGGGACCCTTGGTGCAGAAGAGCTGCAATATGAGTGCATGGGGAGGGGATGTGCGGCCCAGGATGCAGTGTGCTCTTTCCGCGGAGAACAGCTTGGGACCTAATTCTCCAGCACGATGGCCATCAGCTAGTCCTCAAGGAAGAGCTCGGCCCTGGGATGTTCATTCGCTCCTGAAAGCCCAGAAAGGGAATGTTGTTGCACCGCCTGTGCCTCTCTGCGGCAATGCAAGAATTTCCCTCCTCCCTCATACTGTGCAGCTGGATATGAAGATCACTCATGGTAGGGCCCATGGAGGACAGAGACAATTCTGTTTCGTCCAGATGGTCCGCTAACTTATGGTGATCTGCTCTCAGCAAGTTCACATCCAGAGATACGGGTACATTTTGCCTTCAAGCAACGTTTTAGTGTCAAGGATGGCGTGCAACACTTCCTCAGATTGCTCCGAATGTTTAATCATGGTAGATTCTAGGTGCTGCAAGGTGCCCATCATGGTGTCAGCAGGTGTTGGGGGTGGCACTGCGGTGTGGAGCTCCAGGATCTTCAATTTGGCAGTCCAAGTTTTTTCCATCATAGTTCACTGAAAGCGAAAAGAAGGAGGCAGGTCATGCCATGCACACACTGTCTGTGGTAACATGGGTTTCTGAGTCCACCGGGCATGTGCCCTTAGAACTAAGGGAGTTGTGCCTGTGATATGACCCGCAGGGAGGCCCGCTCGAGAAGATAGGTGTCTCTGCGCGTGCAATCTGGTGCGGTGGGCGGCCCAACTGGGACCATGGGCCCTCCCATACAGCAGGTCACCTCCTGTCAGGCATAACAGAGGAGGGCATCGCTGCTGGGCTGAAAAAAGTGGTGGGGAACATACCTTTGAAGTTGTGTGCAGAAGAAAGGTGCACTGCGTTGCAGAGGAAAGTGCGATGTCTGGGACAGTGAGAGCCTGTGATGCAACCAATGTTGTGAGTCCAATTGCACGTTCAGTGCCAGGAAGGATGTCTGATGTGTGGCTCGCTAACTTTAGGCAGGCAGCCAGGAGATGGTGTGATATAATTAGAGGTGATACCCCAAAATGCTGCTAACTCCTTGTGGCAACGTGCATTAATGGCACATGCCGCAAAGACGTGCACTGCGGTGCGTGGCTGGTCACACTCCAAGGGGCCCTGGGATGGCTGGATAGCAGTGCCAATGGGCCAAGGATAAGTTATATCTTGGAAACAACAGCCAGGCATGTGCCTTATAAGCTGGCCGGGAACTCAGCATGAAATATTCACAACCAGGGAGAGCTCGCAGCAGTATGGTGCTCAAGAGATGTAGGCCACTGTCAGCTAATGTGTGGGGGAGCAGCTCACTTCCCCAGAAAGTACCTACACTCCCAGTCACTTGTGGTCCACCACAGGCGGGCTGGGGTGTCAGCAAAAAAGCCCTTAAAGGTGCACGTCGCTGTGGGTAGCACCCAGTGTGCAGGGCCTCCAGTCTCAATCCAGACTGGCACAGCTCATCAGGGTATGAGGGCAGCCCCAGTGCGCCGCAGGCTTGATGCCGCAGCTCCAGCAGTGGATACTTTTGCATTGTTTTGGCCCAGGTGGGTTAAGGGTGCACAACCGCATAGAGAAATACCCTTACTCAGGAGATGAAGGAGATGCATTCACCCTGGCTATTGCAGATTTGGATGCATATTTTGTGCTGACTCTTCATAAGGCAGTCCTCTGATTTAATTTTTATCACCACAAACAAGGGACCAGTGAAAAAATCGAAGACTACGTGGCAGCATTAAGGAAGCTAGCTTTGTCCTGTAAATTTTGGGTGATAGAGGAGGAACTGATTCTGGACCAGTTAGTTATGCATTGGAATAACACTCATTTTCAAGACAAACTTTGGATCAATGGTGACTCTAACCTACGCAAGATAACTGCTATTATCAGCAAAGCCGAACTTACTTGCAGATGGGCCAAAGCCGTGGTGGCTTCAAGCACAGTTGGGAATACTGAAGAGATGGTCAGAATTGTTAAGGGGAAGTCTTAAAAAAGGGGGGAAGAGAACACATGAAAGAGAAAGGGGGTACATACAAATCCAGAAAGACAAATTTTCGGATTTAAAAGGAAAATGTTAGAGATGCGGAAGCAGTTCACATTTGGCACATGATAAGAAGTGTCCTGCTTTAGGGCAGAGCTGTGCCAAATGTAAATTAACCGGTCATTATGCGTATGTTTTATGCAAGGCAATGTTGGTGAAATGCATGGTTGAGGAGTTGGAGCAGGGGGCGGAGAGTTTAGAATCAGAAGGGTAAGGCTCCCAAGTTCTGTGTCTATACGGGGTGTCCAATAGTGCAGAGGACGGACAAAAAAAGAAGCCAGTATGCAAGATTTTAGTGGGTGGCGTGTTAATAACCCTTATGTCTGATTCAGGGTCACCATATACTATCATCAATAAGAATACATGGGTAGATTTGTTTAAGGGCAAGTGTGGTGAGAGGTTAGAAACCCCTGACGTGCATCCTGTAAGCTATACTGGTGAACCCATTGAGTTACTGGGTTTTCGTAAGTTATTATTTGAGTTTAAAGGGAGGCGAGCAGAGTGCAAACTTTATGTGTCTGAGTCTGGACTGTGTGTTTTAGGATGTTGGGATCAAGGAGATTTGGGTTTTCTACTTGATCCCAACAGCCCAGATCTGGTATTAAGTGTGGGGTAAAAGAAGGCAGACGAGAGTGGTGGACTTGTAACCAGGTTTCCAAGAGTGTTTACTGAGGAGTGTAGGAGAACCGAAATTATTCTCTCACATAATAATCTTTAAAAAAGACACTTGCCCATGTATCCACAAGGTGAGAAACATACCTATGAGTGTTAAAGAGGAGGTGACCAGGGAAATCCATAAGTTGGTTGACAATGAGATAATTGAGCATGTTGAGTCCTCAGATTGGGTGGCTCCCCTTGTCGTTGAGCACAAGTCAAACGGCCAGATCCGTTTGTGTGTGGATTTAAGATAACTCAATAAAAACATTTACGTGGACGTATTTGCTCTACCCAGAATCTCAGGATTGTTGTCAGTCATTATGAATATGGAGTGGTTCTCCCCAATAGATTTAACCTCTGTGCATACCACCAGGTGCCCCTGAATAAGAGCAGCAGACACTTTACCACTTTTGTCAACCCAATTGGTATTTTTCAGTTCAAACATGTTCCTTTTGGGTTGGCATTGGCTGCTGCCATGTTCCAGCGTCTCATACACCTCGTATTTAAGGACATGAAGAATGTGGTCTTCTTTCAGGATGATATTCTTGTCATGGGCTTAAATAGAGAGGAGCTTGATAAAGTTTTGTTGGAAGTACTTAGAACAGTGGAGTTGAACGGGTTGACAGCGGAAGAGTCCAAGTGCAAGTTTGCAAGGAAAAGAGTGACATACTTGGGGCATGAGATCAGTTCTCTAGGGATTCGTTCAAAGTCCGAACTAGTTGATGCCATTACAAACGCACCAGTTCCACAAAGTAAAGATGAGGTCAGATCTTTCTTAGGTCTAGCCGAATTTTGTTAAAAATTCACTTACAATTTTTCCAAGAAAATGTTTTGCATTAGGCAGCTGCTAAAAATGGGGTGCAAATTTGTATGGGCCATCGAGTGCCAGCTCAGTTTGGACGGCATCAAAAAGGATATTTGCACAGCGCCAGCACTTCAAGGCTTTGAACCTAAACTCAAGAGTTATATCACTACGGATGCTAGTGGGAGGGGAGTGGGTGCTGTATTATCCCAAGTGCAGGAAGATGGGACAGAATGTGTAGTTGCGTTTGCTTCCAGGGCTCTCACCCCAACGGAGGAAAAGTACTCGGTTATTGAGAGAGAGGCCCTGGGATGTGCATGGGGACTCAAACATTTTAGCCAGTATGTGTGGAGTACTTGCGTCACATTGAGAACAGACCACAAGCCCCTTATTAAGGTCCTTCCACCCCAATGGTCTGAATTATGTGTCTCCTAGGATTTCACGCATGTCTGTGCAACTGTTGGATTTCGTGTACGAAATTAAGTTTGTGCCAGAGGTACATAACAGAATAGCCTACTTCTTAAGCAGATGTCATTTACCAGCTAGTGACGAAGTTAATTACTAGGTGAACGATTGATTGGTAGCATCTATTTTTGGTGAAGAATAACACAGCATATCGCATAGTGAATGGATTGAGAGCATTTCTCAGGATGAAGAATTAGTAGCCGTTGTTGAATATACTTAAGGAGGATGGCCAGAGAAAGTCCAACTAGGTAGAGTTCTGATTCCCTTTTGGGAGGTAAAGAACAAATTGTCTGTATTAGAAGGTTTGTTACTCACAAGTGTCAGGTTGATTTCTCTTAAGACATTTTGCGACAGAGTGACCAACCCATGCCACAAAGGACACCTTGGGATTGTTAAGAGTTAGTGCAGGATCAAACAGTCATACTTGTGGCCTGGTTCTGACAAGGATATTGAAAGGGTAGTCAGAGAATGTGTAAAATTTACCAATTCCGATAAGAGTTTAGTTACTTACAAATCACTGTTACACCCCATTGTAATTCCATCCATGCTGTGGGGAAGAGTAGGTGTCGACATTTTTGATCCGGTAAGAGACATCCATGGACTACAAAAATATGTTCTGGTACTTATAGATCACTTCTCAAAGTGGCCAGAGACCAAAGTAGTTGAGAGGGCTGATTCTGAGAACTTGTTGCAGTTCTTGGGAGAAGTATTTTGTCGTGGAGGTGTGCCAAAGGATTTGATTTCAGACAACAGAGGACAATTTGTCAGTGAGGTTTTCAAGAATTTTTTTAAGGAAGCCGGAATAATACATAGGACCACTTCCCTTTATCATCCAGAAGGAAATACAAAATGTTGAGCGTTTCAACAGGGTGATAAAAGGAATTATTGAATTGGCAACTAGCAATCACCTGGATTGGGAGGACGAGTTGAGGAAGACTGTGGGTGCATATAGAATCACACAGTGTGAATCCACAGGGCATTCTTCTTTTGAACTGATGAGGGGCAGATCTCCACACACTACAGATAATATGGGGTGGCTGAATTGTACCAAGACCGTCTCATGGTCAGCAAGAAGAGTGAGAGATTCTCTTGAATTTAATCAGTTTAAATACAAAAACGAGTATGACCAGTCACATGGGCAAGGAAGATTTGTTTGCGTGTGGGTGATGTTGTCAAAGTAAAAAACGGAAGGTTGACACGTAAAGGAGAAAGTAAATTCTCCACTTCCCTTAAAGTAGTGAAGATTTTGTGCAATTCAGCTCTGCTCTGCGATGGCAAAGTGTGGCATGCAAACTAGATTGCACTGTTCGAAGGTATTGGCATTGCTATTCCAGAAAGAGATGCTCATCCTGACACTGTGGTGGGTGCTCAACAAAAAAAAGAGTATGATTGGGTGGATGATTTTGTTCCTTCATGGGGGCTGAGTGACAACTATGAACATTTACAGGTCCATTCACCACAAGTTCCTGAGATCTGTGCTCAATCTTTGCCTGCATTACAGGGGGTTAGTGTGAACGTGCCAGAAGGGAGGAGTGATAAGTGTGGAGAACAGACTAGTATTGCCAGGTGTGGGGAGATCACGAGGGCTGGAAGGATCTGTGTTAAACCCAAATGTTTAGAAGATTAACTCTTGTGCATGATTAATTGGTTGTTCAATTCTTCTACCACCTCTAATGCTACCTAACAATGTTGTATTTTTGTATACTTTATGTAAAGTAGGAACCCCATGTCCCATGGTAGTTTGTTGGTAAATCTGTATTTGTTTTTTGCTAGTTTATTTGTTTTGTGGGCAAGGGGAAGTGTTATGTTGTATGAACTTGTGCCTGCGGATGAGCTCTTGGGACTCCAGGGCTCGTGGTTCCTGAGTTGTGGAATGCTATGAGGTCACTTGAGGACAGAAAAGAAGCCAGGACGAGGCAAATGCACGTTGTTTCTCCAGCGCTGTGTACTGGGCTCAAGTCGTGACTAAAGTACGTACCAAATACAACTTCACAGGACTTCGCCTACCATAACATGCTCTAGCCGGTATCATGCCTCTAACATTGTAGGATTATGAATGGGTCTAACTTGGAGCTCATTCAAGGAGCGTCCAATATGGTCACCATCTTAGCCACACCCCCATTTCGTCCTTTAAAAGAAAGCCTGAATAATATGAATTAAAAAAACACTACATTGTAATGCAATCTAAGAGATACAAGAAAAGGGAAACACAGGATTTTAGTTGACCTTCTGTATAAAAGAAGAAGAGAACTAAAGAGGGGGGTGGAGAGGATAAGCAACTGTAGATTTTCTTGAAGGTCACCAAGATATGATTTTGAATAAGTTGCGTAGACCTAAAAAAGCCATAATGGTGGCAGAATCATGACTAGAACAGAAGAGGTGGATAGAAGCTGCTTACTCTGCAATGTAATGTAATCTAATCTAATTTGCAATGTAATATAATCTACTACAGTTATTTACTTTATAATCACCACATTTTTACTATAGTGAAATTGTTTTTATTCACCCTTTTTTATCTAGCCTCTTGGGCTGCCTCGTTCTGGCCGTCACATTGTCCCTATTCCTGCCACCGCTTCCTGCCACCGACTTCCCACGGACCGCCTTCCAGTGCCCCTGCCAGGTCCTACTTAATGAAGGCCACATTGCAGCTGGGCACCCACAGGTACTTCATCGCAGATCTCCGAGCCCTGGACACCGGACGCTGCAACAACTGCTGCCTTGCATCTTCTTGTTCTACAGCAGGACCGTTTACCTGCCATTACTGTCTCTTCTCCTGCAACTTAGGACCTCCCGCCCTTACAAAAAACCATACCACGCCCACTCCACCAACCCGGACCACCCCAGAACCATTCCAATGCCTCCTGAACAATGCCAGATCTCTCTGTAAACACGCCACTAAAGTCTGGGACACCATCTCTACTCTCCCCCCAACATGATCTTCCTCACAGAGACCTTGCTTAAACCCTCTCCGCACCCACCATCGCCATCACAAAGCCCAACAACTACAAGATGACACACCAGGACCGCACCAACAAACATGAAGGGGGCATCGCCATCATCCACCACTGAAGACGACACCACACAGATCATGGAATACCACAATCTTCTACTCCACACCAATGACAAAACAACCATGAAAGGCATGTTCGCCAACAGACCACCAAGACCACGCACCAGCCTCTGCAACACCATTACAGCCCCTCTTGCCATCCAGTCCAAGCACTACATCTTCCGCGGAGATCTCAACTACATCTGGATGACCCCACAGACAGTAACTCCACCAACTTCCTGGAACAAATGAACAACATCGCCCTCACCCAGATGGTTACAGACCTCCCACACAAAGCAGTACACACACTGGACGCTATCTTCATGTCCAGCGACCGAGTCAAATACTGCCATGCCACAGAACTCACCAGGACCGACCACTCCATTGTTCACTTCACCATCACAGGACCACCGCGCACAGACACCAACCACCCACACCTCTTTCCACAGCTGGAGCAAAGTGACACAGACCCAGTGCATGACCGCCCTCAAAACTACCCAGCCCGACTCCGCAACCAACATGGAGCAAGCAGTCCAGTACTTCAACATCTGGATCACTAACGCCGCTGACCTAGTCCCCCTCATCAAACCAGTCAGATCCCCCAAGCAAGTCAGCTGGGACACACCAGAACTCAGTACAATGATACGCAGCTGCAAACTACTGGAGAGAAGGTGGCACACCAGCAGAGATGCTACAGCCAGAGCCACCTTCAAGGCAGCCCTCAACGAATACCACCAATGACTCAAAGACCTGAAAAAGGACGCCCTTGCAGACCACATCTAAGCAAGCGCCAACCACAACAAGCAACTCTTCACCATTGTCAGAAAATTCTCTTGCCCAACAGCAACCGAGAACACAATTCCTCCTTCACAGGAACTCTACAACTCTCTAATAAATCACTTCCACAACAAGATATCCACCATTTACAGGACCTTCGAGCCCCAATCCACCAACCTCCACAGCCACCTCTCCCAACCAGCATCTCACAGCATGGGAACAGCTCAAAACATCGAACACAACAGCCATCATGAACTCCATCCACTCAGGAGCACCCACTGACCCATTTCCCCACCGCCTTTTCAACCTAGGAAGTAAGGAGATCAACCACCAACTCATCACCATCCTCAATGCATCCATCACTATAGCCACCTTTCCTGATGCATGGAAACATGCAGAAGCCAGCCTTCTCATCAAGAAACCCTCCGCTGACCCTAGCAAACTCCAAAACTACCGCCCCATCTTGGTGCTCCCTTTCCCTGCCAATATCCTGGATAAGGCCATTAACCGGTAGTTCACCGAACACCTTGAGAAACACAACCTGGTAGTTGCCTCCCAATCCAGTTTCCGCGCCAACCACATCACCAAGGTCACCCTGATCACCGCTACGGACCACATCTACACCCTACTTGACAGAGAAGAATCAGTGGTCCTGATCCTCCTCGATCTTTCCACATCCTTCGACACCATATTCCACCGCACTCATCAAAAGACTGCACCAGATCAGGATCAAGGGAGACACACTTAAATGGATTGCATCATTCCTCATGGGACAAACGCAGAGAATGCACCTTCTTTCCTTCACCTCGGAGCCAAAGAGCGCAATCTGCGATGTCCCTAAAGGTTCATCCTTCAGCCCCACCCTCTTCAACGTCTAGCCGACATAGTCAAAACCCACAATATCAGCATCTTATCCTACGCCGACAATATCCAGCTCATCCACTTCCTCTCAGCAGTCCCCACCACCACTAAGACCAACTTCCACACTGCATGAAGAATTTTGCAGACCCAACTATCTAAAGCTCAACACTGACAAGACTGAAGTGATGATCTTTGGCAATGAGTCCCCCTGGAATGACACCAGGTAGCCTACTGAACTTGGACCCACTCCCACACTGAAAGACCATGCCTACAACCTCGACATCATCCTGGACAGCAAACTCACCATAAAACGAAAGATCATCGTAGTCTCCTCCACCTGCTTCCACACCCTATGCATGCTCCGAAGAATCTTCAAGTGGCTCCCCAGCAGCACGAGAAAAATAGTCATGCAAGCTTTAAGCACCAGCCGGCAGGAATACGGCAATGCACTTTATGCAGGACCATTGGCGGCTGGCGGAGAACAGGGGTGGTGACAAAAAATATCACATTTTGCCGGCCGCCATCTCGGCTCCACTTCGGTCCCTTCCCAAGCTGCCTTCTCCTCAGCTTCAGTGGAAGCAGGAAGAACACAGGCTCCCTCCCCTATGTCAATCATAACGGTGCAATGCAGTGTTGTGATTTGTCTGAGCGCCGTGGTTCGGCGTTCAGATGGGGAATGGGAACCTGGACATGTTTCTCATCACTTTCGCAGCCCGAGTGTGACTTCTCTATGCAGAGCTGCACTTTCAGCTTGCGCCCTATTAAGCTTTGTTCGTTCCCAAGCTGCAAACAGTGGATGTCCAGAAGATTTCCATCTGTGGGTAATAAGGCGCTTAGACACTATGAAACCTAAGTCTAAGAAACAAGAAGTCACCTTGGGCCTCATTTATGAGGCTGTGCGTAATTTTTACGCCGCTGGTGCATCACTTTTTGTGACTCACCAGTGGCGTAAAAAATGCGCCTTGTTGCTCCATATTTACAAAGTGACGCATCTAGGTAGATGCGTCACTTTGTAAACCCCTGCGCCACATTATACCTGCGCAGGTATAATGTATGCAAGGGGGGCGTTTTGACGCAACAAAAGGTCATGGAAGTGACGCAGTGGAATCTATAAGATTTCACTGCGCCATTTCTTGGCCGCTAATGCGTCAAAATCTTACGCCTGCTTCATGGCAGGCGTAAGACTGACGCAGGCACTAACAACATGGGACTTGCCCATGTGAAAGTACACATTGCTGGAGTTGCGTCACTTTTGTGACACACTCCAGCAATGCGTCACTTTTGCCCCTACAGATACGTCAGAAATACTGACGTATCTGTAACTCCTTGCGACAGGATGCGTCATATTATAAACATGACGCATCAATCATGACGCAAGGAGTGCGCAATGAAAAGTGATGCATCGCTGTTTTCACGCAGCGATGCGTCACTTTTCATAAATGAGGCCCCAGCTCCCTTTCCTGAGATTTTATGTTAATAGTTACTTTTCTTGTACTTTAATATGATGCACCCTCTAATATTTTTTTCCATCCATTGTGCAGTATCCTGAATCTCTGCTTCCCCGGGGGCCTCATTTATGAGGCTATGCGTCACTTTTACGCCGCTGGTGCGTCACTTTTTGTGACGCACCAGTGGCGTAAAAAATGCGCCTTGTTGTGCAATATTTACAAAGTGACGCATCTAGGTAGATGCGTCACTTTGTAAACCCCTGCGCCACATTATACCTGCGCCAGGTATAATGTATGCAAGGGGGGCGTATTGACGCAAGAAAGGGTCATAGAAGTGACGCAGTGAAATCTATGTGATTTCACTGCGCCACTTCTAGGACACAAATGCGTCAATTTCTTACGCCTGCCTCAAAGCAGGCGTAAGACTGACGCAGGCCCTTTCACATGGGGCTTGCCCCATGTGAAAGGATACATTGCTGGAGTTGCGTCACTTTTGTGACACACTCCAGCAAAGCGGCACTTTTGCGCCATACAGATACGTCAGAAATACTGACGCATCTGTAACTCCTTGCGCAATGATGCTGTAAATATGACGCATCATTGGTGTTGCAAGAAGGGCGCAATGAAAAGTGACGCATCGCTGTTTTCACGCAGCGATGCGTCGCTTTTCATAAATAAGGCCCCTTGTGTTTCTTGTGTCTACGATACAACCTCAGGAAGCATATTTCCCATTTGTGCAGATTTGAGCGCTCAGTGCAAGCAAATAGACGCAATGTGATGCTAGTTCAGTAGGTATGTAAACAGGCGCAGGCCCATAGGATATGAAACAAATCAGCGTCCATGTGGACGCATCACAGGCAAGCTGAATCCTCTCTGTGATAATATCGATTGACATTGGTAGGTGTGAGATAAGCCCTGTGGACTATATAGAGCTAAATAAGCTCAAAATGGGCATTGCGCGGCACATGCTTTGGGCCCTCTAGCAAAGTAGCCCATTCCTTTTCAGTGCAGGGGCATGTTAAGTCCGCTTTCCAGGGTTTCTGTAGAGTGAGGAGCTGTGGAATAGTGTGGGAGCAGAGTAAATCAGAAAACCAACGTATAAGGTGTCTGCCCCTACCCATCAAGTGTAAATAATGGATTGTGAGATGGATGGGTAGTTCATTGGTCAGATCTCCCCAGTGATTCCCTATTGTGGCAATCAAGGAATTGGGAAATAAAAATGGACCCAGCGGTAAGCCATCCTCCTCCATCAACATCTTGAATGCCACCAAGGTACCCTCCCTGTACAGATGCCCCAGTGTGTGTAGACCTGCAGCGTTCCATTTTTATCAGTTCAGTTGATGATGTGGGCCTAACAGTCCTAGGCGTACCCAGTAGTGCCAACCCTGGGGCATAGGGAATCATTTGCTTAGTGATGCAGAGGCATCTACGATAGCAACGATATGTGATCTCTAGCAGAAGTGAGTCGGGCACTTGCGCTCACATGCAAGAGTGAAATAGATACAGAATGGCTGGCAAGCTCGAACCAGGTGAAGATGAGGCTGTTTCTGACAAGTGCAAACCCTCCAGCCACTTGGCGATCCATTGGATTTGGGCAGCAAGGTAGTACTGCACAAAATGCGGAGCTGCCAGACCCCCTTTGTCTGTGGGTAAGCAGAGTTTTGCTAATGCCACCTGGCATTGCGACTTGTTTCAAATGAATCCTTGAATCTGCTGATCAAGAGTATGACAGAACGCAACAGGGATGTGAATAGGAAGGGTGGTTAAGAAATATAGATGGCGGGGCAAAACCACAGTTTTTTACAATACCACCCTCCCCGTCAGTGGCAGTGTGTTCTAGAAAGCCATCTGAGCGCATAGTGATGGTACTCCAAGAGTGACATTACCATCAAAAAGGTTAGATGTGGAATGGTATACCCGCACCCCAAATGCAGCTAATATGTGTGTCGCTGCCATTCCAATTGCACCCCGTTGAGTGCAAAGCATGGATTGGGGACATCAGGGAAAAAGGGGAATAGGCATGATTTTGTTTGTTTTACCTGCAGACCAGAAATGGGTGCAAAGCAGGTCAGAGTAGAAGCAATTGTGTTGTAAATGTTGTGCATGTCCCTGATGTAAAGCAGCATACCGTCTGCATATAAAGATATCACATGCGTCCCATCGCCTAGTGGGATGCCCCATTGCACCTCTCAGGTTCGCATGGTCAATCCTAGTGGTTCAATCGCTAGGGAAAATAGCAGAGGCAATAGCGGGCAGCCCTGTCGGGTCCCCCTGTGTGTGGAAATGGTGTGCGATAGAAGGGACCCCGTCTTTACCCAGATTAGGGGGTCAGTATATAATAACTTTACTAAGTGTAAAAAGCAATGACCAATGCCATATCAGGACAGCACAGCTAAGAGGTTATCCCATTCCGAAGAGTTAAAGGCCTTTTCAAGGTCTAAGACTAGACATTCAGCATGAGGCCAGGCGTGGTGGGCATAAATCATAACTGTAAAGAAACAGAATAAATTTAGGGAGGTATTACGGGCACGGACAAACTCGTTTTGATCAGGGTGGACCAAACATGGGATCAGAGGTGCCAGTCGCTAAGACCTTATAATCAGTATTGCGCAGAGCTAGTGATCTATAGGCGCCCACAAGCATTGGGTCTTTGTTTGGTTTAGGCAAGGGATGCAGATAGACTGCTGATGCTGATGGACAGGGCCTCTTCGTACATCGTCAATAAGTATGGGGCTAATTGAGATGTATACACCTTGTAGAACCATCACGTCTTGGAAACCTACCAGTGGCCAACGCCTTGATTGCTTTATTCATTTTGATCAGAGTAATTGGGCAATCTAGGCCCATTTGTTGTTCCATGGTAATGTGGTGCAGTGTCAGGTTGGCAAAGAAGGAGTTGTAGTTCTCCGGGATAATGTCCGTAAATTTTTGATACACCTGCATATAGTGTCGTGTTCATTCATCATGGATAGCATGCTGTGTGTAAAGGATGGAACTTACATCAAAGTGTAGTGCTGTTATGGGCCGTTGCGGCTGATAAGCCATGTCAGTGGCTGTCCAGCTCTATCGGCTGTGCTATGTGTACGAACTGAATGTGCAGCGTAATTAAGGCAACTCAATCGTTCTAGTAGTGCAACATGTTCACACCATGCTTCCGCCAGCTCCCGTGTGGCACTGGGATCATCAGCCACCTGAGTTTCCAGGTCCAGTAGTGTATGCTCTAACCTAGAAATGTCTCACTAAATTAGCTGTCTCAAGTTGCTCTGTATACCCAGACTGTGTTCCCGCAGTGTCACTTTGAAGGCATTACATTCTATCAATTTAGTGGAAGCTGGATTTTATTATCAAAGTACTCTGTGATCATTGACCCCAGGGAGGCTTAAATGGACGATCTTCTAACAATGTAGGAAGCAAGCGCGAGGTAGGAATGGTAGGTGGGACAACTGCCAGGTGTAGTTGTGAAAGTTGGGGGTTGTGATCAGAGTGAGTATGCCCCATGTACTCCACTTGTGTAATAGAAAGGACCAACGATGGTGCATCAACTAATCTATCAATATGGACATGCAATCTGTGTGGTATAGCAAATCCAGTGCTAATGTGAGACAGAGTCTGTTAGTTGAATGCAGGGCATGTCCTCTGGGCTCTGGGGGTCTGCTGCTGTGGGGCACGCTGGTCTCCTTGCTGTAGTCATGTAGTGGTTGGGACAGGCCGGTAAGGTTGGGGCCAAGTCAGTTGGTATCCTCTGTTTCTTCCTGGGTCAACACGGCTCTTCTATCCTTCTGCTTTCTTCCTCAAATCTGAGGAGACAAGGTTCAGGGTCACCCCTAAATACTAAATTTAAAGGCGTTAGAGGGGTTTGTAGGTTGGGTCTAATGGGTCCCTTCCTTGGGGTGGGTACACACCTTATCGTGCTACCCGAGGGAGGGGGCATGAGCCTCTTCCTAATTGCCTGAGTCCCATCATCTTCAAGATGGTGGGGACTGAGATGTGTGCTTCATCTGATGGGTGGGGTTGGCAATGGTGGGCCACCTCTATTCCTAACTTCGATTTCCCACAGATTCTCATACACCACCAAAAAATCATCCTGACTCATAAGAGGGTCACGGGCGCCCTATTAAAAGAACATCGTGCCTCTTCCCTTAAACCTATCGGGGTGATATTAGATATCTATAGGGCAAAAGCTGTGAGTGCGGCACTGTATGGGGCTGAGTTGTGGGGTACCCAGAAATTTGACACTCTATCCCATCTTGAGAACAAATTTCACAAAGACCTAATGAGGCTCCCTCATAGCTCCCCTACTCTTCCTCTTCTATTTGATACAGGCACACGATCTATAGCCGAGCAGGCCAAGCTACGTCCCCTTCTTTTATGGGCCCGTATATGGAATGTCCCTGAACTCTCAAGTTACGCGGACGCATTACGCGAACTTCTCTCAACCCCGGGTTGGTGTAAGATCAGTTGGCTCTCGGAAGTAAAGCGCCTTCTCTGCGAACTGGGTCTGGATGACGCTTGGGCCAATAGATCATCACCACCCAAACAATTGTTAAAGAAAATATTCTGGTCGTGGGTGGAAAATGAGAGAGCGAATCACTCCAACTTATGTAGATCTGCTGTGGAGTTTTTGGTTACTAAAGGTTGCCCTTCCAGAGAACCCTACCTTGACATGATCTCCAACCCAACAGACAGGGCGCTGTATTTTAAATTCAGGGTCGGTGTTCTGCCCCTTGGCACATGGACAGCAAATTGGAAACCACCTTGGCAAACTATAGCAACTTGCCCTTTTTGTACGAATAGGGATGAATCCATTTCCCATCTAATGTTTGAGTGCCCAGCATATGCTGCTCCTCGCCGCAGATGGTTAAAACCACTCTGTTTGAGGCTGGGCACCCGGTCACATTTGGAGGCCTTACAGTTGCTAAGATCAGACCCTCACCCGTTGCTTGCATGTGGCCTGGCTAAATTCTTGGGGTGGGCTTGGAGGATAAGATCTGCGAGGAAAATGATCCTCCAGTAAGGGTACCAATCCACATCCCATTGGCCCCGTTGTTTATTGCTGTGTCCCTCTTCCTCCCCCAAGGATGATTAATTATGTGTCTCTATAAATGTTTTTAGATGGATGATTCTCATCGTTGTTGTATATTTTACATTGTTTTTTTAGCGACCTGTCTGTCTTGATGGCTAAACTGTATAACTGTTTTTATTACTGTATCTGTTTTTACTGTAACGCTTTTATGAAATGAAATATTTCGAAATAAAGCTATACAACAACAACATCATACCCAAGTGGGAGTCAGAACCGGTGGGAGCCATTTCCTGGGGGCAGCAAAAGGCAGGGATAGCGTCCAAAGGCGGGAGGCCTTTGAAGCTTCCCCTTTTTTGGGCGCAATCCATCCTGAGAGAGGAGGCATAACAGCTCTGCCCAAGATGGCCTTTGTTTCTGAACCCACAGAGCGGAGGCCCTCTACCCAGGGGCCAGAAACTGTCTGGTGGTGGCAATGGTGGGCAGTCATTCAGGAACAACACCAGGGCTGGTGGATCTTCAGGGGGCATCTCTAAGATACCCTCTGTGGAATTCGTAGTGACCAACTGCCAGACCATGTATTCTTTACGGCTTTACAATATTTACAATGTCTATGAATGAACTTAGACACTGTAGGGATACAGGGCGCATGGCTCTGTAGCCTCACCTTGAGACTAGTGCACCCTGCTAGAGGGTTGACTTACCTAGGCCTTAGGCAGTGGATTGCAGGCATGGCACGCGTAGGTGCGTGTCATGTTGACTCTTCACTTTTCTCTGCACCAAATGCAGCCTACTTGAGGCAGAGCGTGTGGGTTACGGTGCAGGGCCTCTAAGGGTGGCACAATAGGTGTTGCATCAGATGTCAGGGAAAAATAGGGGGTAACCATGCAAAGAAAGGGCACTTTCCTACAAGAATGAAAAAAATATGAACCGGTAATAGAAAATAGTAAATACCAATAGAGCAGAGGTGCAACATGCTTCCACCCAAACAAAGAGAGAACCAAAACACGGCAAGAGTTAACCAGTAAAGGAACTGATGGGGGGAAAGCTAGGCAGCCAATGAGTGTGCACCCCGTACAATAGAGGAGGAAGTTGCAGGAGCCCATATATGCATCAAAACATGGTCCGTCTCTTCACTGAGGCCCCCAATAGGCATAAGGAAGGCTGCCAAACAATCTGGCCTTGTGACAAACAGATAACGTCATTCCCTCACATTCCTGTAAAAGAAAATACAGATGGGTTACATAACATGATTAGTGGAGGGAGTGCCAGTGCATGCCCCATACAGAAAGGGGAAACATCAGGCAGTAGCAGCCAGGAATTCTAGGTATCATATAATGTCTTCAGATGTTTACTGTGTAATGTCAGGGAGGGCCACTGAGTCCGCTCTGTAGTGGAGGACCCATTGTCGCTGTCAGAGTTATCATCCGACTCCAAGCCCCGTCCCTGTTTGCATATCAATGCAGCATTCTACAACACCTGATACCTTTCCCGTATAACTTGTTTCAACTGAGAAGAGTGACATGATGAGGGATGTCTGCTATAAAGCCTCACAGCAGCCCCAACCGAATCACCGCACCAGCCTGTGAAGGACAGTCAACTGTGGAGTGCCCTGCTGCTTCCAACCAGTCCTATATATCTTCAGGAGAACTGAAAAAGTGCATCTCCCCCCCGCCACCACCCTTAAGTGCATCGGTAAGAGGACGGCATATCGAATGTCAAGCTCATGAAGCCGGTGTTTAACTGTGAGAAAGGAGTTCCGTAATTTCTGAACCATTTCATTGTAGTCTGGGAAAAACATGATCTTTGTGTTGTTCACTGTGATGTTCTGCAGTTTTCGTGCCTTGCGAGGGACAGTGTCTCTATCTTTGTAGTGTAGTAAGTGAAACAAAAACAGTCTGGGGTTGGAGCCCTATAGCGAACAGCTTGTTGCAACACGCTAGGCACGCTCCACCAAGAAAAACGGTGAAAAAGTATCTTGAGGTAACAGCTGCTGCAACCATTTCTTCACATAGGCAACAGCATTGGATTTTTCTGCTCCCTCTGGTAAACCCACCACTTGTATGTTATTGCGGCGTGATCGGCCTTCTGCAGCCTCCACACGGCGTTCCGGGACTTCAACTCGTTCCGCCATCAGAGGCATCGAAGAGTCAATTTCACAAGTCCTCGGCTAAAGCTCTGAAATGCTGAGCTCAGCTATGTGTACTTTGTCTGTAAGTTTGCGGTGATCCGCATGAAGGAGTGTCAGATTCGTCACTACTGTGTCGATTTTGCTTTCCAGGGAGGTCCGAGTGGTCCCCCGAGCGGTACCAATACTCTCCACCGCTGCCAGAACTAGGTCACGTTTGTCACTAATAGAGAGCGGGGAAGTAGCTCCATATAGGAACCAGCACCACTCACCAGCCAGTCATTATCTGTGGGGGGCTTCAAAGGAGTATGACCCATTGTGCCGATCTTCAACTGTCCAGCTTAGAGAAATACGGTTGCATCCCTCGGGCCTGCTTGCCAGGTACCATCAGCACTATAAAAATATGAGCATAATGTTATGAATGGGCCACTCTTGTGGTTGAGTACCTGGTGATGACCGTCAACTAGCAACATCTTAAACTGACTTTAGCATGTTATTTTATTCTAGCCTCTATGTAGAACGAACTCATATATGCCTGCCTAGTGAGAACAACTATGAAGTAGAACAGAACCTATCGATGTGAGCTCTTACTATTGACTTTGACATGGCTTCATGTCAATCTTGCTCTCTGACTTTAGCTTGCTTCACGGCAGTGCTTGCTATTGACTTTGACATGACCTCATGTCACCTTGCTTTCTAATTTTGCTTTGTTTTAAGCTTCTTCATGTGCATGATAGCGCTTGCATAACTGACTCCATTTTCTCGACTGTCGCCATTTTCTGTGCTTCACAGATAGGGGATGACATGTTTTGCTCCTCACTTGTTTTTCGCACCTCACTGACCAGAGTGAAGTGGATATTATCTGTGGAATGTACAAACTCTGCCTCGAAGCCAAAACACAGTTGCTTGCCCAGCCACTGTCTTGACCTTGACACGGACTGGTACGAGCCAGCTCGGTTTTCTCCAATGAGAAAGGGGCAAGGCTTTCTAGAAGCTTCGTTTCACATTAGAAATGGTATTAAAGCGAGGGGCCTCAACGGGCCAGGGGGCAGTTCACCACAGAATAGACGTATTGCTGTGGACGGCGACGGAACTTGTGTCCTGACTGAACTCCTACCAGGGCTGCAGAACCGGACTCCCCTCTGTTTGGGCTGACAGGATGTTGCTGAATCAGTCGGTGAGGTGTTCCTAACCAAACCTTTTCTATTTCTTTCTATTCTTTGCTATTCTTTACCTATTCTTTTCCATTCATTGCTACGTATATATATATATATATATATATATATATACATATATATATATATATATATATATATATATATATATATATATATTCCAACGTAAAAGGGTAGCCCCTAAGGAGAGAGCCAAACAGGCAGGTAAGTGCTTCAATCCTTTATTTAGAGATGACTCGCACCCAGGCAGAGGCAGCGCGAGTGTCAGCATCCTCAATAAAACCAGACGCGTTTCGGGAACAGCGTTCCCTTTCTCAATGGTTGTGTTGCTTGCTTCCTAAGACAGTCTTTTCACCATGCACGATTTTTAAATGCAAGAACCTTCCCCAGTGGGCGTGACCAGTTACTCAGTATTTCTGGGTCTTGTAGTGCAGGGAACATCAATCTCATGTGAGTCCATCGTATTAAAACATAGTAAAAGCAATTTCTACCCATGTGGGTTGATGCACACTATGCCGCTCTGACTGTTCTGCTTTGCAGCCATCTCCAGTTGAAATATTGCCTCCCAATCACGCTGACACCAAACACGGCGCCAGCTCAGGCCCGCACATCCACGGTGGGCTCCTCTCTGCGTCTGGGCTCAGCCGCAAACATTCCAACGTAAAAGGGTAGCCCCTAAAGAGAGAGCCAAACAGGCAGGTAAGTGCTTCAATCCTTTATTTGGAGATGACTCGCACCCAGGCAGAGGCAGTGCGAGTGTCAGCATCCTCAATAAAACCAGACGCGTTTCGGGAACAGCGTTCCCTTTCTCAATGGTTGTGTTGCTTGCTTCCTAAGACAGTCTTTTCACCATGCACGATTTTTAAATGCAAGAACCTGCCCCAGTGGGCGTGACCAGTTACTCGGTATTTCTGGGTCTTGTAGTGCAGGGAACATCAATCTCATGTGAGTCCATCTTAATAAAACATAGTAAAAGCAATTTCTACCCATGTGGGTTGATGCGCACTACGCCGCTCTGACTGTTCTGCTTTGCAGCCATCTCCAGTTGAAATATTGCCTCCCAATCATGCTGACACCAAACACGGCACCAGCTCAGCCCCGCACATCCGCGGTGGGCTCCTCTCTGCGGCTGGGCTCAGCCGCTAACATTCCAACGTAAAAGGGTAGCCCCTAAAGAGAGAGCCAAACAGGCAGGTAAGTGCTTCAATCCTTTATTTGGAGATGACTCGCACCCAGGCAGAGGCAGCGCGAGTGTCAGCATCCTCAATAAAACCAGACGCGTTTTGAACAGCGTTCCCTTTCTCAATGGTTGTGTTGCTTGCTTCCTAAGACAGTCTTTTCACCATGCACGATTTTTAAATGCAAGAACCTGCCCCAGAGGGCGTGACCAGTTACTCAGTATTTCTGGGTCTTGTAGTGCAGGGAACATCAATCTCATGTGAGTCCATCTTATTAAAACATAGTAAAAGCAATTTCAACCCATGTGGGTTGATGCGCACTACGCCGCTCTGACTGTTCTGCTTCGCAGCCATCTCCAGTTGAAATATTGCCTCCCAATCACGCCGACACCAAACAAGGCGCCAGCTCAGGCCCGCACATCCACGGTGGGCTCCTCTCTGTGGCTGGGCTCAGCCGCTAACATTCCAACGTAAAAGGGTAGCCCCTAAAGAGAGAGCCAAACAGGCAGGTAAGTGCTTCAATCCTTTATTTGGAGAGGACTCGCACCCAGACAGAGGCAGCGCGAGTGTCAGCATCCTGGATAAAACCAGACGTGTTTCGGGAAAAGCGTTCCCTTTCTCAATGGTTGTGTTGCTTGCTTCCTAAGACAGTCTTTTCACCATGCACGATTTTTAAATGCAAGAATAGCATTCTATTTTGACCGTTTATTTCAATTATCCATTTGTTACTTGGGAGTCTGCCATGACTAATGCATTCGGCCTGCCTTTTTGAAGCAGTGTATTAATACATATATATGTGTTATATTCCATACGTTTGGATTGGTGTTTTTACCTTGCCTTGGGGAAGTGCTGGGTTTTGCCTTGGCCTAAGGGAGTGTTGAAGTTAGGATCGTCCTTTTTGTGAAAAGCAGATTCAATACACATGTACAGCCCCAAAACTTCGAGGAGCATAGAAACGGCTACTGCACATGCTGAACAGGGCGGAGGCAACGTAGGACGTGGTGGCACAGGTTGTGTTGTGGCTGTCGCTGAGGGAGCTCCAAACAGACACCAACTGCTAGACACAACAGTAGATAGAGCGGCTATGAGGGAGAGGGCTCCAAAGAGAATAGCAGCAGGGGCAGTAACACAAGATCACAGTATCTGTCCCTGTGGCAGGTTTGGGAACGTCACAAAAGTAACCCTGGGCGTAGTAGCGCTATGCGTAGCTGCGCGAAGTGCACTGCGCACTACTCAAGCTACGCGGATGCTTGTCCGCACTGTGCAATCAGTGCAAACCGCATCTTGCACAGTACAAGAGGTTGTTTTCTGCCACTCGAGTAGACTTGTACTTGGCGGCAGCTTCCTCAACGCGGACTGGTAAATTCTCATCGCGGGCGGTTGCGAGCACACGCGACCACTCGCAATGAGAAACCTGATCTCCCCGCGTTGAGAATCTCGCCGGGAGGTTTATTTTCCACGCCCGCGATCGGCAACTTGATGTTGCTGATCGCGAACGAGGAAAAAGTCTCGCCGGGATGTTATTTTGCTCGCTCGCGGTCGCCAACTTGATGTTGAGGACCGCGAGCAAGCCAAAAAAGCATGCTACGGTACGCGTTTTTGCACTGTGCTACGTGCAATCCTCCCAGGAGAAAGAGCGGCAGCCAGAAAATACTGCACTACAGGTTCAAACATACAGTCAGGAGGGGCTGCAGGTGCATACAAATGTGCATCCATTATATAGATATCGGTGCTCCTCTGTAGGAGTGCCCCACAAATTTCTGTTTCAGGGCCCCACGGTCCACTCCCGGCATCAGCAGGTCTTGCACGGGCCCAGGCACTTAAGCGTGCATCAAGACAGACGCGGCTGTCCCTCACCATGCAGCAAACAAAGCAGTTCACATAAAATGGTCGCATCTCTCAGCAAGTGGTAGCTTGCCCTGTGCCAGCCCAGTAATCAGTAGGCTGCATGATGAAGCTGGGTGGGGACAGTGTGGCAATACTGAGCACCTGATACGAGCACAATGAGCCACCCTCTGTGAATGGCCTCTTCTGTCTGGCCTCTGCTCCACCGCGGCGAGGGCTGGGGGTCCCCGCCTCCCCATGCAGTAGTGGGCCTGGCAGCCTGTCTCCCTCCTCCATAGACACCACTCACCACTAGACCTTACCATGTCACGAGGTTGCTTCTCGTCCTCACAGCTCCTTCGCTCACCGCACCCCTGGCTCACCTTAAGCAGTCATCAGCAGCGGTCCACAGTGTCAATCGCATCCTCTCCTTATCGGCACCTGGGGATGCCTCCCCGGTGTCCGCACCTAATGGGCGGCAAGGCCAATCTCAGGCCTCAGCAATTTGCAGCAGTAGCATCTCGCCCCGTCTCCCACAGCGGCAGCTTTGACTATAGGAGCATCAGGCTATATTTGAAACGCGGGGAGACAGGTTAGGAGCTGTGTTGGCGGGCTCCCGGGAGGATGATTACTGGATAAGTGGAGTGAGTAGCATAGCTCTCTTAGATTGTGATCTCCATGCTGGCTGCTCAAGCCACGCCCCAAGGAGAAGCCACCTGATGCCCTGCAAAGATGGACTAAGGACTTTGACTCCATCTGACCTCCAGGACTCTTATTACCCCCTTAGGACCAGTTGTGGGAAAAGACCAGGGCTGCTTCCAGGTGCCCTTCAGGAGGTCAGGAAACTCTGGGGCCTGGAGAGTGCTTTGCTGGCTGGAGGCGGAGGGTCTCCACAAGATGTCCCCACCAGCAGGGGAATGGCACCAGGAGCCCATCAGAGGAGTAGCTGGTGCAGGCTGCATAAAAATCTCCATTTTCCTTCAAAATGCACCCCTTTAGAAACCAGGTGGCATGATGAAGGAAATTATCCCAACGGGGCCAGGGATATGCTGTTTGAAGGATTTGCATTTTAAAGTCGCATAGAACGAAAAACAAGTGTTTGGCATTCTGCAATCTGCTTTCTGTGATGCCCCAATCCTCTTTTTATTTTGGGGAGGGCGTATCTGTGTTGGACCCCCTCGTCATGCTTACTTTGTGCCCACCAGGGCTCCCATCTGCGCATAGACAGCTGGGAGGACTGTTGGGGCCTTGGGGCTCCACCCATTGTTCCAAATGAAAATCCCCATGGCTTGAGGCTGCCGCTTAGGGCAATAGAGCATAATGGCCCGCTATTCCAAAATCAGAAAACTGGCCTGTTGCACTCCATAAAGGTCCACAAGTGGCTGCATTTGCATAGCCCTAACACTGGGCATGGGCACCAGCAAAGTTAAATGAGCAGTGTTTGGGGAGGCCACGGAAGGGCAGCAGCTCCCCATAATATTAGCATAAAGCACGCTAAGTCTCCAAGGAAAATGTACAGATGGCCCTAGGTGAAGTTTGCCTATGTTTGAAAATACTTTCTGAGCTGGAACTTTTGTCCTTGGGCTCTTGAGTGTGGGCCCCCTTGTGGTTGGTTCTATAGCTACATCTGGTGGGCTGTAGAATGTGATGAACGTCTCAGACACACAAGATGTTTTGAATTTGAATGTTTTATTGAAAATATGCTGATTGAACAACAAACTTTTGCTGTTATAATGAATGACTATCAGTATTGGTTCCATTGAACTAAATGGTGGTGTCATATTGAAACATGATGTGGCTGATTTTAATAATCTGGTGACTACCTGACAAAGTCAGTAGATCTGCCTTACAAAATGACAATTGACTATGCGGTTCAGGACCTACTGGGGTGTGATATGTTATGAGGGTATCACCAAAAGTATTTTCATCTACCTAAATATATATATATTTGTAATTTATTGCATAGTATTCAGTAGTGTATGTGTGTGTAATAAAAGTACTTTTACTTTTTAAAAGAAAAAGCATCGAATGTACAAAGAAATTGGGTTATTGGTTGAGTGGGGTGGAAGCCCCGCTCAAGCAACAACACAATCCTTGTCAGGGTGAACCACAAAAATCACTAAATTAACCTGTGCTTAACCATCTGGTAGCTTGGCTTAAAGCAGTCAGTCATGACTTAGAGGCAAAGTTTGAAGTATTTATGCAGCACCCAAACAACACAAAACAAGAAAAATCCCAAACCAATATAGAAAAATAGAGTACATTATTAATAAATGGAAAGATTACATAACAGGAAAAATCCAATCAGTAGAACTGGAGATATTCAGTTTCAAAACTTTGGGTAAAAGCAAGGCCTAGAATCATAAAGTGCCACTTATGTTCATCTGGTTTGCCTGGACCGGGACCAAGTTACAAATTCAGGCCAGACACGATGGAGCATTTCTATCTCCAGTTAGATTCGGGGGGTGGAACAGAGATTTCCCAAACATCACTACCATTAAAATAGCAAAGTGAATTAAAATAGTATTACATTTAAAAGAGTTCTGTGCGCCATATAAAAGACATCCACCCCTTTGTTTATGTTTGGCCTGTATTGTGTGAGAGGGAAGAGGAGGGGTGTATACAAGCTCTACAAAGTTCCATAGAGATGTGTGTCTGTGCTATGAGAGTTGCTGATCAGAGTGGAAACCCGAACACAGACCAGTGTCTGTGTTCGGGGTTCCACTCTGATCTGATAGTCTGACTGGAGGCCACTAGACCCACCTATACATACCAGAATCCATTTATTAATGGGGTATTAAACCCCCAAATGCACATCTTGGTGCTACGCTCCTGAGCATGGGTCGGACACAGGGACCAGGTTAGTCCAGTTGGTCTACCGTTCATCGGAACTTTGGTGGTGCTCAGCCTTGTGTGTGCTGTGGTGGAGCTTCGTTCTCCTCAGCTATACGCCTACTTCCCCTCACAGATCTGATGCACTGATCCGGCGCACCAGCCTCTCCTGATTCGTTCCAAGTACGGAACCTGTCCGGTGCGTCAGCCTCTCCAGAGCCGTCCTGAGCGACGTAATCCTGTCAGCGAACAGCACTTCTGAGGTCGGAGTTTGAAGTTCAGTTCCTGGGGCCGGCACGTCTCCTCACAAATTCGTGTCAGTGCTCCAGTGCCCTAGACAGGGCCGGTCCTAGGCCTTCTGAGGCCCCGGGCGAAAGGGAAGATGCGAGGCCCCCCTAATTGCATATTGCGTCACAAGAAGTGACATCACAGAAAGCGACATCGTAGTACTATTGATCTTATTTGGCATCACGGAAGCTAACTAATGTGGATATCAGTAACATTGACAAAAAGTGGCATCGTCATTTACATTGCCATTAGCTTAATATCTGTAGTCACTCTGCAGTCCCTAGCACTCCATAGCACTCCCTAGTCACTCTGCACTCCCTAGTCACTCTGCACTCCCTAGCCCTCCCTTGCACTCTGCACTCCCTTGCACTCTGCACTCCCTAGCACTCCCTAGTCCCTCTGCACTCCCTAGCACTCCCTAGCCACTCTGCACTCCCTAGTCACTCTGCAGTCACTCTGCCCTCCCTAGCACTCCCTAGTCACTCTGCACTCCCTAGCACTCCCTAGTCACTCTGCACTCCCTAGTACTCCCTAGTCACTCTGCACTCCCTAGACACTCTGCACTCCCTAGCACTCCCTAGCTCCCCCTAGCACTCTGCAGTCACTGTGCACTCCCTAGCACTCCCTAGTCACTCTGTACTCCCTAGTTATCCTGTGAGTTTCAGCCCTTCCAATGAACAATGGGCCAGGAAAGGCAGGGCGAGGGTAAAAAAACAGAGCTTGCTATGACAAACACTTGGCAGAGGTGAATGTGTTCCAGAGGCATGCTCGGTACCTTTCTCCAATCTACACAAAGTATCTTACAGTCTCCTACTTCCACAAAACCAGTCCTTACCACTCCTTTTTTAGTTATATAGCATAGCCATGCTAGCTTTACCTTTAAGAGGTCAACATCAATAGTTATGGCACTTGTCACTATTGGGGCTTTTTTTTGCTCAATCTTGTGATGTATTGTAAGAACTGCCTGATTTGCAATAAGCAGCTATTCCTGATCCACATTTTAGGGCGATTCCTCTCTGGTTGTGAAAGACTTATTGTGAGATTACAAGGAGCATAGAAGGACTTGCAGCCCACCCATTTATTTCCATTGGCCAGCTTTACTGTCACTCTTGTTTACCTGCTTCCGTTTGAATGGCTTGCCTTGCCCATCTTATGTCTATCACTCCCCTGGAACATATGCAATTTACTTTTACCCTTCCACTTCTACTTTTAAGGAATTTCTTTCTTCTTTTTTCTCAAGCCCTCCAAAAGACTGCATGTGTTTTCAAGCTGTCTCCCTAGTGTGCTTCTCTTCCCCTGTCATGCTCGATGTTGCTCTTTCAATCCCAATTGCTTCTCTCCCTCATCCTTTTGTGATGCACTCACAATTGTGCTCTTCTCCTCCCTTGTTGCTTTTCAGCCGTGTGCTTCTCTCCCCATCTCGCTGTTCCTCTCTCTCTCTCTCGCATGTTTGCTTTCCTCCTTCCATTACCCATGCCCTCCCTGTTCCAACTCGGATTGCAAAATAAAAGTATTAAAAAAATGTTCCTGAGTCATTTTGTAGGTGTGCAAAAGCATGGTGCACCTACATTCAAAATGACGGAGCCGTCATAGGAATTTTATTATTAATATTCTTTAGCTATGCTGCACTGTAGAGCCGGGTTAAAAGCCATTGGCAATAACAAATAAGTCACAAAATGCAAGACCTGTTGGCTTTGCCATTAAATCGGTAATACCGAGCACAAATCTGGAGTGGATGGGATACTTAACGCATTGACTAGGGAAACTTGAGGGCTTTGCGGAAAACCGTGGGACAGCGAGCAGATGCGAGCAGGAGTGTGTATGAACTTTGGGAGGGGGGAGTGGCAACTATTCAGAGACCATCTCCACATTCTGAAGTGAAGCCCTCACAAATAAAGTAACATTTTTTTTCAAATTCATGGGGTAGAAAGAGGTTTAAGTCTCGCCCTATGAAACGTAAGCGCTTTGCCCGACCCGTATGGACTCCTTAAACCAGACATTTCTCTATAAATTAAAGCTTTTTGCTTGCCAGAATTTGTTGGCACACATACAAAAACAAAACACACGTTTCAGAATGCAAACGTTGATATCTACAACATAAACGTTTTTATGGTGGGGCTACTGGGTAAACAGGGTGCCACCTTCTTGACTTGTTAAATATGTCAGGCATTTATTCCACATGCGCGGAAACAAACTGCAAGATGAGACCTTTCTTCCTGTTGTACAAAAGGAAATTACAGCCATGCCTGCTGTCAAGGATAACAAATGACTTAACGCCAGTTGATCTGGCTGCTCCCTCCTCCCTTCACCCACCTCCTCTTACCTGTGTCCGGCTGGTGCTGCCAAGAAACAAAGGGGCCTCCGTTGCCTGGAAACAAAATGCAGAAACAGAGCCTAGAATGGCCGGTACTTATCCGAGGCGCTGCCCCACCCCTGACATTGTGAGCCAACATAATTGCTGGCCCAGCTGTTATGCCGCCCCCAATCCGTTTGCACCTTCCCCCACCTGCAATGTGATGTGATCAGGTGAGGCAGGGGGCCCTGTAGTGAGCTGTGAATGTGTGCCTTTCACGGGGGCGCGATCAGGCGAGGCAGGGGGCCCTGTAGTGAGCTGTGAATGTGTGCCTTTCACGGGGGCGCGATCAGGCGAGGCAGGGGGCCCTGTAGTGAGCTGTGAATGTGTGTCTTTCACGGGGGCGCGATCAGGTGAGGCAGGGGGCCCTGTAGCTGTGAACGTGTGACCTTTCACGGGGGCGCGAGGCCCCCTGAGCGCGAGGCCCTGGGCGGCTGCCCACACTGCCCATGCCTAGCGCCGGCCCTGGCCCTAGAGTGCAAGTTTATTTACAACCACCACTCTTCATTCTTCATGCACAGCCGGTCCTGTCAAGTCCCACGACTTTCTTCAACTTGTGAGCTGCCAAGTAAGAATTAATTTGACTGTTAGCTTCCGCTTTATTAGTGTGTCTTCTTCATCTTCCGCTGACACACTCACCCTTGTCTCCATTCGTCCCTATCTTCTATTACGCTGTGTGTCAACCTCCCTGCAGTGATACGCACACCCTCCTCTTCAGTCACAGTGCCACTTTGACCATCTTCTATTACGCTGTGTGTCAACCTCCCTGCGGTGATACACACACCATCCTCTTCAGTCACAGTGCCACTTTCGACCTTATTTTTATACTATATTGACTGTATCACCCTTCCTTTGCTTCTCCATCTGCTGTTACGCTGTGTGGCAACCTCCCTGCGGTGATATACACACCTTCTCTCATGTACTGGCAGTAATTGCATGTGTCACCAAAGCTTTTTGCATTTTATCTTTCTACAGCCTACACCGTAGTCTCTCACCCCTCCACAACCTTATATCATGGGCACTAGCGGCTCTAAGAGGGCTCACTCAGTTATGTGATTTGGGTGACCTAAACGATTTACCCATAAGGGATCAACTTGTCAGGTGCACGAACAGTAACAAAGTTCAAGAGAAACTACTTGCAAAAAAACCCACACTGAGAGAAGTAATTTCTTTAGCGCAGTCCATTGAACATACAGCCAAATGTATAAAAGAAATGAAATGTAAGGAAGAAGTAGTGGCTTCGTTCCAAGCAGATGTTTCAAACAGTGAAGTGCTCAAAGTGAGAAATAAAGATGTCACAAAAGAAGTACCTGCCATAAAATCCACAAAAGAAGGACAGGGTCTTAAATGTTTTAGATGTGGCTACAGCAAACATTTGGCCAGCCGTCCTTTCTGTTCAGCGCGGGGTGTCACATGTAAAAAATGTAACAGAAGAGGTCACCTCACCTAGAGTTTGCAGAGATGGGATCAATAACTCCGTAAAAACTGTCTGCGTGGATAATGAGCCACTGGCAACATTTATTTTTCAATTAAAAGACTGTGATGAGTCTGTCAAATCCAATTATCCCAAATGTACGGTACATATTGACAATAAGCCTATAGAAAAGTATGCAGACTCCTGTTCTCCATTCACTTTAATTAATCTTACGGACTTTGAGAATATCCTGAACTGCACTGAATTAGTATTGAGTCCACCTGATATCTCACCTGAAGGGTACACCAGAGATCCCATTCCCTTGGTTGGCATGGTTAGGAAAGTTGAGAGACTTCCAACATAAAATCAAGGTCAAACAGGGGGCCAAACCTGTTGTTCACAAAACTCATCCAGTACCTCTTCTTTTCAGAGAGACTCTCAAGGTGGAATTAGATAAATTGTGTGAGATGGGGGTCACCCAACCCATTGATTTATCAGAGTGGTTGGCGCCTTTAGTTATAGCATCCAGAGCTAATGGGCAAGGTATCCGCCTCTGTGTGGATCTTCGCAGTCGTAATGAAAATATATGGGTCGAAAGGTTTCCTCTTCCCAACATAAATGAGATGTTGAGCACCATGGGTAGGGCGAAGTTCTTTTCAGCCATTGACCTTTCGATGGCTTATCATCAAGTGGAGTTGCACCCAGAGTCTAGACCAACAACAGAATTTACCCCTCCTTTTGGAGCTTGCATGTTCATCAGAATGCCGTTCGGCTGGCCTCTGCGGCTGCTATTTTTTTTAAAGTTAATGCAACAAATCCTTAAGGGCATCACGAATACCCTATGTTTCCAGGATGACATACTAATGTATGGTTTAACCGTGGAAGAACAGGATAGCATTCTCAACTCAGTGTGCCAAAGACTCACGGAAGCAGGGTTAACTGTGAAACTGGACAAGTGTAAGATCAAGGTAAGCTCAGTAGATTATCTGGGGCACACTATTTCCCAAGAGGGTTTCAGACCCA
This sequence comes from Lissotriton helveticus, assembly GCF_964261635.1. NCBI lineage: Eukaryota > Metazoa > Chordata > Amphibia > Caudata > Salamandridae > Lissotriton > Lissotriton helveticus. The sequence continues at coordinate 1,244,782,587 of NC_136061.1, forward strand.
AGTACATTTTGATACAAGCAGTCAAAGATGCTCCATACCCAACCAACAAAGAAGAACTGAAATCCTTTTTAGGCTTGGTTGAGTACATGGCCAAGTTCGTAAAGAATTTTGCAGACCTGTGTGACAGCTTACGCGACCTCCTAAAGAAAAGCAAATAATTTACATGGGAGGAGAAACACAACAAAATGATTGACACAGTGAAAGAACAAAACCTGGATTTCCCAGCTTTGGGGTCATTCAACCCCCCAAAATACCAATGCTAATCACTGACACATCCAATAAAGGGTTAAGAGCGACGCTGTCTCAAAGAGGAACTATAATAGCGTTTGCTTCCTGGTCCCTTAGTCCCTCAGAACGCAACTACTCGGTCATCGAGAGGGAAGCGTTAGCATGCTTCTGGGTGGTCAATCATTTCAAGTTTTTCCTGTGGGGAAAAAAAAATCATTATACACACAGATCACAAGCCATTAACATTCAAGTTCTCGTCCAAAAACATCCAAAACAAATCCCCACGCATAACCAAATGGGTGCTGGGATCGGAGAACTATTGTTTTAGGGTAGAGTACTTACCGGGCCCTGGAAACGAAGTCGCAGACTACTTGTCGAGGTCCCCCCTCAACATCAGTCAGTGTGAGGACCAATTAGATGTTCCCATATTAACCATGTGATCCAGCGCCCCTATAGAAAATCTGTCTCAACAATGCTACCCAACACCATGATACTCACCAATAATCATAAATCACTCACAAGGCCCATAAACCAACGAGACAAATTTTGGGCAACTGAATCATGTGACCTAATTAATCAGATCTATTCACAAACTATTTACATATTTATATATATAACTGCAGTTTATCATTTCTTACCATGGTTTTTAAAACATATATCATTTAATTAAGTCACTAAGGCAAATGGATCAGCTAATGGTAACTAGACCATGAATAAACAAGACCAGCTTGTCATTTCAAAATCTAATTTTATTAACTTTATTCTTCAAGAAAAAGCATTTTCTTTAATAGATCATTATTTTATTAGCAAAATAAGCAGCATTTAATGAGGAATGAACAATTAGTCTGACATTTCAAAAGCACATTCAGAAAACATGAATATTAATTAATAACAGTTTCCATTCCCTATAGCTATTGCCCTGGCTATTCTCACTCCACCTAGAAAGGAAAAATCAATTATATCTGCTGTCCTTACGTGAGCAAGAAGTCGGACAGCATGTCACGTCATTCGGGACCCGGAAAGTGAGGAGCACCCTCCTGCCTATGGGACCAAGTTTTATACCTTTTCTGTCTAGCTAATCTCACTAAATTGTACAATTTTCTTTGCCATCCAGAACTCTCATTGGCTGACTGATGTCAGCTCATGTCAGGTCATCACGTTTGCATACCAAAATCGAGCCTTTTCTTTGACTCCATTGTCCGATTTAATACATGACTTTTGGCTTCCTCAGAAATGCAACATTCTACGAGTAACAGTCCGTTACTTCCTTAGCTTGGCAGATTTGCCGCATCCTGTCCTTGAATCCGACACTCTCAGAGCACATCTTGCACAGCTTATTTTATTTATTTCACTGATGAACGTCAATGTGGTAAAACTTTCCACTTCTTTGTGCTCGGCTCTTCACGACAGGATTCCAAACAACCACTTTCACAGGCATCAGGCCTTAGGCCTCTCTCTTGAAAACTAATATTCAAACAAACACAAAACATTAATTAATTAGAGAATTGAGACCCATTCTGTTACCCACCCCTTTGCTATTTATTAACCCATTAATTTATGTTACCTAGCTGAAGCACACAAAGCAGCTTTTATATTTACTTTCTTCTTTTAGGCTGCAGAATCCTCCACGAGCTTTTGCCACAGAAAAGACGTAAAGACATAACATAAGCACACAAATAAGCACATTCCATTTAGTTTAACAGCTGCATTTAATACTGACAAAGACAATAGACAAGGTTAGTTTATTATTTTCCACACACTTGCAAATGTAACATAGAGCACATAAATTAGTCCCTCGTGTTTGTGTATATGCATTTTAAAACTAAGTTGGTTAATAATTCATCACACACTAGTTAATACTGTTATGGTTTTATGGAAGTTTAACTTTGCGAGTTAGAACAAAATATTATTCTGAACCTCGCTCCATCAACTCCCTCATCTGGTGATTTCAAAATCACCAAACTACACCCAAAATTTTTGCAAAAATTTAAAAACCCTTGAACATGTTTTGGACATTCACAATATTAGTATTACTAAACTCTTGACTCAGCTGTTTGTCCACAACTTTCATATTGGGTTCTACGAAACTCTTCTAATTCTATTTCTTTTTCCTGCTCTTTCCTAAGTTTATAGATTCCTTTCTTCTCCCTAAGATACTTCTTTCTTTTGTGTAACATGCAACTAATTTTTAGCAAAAGTATCACAAAACTATAACTAATAAAGGAGTCAGTATTTTGCCTAAAATTGAACTACCAATCTTTTGAAACCAGGTTTTGATTGCTGCAAATCTTTTACTCAAACGTTCTGTAAAATCTTCATCTTCTAATGGTACAATTTCTGAATGTAATTCTGTAATGTTTTTAATATACATCTCAATGTTTTGACTCTTATCTGGAATATATGTGCAGCAATGCTGGACATGTAAAATCCCACAAACTCCTCCTTCTTTAGCTAATAGAATGTCAAGAGCAAGACGATTCTGCATAACCATCGATCTCATGGCAATAAGTTCAGTATCGACTAATTGGAATCCACTAGCAGTATCAGTAGACAATCTGTCAACAATTGTAGACATTTTTCTGATTTTAACTGCATTCAGGGTTATACCCACCAAAGGTATTACTGCACCAAAAATATCTCCCAGAATTTCTGAAAAACTTTCCCTTCTGAATCTACTCAGATGATTCAGATGATTGCTAATTTCAAATGAACCCTTTACATTTCTGTCTACATGAAAACTCTTTGGGAAAACTAAACCAACATAGCAAGTCCCATACCAGTGGTCTGGGAGATTGTAGTAAGCTTTGTTTCCACAGACAAAATAAATTCCAGGGAAAATTGGATCATTACCACCTTTAAATCCCCAACCACCTAAGATCTGATAAGTATCTTCGCATTGACTCGCACCCACAAAATAATTGTCAAAAAGCGTGTTGTCTCTTCTAGCTTTCCACTAACAGGTTTATCAATGTGAATAGCAACATTCTCTGTTCTACCATTAAGCTTTTCATCCTCAATTTGCCAAAACTTAGATTTGGTTTGTTTCAGAATTTCATTTCTTTTATAAATTGCTCTTCTCTCTTCAACTAAGTTTAAGAAAGATTTCTCTTCCGTTCTCAATTTACATGTTAAATTATTTCTAAAAGCATGCTCATAAGTAAGTTCATTAGTTACAATGAAAAATTCCCTCATCTGTTTAGCATGTTTATGTTTATTCAAGCTTTTATCAACCTTTAAGTTTGCAAAAATGTCATCATAGTTAGAATAATAGTACTCTAAATGACCTGTTTGATAAAACAGACTAGCTATTACGCTGCAGGTGATGCCATAAGTAAGGGGAAGCATATTATAAGTGACCCCTTCCGAAACAGAAGCAGATAGTTTCACACAAATATAACAATCCTTCACATCCATAACTTTAACATATTCAGATAAAAGTCTTGAAAAAGTATTACTAGAAAAATCACCAACAGATCTATCTTGGTGGATCTCTGGTTTGTGCTCAATAACTCTGTTAGACTTGCTCACAACATTATGGTTATCTTGTTTAGGCACAGCTTTGCTAGTCATATTAGTCTTATACTCTTCCTTGTCAATTCCAAAAGGAAAAATGACAGCTAAAAATAACCAGACCAAAATCAATAAAGTCACACAAATAGAAGACATTTTACAGCATCTTTTAAGTATCGAACATCTCGAATTGCTATTAGTATAAGGCATCTTTACTCTGAAACAAGAGCCTCTCAGAAAAAACAAAAATTTAAAAATTACTAAATATACGCCCCCTGTTTTTATATATATATATTTTTAAAGAAAACCCTACTTTCTAACAGCTTTTCTTCGACCTTATGTCTTACATCAAATGTGTTTTTCCAGCTAACACAATTTCTTCGACCTTGTGTCACCTAACACAATTTCTTCAGCCTTATGCCAAATACAGATTTCAATTACTTAATTGAACAAAATTAAACATTGTCACTAGTATCATCTAAATCTATCTGACTACTACTATTCACCTCTACTACTGGTGGAATTATTATGTAAGTCCACTCAGGGGACTTGTACTTTTAGTTAGGCTTTACTACTCTTTTTGCTCTACTGCTAATTACTTCTATTTTCTTTCCTGCTTGATTTTTCTTGTCTAAGTCTCCTTTTTGACTAGAAACTTCATTAACCTGCTCTTTTGATCTGTTCACTAATTTGAATTTTAGGCACTCATTCTCATTCGGCCAATAATCTCCTTTTCTTGATAATTTCTTCTTTGGTTCAGTTTTGTTACTCTCTGCTCTCCAAGCTCTTTTCCTTGAACTTCTAAGTTGGGATTCATCGTCACTTTCATCTGTCTCACTTTCTGAAATTTGAATTCTAGATTCAGGTACTTCTTTACTCGGCAGTTTCACTCTGTTAGGGACATCATCCTTATACCTGGTACTCGGAATTTCGTATTCTTTTTCTCCTTCAATTATTTCCAACTTCCCAGATTCAGAACTTGCGTTCCTGCCTTCAGAGCTTCCAATCTGCTTTTCAATACTCTCCTGATCTTGAATCACCACTTGATCAGACTCTTCTTCTGCTTCGTTTTCTAGCAGATCTTCATCATCTTCAGAGTCTTGTATCACAATCTCTTCAGTATCTTCATTCAATGCCTCATTCGCAATTGAATTTTCCAGATGTCGACCTTCTTGTCGATCTTCAGGATCTGGATTTCTTTCAGGTTCTTCTTCAGTGTCTGAATCAGCTGTAGTATCACCTTCGTCAGGATTTTCAGGTGGAGGTACACGAATGGTGTGACTAGCATGAATCCATCTCTTCAAACCTTTGCACTTTACTGCATTTGTTGTAACAAGAATCACCTGTCTTGCCTTTTGCCACCTTGGTACTAGGCAGTTTCTTCTCCGGTGAACTTTTGTTCTCACCCAGTCTCCTGGTAACATATCATGAGCTTGTTCCTTGTCTTTGATAATCACATCTGTTCCCACCTGATGGAACACAGAAGTCACCACGTCAGCAAGGTTCTTGCAGTACTCCAAAATGACTCTATCATTAATGCTTATGAGTTTACCAACTGGTACAAATGCTTGCCTCATGACTCTGCCCATGAGAATCTAATGAGGGCTTAGACCTGTCTTTTTATCAGGAGTACTTTTCAAAGACATCAAAACAAGTGGAAGTGCATCAGTCCACTTCATTCCTGTAGCTAGACACATTTTAGCTACTCTATTTTTGATTGTGCCATTCACTTGTTCAACAACACCTGATGCTTCTGGTCTGTAGGCACAATGCAGCTTTTGTTTTATGTTCAGTGCTTCACAAATCATTTGTAATAGTCTGTTTTCAAAATGTGTGCCACGATCAGTCTCGACCGTCACTGGAAATCCGTACCTAGGTATGATCTCCCTTAAAAGCAATTTAGCAACAGTAACTGAATCATTGTGACGTGTTGGGAACGCTTCCACCCATCTTGAAAACAGACAAACTATCACCAGAACGTATCTCAACTTGTTATGGGGTGGCATGTCAATGAAATCCATCTGCAATCTGGTAAAAGGACCACCCTCCCGTCCTATGTTTCCCATACTCACAACTGTTTTTCTGTTTGGGTTGATCTGCTGGCAGATCAAGCATCTCTGACAAAAAGATTCTGCAATTAGTCTGAACTTTGGATTGTACCATGTCTGCCTAAACAACCTGATCATTGAATCCCTTCCAATATGACCTGGACCATGATACATTCTAGCCATGTCAGCAATCATGCTATCTGGCATAACTGGTCTGTCATCTTTGTAAACCCAAATCTCATCTTCTTCTCGCTGTCTGCAACCTGCTTTTAACCATGTGTCTTTTTCCTCATCATTTGCCTCATCTTGTAAATCTTTTACTCCTTGCCATGTCTCAACTACAGATGTTAGCATAAGTGAGTTCAAAACATGTTCATTGTCTTTTTCCCGATTGATTGACATATTATTCTTTGCACAGAACCTAGCGATTTCATCAGCATAGGCATTGCCCTTTGTCATATAATCCTCTCCCTTTTTGTGCGCTGTACATTTCACGACAGCGATTTTCTCTGGTAGCTGAATTCCATCGATCAGCCTCTTTATCAATTTTGCGTTCCTGATAGGAATTCCCGCAGAAGTTAAATAACCTCTTTGAGACCAGAGCTGGACATAGTCATGGACTACGCCATATCCATACTGACTATCAGTCACTATAGTAATCTTTAACTCTTTTGCTCTTTCACATGCACGAATCAAAGCAATCAATTCTGCTACTTGAGCTGAACGAATTCCTTTGAGACAAGAGGCTTCAACTACATCTGCAACTGTGCAGACAGAATATGCTGCACTCAGAACACCTTCCTCTGTCCTTAAACATGAACGATCAACAAAATAATCAAAATCTGATTCAGCTAATGGGACATCTTTAATGTCCTGCCTAGGTTTGGTGCAATATTCTAAAACATCCATGATCAATGTCATTCTCATTCCTGATTTCAGTTACAGTACCATCAGGCAGTAATGTGGAAGGATTTAAATTCACACACCTCGCAATCGAAACGTTATCTGATCCCAGAATAACTTTTTCATATTTTGTCAAGCTGTTACTTGTCAAATGCTGTGTTTTGCTTCTAGTGAGGAGAATTTCAACTGAATGGGGTACATATACTTTCACAGGAAATCCCATTATTATTCCTTCACTTTGTTCAAGGCTTACACTAGTTGCAGCTACTGCCTTTAAGCAGCCTGGCAATGCTTTTGCAACAGGATCAAGAACTGCTGAGAAATAAGCACTTGGCTTTCTCAGTTTTCCATGTCTTCGAATCAGAACTGATAATGCACATCCTTCCCTTTCACTACAATACAGCTCAAATTCCTTCTCATAATCTGGCATTCCTAAAGCCAGTGCTTCACATAAACTTTTCTTTAACAGTTCAAAAGCTTCTAACTCAGTTTCTGTTCGGGTAATTGGGTCTTTTATGTCTGCTTTTGTCAGTCTCTGCAAAGGCTTTGCAATTACTGAAAATCCACTAATCCATTGGCGACAATAACCTACCATTCCTAGAAACATTCTGACCTGTCTCTGTGTTTTTGGAGGTTGCATTCCCTGAATCATTTTAATTCTCTCAATTGTCACTTGCCTGATTCCTTTTGCAATTCTATGACCAAGATATTTCACTTCTTGTTTGCAAAACTGCAATTTTGCTGGAGACACTTTATGTCCCTCATCTGCCAAATGATTCAACAGAGTTATGGTATCTGTCACACAGTTATCTCGTGTTTTGCAGCCACAAGCAGGTCATCTATGTATTGCACTAATGTTGACTTTCCAGGTAAATCTAGATTTTCCAAGGATTTCTTTAGCAACTGATTAAAAATAGATGGAATCTCTGTATACCCTTGAGGGATACGACACCATGCTACTATACGCTCCTGGAACCTGAACGCAAAAATTTGTTGGCTTTCTGGATGCAATGGAACAGTAAAGAATGCATTACAAAGATCTATAACTGTATACCATTCTGCATCATGCGGAATCTGATATAGAATTACCGCTGGGTTTGGTACAACTGGGCAACATGGAACAACTATCTGATTAACCTTTCTCAGGTCTTGAACAATCCTGAAAGTTCCATTTGGCTTTTTAATTCCCATAATCGGTGAATTGCATGGACTGCTCTCAATTTCTTTTAGAACACCCTGTTTTATGAATTTGTCAATAACAGGTATAACACCTTCAATAGTTTCTGCCTTCATCTTATATGGAGGAATATTTGGAAAATCTACTCCTTGCTTTACTGTAATTTTAACTGGGTCAACATTTTTCATCAAACCCATTTCACTTCCTGAGAGATCCCAAATTTTAGCATTGACTGTCTGTTTCAAATCTTCAGGTAGATCATTTTTATCAAATACAGGAAATAATTTATTTTCCTCTGCCTCAACCATTAACATTGTTAATCTGTACAGCCCATCTTCTTCTTTTGTTTGAAGCTTTATACCATCCGGTGAGCAATATATTTTGCAATTCATCTTCAAAGGATGTCTCTCCCTAACAAGTTTACAGGACTGCTGTTACAGACTACAAATCTATGCTTGTCTTTAAATTTACCAATCTCAACTTTAACTGGTACTGTTAGATCTGTTTTAATTTGTTGATTAGCTACACCTACTACTTGAATCTTTTTACCCGAGAGAGGAAGGTTTTCTATTTCCACTGATCTAACAGTAGAACGGGTAGCACCAGTGTCCACTAGAAAAGTGATTTCTACATCATTCACTTTACCATTTACAAATGGACCAGCCTGATCTACCTCAAGAGTGGCTCCAAGCACACACTCTTCCTCCTCTCTCAGGCACCGTCATAAGTAATCGACTGAATCACTTCCTCCATTTTCATTCAACAAATACTGTTGAGAAACATTTGACACATTCACTCTTGACGATCTGTTTACCTGTTCACCTCAGCAGAATCCTGTTTCTGTATTGTACCTCTGCACATTTACACAATTTGGAAGTGGCGGTTGTGGAATCTGACTCTGCTGATTCACTACCTGTCGCTGTAGCTGTTGCTGCAGATTTATCTCATTCTGCATCCGTGGATTTAATGATGCATTTTTAAAATTTCTGGGCGGATTTTTACATTCGCGCTTCCCGTGTCCAATTCCGCCGCAATTAAAACATGGGAGTTTCTGCTTTAACTCTTCAATATTTCCCATCAATCTTGGCTTATTACCTTTAAATTTCCCTTGATTCTGATTGACATTTTTGTTTTCTAGGGTTGCTATTTGCTGTTCAGCTACCTTCACCTGTGCCCACATAGCTTTCTCCTTTAGCTTTTTCTGTTTAGCATCTATTTCATCACTACAATATTTAGCTTTTCTCAAAATGTCATCACCTGAGAGTGATTGCCAACCAACTATTCCATTTCTAATCATTTCACCAATTTCAGGTCTTAAGCCATAAACAAACCTGTAAATAAAGTGGCTCATATCCTTCTCACTTAATTTTTCATAACCACTGTATTGTTTAAATACCAGCAGTAATCTTTCATAAAATTAGTGTACTGATTCTTTTGGCTCTTGATTTGTTCTGTCTATTTTAACCCAATCTACTTCTTTTGGGGGAATCTTGTTTTTCAACCATACCATTACCTTATCATACAAATCCATAACATCTGTTGAAGGAGCACCTGTTATTCTATCTCGGGCAGGTTCTTCTTTGGGCTAACTTATAGAAATTTTACATTCTGTCCAAAGATCCGATGGGACAACAATGTCAAAGAATCCATCTAGACCAATCCACTGAACTTTCAAAACCTTAATAAATCTATCCACCTGTCGATGCCATTCGTACAGGTTTTTCTCTCAGCCGAGGGAAATCATTTGTGAACAATAAGATGTCCTGTCTTGACCAAGGAACATGCACATATCCACCACCAGCTATTTCCCTCATTGGAAACACATTTGCTACTTTCTCCTCTTTCTCGTCTGTCTTCCACTCTTTTCTTTGTCCATTTCACTCTCCACTTACCTAATTCACCTAATCTTTTTAGAAATACAATTAATTCTTTTATGTGAATAATTATTCCAGTGGTATTCATGTTCTCAATGTCTTTTTCAGAGAAATCCACTCTATAATGTTTCTGCAAATTTTTCTGCCTGTTTAAATCTATTTCTAATTCAACAGCCATTTCTTCTAGTTGATCATATTTGGTTTTTGTTTTCCATTGTATACTTTTGCAAATGAACAATAATTCGTCATCCTGATATAGCTTTAAACTGTCAGGTCCAATTGTGCCAATAATTAATTCCTCCAAATCTGCTTTCAGTTTTGCAACATCAAGTATTTTAAATTCTGAGCTTTGTGGAGAATGCGTTAAATCTATTTTATTAATGCTCTTTTCCGGAGTTCCAGAATCAGATTCTGCACCAGATGGAGTTTTATTCGAGAAGCTTTGATTGAAAGTTAAGTCAGGCATCATTGTTTTTTCTCGGTGAATTTCTGTTAAATCTGAATAACATTTTTGAGCTACTTTCTGAATTTCTGCATTTAATGGAATAGTTAAAGCTGAGTGTCTAACTTCTCTTTGATCAAATACTGGTTGAACGGGTCCAATCGTTACTGGTACCGTTACTGCTTCCATGCTTTTAGTTAACTGCTGTATTAATTCATCTTTTGTTCGAAAATATTCTGAAGTATTTGGCAATTCCTCACATCTTTCTGTTCTCATTACATTTCTTGGGGCTTCATTTCTGCGAACTGGGGTTTCAGCATAATTTCTGTTTTCTCCTGATATACTAGAATTAGATCTTGTTTCTACTCTTTCAGGAGTTTTTGCATTATTCGGGTATAATCTGGGTGATGCCTCATCAATAATTTCTCTAGGAGGAGTACTTGGAGTAGTTCCTGGAGGAACCATCGGGGAAGACCATGTACAAGCTGGTTGATAAGGAGTCTGTTTCTGTTTTGTAATATAAATTTCTTCTAACACTGGATCTTCCAATTCACTTTCTTCAGCATTATTATTTTTCTTTTGGGCATTGTTTTGACTAGTTGCTTCACCAAATCTTGCTGGATACAGACCATCACATGCACTACGTCTCCAACGTCGCATTCTATCCTCATGAGTTTCCCTATTTATGTCCAATCTGGTACCTCTTGTTATACCTTTTTTCTCTCGTTCCAATTCAAACATCTCATCCTCTCATTCAGCAAAAGCCTCAAATTGTGTAGGTCTAGGCTTTGGTTCAAGAGTCATCATTTTGTCTCTTAAGTTTTTCATAACTTTAATGTTAAACGATCCATCTTCCGGCCATGCTAAAACACCATCATTCTTGGTATAATCCATCCAATTCTCAATCCAAAGGCAAGTATGATAACTATATTCACCTTGCATATAAGCTGCAGGTGTTTTGTACTTATGAAGTAACCTTCCACCTCGCGTTTCAATTTTCTTGTCAGGTTTTAATTTATTTTTCAATTTCTGAAACCATGAAAGCTTCTTTTTCTGTTTAATGTAATAATAATCCATGTTTTAAACTATTTCCCTTGCTTCAGTAAAGATCGTAACAAGGAAGTTGGTATTCCGCTGCACCAGCCAATCCGTGCGCGACACTCACTAACATCAATCAGGTTAAGCTACGTCACCACCTTGCTCAAACAATAGAATTGCTGCTTTCAGAATAAACCAATCAGCTGTCAGCTCATCTTGATCACGTGAACGCTTGCTGTGACGTATGTTAGCCAATCACAGCGCAGACCCTATGACGTACACTGCCGCTGCAGCTTCTCGTCTCTCGCTCCTTGAGCTCACCCCTCCTTTACAAAATATTTTCACAGCGCCATTTTTAATAAGACTTTTCAATGGAATTCAGTTAGTAACTCCAGAAAAAAAGTGATAGCTTTTACAGTCATTCAAGTATTCTTTTGCGTGAAATAGACGACGCTATTCTCACAGAATATTTAAATTCGTTGATAAAGTAAGGCTACTCTACCCTTCTAGCAGGTAATAACAAACTCGTTTCTCTCTGAATGTACATATAGTAACAATTCAAAGTTAGACTCGATCGTATATTACAAAATCATTTACGCACTTTCAAACAGAAGAAACCCTAACCATGCATGCATGAATCTTGGTAGGACTTTAACCAAGCATAGAAATCCTCTCTCGGCAGTAAGATAGACGACGCTTCCTTACTCAAGCTTGGATAAATTCTACTACTCTTTCCACAGTGAGTTTTAAAACAGGCTTCAAGTCCCTATACTTGAAAGCTGCAATTTCGTAGACAATCCTCACTATAAATGTTACCTTACACACCTAGAATCCCTAAACTTGTGCTGTACGACCACAACACTAGTGTTATATGACAATACCACTATTTTGAAACAGAACAAATGCACTGTGCAACTTCACCTGTTACACTACTCTTGCCGGCACAACTAGGAATGTTCACACTGCTGGAAAAAACCTTTCGATTACATATAACAACTGAACAAACTCAACATATGTTAAACATCGATCCTATGTAATTACCATGTAGCATGACAGTTACCATAGCAACCGTAACTCTGCTACCAAAGGAATTGATCCAGCGCCCCTATAGAAAATCTGGGCCCGATTCACAGAACTAACTTAAGACAAAATCCTAAATTTACTACCATTTACGTATTCACAGAAGGCACTTACTCATTTTGGTATTCACAGAAGACACTTACTCATTTCGATATTCACAGAAGTTAGGACTCCTAACTTTAGGACTCCTAAATGCATTCTGTGAATACCGTAAGTCTTAAAATTAGGATTTTTCTCAATTTAGTAGTAGTAAAGTTAGGACTCCTAACTTTAGGACTCCTAAATGCTTTCTGTGATACCGAAAGTCTTAAAATTAGGATTTTTCTCAGTTTAGGAGTCCTAAAGTTAGGAGTCCTAACTTTACTACTATTAAATTGAGAAAAATCCTAATTTTAAGACTTACGGTATTCACAGAATGCATTTAGGAGTCCTAAAGTTAGGAGTCCTAACTTTACTACTACTAAATTGAGACAAATCCTAATTTTAAGACTTTCGGTATTCACAGAAGGCATTTAGGAGTCCTAAAGTTAGGAGTCCTAACTTTACTACTATTAAATTGAGAAAAATCCTAATTTTAAGATTTATGGTATTCACAGAATGCATTTTGGAGTCCTAACTTCTGTGAATACCGAAATGAGTAAGTGTCTTCTGTGAATGCCAAAATGAGTAGGTGCCTTCTGTGAATACGAAAATGGTAGTAAGTTTAGGATTTTGTCTTAAGTTATTTCTGTGAATCGGGCAACATTCTACGAGTAACAGTCCGTTACTTCCTTAGCTTGGCAGATTTGCCGCATCCTGTCCTTGAATCCGTAACTCTCAGAGCATATCTTGCACAGCTTATTTTATTTATTTCACTGATGAACGTCAATGTGGTAAAACTTTCCACTTCTTTGTGCTCGGCTCTTCACGACAGGATTCCAAACACTCACTTTCACAGGCGTCAGGCCTTAGGCCTCTCTCTTGAAAACTAATATTCAAACAAACACAAAACATTAATTAATTAGAGAATTGAGACCCATTCTGTTACCCACCCCCTTTGCTATTCATTACCCCATTAATTTATGTTACCTAGCTGAAGCACACAAAGCAGCTTTTATATTTACTTTCTTCTTTTAGGCCGCAGAATCCTCCACGAGCTTTTGGCACAGAAAAGACGTAAAGACATAACATAAGCACACAAATAAGCACATGCCATTTAGTTTAACAGCCGCATTTAATACTGACAAAGACAATAGACAAGGTTATTTTATTATTTTCCACACACTTGCAAATGTAACATAGAGCACATAAATTAGTCCCTCGTGTTTGTGTATATGCATTTTAAAACTAAGTTGGTTAATAATTCATCACACACTAGTTAATACTGTTATGGTTTTATGGAAGTTTAACTTTGCGAGTTAGAACAAAATATTATTCTGAACCTCGCTCCATCACATGCATCTTCCATCCCTAACTAAGGGGCTCATTAGGATGGCGGACAGACCTGCATCCGTCCGCCACCCTAGAGGAGGAGGGACCGTCCGCAGGGGCAGCGGCGGTCCCTCCAGTGCAATTAGGATGTTACCGCCAGCCTGGCGGTCACATCCTCAATATTCCACATTGCGGCGGGTGCTGCTTGAAGCAGCACCCGCCGCAAGGTTAAATATGCATGCTTAGCATTTGCATGCACAAATCGGCAGGCACCGCGCGGTGCCTGCCGCTTTGTGCACGCAAATGCAGGGGGGTACCATAGGTACCCCCCAACCCCTACTCACCCTGGGGGCCCGCAACGGGCCCCCAAATAATTCACCGTATGCCTTTCCACGGCGGAGAATCCGCCGCGGAAAGGCATCTGTTTTTCGCCATCCTAATATGGCTGGCGGTGTCTGATAGACACCGCCCGCCATGTTAGAGCTTTTCTGCCGCGGTCGGAAGGCGACCGCGGCGGAAAAGCAGCGGACCGATTTTGAGACCCACCGCCATCCTAATTTGGCGGTGGGTCTTTTGTGCCTCCCCAGCGGTTTTCCCGCATCCTCCGGGCCGGCGGTGGCTTCCGCCAGCCCGGAGGATGCGGTAAAACCGCGATCCTAATCGGCCCCTAAATTAGAATGGGAAGAGAGTGTGATGAAAGACAGTGACATGAGTGTTCTCAAAGATTTGATCATCAGTAGCTGGCATGAGAATCGTTCTGAAGTCCCTGATGTCATCAAAGACTTTTGGTAAGTACGATACGGACTGACCCTCATGGCAGATAGAATATATCGCAATGGGAAGATAGTTCCACCCAGGGATATCAGGAATAAAGAAATTGACCAAGCCCATGAAGGGCCTCACAAAGAACAAGGTCAGGAGTTGCTTTTGGTTTCCAAAGATGGACTCGATGCTAGAACTTAAAATCAAAGAATGCACCAGCTGTGCCAAAAGTGACAAAAGTAAAATCTTACGGAAGGTTTCCCTATCCCACGTTGAAGTTCCAGAGATACCATGGACCAAACTTGCTGTAGACATAATCGGACCCATGGATGTTTTGGGGCCCCAAAAGAGGTTCATGTTTGACCTCAAAGACTACACTTCTAACTGGGTTAATTTCAAATTTACACCTTCCACGACAACAAGCAACCTAGTCTCCTTCTTAAAAAACTTTTTTGTTTACGAAGGCATACCAGCGACCTTGGTGATGGACAACGGGGTGCAGTTTACTTCCGAAGCGATTAAAGAATTTCTAGAAGAGTTAAACATAAAACATGAGAAAACTGCACTCTATTATCCTAAAGCTAATGGACTGGTGGAGAGGGCAAATCGCATGGTAAAAGACCACATCCAACTGGCCATCACTAAAGGTCTCAAAATTGATGACTCACTAAGAGAATGTATTTGGGCATACCATACCCCACCCAACCTTATCACAGGAGTTTCTCCCTTAGTGACCTTAAGAGGGAGGGAACCCAGCACTAAGATGAATCCCGACTGGTTGGATGGTGGAAGGAGGGTAGAGCCTGATCAAGAGAAAAACCAATTGAAAATTCAACAACACCAACGGAAATATAAGAATTGGTATGACCAGAAACACGGAGTCAAAGACCATGGCTACAAGATTGATACTCCAGTAATAGTAAGGAAACCCACTCATGTACAAACGGGACTGTAAGTACCAACCTCCTCAACTAGTGGCAAAGGCTAGCAAGAACGTGGTCCGCTTGGAAAATGGACAGACCTGGAGTGGTGATAGACTCGTTGATATAGCTTACATTTCTGTCTCCCCTGGGTAAGGAGATGTGTTGTAATCCATTCAGTCATAGTTCACTATATCTCTCTTCTATGGTTCCTTCCTCTTTCTCTTCCCCCCTTCCCTCTGCTCCTTCTTGGAACAATCCACTAGAGCTTGAGTTAGAATGTTGGTGATTGTCAGTTGAGGAGAGCAGATGATCAGACAATAAAGAAGCGTTCCACTTACCTGCAGTCACATCTTCTTTTATTATGAAATTATTACATATAGCTCCTCCCAGTCATCCTGCCAAGATGCCCTATCCTGTCAACACCTAAGCACCCATTGTGTTACTGTCCGAAAGGAAAACCCAAACCCCAACATCAGAGCTATTCATAGTTTGTGACCTGGAATACTGTCAGAAGGCAGCAATGTTTAGGACAAAGAAAATGCCAAATCTCTAAAAGTGGAATTTTCAGAATTGTGACTTAAAATCCGACTTCATCATTAAATGAAAGTTTATTTGAGTGTAAACATCATGTTTTTATCTGCTCCCATTCCAAAGTTATCACTTATTAAATGTAATAAGGTAATCCACTGTTACACAATGGCAACAATAGGCTTTACAACAGAGAAAAATAACTTGATGGGGTTTTCACTGCCTGCACATTTAAAACTTAAACCTACATGTCCTACGTTTTAAGGGTTGTCCAATTTCACTATGTTTGAAGGAGAGAGCACAAGCACTTTAGCACTGGTTAGCGGTGATACAGTATCCTAATGTCAACCAAAATAAACTGAGCAAAACAGGAGGTGGAAAAGCAAAGAGGTTGGAGGAATACCACACAAAGGATGTCAGGTCTAACAATGGATAATACTTTATTGATGTTATTGGGTGCCAGTGTATTGGGATTGCTAGCCCAAACCACCTCCCTTGAGTAGGCCTTGAACTGCTCTCTATCACTAGCCTGAGAGAGTAAAGTGCTACAATGAGGTACTTGGTTTCTTGTAAAGAGACAATTTTGGGCCTATTACTTTTGAAGGACTGACATCCTTTGCAACCAATATCTCATTTTTTTACATAGTACATTCTGTGACCAGAGAATAAAGGTCTCATGGTGGGGGCATTGATAATGTGTGTCTTAACACCTTTGCTGCGGCGACAATTCCACCGCAGCGCTAGGGGGGAGGGGGGCCGCGCGGCGCTCCCATGCTCATGACGGAACCGCTCTGTCACGAGCCTCGGGCGCGCTGTGCTTGTGACGGAGCGGTTCTGTCACGGCCCCGCCCGCTTAATAGAACGCGCCGCGCAGGCGCGGCGGCCGGGCCGTGACAGAACCGCTCCGTCACCAGCACAGCGCGACAGAGGCTGGTGACGGAGCGGTTCCGTCACCAGCATGGAAGGTGTTAATAAAAAGAACACTTTTTCTTGATCATTGATCCACATGTACTGCACCCCTTTTGTGTAGGAGTTTACTCAACTGTTCCAAGACTGGGGTAAAACCTTTAGCAAACTTTGAGTAGTACTCACAAAAGCCACAAAAAGAATAACAATTGTTCTTTGTTGCAAGGTGAGGGGGTGTATCCTGAATGGCCTTCACTAATGATCTTCTTAACAAATTACGCCTTGTTCTGATACTGAGTGCCCAAGGAACTCAATATGAACCTGGTAGGGATAACACTTATCATCTGACAAGACCAGACCACTACTCTTCAACTTGCAGCAAAGGTTGCTGAGAATTTCAAAATATCCTCTTAAATACTTAGTAAACACTAAGGGCCTTAATACGATGTCAGTTTTGGAAAGCAAACTGCCGGACTCCTTGTCAGATTCGGTTCCTACCAACTCGCGGTCTGCGGTTCCGCCCGACCGATTATGTTGCTTCCTAACACTGTTCGGAAGGACTCTCATTGACTTCAACACAGGCTCCTATGGGGAAAATGAGTGTCTGTGGAAAACTTTGCATCCTGTCAAGGGCCCCTATGGTGCCTGGCACACTGTGCATGGTTTTACAGGGGTGTCTTCTGGGTACCCCCTCGATCCCAAACCGGAGGACTCAGGATGAAGGAGGGCCTGCTAGGGCCCCCCAAAGTTAGTTTATGACAGCCATTTTGTGTCGGACATACCGAGCCGGAAAGGCTGTTGGAATCGACATCGCAATCTGTCGGTCGGAAACATTGTCCATTGAGCTGTACGAATCGTGTCCGACAGACTCGGATTCTACAAATGCAGGTCGGAACCGATTCAGAATGACTGAATGATTCATCTTCCGACTTCGAGCATCGTAATCAGTTGGTTGGAATTGTGTCCGACGAGTCATGCTAATGGGTTCCGACACGGTCTAGGGTAATCCAACTGTCAGTCAGAGGCTTTCCGAACGACATCATAATGGGGCCCTAAGATGTTGTCTTGGAAATAGCTGATGTTATCTTTCAATCTTTAAACAGGTGATGCATGGTACACTGTAAAATGAATGCCACTGAGAGGCTGAACATAATCCTTGTGTATTGGAACAGCCCAAAGGGTGTAATAAAGGTAGGTATGGGTCTTGAATTTTCATCCAATTCAATTTGATGATACATGTGCCACAGATCAAGAGTGGAAAACATGGAGGAACAGTCTGAAGCAGAGATTATCTCATTCACCTTGGGCAGTGGATGCTTATCAATGGCAATGTTTGAGTATAGTGCCCTCAAGTCTATGCATAAGCACAGACCTCTAGTACTTTTCTTGCCAATACAATCAGTACTGAGTCCAAAGATTCAATTTCCTCTAAAATACTTTCTTAGATAAGCCCTACAAGTAAATTTTGCTAATCCTGTCACACACACATTAGCAAATTATTCAGTCTTTGCTGCACACGAATGGCCTCTTGATTGAGTTTTAGATGGTGAGTAGAACCTTCAGTCTTTTCTAAGCTTCCGGCAAAACATTTGGGAAGGCATTAAGAATCATAGAACTATAATCCTGACTATAATCCTGGTCACTTACTACTAACTCTGGATCTGCTGTGCTATGATTCATTTCAATCCATTCCAGTCTTTGGTCCTTCCAGATACACAAACACCCCCCCCTGGTGCCACATATAATTTGATCCTTGCGGTCCTTCCCTTGAACATGGCGTCAGCTGGGAAATAGCCATGTAAGTCTATGCTGCATTTATCAAGAGCAACTACTCTTATGTCTGGGAAAGATAGCACACCAACTTGGGATTCAAGTCAGGAATCAAACTTTTTGGAGTGATGATCATGTATGGAGAACCAGAATCTACAATAACACTGAGGCCACACCCCAAAACATGTAGTACACATGTTGGAGGACAAACTACACTATCCTCTAGTTTGTTATTGAGTTCACAAATCACAAGGACTATATTACTTTGTCTATGGTCATGCTCCTTTAGTTGTTTCCTGACAGTTTGCTTGCTCTCATTGCAAAGGTTTCCACAATGACTCAGACACTCACAAGTATTGCACTTTCTCCCTGTGGCTGGGCAGTGCTTTGAAGAAGAAATATATGAAGCAGGGCACAATGATAACGAGACCACTTGGGCTGGGAGTTTCTCATTCTCATTGGTTCACATTTGCCCTGTTTGCCACTGACACTTCACACCTCATTTCCTTTGTGTTCACCTTTGTCCTCATTCACTTCTCTCAGTCAGAAATACGTTTATTTAGACCGTAGGTCCTTAAACAGGCATAAAAACATGGCACAATAAATATTTTAAAATCATTACATTACAAATCGTCAACAACACCATTGTGATAGTCTGATTTCCACCTACTTCCTTTCAATTTACACAGTACTTCATATATAGAAAATAACCATAATATTCTGAAATCGATAAGATTCTATTCTAAGATATATTTCTTAAAGCTGATATTTCAGATAAAAAATATTTCAGATGAATAACCATCTTAACTTCTGGCCTATCTTTCAACCATCCATTTCTTTTTCCAAGAAAGACCTTATTAACGCCTTCATAATATTTGCAATGGCTATTGCTATATCAAGGTTTGGCATATCAAATAGAAGTTCAATTGCTTGGGGACGCGAGGTGACACCATATTTTAAAAAGATGGGGCGTAAAAACAATTTCCGCAATGGTAGAAATTTTTGACAGTCCATTATATATGTAAATTATCACATTTTGTGCCCAAACTATATGAGCATTTACCATCTGGTCGTAGCATTCCAGATTTTATTCTCCCATTCGATATACAATGATTAATGCCTATTTTCCATCTTGGAACTTCAGCTCTAAGGCATTGGTTGGGTAGTGTGTCCAGATAGGGGTACCAGATTTCTTTCTCCCAACTGCTCATCATAAATTTCACAGATTCTTTCTTTCTCAGGTACCCAATATCTTCCAGCCTAGATGCTTCCTCCCTAGTGTTCTAAGTTCACCCTTTGTTTCTTCTATTAGAAGAATCTGCTGATCAATTCTCACTTTTAGATTTTCACAGACAGAGAGCAGTTTCTTTCTAACCTCTTTGGCCCATTTTAGGTCACTATGCTGCATCTCATTCTTACACCATTGTGGTACTTTCATGTCTTCTCCTGTACCCAATCTTTTCCAGAATCTTAAGAGGGCCCCTTGCACCTGTACATTCTATGATGTCATACCCAGCTCCAATCTGATTTCCTGTTATCATAAAGGAGCCTGGTAATGACATTAGGGGTTTTATACATTTCCCTTCCTCGATGTCCCAGCTAGTTTTACCACTTAACCATAGAACGTCTACTCCGTATTATAATTGCGGGGGTATCATTGCTTCATACGCTTTCAACAATGGTCTGTGGGACATATCCCCATAGATGCAGTTAAATGTTCAATCTCAACCCATACACCGATGTTAGAGCTTTAGCTTTCTGGGCTTCCAAATGTGTGTCCCATTTTAGAGACTTATCAAACCAGACACCGAGATATTTATACCCTTTCACTTTTTCCAATTTGGTTGGGCCCAGATATCAATTAAACCTCAGGTCACTGTTTCCAAAACACAGAATTTTGGTTTTATCTATATTTACAGTTAGTTGCCTAGCTGCACAATATTCACTAAAAGAATTTAACTTCCTCTGTAGGCCCATCTCTGTCTGGTTGAGAATTACTAAATCATCAGCATACAATTGGCAGGAAAGATTTTTCCAATTAATTTTTGGGCTAGCACTTCTATCCACTGCCAAGATAGTTGGCAAATCAGCCAAGAATATGGCAAAGAGTAGGGGGGCAATACACAACCCTGCCGTAGACCATTGTTGATTGTTATTTTCGGTGTCAGGGCCCCAGCCGTATCCTTAATGACTTTCGCCCAGTTCTGGCTATGTAACTCCTGGATAACTACTAGGAGTCCCTCTGGGACACCGTGTTTCCTTAGGGTCTCCCAGAGGCATCTCTTGTCCACCAGGTCAAATGCCCATGTGGAAGTCGACAAAGCAGCAGCACAACTTTACTCTCTGTTCCATAGACTTCTGCGCCAACATGGCGAAACAGTGGTCAACCGTAGAGGGTCCCTCCTTAAAACCTCCTTGTTCCACCGGCACGATCGCCCTCTGTTCGATCCAATCCTTCAGACTGCCCAAGATTATTTTGGCGAAGACTTTTTCCCCGATGTCCAGCAGGTTGATCAATCTGTAATTCTTCGGGGCTTTCCTATCTCCCTTCTTATGAATAGATCTAATTACTTCCCCCCTCCACTTATTGGGGATTTGGCCAGAATCCAATATGGTCAGGAACATATAGGATAGGAAATCCGCCCACCAATTTATCTGAGTTTTTATTATAATGGCCGGGAGGTTGTCAGGTCCCGCTGCACAGGTTCAAGTTAAGTTTCTTATAGGGCCTTTTACCTTTTCTACTGTAAAGAGAGTTGTTAAGTCTTCCACAGCCCCTCCCCAGAGTTGAGTATTACTTCCAACAGACACTGCACTTGTCCCATACAGTTCGCCTAGGTACTCTTCCCATACTGATTTTTCCAGTATACAGGTCATAGCCCCCGGGATCTGTCCAGATGCTTCTGTATAAGTTTCCAGAACTTATGTATGTTTTTTGCTTTGATTGTTTCCAGCAAATTAGCCCAACAATTCTCTTTAAAAACCCTCTTCTGATTCCTAACTAACATTTTATATTCTTTCCTCAATTTGATCAGTTTTAACTGTCGTCCATGCTCATACTTTTTATTCTTAAACTTCTTTCTTCTCTCCTTATTAATTTTTTCCTAATCGTACATTCCCAATTAAACCAACTTAATTGTCTTACTTGCGTTGTTTGCTTATCATTTGTGTAAACATTTTTACTTTTTAATTCTACCCTAAGGCATTGTATGACTTCTTCTATTGTTTCCTCAAACCAAGCCACTTTCGGAACCCTTACGTTTTCCAAATTTAGTTTCTGTTGAAAACTGAGCAGTTTTTCGATGTATTCATCTGTCAATCTTGTTGTCAGGCATTTGGGGTACTCTAATTGTTGGGGAAGTACTATTTCACAGTGGCTTATCGACCCCCTAGCTAGTTCAATGACAGGGCGTTATGATCGCTGCCTTCACTCTGGGTTACCTGGAGCCCTTTTATAAGAGTGAAATTCCAAGAATGAATGAACACATTGTCAATGGGGTAGAGTTGGGTACCTTACCTGAAGGTCTGTTTGGCCGGGCAGTCGGTTTCCCTCCTACTATTTAGGCAGAACAACCCCTCCAACCTCAAGTATTTCCAGAGCTTGACATCTTTTCTGGAAGTGGTGCCATTTGGGTAGATAGCTGGCACTATATTATATGAGCTCAAAAGTTCTTCAAACCTTTTTGGGTTCAATTTATTATTAAAATCTCCCATTACAATGATCATGTCATTCTCAAATTTTTTACACAATGTGTCCAAAACTTCTTTGAAATGCCCCATTTATTTCCACCTCATACTCCTCATAGGAGCCCCATTGCATGTAAATATTCACAATTACCAGGTGTTCACACTTCCTTTCTATAACCAGTAGGGATACCTTACAGACCAACAACCATTTGCATGTGACCTTTACTGACATCACCTTTTTCGCAATCCTAGTTGGGGTGAGTTTCATGATCCCCCCCGGCTGGACGACTGAACCTTTTTTCCTCGCTGGCCTATGCAGTTGGGCAAAGCCTTCAATTACAGGGAGGCCAAAGAGTGAAGTCCAGCTGTTTGGCAGAATTATGTTCATCCTCTAAAAATAGCTGTTGAGAATCATGACTTTTGTAAACCCTGGGATAATTGGACCCCTGAAGATAGTATGCTAAGTTCGCCCCAGTGGAATCAGAAGGATTTTGATCATCTCAGTGATATTGATTAGGGAATGGGGGTGTCGCATAGCTTGAAATTTATATCATGGAATGTAAATGGGCTAGGAGGTGAGACAAAAGTTGGAAGTATAAAACAACTAGCCTAGGGTGCAGAGACAATGTGCTTACAGGAAACATGGCTATGCAACAATACCCCCGATAATTGGAGACGCTCACTAGAGGTGTAGGTCCAAGTGGAAAGTAACGCATTGCATATAGAGGATATTGCCGGTCTGTGCAAATACCCTAATCCCCAATACTGGGATAAAATAAGAGCAGCAATGCAACGCATTGAGCAGGTAGTAGAGGACAGCACCCCACAGAGTGGGGAGGAGACCAGAGGCGACACTGACCCCTGACCTGTCCATGCTCCAGACACGGGAGGTGGGAGGGAGAGCCCGCCAGATAGATGACACACGGGGGCACCGGCCCATGCACAATTGACACCTTCTAACTTATAACCTGGGGGGTGGCGGTGCGGGGACGGGATAATCCACACAGCACAAGAACTGAAGCTGGATCGAAACTGGGCGTATTGGAGGTGCATGTTTTGTTTGTTAAAACAAGTTTATATATTTGTTAGCATTGCGTTGTTCCAGTCCAAGAAGCGGGGACTAAATAGACTCAATGTGGATCTAGTACAAGTGCTGCCCAACAGGTTTGAAGCAATGTAATGACATTGTAAACATGTAAAGCAGTGTGCTACACCAGATGCTGAACCCAGTTGTAACAGGCACCCACCATTGAATTATATTGCCATCCTATTGGAACTGCTGAGTCTTTACGATGTATGACACAAAATACAAATTAAGAAACGACACACGCTTTATAAAAAACACCATGAAAAAAACTGAAGATGTCATCACTTGCATGACATGGCAAGGACATGCACTGGGTAGTAGGCGCCACCCAGGGGAAGGCCTCCACTTTTGACGTGATGCAGGAGGCGTCACCAGTTTGCTTGACTCACCCATGTAGAGTCCTGCTGGACATGTCACTGTATTCAGTCACTCCCAGAGGGATGGTCTTCCACTCACCCTACACATATCGTGCACAGGTGTCATGAGTGACTTGGCGCCTCCCAATAAAAGATGTCAGGTGCATGTGGCATGTGGTCCTGGGCTAGTTGTATGTTTCATACATATGTGTCTGTGTCATCCTTGTCACTGCATGCGGGCCTAGGGCCCAGAGGCCTACAATGGTGAGGAGCGGATCTGACCCCGCGTTTATGCTGACAGCAGCTCTGCAGTTCCTCGTAGGGGAAGCATTGCCTGAGTCTGAGGCACCCCTGCGCCTGCATTTAGCAGGACAATGACCAAAGCACCGGGGACATGGCATTCCAGGACAGGGCAGAGTAAAAACCTCCCTGCAAGTGAGTATGCCAGCATCAACTGGTAATGCCCCTGCAGGCGCCTGGATGCTCATTCCCCTGCAGCCACCCACTTTACTAACCAGCTCGGACGAGAGAGATCCATAAAAGGGAGTGAAGTGTTGCAGCCAACACAGTGCTTGAGGTGCCGGCACGCTGCCGACCAGTACCATGACAAGCGGCCCCTCTACTGCACCTGCAACACCTGTGTGGGGAAAAAGACTGTGCCTGCAGTGAAGAGAAGGGAGATAGCAGCCCCAGCAGTTCATCTGGAAAAAAAGCAGGGCAGCTGCCCAGCGTGAGGCTTGCTGGCTGCCTGCTGAGGCCCCACCCACAGGTGAGACGAGCATGGATTGGCTTTGCTGCATCAAGTGTTAATGTCACCCCTTGCAGCCATGCACTCAGAGCCCACAAAGAAAGGCTCGTCATGCAGTCTTGGGAAGTCTGCAGTGGCACGTATTTGAAGTGACTCGTGGTGGCAGCTCGACCGGAGCTGACTTTGTAGAGAGACAAGCCGCCATGCTGCACATGCATCACGTGGCCACCCGCACCTGCATGTCCAACCTGCATGGTCTGCAGTTTCAGGGAAGACTGCCGCAACCTGTGAGGAGAGGTGGCTGCAGCTCCACCTAGCGGGTGCTCGCTGCACCCCACCCGGCCAGGACGAAGAGCCCCAAGAAGCCCAAAGCTGCCCAGTCCAGAAAACTCCAAGAGTCCAGTGAAAGTAAAGGCTGTGAAGCCACAAGCAGCCAAGAAAAGTCGTACCAAGGTAGTGAAACCAAAGGCAGCTAAGCCCAAAGCAGCAAAGTCAGATAGGCAGTGCCCAAGAAGAAGTAAGGGTTTCCACCAAGGAACTTGCCTAAACACATCTGCCGCCACCGCAATTGAGAAGATAGCGCCATACTCCCTGGTAGTGAATCACCACCACCTCCAGAAGGAAGAGCAAACATGCAGGGCACCAGCAAAGGGCACCAGCTCACCAGGGCGCACTCTATCAAAGAAAAAACGGACATAGAGTGCAAATTCAGGGGGCACAGAGACAATGTAAGAGTACATCAGAGAGCTGCACCTGAGAATCTAACAGCAAGGGCAGGACCATGGAAACAGAGAGCCTTCAAAGAGCCCAGGACTAAATGGCCAAAATTGGCCGCCATTAATAATGCCACATGGAGTGACCAATCCTACCAAGCATGCACAAACCTAGGCAGGACCGCGCGCTGCGAAGTACAAGCACTGTGCCATTGAGTGAAGGTGGAAGGAAGAGGACCCTCTATCTCTGAAGCAGAGCACCAAGAAGTTCCCTGACAAAGGGACAGGCAGAGTGTGGGTGGTTGCCACGTCCACAACAGCAGAAGATGTGCCATCCTTTGAACAGGACATGACTGGCGAGAGGTCCAAGGTGGAAGAAGTTACACAGTCCTATGAATTGGATGCGACCAGGGAGAGGTCCATGTGAAGTGAACATGCGACACAGGGCAGGACGCCACATCCCAGTGAGAGAACAGGAGAAGGAGAAGAGAAGAGTGCGTGAGACCAGACCTGGTCAGAAGAAGAGGCGAGCATGGCTTGATGTCGCCGTCGTACGGCTTATACTTTTCCAAGTAAAGCTGTGCATTTGTTGCACAACATAACCATCAGAACTGTGCGAGACTGATCCCATGGTCACCGTCCTGAGATGTTGCCAAAAGTCCAGCTAGCTCACAGTGTACCATCTGTACCACTAACCTTACAAGGTAAAAAATGGATGTGTAACCCTAAAACATGACAACCCTGATTCAAGGAAATCATGGTAACAGATCTACAACGCTTTCGCTTAGTTACTTAGGCATACTCAAAGTGATACACAAGAAACACACATTAAAGTGTTTCAATATTTATTGAAGCTTTGTGATTTTTGATAAAAATACCTGTGCTGTAATAATCAATAGAAGGAAACAGAATAATGTGATTAGCATGACTAGAACGGTGAAAAAGATAAACAGGTCAACCATTTTGCTGATTACAGAGAATATATGCTTGCATACAAGTACTGTGATGTATTGGACTCTTACCTAGCGCATCCTAACCTATCATGTCTAGGTTGAGCACAGCTGCGAAATCCCTGTAGGATGATCTAATTCCCAGTTACCCGTAGGTAGGTGTCATCAAGCTGCCCATCCTGCTGGAGAGCTGGGGAGCAACAGCATCCATATTACCATACCAAAGCCACAGTTAGGTGGCATTCAAATAAAATATTGAGTTTAAAATATCTCCTTACCTAAATATTGAGTCTAAAATATTGTGACTTGGAAATATCGTCAGCCAGAATATCAATGTCAAGAATATGAATTTTAAGGTAAGTAATATCGATTTTTAAAATAATGAAGTCATTAATTTTGTTAGTAAAAATATAGTTGTTTAAAATATTGTTTTTTTAATTATTGTTACGTATTTTAGTATATAGTTTAAATGTATATGATGGAATTATTTTGTTTAATTATTGTTTTTTAAAAATATGTGTTATGGGGTATAGGGTGGGAAGTAATTTAATAAATAAATGAATGATTATTTTGAATTTAATATTTATTATTTAATTGATATTTAATTATGTTAAATGTGCTCTAATGGTTTTTAATGTGCAGTTTGTGGGGTTTATAGGGGTCAAGGACGAGAAGTAATTTATTTTTTATTAATTAATTCATAATGAGTTGTCAATCAATATTAGTTCATCAATTGATCATTAATTATGTTAACTATGTCATTCCTTTTTTTAGGTGCGGGTTGTGGGGTTATAGGGGTAAAGGGTGGAAAGTAATTTATTTGTAAAGAATTATTAATTAGTCATTAATTAATATTAATTAATTGATAATTATGTTAATTGTGTAATACATTTTTTAGGTGTGGTTTGTGAGGTATATAGGGGTAAAGGGTGGGGAGTAAATTATTTTTAATTAATTAATAAATAGTTAAATCCTATTTATTATTTAATTGATCATTATTTTAATCATGGAATATTGGGAGTACCCAAAGGGACCTCAAACTTAATGACTCATGAAGAAACCGGGCTCCCATTTATCGGTGACACCTTAGCTATGCGGCCTCTGCTCTTTTGGCTTAAGTGCTGGTTAAATAAAGATCTTACCCTTAATCACCAGTTGCTCAAAGATGCTTTGTCCTTGGATAATATGCTCAACATCCCCTGGCTAAAATATCTGAAAACCTGTTTTAACGAATTGGGGCGACTGGATCTTAAGTCCTGAAACAATTACCTTTGGGGATGTGGTTTATGTTAAAAAAACCATTTTCTCTATGGCAAAAATTAAACAGAGATGGGGTAGACCTGGCAAAACCCAGTGTACGTAAATTTATGCTGCTTAAAACTGTTCAATTGTTGGAACCATATCTTACGTGGCCCCTCTCTCCCCATGAGCGGTTTCTATTAACTAGATTCAGGTTTGATTACTATCATCTCCTACTTGCTGTTCCGAAGGGAAGCCATAGAGGTCAGGTGCTGTCTCCCTGTGGCTGCGATGACTCATCTCCACAGGATTTGACGCACTTTATGTTCTTTTGTCACCACTATGATGTTCCTAAGAGGTTCTTTATAAAGCCCCTTTTAAAAAAGATGATTTTTACTCAGGTTCGCCCAGCACTCTGCTTCCTGCAAATGCTAAAACCAGAAAGCACTTTATTTGTGGTTGGTTTCTTAAAATCAGCACTGAGACTGAGAAAACGCTTCCTGAATTAATGGTTCTCCATATTGTTGTGGTCATTGTTTTAACTAAAAATTTTATCACAGTGTTTGTATATACTGTGTAGGTGCCAGTTTTAATACTTGTATGTACCAATACCCGAATGAATTATTTATAATTGTCGACGGTTAATGTACATGTTTTACAAATTGCCCCTTTTTATTGTTGTAATGTCGCTTATATGGTTTTTAACTTTTAAAACCGAATAAAGTATTTTGAATTTGAATTTGAATAGATTTTGTTTTTAAGTTTCATTTTACGTGCGGGTTGTGGGGTTTATAGGGATAACGGGTGGGAAGTTAATTAATTCTAATGAATTCATATTTAGTTTTTTAATAATTGATATTTGTTTAATTGATAATTATTTTAATTGTGCAATTCTTTTTTTGTTTTGATTTTAGATGTGGGTTGTGGGTGTTGTAGTGGTGTGGGGTGGGAAGTAAATTAACTTTAAGTAATTATGATTATTTTTTAATTAATATTAATTATTCATTTATAAATTAATTATGTTTATTGTGCAAATACTTTTGTGTGAAATGTTATGAGTGTGTTGTGTGTTTTGTGGTGGTATATTATGTAAAGTACATTATCATAATTCATTAATAATTAATAATTAATTAATGATAATTAGTTGATTAATATTTATATCAATAGTGTATATAATGTGGGTTTTTTTAGGTTAAGTTTTGGGTGCAGGTTGTGAGGTTTTGTGGGGCTAAGGGTGGAAGTAACTAAATTAAATGTATGTAATAATTATTTTTTGTTAATAAATCTTTTTTTTTTGTCCTCATTCGCCATCAGGTAAATTCAGAGCTTGTTCGATTTACTCCTGTGGCCCCCTTCTCAAATGGCACCAACTGGAGATCTCTGTATCTAGATGGATATGCTTTACATAGAGCCTCTCTACAGATTGGTTCTGTATCTCTTGGGACGCCTCACAGAAACCAGAGAGATTAAGTAAGTTAGTGTAAAAGCTTAATCATTGGGCTGATTTGAACTGCTTTCATTTTATTGATCCAAGCTGTCCAACCATTTTTCGCATGGGCTCCAGAAGTCTATTCTATTGTTTTTATCTTTATTTAAACTAACTCTATCCAGATTCATTGTGAGCTTAATAGAGATCACCTAATCCAAGAGAGTTGAAGAAATATCCTTAACCCATTTTTTTGAAGATTTCCCTTCGTGCAAGTAAGATCAGGTATAAACATAATCTGTTTTACCCTCTTAACATAGACTCATAGTGTGGAAACAATCCAAAGAAAACTAAATGTATGCTTACCTCAGTGCTTATGCCAAAAATACCTTCCATGCCTCCGCCCAATAATGACACAGGTTTGGACAAGTTAAAAACATATGGACATCGTCCGCATTGATCTGGAAACACTTTGAACACTTTGGCTCTGGACCATTCGTAAATTTTGAGAGCTTAAGAGAAGTCCAATACACCCTTTGAATACAAAGGATGTGATTTCTTTTTAAATTTGCAGGTTGCACTGTCGTGTGTAGAATGTCATGAGATACTTGAATTAAATCTTCGAGGTTGCAGCCAGGCAAGTTCTCTCCCCACAGTCCATTGTTAATTTGAGTTCACCCTCTTCCAGGTCAAGGAGTAGCCAGTACAGAGTCACCACCTCTTTTTTCTTTGCAATTTTCTTTGATAGTGTCATTTCCAGTTCATTGGTCATGCCCACATCTATACCAACAGTTTGATGCCAGCTTTTTATTTGCAAATATTTGAATTTAGATAGCCCTTTGTCGACCAATGAGTTCATCTCATCCCAAGATAGCAAAGCTCCTTCCGGAGCTAGCTGACACCATCACAGAATTCCTGCTTTGACTAAGGGGTTGATAAAACATCTCTAGTCCATCCTGGTGGTCCTTGTGCATTCCACATGGGAGCAAGAGCGCTGAAATAGCTAATATTTACAGTTTTCTTGATCTTGGCCCAAGTGCTTACTAATCTGTTTAATACTTTTAGGCGAACTTTAAAAAAAAAAAACTCGGATCTCCAAATTTATGAGAAACCCAGGCCTCCATTCTCCACATCCAGGAGCATCTCCTTAAACATTACACCGATATTGAAGCCGTCAGGTAAGTCCATGAGCATGTTGCCTGCCTCAGTGAGAATACCCTTGCATATAAAACTAAATCCGGGAGGCATAGCTCTCCTTTATTTTTTTTCTGCATAGCTTCTTCCACGATATTCGAGTTGCTTTCAAGGTCCAAGTAAAGGTATTTAGTTTTGATTGAATAGTTTTCAAGGTTTTCTCATCAAATGCTAGCGGAATATTTTGTAATAGGAAGATTATTTTTTGGGAGCAGCATCATTTATATTAAGTTAACTCTACCAACCAGGGTCAGAGGTAGATAGGCCCAACCTGTTATGGAATTGTGTATTTCTTTCCCAACTTTATGGAGATTTGTTTCTGTGATCTTATCAATATCTTGCGTGATCAGTGTTTCTAGATATCTTATTGGTTTTTTTTGTTGGATGGACACAGTCTCCCAAATTACAGGCCATGCATTCAGTTTTAGCTACATTTATTTCAAATCCGGAAACCTGCCCAAACTTCTGTGCTTCTTTATATATTAATGGGATTGTAGTGTTTAAATTAGTCATGAATATCATGAGGTCATCAGCATATAATGCCACCTTCTTCTCCCATTCTCTGAATTTAAAAGAGGGTATGTTTGGATGTGTTCTAAACTTTTCAGCCAACGGCTTGATAAATAAATTAAAAAGGCATTGGAGATAGCGGGTAGCCCTGGCGAGTGCCTCTCTGGATTTTAACTGGGTCATATAGATTGCCGTTTACTAAAATTCTGGCTGTAGGGGTCTTATAAATCAAAGAAATTGACCTGCAGAAAGTTTTACCTTAATTGCTTTCTTTTAATATGTATTTTAAGTAGGCCCAGTTTACTCTGTCAATAGCCTTCGTGGCATCTATGGTTATTATGGCCAGGGGGATTTTGTGTAAAGTCGCTACTTCCATTGTTCCAATCAAGTTATAGGTAAGGTCTCTTATTCCCCTCCCTCTAACATACCCCTTCTGATCTCCATGTAGTAGATTTCCTGCCACTCCATTCAATCTCTCTGCCAATATTTTTGTAAAGATCTTGTAATCTATATTGAGCAGAGAGATAGGCCAGTATGAGTCACATGAACGTGATGGTTTAGAGGGTTTAAGGACTAACGCTACCGTTGCTTCATTCCAAGAATGTGGTATGTCTACCCCTTCTTCAAAGATGTGTGAAAATAGTAACGACATGACAGGAATAAGAACTTCTTTTAAAACCTTATATAATTCCGCAGGTAGTCCTTCTGGGCCTGTGGCTTTCCCAGATTTACCCGATATTATAGCCTTTCCGATCTCAACACTCGAAATCGGCATATCCATATTTCGAGATTTCTCATCAGTAATTCTATTTAAAGGCATCTGGCCCAGCCAATTTCTTATTTCTATTTCGTGGACAGCTAAATCTTAATGGTAGACTTTCTAAAAATGTGACTGAAAGGCCTTTTCAATATCATTTGGGGTCTTAAGTACATCTTTCAGAACATCTGAGTTTAACTCATTAATGGTGCTTCTAGCCAGGTCTTGTTTAGTCTTCCATGCCAAAAGCTTCCCGCAGCTCTCCCCATACTCAAAGTGAGCTAATTTACTGGCTTGCCATTTCTTTTTCAGCCTTGACTCTAGGACAGCCGCCAGGTCTGATTTGAGTGACTCTAGCTTTGCTGAGATGTTTACATTCAGCGAATTGCTCTGCTGTGTAATAAGGTCATGCTCTATTTCCTGTATTTCTCTTTCTATTTCCTCAAATTCTGCTTTATACTTTTTGTATCTAGCGGATTGTATAGAGGTTATTAGACCCCTTAAAAAAGCTTTATACGCATCCCAGACCACTTGTATTGGGGCAGTGTCTAAGTTTGTTTGAAAGAAGACCTCTGATTCCAAAATTAACTTCTCAGTTGTACTTTCCTCCAAAAGAATGGTGCGCTCTAGTGTCCATCTCCTGGGGGTCGGTCTGATTGGAACCTTGAGTATTAATGCTACTGCTGAATGGTCAGACAGGTGCTCCCCCACATGTTTGACATCCTGGACCCACGGTTTTAAAACCGCATTCAGCAGAAAGTAGTCTAGTGTAGACTTATGTCCGTATTTTTGTTATGAAAGGTATAACCTCTCCTATTACCCATTTTTGTCCTCCAAACATCATACCACGCTAATTGTTTCATCGCATTCTTAATTAATGTTCTCATTTTAAAGTTTTGGACAGATCTCCTTGTTTGTGATTTATCTAATACCTGGTCTAGAACTACATTAAAATCCCCAGGAAATAATAACAGGTCTGTATAGTTTAGCAATTCCGATAGTAAGTTCTTAAATCTGTGTTTGGACCATAACAGCCCGCAACTGTGAACTTGGACGCATGACATTTTATTTTGGCTATAGCCCATCTCCCCATCTTATAAACCTTACTGGCCTCTAGAGAGATAGCTGAGTTTTTCTTGAAAATTATTGCCACCCCCTTAGACGGTAGTGATTGAGTTGTGCAGACCACATATTGAATCCACTTCCTAGATTTACATAGTGATTTTAACTCCCTTTCTAACAAATGAGTTTCTTGTAATATAAGAATCTGCTCTGGAGTGTCTCCCAGGTATTGAAAATTTTTGTGCATTCTATAACTTGTTCTTAGCCCATTAAGGTTCCAAGAAAGCACCTCTAATCTAAAATCCTGATTCTCTATTGGACAAGTCATCTCTCTGTTATCGTCGCTGCATTATCGATTCTGGCGATTTGGAATTTTTTTGTGTTTTTTCTTGATGCTCTCCACCCTGTGCTCCCCTCCCTCCCTCTCCCCCCACCTAGTGATCCCTCCCCTGGAGAACCCCTCCGTTCTTCTTCCATGGCCTCTACCTAGGCCTATGGGCCCCCCTCAGGTCAGGAACTCAATGTTGATTTACAAGCTATTCAGAAACTTCTGATATCTCTGAAGCTATTATTTTCTTATTCCTGTTGCCTCATGATCTCCTAATATTGACTGTAGAAAATTCTCAGCATCTTCCACCCGTCTGAATACCTGCATTTTGTCGTTGTGCATTACCCTCAATGATGCTGGAAATGTTAATTGTGCTGTAGCTCCCATTTTCTTTAGGGGATCAAATAGTTTCCCCATCTCCCATTTTCTAGAAGCTGTGATTACTGAGACATCTGACTGTATTTGGAACGCTACATCTTCTGCACATAGGGAATTTAATTTAGGAGCTTTATTGAGAATGTCCTCTTTTAAGCTATATGTTAAAAAATGTACTAAGATTTTCCTAGGTCTTGTTTTATTGGGATTGAGTCTGAAAGGATCTCTATGCACTCCTTGTATATCGGCCATGAGTGTCTCCTCTGAGCAGTCCATGTGAGTGGCCTGTTTTATTAACTTTACTACAAATTCTTTCAGATTATTCCCCTCCATCACTTCCGGGACCTTGAGTAAGCAGATGTTTCTCCTTTGTGAATACTTTAACGACTCTAGTTTATCTTGCATTTCCAGCCCTTTCTCATTTAAAGCAGCTATGCGCTTTGTGTTGTCACCCGTCTGGGTTGCTCATTCAGCTACAGTTAGTTCGAGTGCAGAGGTCCTAGCAGCGAGTGAGCCCAATTTAACTTCAAGTTTTTCACATGAGCTTTTAATATCCACTTGGTTACTCTCGGACACCAAGAATCTCCCTCTCATCTCCTCCGCTAGTGCTTGTAATAAACTGCACATTGAACGCGATTGGGAGACATTAGCAGTATCACCAGCTTGCACTGCATCGTGCTCTTCTAAGTTATCTCTGGTGATCATGGCTTGATTATTAATTGGTGGTGCCTGCGGTGTTTGCGGTGCAGCTACCTCTCTAGGACTTCCTTGGGCCCCCTGTTCCAACTCTACAGGTGTTTTCTCTACTCTGTCCGTCATTTCCGGAGCCTGTAAGATATTTTCTTCTTGCAACCCTCCTTTGTCCATAAGTGGGTGAAACCTATTAGATGTAGGAATGCTACTCAAGGAGATTAGGGACTCCCTCAGCTCATGTGTAAGGTCATATGTAAAGATCTCGGCCACTGGTTTTAACATTAGTGTGGTAGGAGTAATCTTGAAAAAAATTCTTAGGGAAGGCGTTAATTTAGAGGTCTGTCGAACCGGCAATACAATCTTTTTATTTTACCAGTCACTCTGTGCTTACATGCCCCTGAATCTTTTGATTTGCTTTGTACAGGAAGTTTCGTTAGGTTGTTAGGTTGCACTGCCCCTTGATTTTGTCTGGCTTCAATGTCCTGTGAGTCCAGCATATGTAACTTTAATTTAGAGCTTCTTAAGGAGTATCTAGACTGTGCCAACCCTGTATCCGTATCTGCTGTTCTACTGTCCAGGTTTTCCCCTGTAGCACTCTGTTCTTCTGCCTTCCTCACCCTCCTCTCCCAAGAATTTTGGCCTAAACTTTCCAGCCTTGGCTCCCTCTCCTTACCCTTCTCCTGCAGTAGCTGGTGATTTTTACCCAGGCTCTGGGACTGGCTTAGGGGTTTTGGTCTCTCCGACGGCGCAGCTATGCTGTCTCTGCTTCTGCCCCTGCCTCCACCTCTCGCGCTCTCTCTCCTGCTCTGGAAGCTCTGGAGGGGAAGCCAAGCCACGGCTCTCTGCCAGCGGCTCAGCTCACTTGCAGCGTGGGACCAAAGTAGCTCCCAATTCCAATGGATGTCCGACGCCCGCGGTCTCCCCAGCCTTCCTCTCCGTGACGAGCATTCCAAGCCGTCAATCACTGCTGGCTCCAATACCGCAGTCTTGTTGTTACCGCCGCCGCTTTCGCCGATTGACGCCGACCAGTGAAGAGCACCACGCCAGGCGGCAGACAAGCCAGTGCAGGTTATACAAGTGGAGATTGGATTAGAAGTTGGTTCCAAGTATACTTGTCTTTTGAATTTCATAGGTTTCATGGTGCATTCTGTCGAAATAATAGTTTCTAACGCATCTTTAGCGCATTTTGTCTTCCTGATCTGCGGGAGCCTTCGCGACCCGCTACTCGCCGGCCGCCATGTTCTCCCCTTAATAAATAATTTCTAAATAACAATGCTTCTTTGTAAGAAAATTATTTTTGTATTTTATTTATAAAAAATATTTGTTGGTATTTGTGATATGTATTTAACATTATAATTTGTTTTTTATTTTTTATTTTTAATAATAAATATATTTGTATTTTCGATTCAACATATTTATATTTTTATATATTTACTATGTTCTTGAAATAATTTTATTTTGATTAAGTTTTTTTTTATGTTTCTCTGACTGTAATCGTAATAGTAAATGTTACCCCTCCATAATCCAAAACTTTCCCTACTGTTGCATTTATTGGAGTGGGAATAGTAAATGTTATCCCTCTGCAATCCAACTCTTTCCCTACTGTTGTACTGATTGGAATGGGAATAGTAAATGTTACCCCTCTGCAATCCAACACTTTCCCTACTGTTGTATAGACTGGAATGGTAATAGGAAAATTCACCCCTCCACTATTGTTGGACTAGAAACATGCTTCCAATCGATTCCCCCTATTGGTTAAGTTAGCATTTGCAGCACCATTTTGCATTTAGCCGCCATTTTCTGTGATGATCGAAAACAAACTTCTGTCTCATTTTGTCTGCCTCAGCAGAAAGCAGCTTAGATATTTTTTTTGTATTTTCCAAGGCTGAGCTTCGTTGTTTCAATGAATACACGAATGTGCCTTTGCATACCTTCCTTGTTAGATAGGCCTGTTCTCATGCGTACAGTGGCGGGCCAGGGCAGAGTAACCTTGGGGCTGCGATAACATGTATGTGAACCCAGCAGTGTCGCTCATCTTCTGTGTCTCCTTTGTTAACCTGCTCAAACTGGAAATTTCCAGTTTTGGGGCAGGTCTTGCTGGCCATTGGAAATGTCTGACATCTGATATTACATCAGTGAGGGTCAGTCCCCTCGGTAGCATCTAAGGAGGCTAGACAGACTGGACTCCGCTCAAGCGTAATACTAATAAATAACTTGGCTTGTATTCTCTACTGTCTGACCAACTCTTCTTTTGTATGGAAGGCTGAGAGGTGGTAGTGAGTGACCCGGCTGACCCTATTCGGGTGACTTCCTTCACTACCTAACACTTTCCCTACTATTGTACTGACTGGAGTGGGAATAGTAAATTCAACCCCTCCACTATCCAACACTGTTGAACTGACTGGAGTGGAAATAGTACATTTTACCCCTCCACAATCCAACACTTTTCCTACTGTTCTAGTGACTGGAGTGGGAATAATAAATGTTACCCTTCCGCAATCCCACACTTTCCCTACTGTTACACTCTTTTGAGTGGGAATTGTTAATTTTACCCCTCCGCAATCCAACACTTTCTCCACTGTTGTATTGACTGGAGTGGGAATAGTCATATTTTACTCCTCCACTATCCAACACTTTGCCTAATGTTGTAGTGACTGGAGTGGGAATAGTAGATGTTACTCCTCTGCATTCCAACAGTTTCCCTATTGTTGTACTGGCTGGAATGTTTATAGTAAATATTACCAATCCGCAATCAAACACTTTCATTGCTGTTGAATTTAC
This sequence comes from Lissotriton helveticus, assembly GCF_964261635.1. Lineage (NCBI taxonomy): Eukaryota > Metazoa > Chordata > Amphibia > Caudata > Salamandridae > Lissotriton > Lissotriton helveticus. The sequence goes on from NC_136061.1 coordinate 1,244,819,092, forward strand.
TGGAGGGAGATTTGTAAACTTTACCCAGTTTTATTATTTTCTCGTTGCATGAAGTGGGAGTACTATATTTTTTTATATATTCATTATAATAGTTTGTGTAGCTTTGTATAAATTGTAGTGGGAATAGTATTAATATTAAATTTTCTCGTCTGTGAACCCTGGTAACGGGTTGTGTACCTTCACTTCACGCGCTTTACATGCTGGTGAGCATTCGATGTTTTTGAATCGTTTGTGTTCTACCAGACTTTCACATACAGGTTCATTCCGTATGTTTTGTTTCAGTTATCATCGACTACACAGTCCTATTATGGTTGCTAGTTGACTCTGGTCACTTAACAGCACAGCCTTGTTCATTTTGGCCCTAGCTCTTGGGACATTAGTCGTCCTCAACAGATACTTGTGGTGCCGTGTGTTGAAGGTTTCCTGTTAACCAGGTAGCCTCATATGAGCTTCTGAGGTACGGTTGAATTTTGACTATCGGTCTGGATGAGCTCTAATTTATGGAATGGTTACTTGATAACACTGAGTTAATTCACATCTTTCTCACAAATTTGACGGATGTATCACTGGTGATGGCTATTTGTTTCTCTTGGCTCCATTCTGTGCGTTGTTTCTTCTCACTCAGCTGTCGGCATCTTTTTCATCTACACCTGGTACTTCCTATTCAATTCCTTTCATGGGGTCTTGTGTATTCCCTTTACGCGTACTGTCAGTCCTAGTCTTTATTTAAGAATGTAATAATGCATATAGTTATTTATGCTCATTTGAATTCTAGATTTACCCTGACGAAGGACAGAGCAGATTGCCCGAAATGCATTAGGAACTGAGTATCGTAACAAGAAGCTCACATAAAAATATTTTGTCGTTCATGCCTTGAAGTTTTCTTGATTTGGATGGACTGAAAACCAGCTCAATAAAAGAAAACATGTTTTTTGGGGCAAATAACAATTGTATATGCTTTTTTGAATCATTTGTTAAATTCATTTGATTTCAAGTGTTGTAATGTTCATGGACTTGCAAGAACTGAATATTTGGATAAGATTTTGCACTCTTACTTGAGTGCCATAGTGTAGTGCACAAGGAGGGGAAGTCTTCACAGACCGAGCATTATCTCACATTTTGTAAAGAAGACATGTCACTCTGTATGGTGTCAATTGCAGACAAGTCTATGTTACCCAGAGAATAAATCCTGGTGGACAGAGTGGTCATACCATTATCTACTACTGCAAGAGCCCTTTCTAGATTTACATGTCAATTTCATGCAATCTCTCAGCAGGTTTCTGTGGTGTAATCTTCCACACTTCCTTGTATATTACATACAGAAAGCTCTTTTGATGTGTTCTTCGAGGACCTAGTCAAAAGTCCTGTAAACCTATTTCATCAGACAGGGACAAGAGTTGTTTCACCTGTGACAATGTGGGTTGTTTAAGCCAATCAAGGCACAACTTCGGTACACTGTAAGTTGTTTCCACCCCGAGTGTGGTGTCTGCATGTAACATGGATCTGGCCTACTGTTCCTAAACCCTTTGGTGTTGTCATGAAAATGTGCCTGACATCCATTAGTGTCTAACAGCCACACTAACCATTCCGCTTGATTGGTACGTCAAGAATTGTATGTTCTGTTGCGCAGCATGATGTCTAATGTTTCCTCCATGTAATTTGTGAATTAATGACAGTTCGCAAATCATGCAAATGTGGGAAGGTTTGGTGCATTTAAATCTTTTATCTTAGCAAGGACAAGACAGGGTGTTTGCTGCATAATCTTGTCAGGAAAATCATTTGTTGTGGTATAAGGCACGCTCTAAAAAAAAACTTGTTCCCCTGACCCTAGCCAATCCTTAGTTACCCAAATTGATTTCAACTCAACATTGTCTTTCCAAACGTCAAACACCTTCTACAGACAGCTGGGAAATGAAAGATGCACAATAAATCAGCTTGGTGTCAATGAGCATTGTTTACTTAGCCCATGAGGGTGTGAGTTTATAATAAAAAGACTCTGGGTCAACTAGACTATGACATGAAAAATATGTAATCTTTGTGCAAATTCTTTTGTGCTACCTCATGGTAGTGTAGGGCAGTGTTCCCATTGTGTGTAATGGAATAGGAAATGGTGACCATAATGGTGAAAACAGAAAATGTCATCATAATTAGCGATGCCATCACACATTTAATTTCCATTAAAAACAGTTGGATGCTGCAGATCATCTAGCATTTCATGCCCGGTATAAAAGTCCCAATCTTTAGAAATAGTACTAGGAGTGATAATGTCATGCAAAGAAATTTTTAATACATATGGAATTTAAATCACGTCTGTAGGTCCAACTATATCGTAGGATACCTTATCCCAGACAATTCCATCAGAAACTAAAACAGCAGAAATGTTCCCCAGGGAAATGTCTCTTCATTCTTTGTGTGGGGTGTTAAATCCAAGGTCCCCAGTTCAACAGCAGAGCGTTCTGGGAGATAGTATCTGTTCAGAATCAATAAAAATACTTGCACAATACCAATCCAAATGAACAGGAAAAGTAATGCAATTGTACTCCAAATATATATCCATGGATAGATAAAGTATATCTTTGTTAGCCAAATGTAAAATACATGCAGCCTACCTCTGGGCCGTTGTGGTGATGAGTCAGATGAATCTGAAGAGAAGTCATCAAAGTCAACGAAGTAGCCGGAGGTTGTTTGAACTATTTTTGGCAGCTATGGAGGCTGTGTAGAACTGGTAGTTGACTCAAATGGTGGTAGGTTGCAGTAGACACCATCTTTGTCTGTTTGCACAATTGAAATCTGTGTTTTTGTACATGTTGTTTGTAAGGAGGTTGTTGATGTGAGCAGGAAGAAGTGATACTTTAGTGTTAGCTGTGCCCAGCCGGGGAGAAGAAGCTTTATCACTGATCAAAGCTTCCATTGAGACTTCCTGTATGGGAGTGAGATGAGATGGGTAACTACCCAGGCGCTCTTGGTCTACTGTGTAGGACTGCCCACATAATGTGGTTTGATGAAAGCTATTGAAACAAATCTCTTGTTTTTACAACCAGCAAAGGGGGGGGGGGAGAACAGTTTTCCTACCTTCAACAGTCAGGACAGGAACAGGCTAGATGGCCCAAATTTCTTCTTGTCCACAATCTTCTCCCGTACTAGTTCACCAAGCTTAGGGATCCAACCAGGATTTGCTGTTGCATCCTCCATTTCTCCAATGACGTAACGATTCTGCTGGCCGTTGCTCAGAGCTTCTCCAAAGTTGTTCAGATCTTGTAAAGTATTTTTAACGTTTGTTAATGTCAAATGGTGTTTTTGCACCAATGCACTGGGACTGTCGAGGTCTGGAACCCACATCTTAACCCCAAACAGGATCTCATAGGGAGTCTGACCACCCAGGGATTTTCTAGGCAGAATATTTTAGGCTCTCTGGACCCCATATACGTGATGGACCCAACTGTGTTTTTTCTTAACGTAATACCCTAGCTATTAAAGACAGCTTTAACTCTCTACTACCGCATTTCCCTCAGGATGATAGGGGGAGGAGTACCCCACAGTCACACCCAATTTTCCTATGGTGTCTCTGTAAGGCCTAGAGGCAAAAGCCAGACCCTTCTACAAATAGAATGTGGCTACTGAATGTGTCTCAATAAAGACTTGCAGATTTTTTATAACAGTTCGGGCATTAGCCGATCGCTGTGACCAAACCCATAAGAATCGAGTGCAGGCATCCACTGCTACCAAGATGTATTTTTCAGTCCCATCTAATTGTAAAGCGCTGCAGTGGCCTAGATAAACACAAGTGAGAGGCTGGTCTGAGATCAAAAGAGGTGTCTGTGGTGGACGCACAGTGGTGGAAATCTTCATCTACTGGCAGATGTCACATTTAAGGACAAAATCCGTATTCTGTTTGTATAGACCTGTCCACCAATATTGTTGCTACAACAATGAAATTGTAGCTGCTACCCCTGCGTGAGCAGATGCTAAGCCCTCATGTGCTGCTAGGATTAAACCTAACCTGCTATCTGAATCAGGTATCACTTGATCCCCCACTCCGTGAATCCAAGCAAATGGAATGTTCTGTGTACTTCACTGGTAGGAGTATTTAGTTGGAAACTCTTGTGCAGCTTTGACAGTCACCAGGATGTCTTGATCTATCTTCATACTTGAACAAGTAATTGCAGTGACTGCAACAGTTTGCACTGTTGCTTTTCGAGCTTCGTCAGCCATGGAACTCCCTACAATGTGTATTCCTACACGCTGATGATTTGGTGTGTGTATGACATGAGTTTGTGGCTACCACTCTTTGAGTTTTGCCACCTGCCCCCAAAGCAGCTTGTGCTTTATGGTGTACATTTTGGAATCTCTGAATCTATTCTGGCTCCAATAGTGTAAGTACTTGTTGTAAGACTGGCCACAATTACACATATCACAAACAGCATATTGTCTAGTGCCAGAATTAGAAATCTAAGTTCAGCCAGCTGCGCTGTGCAATCCCCTAGTGACTGTGTGTAGGTTTTGTGAGGGCGTAATTAACCATCCTCTATTCTACCCTGAACATCAGCGCACGCTGCAGACCATTGGTGCTTTGTCCCTAGATCAGGCTGTGCTGAACCATCAGTATAGATGATGTAACCATACTGATCTAGAGACATGACTTCATTAGGCACAGGATACTCATTTGCGTATTGCAGGTATGTTTGTGTTTGTAGTAAAGAGTCAAATCTGTAGTCTACATCTGTTGCGGTGAGAGAGTTAGCCCACTGTAGCCATCTTGGATGTAATGTTTTCACGTTTGAAATGCTGACCTTTGTGAAAACCTCTAAGGCCAGACCCGGAGCCTTGACAATAATGTGTTTCTCTGAGCCAAGGATATTTCTCCCCCTACTGCAGTATGTACCGATGCCAGAATCTTTTCTATTGGTGCAATACGCATCTCCGCATTGGTGTAAAAATGCAATAATATGCAGTTGATACAGTGTTTCCTTTGTTGAATGTGACATATGCATACCGTGATGCCCCTGCAGTTATGTGGATCACCAGGTTCATGGTGTTTACATGTGTGTGTACGTGTTTTGAAGCTAGCATAGCAGCATGTACTAAAAGCAGAATTTGTGTGTGTTCAGTTGTCCAATGTGTGCTTGAAAAGTCTGGACGTATCAAGGTTTTACCCGCTCTGCGTAGTCTAGAATGTATGTTCTGCTAAAGTTCAGGAAACCCAATATTGATTGGAGTTTCTTTAGTGTATTTGATGGTTGTAGAAGAGCACACTTCTGAAGGAAGTGTGCCACTGCTTCTGTCTTCACTTGACAACTCGTATCCTAAAAATAGGACATTGAGGTGGGCTATTTTAAATTTTTGGAAATTGAATTTAAAGCCTTAGTGAGCAAATTCCCAAACTATATGATCTACTCTAGTTAAGTGAGTTGAAAGGTCATCATGTTGCCGACATAGGACAATGCGTGGTCATCAAATTCTTGCAAACATTCTGAAACCAGGGCTGAAAACAATCCTTAGCTGTTCTTATACCCTTGGGGCAATAGACAGAACTGCTCTTGAGAGCCAAGCACTCTGAATGTGGTAAAGTACCTGCTTTCAGGAGCTATGTTTTGGCAGAAAAATCCATTTGAAATTAATAAAGTGTTTTTGTATTTGTTCCGCACTACGTTATTTATTAGTGCTGCTCTGTGCAGCAAATGTATGTGTAGCTGTGTTTAGGTGTCTGTAATCTAATACTAGATGATATGAATGGTCTGGTTTCATTACTGGAAACAAAGGATTATTCATAGGTGAGGTGCAACTTTCTATCACACTTTGGTATTCAAGTTGTGTGAGCATCTCTCTAACTTGTTTTTTAGCCTAATTTTTAATGGGGTATTGTCTTTGAGGTTGTGGGGTTGACCTCACTGGCATGATGTGATAAGGGGAACCATCATCCCACCCCACATGGTAGCAGTATAACGCAGGAATTAGCCCTAAAGTCTACTCCCTGCCGTATGAATGTTTAACTGCATCTGGGACCGTGTCTGAAAAAGCAGGTAAAATTACCATTTCTCCCTCAGGGTAGTCCATGACAAATTCTGGCCAAGAGACTGTCATAGCCGAATGACAAGTTCTCCCAAAAGAGAGCATTAATGGTGTTTGAAATATGCCCCTCCATTTGGAGTTGCATCTTGTATAATCGATGCGGGATACTCACTCTCGTATCCAGTGTTTTCACCTGGATATAAATACTCACTGCTAAACCAGCCAGACAATCAATCAGGCTCCGGCAAACTTTTGTGACTTATGCTGCGCTGTCTATCATGGTCAGAGCCCACTCCCCACTCAGAAGCAGTGTCCTCAATATCCATGGATTGCTTTAACTTTAATGCCAGCCACCTTCCTTTTGAATTGAGGCTTGGACTGTTTAATTTATCTCCCGTCGTATTATGAAGTCAGAAGAGCGTTGTGTGTCCTTCTTCAGTTTCATGTTCTCCTCTGATCTGTGCTCTGGTCATCCACCTCTCTGTGAATGTTTTTGGATGACTCCTGAAATGAATGAGATAAATGTGTATCAGTATCCTGGTACCTGGTACGCATTTTAATATTATCACTGTTACACAAATTATTGCGCTTTTCAGTGGCCTCCTGTTGAGGAGATCTGCCCCGCAATTTAGTATTTTCTTTATGTTTCTTATTACTCCACTTCTTCTTAGAGGAGTCTGATGCCTGCTTTGAGTTATCCTTTTCAGAATTGCTCTTAATTTGTGGTTTGCTAGGTCTGGCTCCCAAATTATCTCTTCCTATTGTTGCATAGGTTTCCTCAATAAGTTTTGGTAACTCATGCTCCTGTTCTCTCGGTGTCAAGTTTGTGAGTCGTTGGCTTGCCGCCAACGCTGCTGCTTCCCCTTTGGTCTTACTTAACATAATGGCAGATACTGCAGAAAGGTTGCCCATCAGTTTCCTCCCCAAATCCAGAGCAGCCCCTGTTTAAGTACCTCTGGCAAAACAGTTAATGAGGGCGTACTGTATGTTCTGGTATATACTGCAGCAAAGACTGTGCCCCAAGTGATGAAAACTTCCACTTGAGAAGCTATCCCCAGTGGCAGACATATATTGAGAATTCTGTGTTTTTCTTTAGTTCCAGTATGGGGAAACACTGCTTCAAGCTGGCTTGTTTTAAGTGCAATACAGAGCAGAATTCCCTCCTGTCTGAGAAAAATTTTACTCATGACTGCATTGATGGTTTCTGGATTAATTCCAGGGGTAGCCAATTGTGGTTGTGCAGCTTAGGCAGCCCTTGCAGGATTTATTGTCATCATTTTCATGACAAATTGTGCTAAAAATCTAAATGTTTTCCATTGTCGGCACCTTCCCCTGGGCCCCCGTTGGGGTCCCGGGATGGCTTCTTCCGTGACAGATACTTCTTGTTCACTGAAGTATGGGGGAGAGGGGAAGAATGTTTACTTCAATATTTTCTTTAGTTGTATTTTTGCACAGACCTGACACTAACACCTTACAAGATTTGCGAGCAGAGACCCTGGGTATATGCCACAGACACTGAGTGACGCAGTCCTTGAAGGCCCTGTGGGACATTTCCGGATAGTTGGATAGTTCGTGATGTTCTCAACAAATTTAAGTGCAGTGCTGTCTTGAGGCAGGCTAAAAGTCTAGGAGCGGACATACTCCTTAAACAGGAAATTCACCGCTCGGGGTCCAGGTTCCATGCCTAGCATGATATGGATGTAGGCAAATATTTAACTCTGGGTTTACAAGGGGATCACATGGTCCATGGTCATTGCAGGGTCGCCTTCCAGACGCATAGGGTATGGGTTAATGTTTACGTCAGATATACGGTAGTGACTTGTACATTGTACGGAGAACAACTTACATTGGGTAGCATATATGCCCCCCTCCCCAATTAGGGCAAACTTTTGTAGACTGTATCGGTGGCCTGTGGGGAGAATTACCAGGTGGTCTTTCTGTGTTGGGTGGGGACTGGAATGATGTCCTTCACCCAGGGATTGACCAATGGTGCGCTAGGGGATGGAGGGCAGAGCCACAGGTGTCCAAGCTGTTTTCTCTGGTGTCTGCACTAGGTTGGGCTGATGACTGGTGTGCATATCATCCAGCGGAGGCAGGCTACATGTATTATTTAATGGTTTAAGCTCCTTTTCAAGGTTGGACTATCTGTTGGTCCCGATTTTTTATTTGCATAGGGTATCAGGCTTAGACATCTCATGCAGGGTCTGTCAGACCACTCCCCAGTGTAACTTGACCTCCATATGGGCCCAAAGCGCCCTCCATTTTGTTGGCGTATGTGACCTTGGCAACTGCAGAACCCATTGTAAAAAGTGGCAATCTACTGGTCTATCATGGAATACTTTTCCATTAGTGCTGCTATGATGCCCTCCAGGATAACATTATGGAAAGCCCTTAAACTGACATTTTGCTGAGTCAATATTAGCTTCTGATCAGGCGATTGTAGGCGTTAAATGCGTGAGTTAGTGGAGCTTGAGGCGCAAATGTGTAAGTTGGAAGAGGCAGTTGAGGGCCGGAGGGTGATGTGGTATGGCACCAACTGAGCTTAACCCAGCAGTTGTATCAACAGCTGCTCCTTTACGATGCCAAACAGGCATGGCAGGCCGTGCAGAGCCGCATATATCAGTGGGAAGATACATCCAGCAAAATGCTGCCCAGACTATGTCACGCCATTAATGCAGTCTTTTTTTTTTTTTTTTTGTGTCCTCATTTGCCGTAGCTCGTGAGTGTGGGGAACCCCAGCCACATTTTCTTGCCTGCATGGGGGTACACCCTTGGATCCTTGAAATCGTCCCATTTACTGCAAGATAAATGTATCTTAGTGGCGGAAGAAGTTTCCGACTTTTTACAGGGCTAGCTAGATGACTCCATTAAAGGTGTTTTTTCCACCTATTAGACCACAATTTTTCTCGAGGGGAACCCAAACCAGAGGTCTGTGGAGCAGTGAGGCATAATCATAGGATGCGGGGGGAAACAAAAACAAAAAAAAAAAACGGAAATCCTAACTCCACTGTACCAACAATTCCCAAAAGGCTACTTTTTGTTTGTAACATGATCTGGCCAAGTCCACCCTGGAGACATGGTAAAGGGATGTTAGCCAACCAGCATGTGTTGGGGCCACTGAATCTACCCAGAACATACAAATTTGTCTCCTTGCCAGAAGGATAGCGTAAAAAAGGAAAGATCTTGCTTGACCAGGGATTTTGTCGTCGATACCAAACATAATTAAAGGGAGTGTGATGTTCAACGAAGTTTTAAGAATGGAATTAAGGGAGACTTTTACTTCCTCCCAGAAGCTCGCGATAGCTGGACAGTCTTTAAACATGTGGACGTCTGAAGCTTCATGCAGGCCGCATTTATTTCATTTTTTATCCATCTGATACTTGGATAACTTTAGAGGAGACAGGTAAGCTCGATGCAGTGTGAAAAGATGATTTAGCCTTAACCAGGCTGGTTTCACTGTTTTGTAAAGGAGATTAAACGAATCGATCCACAGCTGCTCACATTGAGCCTCGATCTCTCCTCCCCATAGCTCATCAGGAAGTTTAAAGTCCCCATCTATCTCCTCCAAAAGCATCCAATACCAAGTTGAAATCTCCTTGCCACCCCATGGTTTTTTCACCAGCTGCTGTTCGAAGTTACTAATTTTACCAAGGGGGTCCCCCTTCCTACATTGTGCTTGGGCCCAGCTATTCAGTTGCATATATTGCAACCTTGAGAGGCTTAGCCCAACTTTCTCCAACAGCTTGTCCCAGGAAATCATTGGACCCCCTGACAGCAAGTCTCCCCAGATCGCTATCCCTAAGAGGTTTCCCTAAGAGGTTTCGCTAAACTATCCTTAAGACATAATGGAGTGCCTGGTGAGTCCCACATAGGTGCCTGATTTGAAAAGTAGCTTATCCATATTTTTTCCGAATTATTGACCAATTCTTGGCCAAAGATTGTAGACATTTCAATTTCACCTTCTTAAAAAATGTGTGGTCCCCAAACTTGAAGAGAAAGCCGTCCACTGGTAGATCGGCTCCCTCTAGCATAGCCCTGAACATCACCCCACGGGATGGGTCTATGGGAGTTTTTAGGAGCATTCTAGAGAATGAGAGTTGGAAGGCCCATGTGTAATACTGCAGGTCAGGTAGAGCCAGCCCTCCCTTCTCCCTTCTTCGCCTCAGCTTCTTCCATGCCACTCTTGTAGCCTTGTAGTTACATATAAATGAATAAATGCCGCGCTGGCATTTGTCTAAGGTTTTAATATCATATGACAGAGGGATAGAGTTAAAAAGAAATGTATATTTCGGGAGGATGGACATTTTTATTAAATTTGTCCTCCGAAAAACAGATAAGGGAAGATGAGCCCAAGACTTTAGTAGTTTATGACATTCCTTTGAAACCCGATCTAGATTAAATTCTGCGATTTTTCCCCGTCTCCTTAATGATTCTAACCCCAAGGTATCTCATGGAGGTGTTCACGACAAGATGTGAAGTGGTAGTGTTCCAAACCATGATGTCGGTTTTATTGGCATTTACTTCATACCCCGAGATTTTACCAAATTCTTCCGCTTTCTTTATGACTGTGGGAAATGCAAGGTCAGGGTCGGATGTCATGATAAGAATGTCGTCCGCATACAGCGCAACCCGCCTTTCCCACTCACCGAATCTGAAGGACGGGGTGTTATTCGCCTCTCTTAGGGCTTGAGCAAAAGGCTCAATGTAGAGGTTAAATAGGAGGGGGGAAAGCGGACAGCCCTGCCTTGTGCCTCTTGTTATAATAAAGGCCGCTGTCAAAGAGTTGTTAACTAGTAGTCTTGCAGTTGGTGATTTGTATAGAAGGGCTATCGTTCGGCGGAATTTCCCCCCTAAGTTGAATTTATCCATAACCACCACCAGATAGGCCCAATTGACCCTATCAAAGGCTTTGGTTGCGTCTAGTGTAGGGTAGCCAAGGGAAGGGAAAAAGTCAAAGCTATATCTATAGCCCCCACTAGGTCGTGCATCAAATCTGCAAGTTGGCGCCCCTTAATAAAACCTTTCTGATCTTGGTGTATGATAGAGCCAATCACTCCTCCCAGTCTGTTTGACAAGATGGTAGCGAAGATTTTATAGTCTATATTGAGGAGTGATATTGGGCGGTAAGACCCGCACTCTGTCAGATCTTTCCCCGGTTTGGGTATCACTACTATGGTCGCGTCACTCCATGACTTTGGGGGATCCCTGCCCTCCAACAGGATGTCGTTAAAGATGGTTACTAAAAGTGGGGTAATGACTCCGCAGAGGACACGGTAGAGCTCCCCTGGCAGGCCATCAGGGGCCGCTGCCTTCCCCCGCTTTAAATGACAGATGACATTTCTAACCTCAGCCTCCGAAATCTCCGACTCCAATCCCGTACTGTTATCCGATGAAAGTTTGGGCAAGGACATTGTATTGAGTCAGGCATTTATCCCTTCTTGATCTTCCCTAATATCTTCCTTGTATATCTTATGAAAGAAGTCATGAAATGCCTCCCCAATACCAGAGTTAGAGACCCTGGGGATAACTTCACCCTCTACCTTAATCTCTCTAATATACTTGCGAGATTGGTCAGTTCTGATCTTCCACGCTAAGATCTTACCGGCTGCTTCTCCAAACTCGAAGTGAGAAAGTTTACTTGCCTCCCATCTCTTAGCTGTTCTATTTTGTAAAATAAGTTCGAGCTGATTTTTCAGTGAAGTTAGCTTTTCTTGTTCCACCTGTCCACCAACCTGATTGCCTAGATTGATTCTCATTTCTGCCTCCAATTTATTAATGCTATCTTTATACAGTCTGCTTCTGAGGGAGGCTCTGCTGGTAATACACCCCCTCCAGAAGGCCTTCAAGGCATCCCACACAAAGATACTGCTCGAGGAGCCTATATTAGAATCAAGAAAGCATTGGGTCTCAACTTGAAGGAACGTGATTTCATCCTCATCTAATAGTATTGTACGGTCAAAAGACCAAGAAGAGTGACCAGACTGCTGTCCTACTTTAAGGCTAAAAGCGATAGCAGAGTGGTCAGATAGGTGGGAAGGAAGGTATGTTATATCTTCCAGCCGATCTTTAAGGCTATAGCTGAACAGCGCGTAGTCTATCCTTGAGAGGTGCTTATATTTAAAATTCCAAAAGGAGACCCCTAATTTGTTCCCTACTCTTTCTCTCCAAAAATCTGCCAGGCCTAACTGAGACATTATTGTCCCCAACACGTGTCTAGATTTCGAGTGAACACACGCTCTTGAATTAGGCGATTTGTCCAGTTTGGGGTTTAGTACAATGTTGAAGTCCCCTACCCAAATTACGGGGTCTTGCAGGACTAGTAGGAGGCCATAAATAATTTCCAGAAATGTAGGGTCATCTTGGTTCGGACCATAATACCCAAGCAGGGTGTGCATTGAATCTCCCATCCGGACCCTAAAAAGAAGCCATCTCCCGCTATGATCTTCCTTGATCTCCACGATCTGCGCCTTTACTTGTTTTTTAAAAATAACTAAGATGCCTCTAATATTAGCAGATTGGTCCGTACAGGCGTAAGTATCTATCCATTTCTGTTTTTTAAGTATTGATATCGTCTCTGCTTTGAGGAGGTGTGTTTCCTGAATGACAAAGACCTGCGCTGGGGAGTCTCTCAAATATTGAAGTATTTTTTCCCTTCTGCTCCTCACACACAGGCCATTGACATTCCAGGATAGGTATCGGATCAACGACATCTTACTTTCTTGCCCCTCTCACGCGAATCGATACTTTCCTGAACAAGGAACCTAGAGATCCAAAGTGGTCCCAAAGTGGCTTCGGGAAAAAGTTTAAGATATCGTGTATTGGCGCTGGCATTTGAGGAATTTTTACTTTATTTTCACCCCCACCATCCCCCGTGAGCCCCCCTCCCCCCACCCCTTGGAAAACCCATCCCTCCATATACTAGCCTGGTGTATGGCCAGTTTTACGCCCTCTATCCGCTCCCTCTCCTCTCCTCTTCCCCCAACTCAAAAATTGTCGGTGTAGGCTAACGATGGCTTTCTGTGTCTGTAGTCACTTCAAATGTCTAAAATGTATTCACCCCTCATTTCCTTTCTTATTCTTCCCAATTGTTTTTTTTAATTTTTTTATTATTATTATATATATATATATTTTTTTCCTTTTTTAGGGAAAAGGAGTTTCCTTTCATGCTTTATTAGTGGGTTTTTTTTTCAGTAGTGTTTTACTTTCTGTATTTTTTCCATTCAAATCCTTAATTGCCAAAGTGATCCGTTTCGGTTAATATATTAGACCGTTACGAACAAACATCCTGGGTAGAGTGTGTATTAGAGGACTTTATCTCAATCTCTGAATTTATCCCTATTTAACCCCACCCCCCCCGAGAAAAGTCCTTAATAGATTCCAACATTTCATCAGCTTCAAAGGGGATTCTAAGGTTATACATCTTATTGTTAAACATAACTCTTAAGAAAGCAGGGAATCTCATTTGTACCGTGGCTCCTAAACCCCTAAATTTCTCCATTCTCTGGCCCAATTCCCATTGTCTATCCAGCGTAGTCTTGGATAGGTCCGAACGGATCTCAAACTGAAAGTCTGAGTTCAAAGGTTTCAGAGACTTAGCTTTCAAGGCCAAATTTAGGATCTTTTCTTTAATAGAGTAAGTCAAAAAATTAACAAGTATCTTTCTTGGCCTCTCTCTCCCAGGGTTCAAACGGAAAGGGTCCCTATGAATCCTTTGTATATCTTTTTCGAGGAAGTCCGTGGACTCCTCTAAGTTTAGGGTGTCCTTTAATAGTGCAACGACAAAAGCCTTAATGTCGTTCCCTTCTTTCCCTTCCGGGATCTTCAAGAGCCGGAGGTTATTCCTCCTAGAATAGTTTTCTAACGACTCCACTCTCTCACGGACTGCATCCCCTTCCCTTCTCGGTGTTTGGATCTGTAACTCGGCTGATCCCAGGCTTGCCTTAAGCGCATCGACTGATCCTTCTAATGCCTCTGTTCTGTCGTTCAGCCGGTCCACCTTCCTCTCGAGGATATCACATGCGGCCCTTATTTCTGTTTGGTGCTCTGCTGAAACCATAAACCCTGTTCTTATCTCCTCTCTCATTGCTGTGAGGAGGGACTCAATGGAAGGTACTGCTTGGTTATCCCCTCCAGTCTTAGTTGCAGGAGCAGAAACGGCAAGGGCCTGTGCAGGGAGGTCAGAAGTTGGTGTAGGGGTTTGCACGCTTCCCTCCTCGAGTTGAATCGTGGTGACAGTGTTGGCTATATTAGCCAGTTTGGGAACGATAGAGACCGGCGGAGCAACCTCCTGTCCTCCGTTAGCATTTGGACCGGACGCTTTTACGAGAGGGTCCGACATAGCTTCTGTATCGGTCTGATACGGGGAGAGGTTGCTATGGGTATTCAGTACCTGTGGCAGTACCTTGAAAAATGACCATAAAGACGGAGTAATACGTGTGACACTATTCTCCCTGTGCCCTTTCTTTGCTCCTACTGATAAAGGGTTGTTAAGAGCTTTCGCTGCTGCCTCATCCCTCTTCCCTTTTTTTCCCTGAGTTATATAGGCTGTTTGGGTTAACTTGTGCTTCTTGACCCACTCTAGATCTGCCTCTGGGCCAGCCTCAGCCTCTACAGCACCAGCAGAGCTGGAAATGGCTTGCCGGCTGTTTTTGCCTTTCCCCCGCTTGGATTTCTTGGGCATATGCTTCCTCCCGTGTGTCCAGCTCTCGGTCTGTAAGTCAAGCTGACAGGCTCCCCCCTTCTGCTCGCGACTTACCGCTCTATCCCTATTGGCCCCCCCACTCTCACCGTGTCTGTTGTCTGTTTCATCCGAACCTCTTGCGCTCAATTCGGCACGTTCACCGCCTTCAAACACATCCAATGTCGGCAAGACCTCGGCCAGCTCAGAAGGAAAAAGCGAGCGGGGAACCTCGACCAGCGCTCCGCTGCTTGTGTTGCTTGTGCTGCCGCCGCCAATTACCCCCCGAAGAAGGCCGCGGGCCGCCGCGCTGCGGCCGCGCCTCAACTCCACGGCTGCTAGTTTCCAACGTAGCAGAGGGGTGCGGAGCCGTTGCTATCCCACTTCATCACCGAGGCACATTCCGCGTAAAGGTAGAGGAAACACCGATGTACACTTTTTCCCCCCCCCTTTTTCTAGGGGGGTGATGTATCGCAATTCAGCTTGATGTCGGGACCGACTAAAACTTCATTTTCCTCGCTGCATGGGGGTGAAGGAGAAGGAGCTCCTACGAGGACGAGCGCTACCGCCTAGGTCGCGGGCGCCATGTTTTCCGATCCATTAATGCAGTCTGGTTGGTGCCAGTGGTGCGGTACTTCTCGGGGTGGGCTGCTTTTGGGGCCCCGGGAGGTCGCTTGGAGCTTTGCTGTATATCATGAGGAGCTGTATGCTCAGAGGGATGTGGTTGACGCTAACCAGACCCTTGAGTTTGTTATGGTCCTTCCCCCAAGTTCTCTGATGACGCCTGTGCGCAGATCGATGAGAGGATTACTTTGGAGGAACTGACCGTGGCCCAGG
Source organism: Lissotriton helveticus (assembly GCF_964261635.1). Classification (NCBI taxonomy): domain Eukaryota; kingdom Metazoa; phylum Chordata; class Amphibia; order Caudata; family Salamandridae; genus Lissotriton; species Lissotriton helveticus. Next base: position 1,244,834,615 of record NC_136061.1, read on the forward strand.
CACTTCTGCGGCTTGGTAGGGCCCTGGGGCCTAATGCCTTTCCTAGTGAATTTCATTTCTCAAAGCCTATTTGCCACAAATGGAAAGTTAATTATTGGAAGTGATTCACACGGCATCAAAGGATGCACAGCTCCCACCAGACTTGCAGCACGCAGAGATTGTTATTTTTCTCAAGCTTGGACACCCCCGAAGCTCACTCTCCTTATCTTTTGATTTCGCTCCTCAATTCTGAGGTGAAACTTTTCATAAAAACCCTTGCAAACTGACTAATGAAGGATATGTCTGATTTCGTTCATCTTGATCAGGCAGAATTTATGTCCTATAGGGCCACACACCATAATATTCGGCAAGCTTATAATGCACTCGCTATGGTGGACCAATTGCAGAGACCTGCCACTGTGCTGCTTTCCAACATATATAATAAAGCTTTTGATTCAGTTGGCTGGTAGTACCTCCTTGCTCTCCTTTGGAGCATCAATCTTGGCCTGCGCTTTCTTTCCTATTTCCCACTACTTTACACTGACTTAAGTGCCTTGGTTCGTGCTGCTGGCTCCATTTCAAACCCTTTGGGATCAATAGGGGCACTTGCCAGGGTGCCAATTGTTCCCCTTGCTATTTGCTCTGTCCGTGGAGCTGCTGGTGGCCTGGGTGAGGGTTGATGTGCAGGTGAAGGTCTTTGAGTGGTCCTTGGAGCTATCTGATCAATAGCTCTTTATGCAGATGATGTCCTGTTTTTATCATGGATCCTAAGACCTCTGCCCCGTATCCTGCAGATTATGCAAATCTTTGGTGAGACCTTTGGTCTTTGTCTTAATGTTGAGAAGTTTGTGATGTTCCCCATGGGCAGGTCCACTGACGATATGATGTGGGCATCGGGGTTGACATTGTCTACAACTGTGTTTAAGTATCTAAGGGTGTTTATCTCGCCAGACCCAGCTGTATCCTAAGTTCGCAATTTGAAACCCATGCTGTCCCTTATTAAAGAGGAGGTGAATACCTGGCCCCTCTGCTGCTGTCTCTGCTAGGATGCTTGATGAGTTTTAAGATGGTCTCGCTGCCCGTATGCTATAACAACTACAGAATTTCCCTTCGACTATCCCCCTTGTTTGGTTCCTACAGATAAACATGGGGGCACTGTGTGCATAGTGCTCCAAACATGTTTTCAGTCAACATACTGTTGTGGTATTGCTACACCTGACTTCTACTCCTACTGCGCTGTGCCTCACTTATTAGTCGTTAATGATTGGGGGTAATATATTTAAGATGACCCTGCATTTGCGACAGAATGGTGGGTGATGGGCAACAATTTGTTGCTTAACTTTCTTCATGGTGGGAGGTAGCTCTTTTAGCACTGAGGGGGGTTTTAGTGTGGGATCACACAATCCTGAAGATCCCATCTCCCCCCTTTTGGAGACCTTCACGGCCATCATGTTTGAGCAAGTACAGTCCTAGCTAGCCCATACAAAATCGGGCTCCCCATTAGACCTGGCTAACTGGTTACCTTGAACGGAACTTACTTGATCCTTCCCTGTCAGGCTTCCGCACGCTGTGTAGCACTGAATCTGCACTTACTGAAGTAACAGATACGATTAGGTTGGCCTTAGACAAAGGGATGCTGATTCTCCTTGATCTGTCAGCAGCGTTTAACATCATCTCTCATCGAATCCTGTTGTATAGGCTGCAAGAGATTGGTGTCAGTGGAACGGCATTAAAATTGCTCGAAAGCTTCCTGGCTGACAGAACACAACGTGTCCAACTAGATACATTTACATCGCAGACCACGGCTGTAGACAAAGGGGTCCCACAGGGTTCCATCTTAAGCCCCACTTTATTCAACATTTAGGTGTCCTCTCTGGCCACAATGATCAGATCTTGTGGGTTTGATAACATCTCACACGCGGATGATACCCAATTGATAGTTACTATTGATACGTCTCCTGTGACGACCAGAAAAAAATTAAACAATTGCATGTTAACAATGGCTGAATGGATGACTGTGAATTTGTGACAGCTTAACACCAATAAAACGGAGATTCTGCTATTCAGGAAAGCAGGGGAGCTCTGAGCCTCAGACTGGTGGCCGCCCGTGCTTGGAAAACCCCCTATGCCAAAAAATTGGGTGAAAAATCTGGATGTTGTAATTGATGACAGACATGAAAAACATGAAAAGCATCTCAGGCACATGCTTCGGCCTGATGCGAATACTTAGGAAGATCTTTCCTTGGATCCCTCTCTCAGATAGAAAGTCCATTATACAGGCACTTCTAGTGAGCAGACGGGATTATGGAAACTCCCTACTGATAGGGATCAGGGAAGATCTACTATCCAGGTTGCAGTTGTGAAGAACACAGCCGCGCGCCTAGTCCTCAATAAGCCTGTTCGAACACCCTCGGAACCCCTTCTATGACAGTTCCACTGGCTGCCCATCAAAAAAAGAGCAGTATTCAAGCTTTTATGTCTGGTATTCAAAACACTCCAGGGGAAGGGTCCAGATTACTTAAGGAAGAAGCTAAAACCATAAATCCCCTCTCGCCAATTGAGATCAAGTGATCAACGGCTGCTGTGCCCCTTGTTTTTTTTTTGTCCTCATCTCACCTTAGATCTGTGCAGGTTTAGCAAGCCGTCTATGCTCAATCTGGGTGCCCTTCAACTCACTGCTTAGATCCACGGCCCCCGGGCTACCTCTTGTGGTTGAGGTCAGGTGTAATCATTGGACCGGGACACCGCCACCTTTGTGCTAGGAGTTTATCAGATGTAGATGTCGACCCCAGTCCAAAAGGGGGGTCCAGATGTTAACCTGCCTCCCTGACAGATCTCCCTGATCCCTATGAGCGATGTTTAATATAGCTTTTACCCAGATTTCTCTATTGGGGGTCGGGGGGGGGGGTCGGATCTTTTCACCTTAAACATATTTCTCTCCTGGCTATGATTATCAAGTACAGTAATAGAACTTTGTCCGACTGGGAGAGCACCTCAGTTGTGGAGTCGTTCTTACCAGAAATGACCAAATTAATGTCCATTTCCAAATCTGTGCTAAAAATTGCAACCAATATTTCCCTCACATTTTTCCAAAATACAGTTAGTTCTGGGCAGTCAAAGAACATATGGAGATCGTCAGCCTTGTCGGTGTTGCATCTGGGGCATTTAGGAGTCGGAATTGGAGCAAACTTCGCAATTTTGGCCAGAGTAAAATAAAGCCTATTTAACACAAAAAAAGTGATTCCTTTTTAATCTCGCTGGCTTTATATATTTATACAAGGTTTTAAGGGAAGATTCAAATCTTTCTTCTACCGGACAAGCCTGAGGGAGGGAATTCCACACAGCGGATCGGAGCAGGATCTCTCTATCTTCCGCCTCGAGCAGCTTTGTATGCCAATATGCTATTTCCTTTTTTCTTGGATGCGGATCTAAAAAAAGCTGTTCCAGATCCCAATCCCCTTTGATCTCACCTTCTTCCGCTTCATACCATGATCTCAATTGGATATATTTGAATCTTGAAAGTATGGGACCAATCTGGGCCGATAAGTATTCCCAATGAAGTAAACCATCCGAATCTACCGATTCCGACCATATCTGCAATCCCGCCCCCTTTAATGGAGCCGCTAAGCTGTACTTCAAGCACTCTGGGGTCCCAGGAGAGTCCCATATTGGGGCTAGATTAGAGAAATACCCAAAACCCCAGAGTCGCCTCAATTTATACCACGTTGACAAGGCGGTTTTCAAGATCTTTAGGCGTACTCGTTTAAAAAATCTGGGCGCCCCAAATTTAAACAAGAATCAACCTTACCCATTGTCTCCCTCTGCTATGGCCATTTCCCTCAAAAGACTACCCCACTTAGATTCAGCTGGTATTGTAAGCAGCATCCTAATGTTTTTAAACTGAAATGCCATTAAGTACCAGTTAATATTTGGTAGAGCCAAGCCGCCTTTTAGGAGCTTCCTTCTTAGTTTCTTCCATGATAGTCTTCCAATCTTGCCCTGGATTTTGTTAATAGCTTTCTGCGGAAAAGTAAGAGGGATAATATTGAACAGATAAGTCAATTTGGGGAGGACCGTCATCTTTACCAGATTAACCCTGCCATAGATAGACAGCGGGAGATTTTTCCATCTTGCAAAGAGGTACTCTATGTCTTTTTCAAACTTAGCCAGAGTTAACATGGGGATTTTCTTTAGATCTTTTACAATTTTAATCCCCAAATACATAAACCCCACTTTCTGGGCCACCCCTGTACACTGTGTTCCAACACATGATCTCTGTTTTAGCCAGGTTGGCAAGATAACCTGACAGTGTACCGAACTCTCGCAGCAATGTCTCAATCCGAGGAATGGCAATATTGGGATTGCTTGTATATATAATAACATCATCTACGTAAAGAGCTATTTTGCACAGATACTCTTGTGATTTAAATGGACTGATGTCATTATCCAATCTGATCATTTGCGCCAGATGTTTGATGTAAATATTGAATAACAGCGGGCACCCTTGCCTTGTTCCTCTCTTTATTTCAAAACTCGGGATAAGGGAGCCATTTACCAAGATTTTCGCTGTCGCCCCAGAGTAACATTTTTTTAGGGTTTACTTTGCACAAATATGGGACCCATTCCCACAGTCTCTGATACCCCCCAGAGAACTCCAGCACACTCGGTCAAATGCCTTAGCGGCATCCAGGGCTACAACTGGTAAAGGGTTGTTCCTCCTCTCTGCCAGATCAACGTTGCCAATCAAGGTTTGGGTTTGCTCCTGAATAAACCTGCCCACCATAAAACCTTTCTGATCGGGATTAATTAGGTTTGATACAAGCTTTGCCAACCTCCCTGCTAAAATGCCCATAAAGATTTTATAATCGGCATTCAGCTGGGAGAGTGGTCGGTAGGAATCAGCCAACAGCGGATTTTTCCCTGGCTTCAATATTAGAACTATTGTAGCCTCTTTCCAAGATCTTGGGACCACCCCGGTAGTGGAATAGACTGAGTTGAAGAGAATCTGGAGAATAGGCAAAAGCTCATTGTTTAACAGTTTGTAGATTTCATTGGGGAGGAAATCAGGGCCAGCTGCTTTCTTGTTTTTTGCCCCCTTAATTTGAGCCTTTATCTCCTCCACTGAGATGGGTGCTTCCAGTGATTCTTTAGCTGTTTTAGTTAAGACAGACATGGACTTATCCCTAAGCCATGAGCTAATTGCTTCTGGGGAAGGTGTTATTTCCTCACTATACAGGGTTGTAAATAAAGACCAAAGACAGTTCTGGATATCATCTGGGTTACCAGATTTTGTTCCCAGATTGTCTATGATAAGTTCATTTATATCATTTCTTGCTCGGTCTACTCTTGCTTTCCACGCAAGCAATGCTCCAGCTCTCTCCCCATACTCAAAGTTTTCCATATTATGTGCTTGCCATTGGGCCTTACATTTCCCATCAAGAAAGATCCTTAGTTTTTGTCTTGCATTCTCGAGGTCTCCTTCTAATTGCACCAAGCCCCTGGGGTTCCCCTGAATTGCTTGATTCCTTACTCTTTCAAGGTCTGATATTCTTGCCTCAAGAGACTGCAGTTCTTGTGCATTTTTCTTGTTTTTGATTCTTACTTGGGTACCCAAGACCCCTCTCAAATTAGCTTTATATGCGTCCCAAGCTTGATCCATTGAGGTAGAACCCATATTAAAAGCAAAGAATTCAGTTGAGGCCACTTTAATTGTCTGGATAATATTTGTATCCATCAAGTAGGCTCTATTCAGAGTCCACCTCGACTGTCGACATGTTCTACTTGTGGAAAATGTAAACAGTAAAGGGGCATGATCCGAGAGATGACTAGGTGCTACAGAAATATTTTGTATCTTATCTAGGGCTTCTTTATTAATTAAGACATAGTCTATCCTTGCCAAATGATGGTCTTTTTTACTATGGAAGTAAAACCCTGTGAACCCCCCATCTTTGCTCTCCAAACATCCACCATATTGATATTAAGGAGAAGATTCTTCAGAACCCTTCTAGATTTTGGAGATCCAATAACACGACTGCGATTAGACCTATCCATGACTAGGTCTAAGCGGATGTTAAAGTCACCTCCAACAATCATTGGAGGCGACGCTGAAATAAGATTATCTTGCAATTTAATCAAAAAAGAGGGGTTGTCCACATTAGGACCATAAAAAGAACTACGTCATTTTTTCCCCTTCCAATTCTAGCTGGGCATTAATCCATCTTCCTGATTGGTCTGTTAAAACCGATTTTATCTCACAGTTAAGACCTCTCTTAACCAATATTGCCACCCCTCGGCGGTGCACCAATTGCTGAGAGTGGCAAAAACATTGTAGCCAGGGGAGTTTAGAAAAGATGTTCTCAGACTTTATTTGATTTAAATGTGTTTCTTGTAATAAACAAACCTTTGCTGGCAACATCTCTATATATTTAAGGATTAATCTTTGTCGTCTTGGGCATCTTAGGCCGTTTACGTTCCAAGAAATAAATTGAATGTTATGACCCTTCATTTTGTTTTTCCATCTTGCCTCCCCTACTTAGCAAACAGTGTTTACAACATAGTATAAATAACCTGTGAGATGAGAGATTTTTTGCCTTTTTTTTCTACCACCCTGTGTTCCCTCCCCAACTGACCTTCACAACCTACCACCCCATGTTTCCCTAACCCATTGACTCCTTGAGGAACCCTACCTACCAAAAAGGCTGAGCGCCTATTCGGGCATTTTCCCCCTCTGGGCTTTTTAGTAAAAAACTTTTTTTAATGTAAACTTAGACTGGCGGCTTGTCTTGAGGCTTTTATTTAAACTTCAATTTCGCCCCCCTCACACACCTCCCTGTTTTTCAAGCTGTATTTTTGCTATTAGGGTGTCGAGTCCTTGGGGAGAGCGGATCATGTGCATGTGGTTGTTCCACATTACACGCAGTGTCGCTGGAAATCTCAGTTGAGCCCTTGCCCCCAGTCCATTCAGCTCCGGTAATCTTTTCCCCAGTTCCCACTGCCTCTCTGCTGTTATATGGGAAATGTCTGATCTAATAAAAAATGAAAAGGGAGACTGTTTTGCAAATGGGGAGGAGATGGCGCCTTCCTTCAGAGCTGCGGACAGGATTTGTTCTTTTACTGAGTGAGACAAAAAATTAACCAACATTTTCCGGGGCTTCGACCGACCAGGATTCCTTTTAAACGGGTCTCTATGGACTCTCTGTATTTCATAGCTCAGGTCAATTCCTGGGTGGTCCTTGAGCACTGTACGTTTCAAGAGCGAGATTAAAAAACCCTTAATGTCGTCCCCTTCCATTGCCTGAGGTACATACATAACCTTCAGGTTGTTTTTCCTCGCATGATTCTCCAGCCTCTCTAGGTCATCTTTGAGCCCCTTATTTTGAACGGACAGTTTCCCCAACTGTGATGCCGTGGCCTCTATTGCAGTTTTAATCTTGGGAATCTCTTCCTCAATTGCGTCCGTCCGTGCAGTAACTACTTCCAGTTTCTCGGCCAATAAATCGCAGGGGGGGGCGAATTGCCGCTTGATTAGCTTCAGAAACCAAGAATCTATTCGCCAGATCAGCTTGGTTTGCCTCGGAGACTGTGAATCTGTTGGTCATCTCCTCTTTCAGGGCCAGTAGAATCTCTGCCAGTGTGTGGGAGATTGAAGGTGGAATTTCTTTAATAGCCAGAGGGCAGGTCGAGCCTTCCTTTGTCGCTTCTTCATTCTGCCCCTTCACTAATGTTTCTGATGGATCTGGCATGTCTCTAAGATCTACTTCTAGCCCCTGAATAGCTTCCTCCTGCTGATCAAATATAGCGAATCTATTGATAAGAGTTATGTCTGGGCGTACTTCCTGGACCTGATTAGATGTAGATTGTGATGTAAGTTCTGCCACTTCTTTCCTACCGGCCTCACTACTATCCATAGCGCTAGATTCAGATAGATGTTTCTCTTTTTCCTTCAGATTTTTCTCTTCAGGCGCCTTTCGTAATATAGTGACTACTTGAGGTTCATCATGAACTTGGGGCTGTGTTTGGGTCTGGGGATTAAGTTGAGGCTGAGGGGTTTTAGAAGAGGTAATTCTTATTTTGGTTTCTACGGATTTCTTTTCTCTTAATTTTGCCTTATTCTTATGTGCTTTAAAAAAAGTTGGGATTACTGGTGATCCTAAACGCCCCTCCTGTTTAATCTGTTTAACTTTCCTAGTCACAGTATTTACTTCTGCCACAGGGGGGGAAACTCGCTGAGGAATAATTGAATGAGTGATCAATTTATTCGAAACAATATGTGCTGCTCTAGCCCTTAATGAATACCTAGTAGGTTGGAGGGCAAAAATACCCTCTTGCGCAGATGCTCCACTCTCCATGCAGTCAACAAGCACCTTGCTTAATATATCCCTCTCCACATCCGCAAGTTTATCCGCGGGTTTATTCTTAAGTTTGCCCCTGTTTTCAGCAAGGTGAAACAATGGAAAATCAGAAATTGCGAAGAACGCCACCACTGCCCCCCAAGAAGTGACTCTCCTCAATCCCCCAGACGTATCAGATGTCTCTCTAAAAGCCTCCTCCACCGGAAAGCTTGCCCGATCCTTCCCCACCTCCAGTCCAACACCTTCTCCCTGCACCAAGTAATCCGACCTTGGAGCGCCGTTATTGCCACAACTCAGCCTCTGCCCAAACCGCCTCAGCTCTATCCCGGCCCTCCCCCACCTCAAGCCCACTGCACGCTTAGTAACCGTCCCTCGCCCTGGTTCCAGCTCACTCTCAATCTCTGCGTCGAGTGTCACCAACCGCGTCTCTCCAACGAAACCCGAACCGGAAGACCAGCAGCGGGCTCCTCCGGCTTTTCCTCTCGTCCTCGGCACGAACGCCGGATCCGCAGTTGCCGCAATTGCCGAAGGAGACGCCCGGGAGAGCAGAGAGGCAGGCGCAAACGGAAACGTGTGCGCCGACCCCAAATCAGCAGATTGAAGGTTAGTGTTGATCCAAACCATCAGGGAAGTTTTCTGGAACGGGAGTTTCAACTTTCTACTCAAATTCATGCCGCCATTGGAGCCCAGAGAGAGAGCACCCGCGGCCGTTTCAGTCAGCGGCCGCCATGTTCCTCTCGACTGCACAGCTGCTGTGCCCCTTGAGAATTAATAGAGTCAGAATGGGTGGCCGTTCTTTCTCGTATCTCACCCCCTTTCATTGGAACAGACTGCCAGACAACGTTTGTGCATGTCCCAATCTCTGGCACTTTAAGAAACTTCCTAAAACCTGGTTGTTCTGTCACTAACCAGCAATCTCTGTTCTGCTCTGTCTGTTATAGAGGCGCTGAGAGATCCCCATGGGGATGATTTGTGTGCGCCCTACAAATACAAAAAAAAATACAAAAGTGGTTCCCTCCCCTTGGCGACTCTAGTCATCACTGTTACATGGAGGCGGTCCCTCCAGTGGATGGGGTGGTGAGGGAGATTAACCCACAACATGCTGCTGTGGAAGGATAGCTTTCTTCACCAGGTGGCCTAGTTGCATTGGTTTCAACAGTGGGATGACATAGGGATGTCCACACTGGGGGATATTACGTAAGGTACGGTTTTAAAATCATTTCAAGAGCTGCAGACTGACTTTCAATTACACCGTAGCCAGTTCTATAGATATCTGCAGATACGCCATGCCCTATACCGCTATATATGAGGTCTTCAGGACCTGCCAGAGTTCAATCAGTTGGAGGGCAAAATACTAATGAGTGACTTGGGCACTAATAAGCTAAAACAGATTTACCTATCCTTGATTACACATAGTACTACCACATTGCCTGTCCTTTGGGCAGCATGGCAGGGGGATATAGCTACTATTGATTAAGATGATGGGACAGAGGCCCAGAGGCCCCTCGTGAGGTTGCCATTTCATCTAGGCTTTGCCTAATTCAGCTTAAATATCTCCACAAAGCATATTTTACTAGACATCAATTATGGCGCATGGGTGTGTTTGTCTCCCCCTTGTGCCTCCCCTGCGGGCTGGGGGAGGCACCTTCCTGCATACTGTATGGGGTTGTGTGGCTTTGACACGCTTCTGGCAGAGGGTGAAGTCCTGTCTTGGGAGGTTCTTTCCTGGGTAGTCCCACTAGATCGGAAATTACTTCTGCTTGACAGTACTGACGAAATAGGAAGTAATCAGTATAAAAGACATTTATTATTCTTGGGCCTCGTGTAAGCGAAAAGGGATATAGACAGACTATGGAAGGATGCTGACACGCTGTCAGTAAGAGCCTGGAAGAAGAGGGTGGATAATTGCATAGGACTGGAGGTCGCTGTATTTCAGGTGTGAGGATGTCCACAAAAACACTTTTTCAACGGTGGGCTGATTACAGAGGAATTGTCTTGGCCCCGGTATCTGCCATGGAGTTCGAACTCAACGCTGAAATAGAACACTTTGGTACTGGGTTTTAAGAGTTTTGTGTGGGGGGGGGGGTCCTGTACTGTATTTTCAGGTGATGTGATCTTCAAACTGTGGCTTGCGAGACAGGTCGGTAACTACTGTGCAAGTTTTAGTGTTTCCATTGTTTATGGGTGTTTACTTTATAATTTCCTATTTCTGCATGAATGCAATTCTGGCCTGGATATTTCTTTTAAACTCAATAAAATCTGTTGTGGAAAAAAAGATCTATATGTTTTAACCAGATCTGTATATAGCATACGTAGCTCTGGAACTGTCAGATTTTCGATATCTGGGTAGGATATGCAACTGGCTAAGACTGGCCATGTTGCTACCTCATTGGTAAGGGGACCTAGTCTAATATTATTGTTTGCATGTGGTAGGGTGCCTTCAAACCAATTTTGATGTTCTTGGTAAGTTAGTGGTATTTCTAGTGCTTCATACGTTGTGTAGGTGTTAGCAACTGTATCTGCAGTGAATGTGTGAAAACTTTGTGATTTATCAAAATACCTGTGCTACAATAATCAATAGAAGGAAACAGAATAATGTGATTAGCATTACTAGAATGGTGAAAAAGATTAACAGTTAACCATTTTGCTGATTACAGAGAATATATGTTTGCATAAATGTACTGTGATATATTGTACTCCTGGCGCAACCTAACCTATCATCTCTAGAGTGAGTGAATCTACCAAATCCCTGTAAGGTGAACTAACTCCCTGTTACTTGTTGGTAAATGTCATCAAGCTGCCCGTCCTGCTGGAGAGCTGGGCAGCATCTCTCACATAAGGTAAACCTGAATCAGCTGGGCTGGAATTCTGGCATGGGTTCACCTCTCAGTGCCAGTGAAATGCTCCTCTGTCTAAACAAAGGCTTGATTCTGTATATATAATAACATCATCCATATTACCATGCCGAAGCCCCAGACAGGCCGCTATTGTTTATTTTATTGTGATAGCTTTGTCGCTGAGCATCCAAAACAAATAACAACATCTTGCCTGATGAACTCAGCCCTTGAATAGAATGTTCAAGGTCTTTTGATAGGGTGCTTACGAAGTGGAAGTATAAGCAAAACTGAGTTAGAAGAATATTATCCTGTATGTGCGTGCAAATGAATGTGTGTCAAATGTCATAGTGTTTAGGAACAGAAGGAAACGTAAGACTTTGAGCATGTGAAAATAGCGCTTTTATCCGGACCCAATGTAACCATGTAACCAATGTAACCATGTGACACCACATCAACGCAGGAGAATTCAAGAGGAGAGAAATGTGTGTAACAGGCCTGTCACACTGAAGATCCCGACAACCACAGGTGCGCAGAAGAAATACAGAAATCTGACAAGACTGAGTACTCATGCCACTACCGGAGAGTGCACCTACATGCACAAGCCAACCACTGAGGTGGAGAAATGTCCCTGGTGAAAGCTCAGTGGGAGAACCAAACGTAAGCCGCCAGCAAGCATGAACTGCATCTCTGCCCCACACTTCCCAGTGTGACCGTCTGATCCCAGGCACCGGCTACTTGAGGCAGATGGCATCCCTGCTAGCAACAGCACATGCCAAAGAGGAACCGCACCAACGATGCAACAAGTAACGTGGCTACAAATTCCCTCCAGTCATCCTCGCTCTAAGCAAGTCATCGCCACCTGTCCAGATGCGTCCGGCATGGCTCGCGGGTTGGGGGGGGGCCCAGGGGGTTATGGGGTGGGTCGTGCGGGAGGGAACATAATGGATTTTTTTAAAATAATGTTTCTTTCCACCGGGTCCCACGTCTCTGCTCCTGCTCTCTTGTCTCCGCTCCAGGAATAGGAAGCCAGGCTCCCTCCCCTAAGCCAATCACAACACTGCAATGCAGCGTCGTGATCGGTCTGAACACCATGACACAGCACTTTGGCAGGGGCTGGAGGGGTGGGCATGTTCTCCGTGCAGGCTGTAATGCAGCCTCCATGAAGAAGGAGAAAGTGCGCATGACTGGTTTGTTAAGAGAGCAGCCCCGCCCACAAAGGAAACATAAAATGTTAATAACTGAAAGTTATTACCATTTTATGTTTTTGCTTCTCGCACTGCGAGAAGCGGATGGGTGAGGCTCCTCCGCCACAGCGGAGGAGCCACCACTGTACCTGTCGTACAGGTTGTCAATGGTAGCAATGTCATCATTGCCACATGCATCACCCTAAACGTCTAAGTAGCATCCCATCACCAGATTAGAGCCTTGTGCCTGCGAGCCATCAGGAGACTGATGAGGCACTCCTGACTTGTGGGGGACCAATCATCTAGACACTATCTTTCAGACCCCATGTGCACCCGAGTCCTGCTGACAAGAGCACACCAGACCATTGTGTCATCTACCCTTTTAGTTGCATGAGCAACTTGGCCATGACCGTGGCCCTGTTGGTGGTTCTGCAGAAGCCCCTTCACACCCACACGGTCCCGTCGAAACCCGGTGAAAAGAGCCTCAAGGTAGTCTCCGTGTGACGGAATCCCGGCATGAGAGATGAGTTGGAAGCTGCTCCACAGACAGGTATCAGGAGGCACCGGGCCCCAGAGGGAGATGTCCAAACACTGTCAATGTAATCCCAGCCTTTGCAGGTTTGCCTTTCACAGAGCCAGGGCACTCGCAAAAGAAACCTCTGCCGCAGACTCCTCCAATGCTCTTGATGCACCCTCCAGTTTGAACTGTTTACATCAACTCTAACACCATTCGAGTAGACAGGAGCGAACAACATCACATAGGTGGACGGTAATCCCACAGACATGCTGCTGAGGGGTCCGGACTCCATCTCCACAGTGTTCATGCCCAAAGTCATCTGGTTAAATTACAAATGTGTGCCATGATTCCCCGTACAATCAGAACCCATTGGACAGAAAACTTGTCATACATTCAACACTCCAGAGATATAACTTGTAGTTGCCTATCAGCATGCTGTTAGATCCTCCGAATCCCAAGAATGATGACACAGACCCATCTACTGCTTCTGAGCAACTCTTTATTTCCAGTTGCCCGTTGCAGTCAAATTGTTTATCTACTACTGTGGGAGCTTCCTTCCAACACTGCAGTTCATTCATCACCCTCCCTCTACCTTTCTGCCCTTTGTCCCCTCACTTTCTGTCTCTTGGTCCAACTCTCCAACTGGAAATATCCAGTGTCGACTGGTGAGTGAAACAGAGAGAGAGACCACGCAGGAGCGTAACCAAGGGTGTAGCTTGGTCAGTAAGATTAGGGGGCTGTGAGCTTCAGATTTCCCAACAATCACATTGGCATATAATGTTAAAATACATTTATGGGGCAAGCAGGGTGTATGAGAGGGCACTAAGGGGCAGTGGAAAGGGATAGGAATGTGGATTGTGGGAGAACTCAGAAAAAGCATAATATTTTGTAACACTTTCAGGATTTTCAAAATAGAGAGAGTGTGTGCGTATTTTTTTCTGTGTGAATTTAAAAATTCCTGGTGAAATCCAACAGGAGATGTCACCCTACCTGACTGAAAGCCCCTTCACCCAACTATTCATCCAATAATACATTTATTTGGGGGGTGTAACACCCCAAATACCCTACCTAAAGTTATGCCCCTGGGTGTAACTCAGTTTTCTTTAGTACCGTCTGCACACCTTCAGGAGGGCCTCAACCTTTCAGGAGCTCCCATTCAGCCCAAGGCCAATGAATATCTGGGAGATGTGTGAGACTACAGGCCATTCTATGGGGAAGGGACATCATTTTGCATCACGCCACTGAGATAGCAGAACTATTGAAATTACCGCCAACCGGGAGGAGCAGTTGACCCTAGAGTGAGGGAGGCTTACCCTCCTCCCCCTCGTGGTTGGCAGATAAAGGTAACGGAAGCAGTAGGGCCAAAGAAAGTGTCAGCAAATGACAAGGGGAGTTTGGGTTCAAAGGACCCAATCAAGGAAGAGGGGCGTGGTGGCAAGCATGGCCAAAAAGGTGACGCATACAATCTGTCCCCAGCTTTGTCGCGAAAGATAAGTGCCCGGTCAAGGTCCTTGGGATGCCTCACAGCTTGGATACTTGAGGGCAGACAAGTAAGTAAGAAATGGTCAATGCAGGGCGGACACGGCACTTGTAGCCCAGGCATGGACACAGGGTCATGAACCCCTCACATTTAGTAGCAAGTTGAAGCCTCATAGCTGCGACCCGCTGTACCAAGTAACAGAAGAAGAGATGTCCCAGCAACTGGAAGCGATTTATGACAACCTTGAAGAGACAGCATGGTGTAAGGTTGGTGCATTGAAGGGTTAAGCAAGTTATGGATATTAATAGGCAATAAACTATAGAATGTACGCTGTATAACATGTTATGAATTGCCTTACATAGTAATCTAAACTAAACCAGAAATGAGCATGTTTATGACCAATGCCATCATGACAAGTGTGTACTAACTTATGATACAAATAATCTTCAGCCGTTCTAACGCCACAAAGGTATTGGTATGTATAACTGTTCTAACACCACAAAGGTCTTGGTATGTATAACTGTTCTAACACCACAAAGGTCTTGGTATGTATAACTGTTCTAACACCACAAAGGTCTTGGTATGTATAAATGTTGGGCGGGAGGGCCAGTGAAATGCTCGCACAGCTTGGGGGAGAGAGGGGGGTCAAGAGTGCGTGTGTTTATGTGAGTGTATCATCGTCCTTGCATCTTTCTGCTTTGATCCTTCACATTGCACGTGGGAGTAACAGCACTGACCTCATTGTATACCACATGCTAACGCATAGCACAAAAAAAGACAAAAATTAAACACATCAATTAAGACCAAGTTAGGCCGTCAGTGTACACCCAAAAGTGGTCACCACAAAACATCTGCACAAATAAATGTCCTTTCTGACAGGCAATGGTCATGACAATCGGTTTAGACGATGCGCAAGGAGGTACTGCAGCCCTTAAGTCCTAAACACTGAACACCATAAGCATATACACCCACAGCTCAATGAATAAGAAAGGCATAGCCACCTGCCTAGAGTAGGGTCCAAATAAAAGACCCCTAACACATCATCACAAGCTGAAATAAACTCTGCACTGTGATGGTAGACCTGGAAGTATGTGGAAGGTAACCGGAATGCCCATAGTGCTAAGAAGCCATACCAGTGGCAGAATGGGCACTAATACAAATGCCTTTAACACAACATCAGAGGGAGACTGCATAGCGTGAATGAGTCACAAGACAGTAGAGTGGTTGAGCTCCTGCTGCGGAGATCCGCGCACAATCTGCAGGTTACAGGTCTGTGGTTTCTTCGCTGTTTCGCACGTTCATCATTATGAAATGAATACAACGGGTGACATTGCGTTGAGAAATAAAGACATCTATTACTTAAGAGCCAATTAAGTTGGTGGTGCGTGCTAATAAACATGAACTGATCTCAGTCACGTTGAGGTGTAATATATGTTTGCAGCTTATTTATGAACTTAAAACCCACTGAGCTAAAACGTACGCCGCAGACCTTTATCTGGGAGGAGGAGGGGGGGCGGTGTTGGGGGCGGGGGGGAATGCAGGATTTCTTTGTCTTAAAGTGGCGCACGCGCACACAAATGCTATTGCATCCT
The DNA here is from genome assembly GCF_964261635.1 of Lissotriton helveticus. Taxonomy (NCBI): domain Eukaryota; kingdom Metazoa; phylum Chordata; class Amphibia; order Caudata; family Salamandridae; genus Lissotriton; species Lissotriton helveticus. Next base: position 1,244,850,555 of record NC_136061.1, read on the forward strand.
TCAGAGAGACTCAGAAAAGAAGATCAGTTGCTATGGCAACGCCAGAAACCATATGTAGACAAAAAGCCACAGGATTGAATTGAAAAATCAGGTTATTGATTAACAGAAATAGGTCAGCTAGTACAATAGCACGCTTCCCGGATTCCCTTTGTCAATGACAGCAGAGCTTGGACCTCTCTGTCTATAACTCTGTCAATGACAGCAGAGCAAGGCCTCTCCCTTTCCCTCAGTGAGAATCAGCGTGATTTTTCTTTCTTTATCTCTCATTGAAGCCTGGCCTCTCTGTCTTCAAAAAAGACAAACTAAAAGGAGGGTAAAGTAAAACAAAGCAAAGGCCTCAATCTAATATCAAGTTTACAATCACCAGAGGCACATGACGAAAATAAGCTGCCAGTCTGAGAAGTAAGGAGGAGGAATATCCGATTCCTTTCACCTTTTATGCCACAGAAGGCCCACCTGGATTAACACACGGAAACATGTATGTAAAAGTGAAATAGATCACTAAAAGAAGCGGGCACCACACGGAAACACCAGAACACGGGGCTATGGTGCATGGAACAGCTACCACCCAGGTTTTTTATCATTAGATACAGAATAAGAAACTTTCACGGGCCAGTGCGCTAATACAACATCTCAATATATTATGATAACGAAGTAGCAGATGTCTATATATTAATAATAAAAAAAATACCGATTAATTAAACGCTAAAATACAATGGGAAAGGAAAAACATTGATGCCTATTTTAGTCCTGCGTTCCAAATATAGACATACATCGAATCAAAATGCAGAATCTTGAATATGGGTCGATCACAGTAGTAAATACCAATATGTACTGTCAATTCCTCATCCTTGTTCATACCCCAGGGGATCTTGGTACTTAAATCAATGATTAGATCAAATGTGGGGTCATACGTGCAAGTAAGTGACATAGCCTGGCGTTAGCCTTCTTGGCTTTATGCACGCTTCGCCTCTTCTGAAATGCAGGGTTGCAGCGTATTTACAACAATGCGGTGCAGCCCTGCGTTTCCCCCTGTGCTGGCACTAAATGTAGCTGCCTAGCGTCACCACAGGCACTCTTGCATCATTGTGCAAGGGTGCCTGCGTTGCAGGGTAAGATTGGTTATGTGCAGGAAGATGTGCCTTCCTGCACATAAACATTCAGTAATGGCGTTTTGTAACCTATATTGCAGCACACATAGAAGTTGCAACTCGTCATTTTTTTTAAAGGATTGTTTATGTGCAGGAAGGCACAACTTCCTTCACATAAACAATCAATGGCTTTTTGCTGTTTCTATGTGTGCAGCACAACACAGCACACATAGAAACAGCAAAATAAGGAGAAATAAAGCATTTCTCCTCATTTTGCCATGATAAGACCAGGTTTTCCTTGGTCTTAATTTTGGAGCTGCCCCAAATTTACGCCACCCGTGTCAATATGGAGCAGCGTCAAAATGAATGGGTGTTGCGGCGTAACGCCCATCGCAACACCCATTGCCCGCCCCTTTCACACTAAGTAAAGCGTGAAAGGGTGCCTTATTTACAAGGAAGCATTAAGTCACCTTAAGTCGCTTAACGCTGCCTTGTAAATAAGATGAAGCCCGTATCGCCACCACAACAAAGTGACATTATGGTGGCAATAAGGGCTTGTAAATATGCCTGTGATTCCCTAATACAGAAACGTTTATCTCTTTCGCCTCCTCTGGCATTCTCATCAACCCTGTTGTTTTAAAAGAAATGAAGCATCTCTGCCTTACTGTCATGAAATTCATTGAAATGTCTTGCAAAGGGATAAGCCCGCCTACATTTTTTATTGCTCTCATATGTTTTGCAATGGAAGTTTGGTACTCACTTATTAAAATAATTTACATGGCCATTCTAGAATATATATTGTGCAATCAGATGAACAAGTTATGTATTTAGGTATTTTCCTTTTTCCACACATAAGTAACATGTACTTCCTCTGGTTGGCAGTATGTTTACAGGCCTCGAAGAACCAGGTTATTTAAGACCCAGCGGCGTCAGGGGATACGCCCAAAGTCTCCGAGTTCACCTGTCTTCAAACTACAGAGACACGGAATCTTCTTGGTGACGTCAAAGATCGGATTTATTGGCTGCAACCAGAAACAGAGGTCCACGAAGTACAATGGCTGTATATTCGTAGGAGACTGCTCAATTTTTACAAAGCAAGCCATCCTTTTTATGCCAAAAATCACATTCCAGACAAACACCTTACATTTACAAACTGTCCAATCACATGTATCCAAATCAGAGGTATCGCATGACGGTAAAACCCACTTTTCAGTTGCCCAGCCCACGATTGATCATTGGTCGAACCCAACATTCTTCATCAGACAGGTCGATCGAAACCCACCATAAAACCGGGCACCTCCCCATCGTAAACAGCCAGAGGAGTAAGGAGCAGAGACAGGTGTGAGTAAGGTAAGACATAGTTGTGTGCAAAAAAGGGTTTATGATCTCCTGTGCCCTGATTCTCAATCTCGATCAGCTACTGGGAAAGGAACTGGCCTAACAAGTTTGACTTCAGGCAAGAGGGACGTTCGCCCGGGTCATTCAGAAGTCAGCTAAAGTGTACGCGTGCTAAAGACTCGTTCGGCCGAAGTCATCAGCCTATGTGAGGGCAACCACAAAATGGCTGCCGTATACAAAATGGAACCCAAGGGTTCAGAACGAATCCCTAAATACGTAGTGAATCCGTCGGTGTAACGTGACGAAAACACTCATGCTTGCCGTACTAACTGGTTACGGTTCGCTAATACCAAATTCGTAACGAAACAATGACCTCTATGAAACAGGTTCAGGATTCACGGAACCTCAGACCCTCCTTTTGCCCTTACATGGGCAATTACCTACACTCACGTCAATCTGAGTCCAGGTCTATATTCATCAGATCACCAAGATGTTGCTGAAGCATAATCCTATTACTTAGTACCTCTCTTGGGACAGGGCTCCTTGCACACGTAGTAGCATAAAGGCCACATACAGCAGGAGCGCACTGTACACAAAGACAGAACAGGAAAAGGATCGCTAAAGCCATCCCAATGACCATCAGAATCTTCCATCCCCAGGTGGATAACAGTTCCCAGAACCATCCCATTAACGACCAATCTCCCTTATCCACGTGTATAGAGTCGGAGATCTTATGTAACTTGGAAATGGCCTGGTATACTGTCGGAGCATTGTCTGGAATGAAAACACAGCAGCTCGATTGGATCACTTTACATACCCCACCTCGATCTGCAAGTATGACATCTAACGCAACTCTGTTCTGGAGTGTCATAAGACGGTCCGACTGGAGCTCAGCAGTCAAGTTACTAAGGGCACCGGCAGTTTCAATTACGGTGGACTCAACCACTCTCGTCAGCTGCCGTATGTTCCTGCTGTTAACCATCGGTCCCCAAAACGGCAGAAAACCCTTCAAGGAATCTCCAAATTCTTGTCCTGCAGTATCTTCCTTACTGAAGACACCTCTAACAATTCTTGCCTTGTGGTAATCTGCCGCGGCTGTATAGGTAGGAGGCAACAGGAACGAGACAAAACATGTGCCCGAGAAGTCAGGGGGCAACCATGTGTATGCCCTATCGTAACAGACAAAATAGGTACCCTTAGCTGCTAGAAACGATGGGGAAGTCTGGGACGCAAAGACATACGTCTCCGTGCAGATACTCTTCCCTAACTGAGCTCTCGGATTCTTGCCATTACCTTGCAGACAAAGATGACCCTGATGGGGTACAATCCAGATCGGAGAGGATCTTTTCGCTCGCTGCTTCTCACTCAGACTAACGCCATATCCAGTCACGTTCCACCCAATATATGCTAGTGTCTCATCGCTCGGGATTGTCTCATAGGAGCTAACTCCTCTAATCATATCGACTATTCCCTTAACTAGAGCACTATTCTCTGGATTATCCTTCACAGAACGTAGGGGGTAAATTTCACGAGCATAGATGAACATCGTTCTGTATGCCCACACAGAACTATTATAGCTGAATGGCAAGACCAGGTAAGGAATACCTTTATCAGTAGTATGAGGCATAAGACCACACACCCAACAGTTAGTCGTGTTCACTACTAGTTGGTGTTGGTGCAGGAGTTGAACAAAGGAGTTATTAATAAATTCCAATCTTCTAATGCATTCATGTTCAGGCAGAGGATGAAAGGAATGCGAAGAAACAGTAGAAGAAGGTATAGGTTGTGTAGTGGGTGCAAACGTCACTTGAAAGGAGAATATAATATATCCCATTAAAAACATCATCAAACTAAGTAACATGAAAAGACACAATATTAAAAAACATTTCCTGCTCATAATTTTACAAATTTTGCTTTTAAAACTCGCTCCTTCAACAGGTCTCTCCATCTCGAAAAACTCCATCCTCTAATCGTGCTGCTTGCGGCGGTTGGGTGTTCCGTGCTAAGGAATGCGCCTGTCGATCCAGGGGAACGCCCTAGGACCAACCAGAACCGTCGACCTTGTGTCTTCGGCTTGCACTCCCAAGACTTTACACCGCGACCCTACAGCTGAACCCGGATGGTGGTTCGAAAAGCAAAAAATCGATCAAAACAGTTTCTCAGATGGGAGAGCTGAATTTCAAAAATAGCAAAAGGAAAATGTCACTTTATTTGTCCCATGACTCTTGGTCGCAAATTATAACAGCCTTTATCAGGTAATGTCTGGTTGCGAAATAAGAGTTCAGGCTCAGTAGTGTTCGGTCGAACTGACGGTGGCACAGCTTCTTGCAGAAGATCGTCGCTTTCTCGCTCAGAACTTGTCCCAATTAAACGTGCATCGCTAAAAGGTAGAAAACGTGGCACAGTGTCAGTTTCCGAATCAGGAATGCCCTCCTAGACCCACCGGTCATACGGCAGAGGTAAAGGAACCCTCTTACAATGTACGCCGTGGATCCAGTTCTTTTTCCCTTGCACCCGCACTGCAGATCGCGTTGATAAGAGTACCAAGTAGGGGCCAATCCAGCGAGGCTGATCGTTCTTTGTCCGCTGAAAGTTCTTGATTAGCACCGAAGAGCCAGGATCGATGACATGTCCTGGATCGTCAGAAACCTGAGGCAGTGTATCATGAACCTGTTGGTGTAAGACATGCAATTTAGCCGTCAAATCATACAGATAGTCAAGCAATACAGGGTGTTCAATCTCGCTGAATTTCGTCGGCCTCGGCACTCCCCATATGTTTGCCGGGCGACCAAAAATTATTTCATAGGGACTAAGTCCCACTCGAGAATGTACAGTCATCCTAGTTGACAAAAGTGCTAATGGCAACGCGTCAGGCCATTTAAGACCAGAGCTCGCCTGTATCTTGGCAAGTTTTAACTTAAGAGTGCCATTATAGCACTCTACTAGTCCAGCTGATTGTGGGTGATTTGCAGCGTGGAACTTCTGTTGGATACCTAACCCTTCGCACACTCTCTTCATCACTTGACCCACAAATTCACTCCCATTGTCACTCCAGACCATTCTCGGCAAACCAAACCTAGGGAAGAACTCCTTAACAAGGGCTTTAGCTGTGGAGAAGGCAGTGTTATCTTTTAGGGGATATGCTTCTACCCATCTCGAAAAGGCACAAACAACCACGAGTACGTATTTCAGGTTGTTGCATCTCTCCTTGTGAATTAAATCTAATTGTAAAACCTCAAACGGATACGTTGGAGGCGCAAAATAAGCAGCTGGAGTTGGGGTTCCCTTACCAGGATTGTACTTCAGGCAAACCATACAATTCTTGACCACATTCTCTGCACACTTAGGAATTCCAGCATTCTGCCATACTGGAGCCAACAACTTACAAATCCCTTTCACACTGATATGAGCCATTCCATGCGCCATCGTAACCACTGCAAGCACATACGCATCGGGTAACAACCATCGCTGATGCTCTGACAGCTCGACCCAACAACCATTCGCATCCAATTTACCCGTACTCTCTCTCCATACGCTCAACTCTTTCTCTGTAGCTTCAGCCTGGATAGACTTCACACTTTCTATCGTATCCTCACACATTCCAACATCACCAGTCCATCTTGCAGGGCCTGCAACATACATTTGACTCATCACATCCCTCGCCGCATCTTTCGCAACTTCATCGGCAAACGCATTACCGCGACCAACGTCATCGGTAACCTTCTTGTGTGCACTGCATTTCACAATCGCAACTTGCAACGGCAAGGTAAGTGACTCAAGAAGCTCATTCACCAACTGACCATTCTGAATCTTCGTTCCATGAGACGTGAGGAACCCACGTTCCTTCCACAAGCGTCCAAAACTATGAGCCACACCAAACGCATACTGGCTGTCGGTGTATATGGTCACTCTCTTTCCTTTCGATAACACACACGCTCTCGCAAGCGCAATCAACTCGGCTGCTTGAGCTGAATTATGTGGGATACGTGCAGCTTCAACAATCGTATGCAAAGTTGTAACAGCATATGCCGCAGTCGTATCACCATTCGGAAGCTTGAAGCATGAACCATCCACCCATAAGGTACCATCAGACTTCACAAGAGGAGTGTCCGTAACATCTACTCTCCCTTTCGTTTCCTCTTCTGTCCTGAGAAAACAATCATGCTGTTCAGAAACATCTGTATCTACTGAAATCGGCAACAACGTCGCTGGATTCAACGTATTGCATCTCTTTATGTGCACATGACTCGCTAAAAGTTTCAACTCATAACCTGACAATCGAGCACTAGTTAAGTGCTGTGTCTTAGTCCTGTTTAACAAAGTATCCACTGCACCATTATAATCAAAGTATTATTCATCACCAAGCCAGCAGACTTTCGAATAGAAACAGCTGCTGCCGCTGTGGCTCTCAAGCAACTCGGCAACGCTCTAGCTACCGGATCCAAGGTCGACTAGAAATACGCGCATGGACGTTGCTTGTCCCCAAAAGATTGTGTTAACACTGACAACGCGCATCCCTCTCTCTCGTGGACATAAAGCGTAAAAGGCTTACTGTAGTCGGGAGTACCCAACACAGGAGCCGAACACAATGCATCGCGCAATTCAGAAAAACTTTTCTGACAGTCGTCAGACCACGGGAGGGGATTCGGTGTATCTTTACAAGTCAATGCCACCAGAGGTTTGGCCAGCAAAGAAAAATTCGGTATCCATTGTCTGCAATATGACGTAATACCCAAGAAAGCACGCACTTCTCTCTGTGTAGTTGGCACATTCATGTTCGCAATCGCTTGAATTCGTTCTGGGGTCAATCTTCTTCCCTCCTTCGATAAGAGATGACCTAAGTAGGTCACTTCTTGTCGACAATACTGCAACTTCGAAAGGGACACCTTGTGATGGGAGTCAGACAAATGACGCAATAACGACAAAGTAGCTTCTTTACAAATCTCCTCAGTATCGGCAGCGACTAACAAATCGTCAACATACTGGAGAAGAGCAGCACCATCAGGTAAAGCAATCGTATCAAGCTGTGTTTTTAAAGCCTGACTATATATAGAAGGACTCTCGCAGTAGCCTTGAGGAGCTCTCTTAAACCGGAAACTTCGGCCTCCTAAAGAGAAGCCAAAGATATCCCTACTCTCCTCGGCAATCGGGATACTGAAGAAAGCATTCTTCAAATCAATCACCGAAAACCACGTGGCCGAAGCTGGAATCAATAAGGCAGTGATATCTGGAACAACAGGAAATTGTGGCACAACTATCTTATTCACCTCTCTAAGATTGATCACAAACCTGTAAACAGGTGGCTGAGAAGAGTCGGTGCGTTTCAAGACAGGCAAAACAGGGCTATTGCAAACATTACCTCTCGTTTCTTCAATTACATCTTTCTCAATTAGATCATGGATAATCGCTAGCAATGCTCTTTCACCATCACTAGATATCCTATATTGGGGAATACGTGGCATTTTAACGTTCGCTTTCAGCGTCATGACATATGGCGGTATCTCCAAAAGACCCACATCATTAGGACCAGTAGCCCAAATAGTATCAGGAAGAGAAGACAATTCTGTCGGAAGTTGATCCCTCGGCAAATACATCGGAGAGACCACTTTCTTACCCAATGTAAGTTGTACTCCCGAAGGAGAACAATACAATGTCGCATACAATCTTTTCAACAGATCCAATCCCAGCAAGTTCTCACCACAACCTGTCGTCAGAATGAGGGGTGCTTTGAATTCACGAGGTCCAACAGAAAGGGACAAAGGACTAGAAATCGGATTTCTAACTGGGGCGCCAGAAAAACCTACTGAAACATTCGTTAAGCCAGAAAAAGGTGCGCCAGGGAGTCTAGAGTGCATAATAGAACTCTTCGTAGCACCAGTATCCAACAGAAAAGGCTCTGACACACCTGATGTAATCACTTCAACATAAGGTCCACTCTGATCTACTGGAACTGAAACAACTCCCTCTCTTTGTCCGTGGCTGTCCTAGCAATCATTACCATCCACATTCTCATCTTTGACGTAGTAGTCGTCAGCATAGTACTGAGTCGTCCTAACAGACGTGTTATTCTGCTGATCTAAACAATTCATTGAATTCTGCTGAGGGAAGGAACGCGCCTTCTGGGGGAAACGTCCACGTCCCCTACCTCTAGAAGCTTGCGGAACACCCCGACCTCTTGCGCCAGAAACACCATTCATATGCTGTAACAAAACAGGGCAACTATGTTTAAAATGACCCTCTTCTTTGCAATATGCACATTGATTAGGGCCTACAGGAAAACGCTGTTGAGAAGGCTCGAACCTTTGCGTGTTTCGCTGAAACTGCTGGGGTTGCTGATAATCACGTTGGTTATTACGAGGCGGATACGCCTGTTGTAAAAGAACCTTCGTCTTCAAATCTTTAGTCTTTTTATCTGCTCTATCCTTCTCATCCTTATCCCTATTTTCGTAATATTGTGCAGTGGCCAATATCTGTGCTGACGAGGAAACAGCCTACGAACTCTCTGAATCCTTTAACTTAGTACATAACTCGGGAAGTAAATTATGCACAAACTTATCAACAAACAACCGTTGACCACCCTCGGTACTCATGTCTTGACCACTATGGTCAATAAACGTTTCTTCAAACCTAGTGAAGAAATCAGATACGGTTTCATCCTTCTTCTGCTTACACGCAGATAATTTGTCCCAATTTACTCTCATAGCAGGCATTAACGTTTTCATATAAGTAATGATCTTACCAGGAAGTTCTGCGACTAAAGGCTCAGGTTTAGCACCACCAACTTGTCGCGCATCCGCAGCACCAATATTAGCCCATGTATCACCCAACTCCGGCGCATGATCGGTATGACGAATCAAACCCCATAAAGGCTGCGGGACCACATTACCAAACAACATGTCTATATCCGCTAGATTCATGATGCATGAGTCTGCAGTCTGTGATAATTCCTTATAATACCCTTCAGGATTTTTACGGGGGTCAGGCAAAGTCTGCTTAAGGGCCAAAACTTCAGCTCGTTTCCCCTTAACATGCACCCAAACACGTTGAAAATGAGCCAGGAAGGCGGCAATGTTATTAGGGGCATCAGCTGCAACAGCTTCCTTCCATACAGGAGGAACTTCTCTCATGGGATACTGTCTCACTTTCCTCCTAGCTGAAGGGTCAGGTTCAAACAACGACCGAGAAGGAGACTCATTCCTGAACGAAAACAGCGTCGCTACCGCTCTTTCAACGTCGGGACCCACAATCGTGCCTTTCGCAAACTCGGATTGCACATTGGACAACTCATGCGGAGTTAGTTCCAGATCACCATCTTCCCATTCCTCACGAAGGAACGTGCACATTTTATCAAAGACATATCTCTGCTTCGGAGCTTCCCATTGACGGAAAACATCCATAACAGACTCTACATCGTATCTTAAAGGACGAGTGACCCATTTATGCGCTAAATGATCCAATACTTCCCTCTCTCGGGAATCAGGCAGTCGACTACGCAACTGTTTACGCTCTGAAGCGGGGGTCGCACTAAATGACCCAAAGAAAGAAGACAAAAGAGTAGTGGCAGTATCAGTCATCCTCTGTCGAACAGAAGGAGAAGTTGACAGGACAGGAGATAAAGCAGACTGAGAAAAGGTCAACGTAGGAGCAGTAGCAGAGGAGGCAGCGAGAACAGGTGGAAAAGTCGCAGGAATTAAAGGCGGAGCAGGTAGCAAAGTCGGCAGCCCTTGAGAAGGCTGCACCAGAGGAGTAGGAGCCAACTGAAGAGGAGCTGGCGGTTGTGCAACAGCATGAGGCAAAGCACCCGGAGGCTGCGCAACTAAAGGTTGCGGAGGTGCTGTAGCATTCTGAGCATAAGGGGGTGGCAAATTCAACAAATGTGACATCAAAGGGTCTTTCACAAGATCCTTCGTCGCATCTTGCTGAAGAGGCGGCAAAACTGGATAGCATTTATCTATCTCCATTTTACGTTGCCTGTGCAACTGCTCACTCGCTTGTTCTTCTTCATTATCTTTAAACTATATAGCAGCTTGCATTATCGAGATACCCTTTTCTCTTTTATTTTTCTTCGCTAATTTAATTTCTTTCTGTTTGGCTTCCTTTCGCCATTGGCGGAAAGAGTCAAACATCGCCGGCCGGGCTTTCTTCTTAAAAAGTCTAACCTCTAGATTATCTAAAACTTCCGTGTCAAAACTACCATATTGGGGCCATTTAAGGACACCGTCCTTCCTTGTGTACCTAACCCACACTTCATTATACGTGATGGGGCCCACGCCATGTTTCACATAGAGCTCATAGGTTGGAGTTCCAATCGGAGGAACCGGACACGAGTCCTCCAATCGGGAATCCCTATTACGACCACAACAAAATATTCTTCCAAGTCTAATAAGACCAGGCATCTTCGCTCTCTAGTCTAGCTTCAAACATCAAGGGAGTATCGAATACGATAGTATCGTGAATACACAAGTCCCTCGTCTTTGGAGCTTGCAAGTCCCAAATCAAAGATCAATGAGTTCCAAATGAAAGATCCCAAGGGATACCCAAAAAACAAAACTAAGGACTGTGAGACGCTCCACTCATACTTAACTGAAGTATCGATGACGTCGCCAGAAGATCCGTCTATCGTCTCGCTCTACAAATCATCAAAGGCTCCAAGACAGGGCGACAGTCAGGGCAGCAGTACTTCGTAGCCGTCGGAAAGCGGGGAACCTCGCAGCAAAGACTTTCGGACCATGACGACATACAGGGGTCGATGAAGTGGCAGGCCTTCCTCCAGAATTTCCACACGAAGCTCCTCACGATCTTCAGGCTTGGACCGGTACCGCTGAAGTCGCCCTACGTTGCGCGCCAAATGAAGAACCGGGTTATTTAAGACCCAGCGGCGTCAGGGGACACGTCCAAAGTCTCCGAGTTCACCTGTCTTCAAACTACAGAGACACGGAATTTTCTTTGTGACGTCAAAGATCGGATTTATTGGCTGCAACCAGAAACAGAGGTCCACGAAGTACAATGGCTGTATATTCGTAGGAAACTGCTCAATTTTTACAAAGCAAGCCATCCTTTTTATGCCAAAAATCACATTCCAGACAAATACCTTACATTTACAAACTGTCCAATCACATGTATGCAAATCAGAGGTATCGCATGACGGTAAAACCCACTTTTCAGTTGCCCAGCCCACGGTTGATCATTGGTCGAACTCAACATTCTTTATCAGACAGGTCGATCGAAACCCACCATAAAACCGGGCACCTCCCCATCGTAAACAGCCAGAGGAGTAAGGAGCAGAGACAGGTGTGAGTAAGATAAGACATAGTTGTGTGCAAAATAGGGTTTATGATCTCCTGTGCCCTGATTCTCAATCTCGATCAGCTACTGGGAAAGGAACTGGCCTAACAAGTTTGACTTCAGGCAAGAGGGACATTCGCCCGGGTCATTCAGAAGTCAGCTAAAGTGTACATGTGCTAAAGACTCGTTCGGCCGAAGTCATCGGCCTATGTGAGGGCAACCACAAAATGGCTGCCGTATACAATATGGAACCCAAGGGTTCAGAACGAATCCCTAAATACGTAGTGAATCCATCGGTGTAACGTGACGAAAAGACTCATGCTTGCCGTACTAACTGGTTACGGTTCGCTAATACCAAATTCGTAACGAAACAATGACCTCTATGAAACGGGTTCAGGATTCACGGAACCTCAGCCTTACATGCTCCACATTAAAAATACACCATTTTGTGATCTGTGGCCTGGTTTTACATAGAGATTTCCAGATGGCTATGCATTAGGTGGTCCCCTAGTGTTTCGACTTCCTATAAGTAACTTCGGGATGTAATCCAACCCCTCTTCCTTGATTTTCATACTTTCTGAATTTGAATCAGGCATTTCATGTTCCTTTGTGACAAGCCATACAAATGGGCATTAGCAACTTTGCACCTTATCATTGTGGGGGTTGTTGGGTTACTCATTTACCTTCGACAATACAGTACGAAGCATGTAGCATTTGTGTATTGTGATATAGAAAACATTCATAAGCCAGGAGTCGAAATAACTAATGACATGTATACATGAGCTAAGTCCTACATTATGAATTAGTGCCAGATTTTGAAATATTTGTGGCTACATTTACAATAAAAAGATTTTATTTCTTTTTAGGTTTCGCCTGGCGTTCACTGCGCAGCAGTGTCGCGCAGGCGAAATTTTTTGTTTTCCAGTAGTGTGGCTTTAACCCGCCTCTCTCTTCCATTGGCTAGCTCCATAAATGGAGGCTAGCCATTGGAAGAGAGATGTGTCAATCATTGTTGGAGCAGATTCGTGGGTGTTTCTGTGTTTTTAAGCTCTGCCCCTTTTCTCCGTCATGCAGCGGTGGGCGTTTGTTTATTTTTTATTTTTTCCCAAGGTTTGGTTTAGTCTTTCCTCCGAAGATGGTGCCCGGGCAGTAGCTTACTTGCGAAGCTCCGCAGTGCCGTCTTGAACCAGCGGACGTGGCCGCTCCGTGATGCCGGTTTGAAACTTTCGAGTTCGTATATTCCTCCTGTAGTGTACCTTTTGCTACCTCGTGTATTTTGTTTGCTCACAATTGTCACTTTTGCCTCATGTAACTTAACGTCTGCTTTTGTAATTTGTTCACTTGTTTTATCATCTGTAAGGGACGAGATAGAATTCAGGCAAAGTCGACTCATGCTTTTGTCCTTCCGAGGTCAGTAAATTAGGTACCTTTATATCACGTTATAGTAATCCTGTTATTTACAGCGCCGAGGAACAGCACAAGTGCAGTATTAGGTGCTTTATAAAAACAAATAGTATGAGCATCGGTTATGTGGGCAATTTCTGTGACTATGCTGTGGTTTTCGGCTGCCCTTTGTACAGCGCACACAGCGTTATCAGCAAACACCCTTCGACGACCTTCATTGTAAAGAACGGAGCCCGCCGACCTCCGTCTCACCCCCGAACCTGTGCAGAAATTGGATATGTGTTTCCGCGCGCCCCTCTCCCGTCCGTCCCCTGCTCTGCCCATGACTGTGCCCGGCTCCTAGCCGCCGAGGGCGTCCGGACCCGACACCCCAGACCCGCTCCTCTCTGGGTGCCAGCGGGGGGAGAGAGCGACCCCCACTACCTGTGCCAGCAGCAGCCGAGGGGCAGCGAAGCCGTGAAAGTGGACGCGGGCTGGGAGTTCGAGGGGATGCACCATGGGAACACCGCATCCTGATGCGTGCCGTCCAGCCCCAAGCTGCGCAGAAATGCCCATTCCAGGCTGGAGTCCTACCGGCCTGAGACAGACCTGAGCCCGGGAGGACACGGGCTGCAACCTGCAGCACATCAGCGACCGGGAGAACATGGATGGTAAGAGGAAGCGCCACACTTATATTAAATATTCCATCATATTTTCTCCTGGAGAGAGACCTGTGAAGCCCATCTTGCATGTAATCCCCAAACTTATTTTACCTTCCGCGTTCTGCTTTTATTTTAGACAATTTTGGTGCAGCGAGCACACAACACAAATTTTAGATTTGATTTGTTGCCATACTGCTTAAAAGAATCACTTCGTCATTTAACAGGGAGCAGTTTTTTTTTCTTTAAAGAACTGCATTAGGGAGGGGCAAGGGAGGCTGGCACCCTAACCCGGTAGTAGGCAGTAATAAATAGGTGCACAAAGCAGAGCGAGAAACCTGCCTCAAGCCAGACACGCCTTCTCGCACTTCCCCACCTGTACCTTCTGCACGGGTGCAGTTTGCAGCCCCAGGAAATCTGGACACTGATTTATGAGGGCTCGTTTTGGTTGGCCTTCAGTTCAAGGCAAGGTGGAAAGGCTTGTAGGACAAAGCACAGACAGGAAGTGAACTTTAGCAACGCATACTAATCCGCTACATCTGCACTTAGTTAATATCCGAAGGTGATACAAATGCATAGAAAAAGTAAAGGCTGCCTAATTCTGTCTGCACTGTCAAATATTTGAAAACACTATAACTGCTGACAATAGGTTGTTGGTGTTTTTTTCCTGTGTCGGGGGAGAGGCTCTGTGTGTGTGTGACTCTGTGTGTGTGTGTGACTCTGTGTGTGTGTGTGTGACTCTGTGTGTGTGTGGCTCTGTGTGTGTGGCTCTGTGTGTGTGTGGCTCTGTGTGTGGCTCTGTGTGTGTTTGTGTGGCTCTGTGTGTGTTTGTGTGGCTCTGTGTGTGTGTGTGGCTCTGTGTGTGTGGCTCTGTGTGTGTGTAGCTCTGTGTGTGTGGCTCTGTGTGTGTGTGTTTGGCTCTGTCTGTTTGTGTGTGGCTCTGTGTGTGTGGGGGGGCTCTGTGTGTGTGTGTGTGTGTGGGTGCAAATGCAATAGGTCTCGCATTTGCGAGAGATTAAGCTATTGGCATTGTAAATGACAATGCCATTTATTTATCTGTTTTCAAAACCAACACAAAAATAAAAATGTTGTCATTTACAATGCCAATAGCTCTAACTTTTGCAAAGGCGAGACCGTTGCATTGTAAATGCTTGTTTCCTTTTAGTTATGGCTAAATCAAATCATGATCACAACATATTTTATTGTTTTCACAATACATTTTTATGTTCTTGAGATATATTTACTTCAATAATGCAGAACAAGGTATTTTTCACGGTACCTAGGCTTGTAAATGTGAACGAAATATACGCAATGTTATGCTGTTTCACCACTAGTAACTGCTTTTTTTATGTTCATGCTGGTTTGTCTATATATTATGGGGTGATTGGGCATGCGCACAAGGTTCATAAAAACCGAAATGCGTCGTTGTTTTGTAGCACAGTAAACGGGATTTCCATCGATGGAGTGCAGCGTCCTACCTTGGAGGGGAGCCTTTGACAAAAATTGTGGATGGTGGCCACTAAACGTTGTGGCCACCGATGCTAGGTGGAGGAGATTGGCAGTGTGGCAGTTGTGGATATCTATCTATCTATCTATCTATCTATCTATCTATCTATCTATCTATCTATCTATCTATATATATATTCGACATAGAATTTTCAAAAATCCCATAGGAAAAAAATCCTAACTATATATACCTACTGGCGACCGCCAGTAGTATATATATATATATATATATATATATATATATATATATATATATATATATATATATATATATATATATATATATATATATATATATATATGTATTTATATATATATATATATATATATATATATATATATATATATATATATATATATATATATTATATATATATCATGCTCAAAGGTTGCCCAACGGTAGGAAAGCACTCAGACAGCAGTGCGATGCTTCACGCTTTTATTAGGTATGGATGCTGCAGCGCGCTGGATTGTCCCTGAATTATGGCCTGACGCGTTTCAAAGTGCGTGACTTCTTCATCAGAGGCATACCGGAAACAAGCCTTTCATCTGGCACACCCTCTCCTTATATAATCCAATTGTCCGCCCATAGATGGGCCGCTCCAATGAAGCAAGGCATGTTGGGAGTTGTAGTGCCGAACTAAGGCCAATTCAAAGTCCTCAGATGGACCCCAACGGGTCATTACATCCTCAATCCTGCGCTGCTGCCTCCCAATTACGACTTGATACATCAAGCCGCTAGGCCCCGCTTGCTGTACGTCTAACCTTCGATCTTTATAAGTGCAGTTTTGCTGTCAATTGCATCCTAAGAATTGAGGCATAGTTGGACATTTTGGCTTGTGGATTTCAAAACATAGCTAAAATACAGTTGTAAAATTTCTGCATAAATACATTGAACCCTTTGGGTTCACCCAAATAAATAGCTGTTTAAAAACCACTTGTGCAAATAGTGCATTGATGTGCAAACAACTGCTTGTAGTACCAATGTACCTCCTATGACAAGCCTTTGATCCGTATATGTCTAAAGTAGATTGTGCTTGTCCTGTTGTCTAATAACTGTGCAAATTGCTATTGATATTTTGTTTCCAATGTAAACAGATGTGGGTATCTCCCCTGCCTATTGAAGTGCATGTGCTATAACACTAAAAAAAGTGCAAGTGTTGAACGTCAACCCAGTGATGCAAATGGCTAAAAAGCCTTAAAAACTGCTGTGTTTTTGCTTTGGGAGGGGCAGCGTTATTTTGGTTGTGTATCTTTTTTATTGTGCATGAGAGTTCAGAATTGTGTGATAGGTTTTAAAATGCCGTCATGTTGACTTCTGCTTTCACTAATCTCCCTCAATGCTATATTTTTATTTTTATTTTTACAGGCAGGTATGGAGCTCCTCCGTGGTGTTCAACCCACCCGGAGATTTGAAGTCAAGCTCGAAAATATATCTGGTCTCCAATTTGCATAGGGTTCTCTCCCTATTGCCACCTCTCTTATTCTGTGGGACAGAGTCAATTAAGTAGTATATGAGACCTTGTGGATCTGCTTTGTGTAGTTGTCCAAAGTGTCGGGCCACTGGATAAGTAAGATCTTGATTCCTAATGGGCCGTAGTGCTGGAGTACCCTTTTGTGAGCCTGAAGCTTGGTACTGCCCACATATCTCAGATATATATATCCGCTACTAGGTAAATAATATATACATATAAAACCTAATGGCAGTTGCCACAAGGTAGTTAGGATCGTGTTTCCATAGGGAATGCATATTTTGGTTTGCTTATATCTTTGGCACCATTTGACAAATATTCACAACCCATCCACCCCCCCCCAAAAAATAGTCACCAGAAGCTCCTTCCTAGAAAGTCTGGTGTAATCCCAAGCAGATGTCCGGGAAAAAGGCGGGGGTCCCAAAACACATTTTTCCCAGTTGTTTTTCCATAGGACCTTTAGACACAGCTACAGCCCAAACCGGTGAACGGATTTACACCAAACTTTCAGAAAGCTAGATCTTGGTCCAGAAAGAGGGCTTTGTGAGATTTGGTGTAAATCTGTTCAGTAGTTTTTGAGCAATCAATGCTAAATTCATTTTATATTTCACACTGCGGGCGACAGATCTCATGAAGCGATCTGATTGGCTACCACCACATCAGTAACGATGTGGGGGTAGCCATCTGAGGACTTGAGATTCAGTCCTGAGTCATAAAAAAAGACATATTGCGGCAGGGTAAGAATACCCTAACCCCCTAAGCCTGATAGTGGTGTCCTAGAGGTACCCTGCCTGGGGCCCAAATTATTTTAAAAAATTGCCACAAATTCTTGGTGGATCTTTTGTTTTAAAAAAGCGTGGTACTTTAAAATTTCTCCTCCCCCTGGGGGGGGGGGGAGGGGGGCAAGTGCTTGGGGGAGGTCAACATTTTTGGGGAGGGGAGCGGAAGACCCACTCCACCCCAAGCAGTAATAGGACTGAGGGATGGGGACCCTATCCACGGGGCTGAATTCAACTTTAAAAGGAGGGAGGCCATGCTGTCTCATCCTTGAGCCAGTAAAGGCCTCGGAGACCCCATCCCAGGACTGGCTAATTCAGTGCTGGCAGGGAAACATTTGTCTGCTCCCAATGGCAGGCACATTTTTAAAACTCCTACCTGGCGGGAGCATACTTGTCTTCCCTGCCCGCAGGAACGTAGGCAGAGAAGGCATATCTCCTCTTGCTCGGCAGTAGCTTTAAAAATGCTCCAGTCGGATGGGAGCCGACTTCTGTTTCCCTACCCATGCACTTGTGGGCAAGGAAACTCACATTGCTTCTGTCCGCGGGAACATGCAGAACCAGCTGTTCCCAAAGGCGGAGCAATGCTGGTTCTAACAGTATGTGGGGAGCCACCTGGGTCTGTGGGGCCCTGGGCACCCCCTGCAGATCCCCAAGTTGCTGCCTGGTGGGTGCCCTGGGTGGGCACAGGGGCACCCACCTACACATAAGAGAGGTCCCGGGGGATGAGGTCTGTGGGTTCACAATAGGCCAAAGGATGGCAGTCGTACACCCCTCTCTTTTAAGTTTAGGTATGGGTCTCCGGGGCCAATGAAGTCTGCACCCCTCCTGCCCCTATATGTTTTGACTCCAGGGGATAGGGTATCAGGGGCCACTAGTTACGTGGGGCGATGGCCATGTGGCCCCTTCCCCTAACATATATGGTTTGGCCCGAGGGATGGGCCCCCTCCTCTTAAAAGCCCTGGGGGATGGGTCGACTTGCTCGGGGAGGGCTACCATGTGCCCCCTCCCCTTTATAAATATTGTTTGGCCCCAGAAAATTGGGTTCCACAGCCCAAAGTGGCTCAGGAAAGGGGGCAGCATGCCCTGCTCCAGTAAAAAAAAATGCACATATATATTACCTACTGGCGGTCGCCAGTAGGTATATATAGTTAGGATTTTTTCTCTATGGGATTTTTGAAAATTCTATGTCTAATAACTTTGGCGTTTGTGGACGGAATTGGCTGAAATTTTCAGGAAAATGGCACATTTTGTTTCTGAGCAGCCCCTGAAAATTGGGGGGGGGGGGGTTCGTCCAGGGGGGGTCGAGAAAAAAGGGGGGTCCCAAAACGTGTTTTTAACATTGAGTTTTCCATAGGGCGGTTGGCCTCACTTTTAGCCCGAACGGCTGAATGGATTTGCACGAAACTTGGCAAAATTGTAGGGACTGGTAGCCCGATGTGCCTTTTGTAGGTCTCAATATATGTGCTCCAGTGGATTTTGAGAAATTAACGTTTAAAAAAAGATATATATCTGTAACAGCGGACCGGGCAGCGCTCCGGTTCGCGGACTTTTCGCGCAACGGAGCTTTGTGAAGCGAAGCTGATTGGTTCTCCGGCGTCTGTAAACATTCCAAACAGTCCGTAGCGGCCGCCATCTTGTCTCTCGGTAGGATCGAGAGACAAGAGGAGGCCAAAGCGAAGGGGCAAATGACCATAAGGGGGCATAGTAGATTCTCGCTGACCCCCTAGGTTTGATGTGGAGGTTTTAAAAGGGCCCCGCGGGGCAAAAAATAAATAAATAATAATAATCGAACGGCTGAATGGATTTGCACGAAACTTGGCAAAATTGTAGGGACTGGTAGCCCGATGTGCCTTTGCTAGGTCTCAATATATGTGCTCCAGTGGATTTTGAGAAATTAACGTTCAAAAAAAGATATATATCTGTAACAGCGCTCCGCTTCGCGTACTTTTCGCGTTACGGAGCTTTGCGAAGCTGATTGGTTCTTCGGCGTCTGTAAACATTCCAAACAGTCCGTAGCGGCCGCCATCTTGTCTCTCGGTAGGATCGAGAGACAAGAGGAGGCCAAAGTGAAGGGGCAAATGACCATAAGGGGGCATAGTAGATCCTCCCTGACCCCCTAGGTTTGATGTGGAGGCTTTAAAAGGGTCTCGCAGGGCAAAAAAAAAAAATATCGTTTTTTTAGTTTTTTTGCGTGGAGTTGCCCGGTTCGCGAACCGGGAAGCGTTCTGGGGAGCGTACTTTCTTGAAAATTAGTGAAAAAAGTTAGAGTAAAATAATAATTGTGAGTGATCAGATGTAGGGTAGCTCTGAGAAGAGCTTTTGGGTTTATGGTACATTTAGGTACTTATAAGTAGGTACCAATGCACAGTCTTAAATTCAGAGTGAAAATTCTGTTGCCCTCATCTGAGAAGTGAACTCCATCTCCTCTGTAGATATCTTGCATGTAGTAACGCAAGTTATTGTTGTACAGGGAGCCCATTCCATGGTCTCTCATGTAAGCTGAAACAGATTTGTTTACATGCTTCCTCGATTTCTCAATTTGTGGACAAAATTGGTTCGACCACCTCCATTTTTGTCTTTGGCATATATTTGAATATACCAAGGCAGTCTGAGGAAAAAGTGCCATCAATTGCTCAAAGGTGTCCTTTAAAAGCATTTCCAGACCTACCCCAGTCAAAGTGCCCAAATCATTACCTCCACAGTGCACAATTAACAGGTCAGGTTTTGGCAAATGCATAAAGGTTTTCACCAATGGTATCAATTGGTGACATTTTAATCCTCTGTGGCCAAACCACTTAATTTCCACATCTTGTAAATTGAGGTTAGGTAAATTCCTGTTTTCAGCGTACCTCTGAGCCCAATATATGTAACTATGTCCAACAATCCAGACAGAAAACATGGCGAGAGAAGGTTCTCCTGCAGTCAGATGAAGTGTGGCAATGAAATGGCAGTTGAAAAAATGAGAGTGTAAAATGAAAAAAACTGAGGAGTTTCTGTGTTAATGAAGCAGTAAGAGTGATTGGTGGATTTTGATTGCTGAAAACAGAAAGTTAGGGTGCATGGATGAGTTGTTTGAAAGATGTATTTTGAGTGGTCAAGAAAAAATCATTAAATGAAAGAATGCACTGGATATGAGGTGCACTGAGAGTTCAGAGTTCAATTGCAACATTGTTGTGTGAACTCGGAAACACCAGAGGTCTTGCAAGAGGTGGTTGCTATGCAGAAAAAGCAGAGAGGGGGCAGAGGGGGGAAGGGTTTTGATTTGAAAAAAAGTGAGGGAAGAGTTTTGATTGGGTGACATGAGAGATATGTGTGAAGAATTACAGCATTTCTGTGCATTTGATAGCTGTAGACTCTGGAGTGCATACCTTTTGCTCTGCTGAAGACAAATTGGTGTGTTTCTGAGACTGTTTTGAAACTCAAAGTATTTGCTAAGGTGAGAAAAGATTTCTTTAATTTAGATAGAAAATAGTGTGCTTTAAGGAGAAAATTATGAAGAAAGTTGTGTTTTTCAAATGTTGCTTTGTCTCAAGTGTTTTACAAATAGATTTTGTTTCTTTGAGAAATTGTAATTGGAGAAAATGTGAAGTATTAGTACTGACAGGGTTTTTATGTGCATAGGAGCTGTGGAGTGTTTTCAAATTATGACTTGTAAATCGTTTTTGAGAAAAAGCAATGGTTTTAATATTGATGGCAAGGACATAATGGTGTCTGCTTCTTTATAAGGTAATTGAGAGTCTCTGATGTTATTTTTCCCATTTCAATGTAAGAAGTTTGTCTGTGGAGCAAATTGCTTGTAAATATGCTCCCACCTGTGCATGGCAAATTTAGATTTTGAATGTTTGCGTTACATAGGCATGTTAAAGGTGACTGAAACATGCTGCAAAGGCAATCAAAAAACGCTTTTATGTGTCTTAAGGACATTTTAAGTCATTTCCCCATGTGCAGTGTTTTCAAATTATGATCGTTTTTGAGGTAAAGGAATGTTTTCAAAATTTATGTGCGCCATATGCCCCTAAATTTCTTTTTCAGGGGTGCAGCAGGGTGTTCTTGAGACACCCCTGCACCCTCGGAAAAATTCGTAATTTGCGATGAGGTAATTGCTAATCGCAAATTGCACCTTCATTCCTATGGGCCTCCTGCTGCATGGAAATGAATGGGTAATTTGTAATTAGCAAATAGCTCCTCGCAAACTAGGAATGGTAAAGAATCGCTATTTATTCCTTAAAGTTCGCTATTTAGGAAATGCAAAAAACTTTGATGATACATATGGCGGTTCATCTCTAACAAGATAAGAAGCATAGGGATAGATTTATGATGACTGGCGCATCACCAGGGATGTGTTAGTCATTCTGTGCTGCTGTTCCGTCACCTATGGTGTGCTGCATTTACAATGCGGCGCATCATGGGGCAAAAACAGCACAGATGCGTGGCGTATCTGTGCCGTAAAGGTGGCGCATTGCTGGAGTTGTATCGCAAGTGTGATGAAGCTCCAGCAAGGCTCAGGGGTGCCCCTGTCGCAGGGTTTCTGTTCTCACACAGAACTGTGGACAGAGGATTGGAACCTCGGCGAATTAGGGTGCCCCAAAACTCACCTTAGTAATCAAAAACCCCTTAGCAAGCTAGGTACAGTGTCACATTGGATATAACAAACTCTCAATGTTTAGACAATCCAGAATATGAACTTATAGTACCTCAGGATACGTGGAACTCATGAACAGTTGGTCGTTATATATTTCTTAGAAACCAGAACATGGAGTTAAGAAGAACACATGTGTATTTGAAATGTTTATTTACTAATGCCGTCTTCTCAGGCGTAGTATCTTAGATAATACAAGTACACATATTATCAGTAGCAAAATTACCAGCATAGTTACTAGTACATAAAAAGCGAATGGTGACAGTATGTTAACATGCTGTAAATGAATAAGAGTTAGCAACACTTATAAGCAGCCGCGGGCCGTGGAGGGAGTTACGGTGGGGCAGGGAGGCAGGGAGGGGGAGGGGCCGGGTGGAGAGGGCTCCACCCTGCCCCTCCCCCTCCCCGCCTCCCTGCCCCACCGTAACTCCCTCCACGGCTCGCGGCTGCTTATATCTCACCCTCCCTAATACACATATTATATTATTTGCTAAGAAGGTCTCTTTTGTTGGTTTAGGGCGTGCCCATACTTTAGTGTCTTAGATTTGAAGGAATCACATCAGCATACACCAGCTCTCTCTTCATGTGAACCGCATCAAGTGTTGTGTATGTGTGTTCGGCAAAGCAATATAAAACCCGCCTCATGCCCAGAATTGGCAGAAGCTGCACTTATGTTATGAGTATGAAGTCGTGGAGATCAGACCTCATAACAATTCTGTATCGTGTTGTTCTTGAAACTTCAGCACTCGCTGTACAGATATAGTTTAACAAGTAAAGCAGATAGTAGAGCAATAACATATTATTCTCATGTAAATCACGATGAACTATTAGGTTGAAAGCTAAAGCAACAACTAAGTGTCGTGTGCAGAAGTTGCAAAAAAGGAAAAATGGCGTTTAAACCGGTAATGAGACCATGCTAACTTAACACGGTGTAAAGATATCCAGGATCTAGATGACACCTCCCCATGATCCGGAAACGAACTGAATAAGATAATAGAAGTGCCATCTCATGAGAGCAGATTGCAACTTTATATGTGGACGGTCCGCAAGGTAAAACATTAAAAACTAGGAAAATTTAATGCTAAAGAAAAATAAAACAGCCAACTACTTTATCGAGGCTTAAGCCAATAGGGAAGCTAAATAATAAAAACTTGACAAATAAGTCAATGAATTGTCAATGAAATGCTAGTACTCAGCATATCAAACATGAAAAAGGTCTATGACATAACTGTGTATGCAAAATAAGCTGCAACAGCCTCTAATAGGAAGTCACCGTCTTCATCCGAAAAGAGTTCAGCCATCCAATTTAAAAGCGGAAAAGAACATACGTGCTCTCCCAGCACCGGATCCTCTATCACCATCAGAGGACAGCTCGGTGGGTTTTCAAGAAAGCTCTGTTCCAAGAAAGACTGTGTTGCCGCCAGTAAATTCCAGGGACCAATTAGTCCATGCATCAATGCCACAGCCATAATCCTTTCGCCAGGACAAACCAACTCGTGAGTAATGATAGGAGTCATCAGCTGATTAAAGTCGACGTCAGGAGAAACCGGTCCGCAGAGACACAAATCAATGGCCCAATCGAAATCACAGGTCAGGCAGTGAAATACAGGCTGGACACAGGTGAAGTAGGAGAATCGAAAAGATAATCCATATGCCGTGCTTAATATCGCCAACGGCATTGTGCCATAATATTCAAGCATGCGATTGCGGAACAGCGTCAGCAGCTGCAGGGCGGGAGCTTGCACAGGAGGGACATCCATATTTAAAAATGTAAAAAAGCCCAAGAGCGTCCGTTGGTAATGCAAGTAAAAATGGGAATCCACCAAGCACAGTGGAAAAAATAGAATGAAAGAAAGCAGGGATGACTCGAAAGATTTTCTCAAATGAAGTCACGAGACCACTGGTAACAACTTTAAAAAGTGCGCCAGGCCCTTTGTGGAGGACGCGTTAAAGATAGTCCGAACCATGTCGCTGAAATGCAAAGGCGAATCAGTATTTAAAAGGGTCTGCACCTCTGTACGGGTGTTCGCTATGTGAAGCACGAAAGTTTCACGGGCCGAACTCAAGGCCACCTCTCTCTGAGACAAAAGAGCTCTTATTCTTGCCATGCCGTTGAAATGTGCTCCCAAGGTTGGTATTTGTGGCCTGATTGAAAACTCCCTATGTTCATGTGTGGGAGGAAATAGAACATTTCTGCAGCAAATAACCCGTTCACTTACTGTTACGATAAAAGGAATACTTTTAATTAACCCAGAACAATCTTCATTATTGAGCATCAAATAACTACCATTTTCCAACAACTTGAACATGGGGATGATAGCAGGAACTGGCGTGCCTTGCAACACGCAAGCCATATTTGGTCGGTGTTTGTTGCATGAACCGTGTAACTGTATGTGCCTACACATTAGTGAATGATCTGGCGTCTCAGTGCATTCCTCTCCATTCAGATAAACTTCTTGATCATCTTTGAAAATCTGTATGTGTATGGAAGCGACCAGACCTCATGAAGAAAACCACTACCTAAAGGTTCATAACGACCTATTGGTATATATTTCATACAATTTGAAAACTTATATAAAGCAAAAGGCAGCGTTATTAAACCGTGGATAAGGCACGTTGCCAAAGCAGCCAACCTTTTGGATTTATACTGGAAATGTTAAAGGAAGAATTACGGAGTAGGGCCTGTAAATCTTTAATGGACAACTGAGTAAAATTACTCCAACCATCATATTCCTCTAACTCCGGGATAGTAGGGGTGTTTAATTTTTTAGAAGTAGCCAATCCAAAGCATTTGGTCTGGGAAATTGTTTCATTCACAAACAACATATGATTTGGGATGAGACATGCACGGTGCAAAGCCTCAGTGCGTTGTACCTGCCAGGTTCGTGAACCCCAAACTGATGTAGATCCTGGATATCTTTACACTGTGTTAAGTTAGCATGGGCTCATTACTGGTTTAAACGCCATTTTTCCTTTTTTGCAACTTCTGCACACAACACTTAGTTGTTGCTTTAGCTTTCAGCCTACCTGCGTCAAGATCTATGCCTGCTTCAAGCAGGCGCAGGGTTTTGATGCAGCTTTGTCCTATCTGATTGTAAATGCGGCACACCGTGGGTGGCAGAGCAGCGGTGCACGTTAACTGGTGCATCCCTGGGGATGTGCTAGTTAATATAAATCTGCCCCTTTACATTTAATTATGTGCAGGGGACACAGAGTCGGTGAGGTTTATCCAAGGTTAAGAAGAGATGAGTCCTGTTCAGTGAAAAATTGGAGATAGGCTTCACCTCCTCTGCTCCTCAGCATCGTTGGACATGGTTAAATAATAGCTGCAAAATGTTACTCTTGTTAAACAATTTTACTATTATAATCTCTGAGATTTGTCTCTTACTGTGCAACATCTCATTGTTGTTATCTTTCTTTAAAGATAAAGACAACATCAACATGAGCGACAATCAGCAATCAGTTGATTTCGACCTCATCATTGAACTCGTAATTGAAACATCAGTGGATGTTGATCCCTTGGATGATTTCAATCCTGAGGATGAAGAAGAACGTGATGAGGATGCAGATTTGTCAGAATTGTATGACATAGGATGGGAAGCTGACGTGCTTGAGCCTATGGAACTATAAACATTTATTTTATAAATTTATAATAAATAAAAAGTAAATATGTAAACCGTTTAATTTAAAAATAAAGACACCTTCAAAAACAGGTTATGTGTAGTGTCTTCAATAAAATATTAAAATATGGTCATAAAATTAGATCAGATTCATATATAAAACAGCACAGGTAAAATGAATATAAATTCCATTTCTTTTCTGCTATTTCTGTATTCTAAATTTGCCATGTACAAAAAATTCTTCTATGTAAAAATGTTAAGTAGTGTGTTAAGTTTTTGATGACTGTTATTAATTTACTGTTGGGTAATAGTGGTTAATAACATTTTTTATTATATTTTACCACAGATTCAACTGCAGATTATTTCAAGATTTTAGGATGCCAAGCAAAGAAAGAGTGAGAAAGGCTGCAAAACGTCAAAGACAGCAGGTGAATGAAAAAAAGCAGCAGTCCTCTAACAAAAAGATTTGTCAAGTCACCAAGAAAGCACCGGGTAAGAGTACAAAAACATTCATAAGAAATATCTCTAGTAAAAAAAATATTACTACAGAAAATGTTTCAGTCCAGAAAAGGAGAAGCAATTCAAACGGTAAGGAAAGGCCAATGAGAAATGTTACTGCTAGAGTAAGAGATAACTCTATGCATGAAAGTAGAAGGAAACAACAGTTTAGGGACATTCGTAAACGAATGTTCCGCAACAGGATAATTGGCAATTTGTTAAAAAATATTAAGAAAGGTCAACAGAAAGTGGTTTTTTATAAGAGAAAAAAAATAGTTGAGAAAGTTATTGATCAGGCATTTGAAATTAAACGTAAGTTATTTATTTTGACAATCAATAGAATTAGGAAGCTAAACAAGGCAATTTATGATTTCAAAAGAAATAGTAGATGGAAGAGAATAGTTAATCGTAGTAATTTTTGTGAAGTTTTTTCTGGAGAATGGATGCATAGTTCAAGCTCTGAGGCATTTTTTAATGAGGAGAGTTATTTCCAGGATAATGATTTGGTGCATGCAGTTGACACCAGTGGTCGAGCTTATGAAGTGAAAGATGGTTGTCCAGTTGAAAAAGAAAAACTTGTGACAACAGAGATAGAAGAGGTGTTAGGTAATGAGGTTTTAGGGAGACGTCCTAAGGGTCCTGTGTACACCTGGAAGTGTAGTAG
This sequence comes from Lissotriton helveticus, assembly GCF_964261635.1. Lineage (NCBI taxonomy): Eukaryota > Metazoa > Chordata > Amphibia > Caudata > Salamandridae > Lissotriton > Lissotriton helveticus. The sequence continues at coordinate 1,244,877,489 of NC_136061.1, forward strand.
TATTTGCAGTGTACGACAGGATTCCATCAATTTGCTTTGTGATTTTATACGGTCATTTAATAAGAAAAGTTTGAAGCAGAAAATGAAGTTGTTGCAAGAATTAGATCCTTGCAGAGTGAGAGAAGTGATAGGTTTGCATGGTCATTCACTGGCTTGTCTTTCCAGGAGAGTATGCCAGAGTGTTTTTCATCATTTCAGGATGCTAGCAGTGCATCATAATAAAGTGAGGAAATTAGTTAGAATGTTGTATTATGCTAAGAGCCCAGCAATTATGCTTAAACAATTATGCGCTGCTCTTTTGCATGGTTCTGAAATAGATGTGAAGAATATATGTGAAGAAATTGAGTTTTGTGACTTTGGAAGTAAAGAGGAGAATGTTGAAATTGACCAAGAAGAAGAGAGTAATGTGGAAGATAGTGTACAGGTTTCCAGTACAGATAATTTCCAGAGGGAAATTGCAACGTTTGAGGTGAAATCAAGTGAGAGGCCAAATTTCACTTGTGTGTGTTGTTGACGCACTTATTATAAGAATCAGACTAAGTTAGTGGATTTATATGGAAAAAGTGAAAGGGAAAATAATAGTGAATGGAAGGATTTTACAACATACTTGATGGTAGAAAATTGTTTTGATTTGGGATTGGATCAACGTGTGTGTACTTATTGTTGTAACAAATTAAATCAAAACCAGATGCCTGCTAGAGCAGTTCATAATAATCTGGAATTGGTTGAGATTCCTTCTGAATTGAAGGATTTAAATACTTATGAATCTATTTTGATTCAAAGTATCCATCCCTTTCAGGCTATTGTAAGAATGGAGCCAAAGACAGGGAAATTGCCTCCATCAGATTTACAGAGAGGATTAAAGGGAAGAGTTGTTTATTTGCCTCTAGATTTGAAGAAAAACATTAACACAATTGGAGTAGAAAAAGTGGAAGAGGAACCTCTTGTTATCTTAGTTAATGGGGTTCCGACAAAGAATAAGAAAATATGGCAAGATTTAGTAGATGTTAGGAAAGTCAAAAGGGCAACATTGTATTTGAAAAAATATAATAAATACTATAAAAATGTATATGTTGCAGAAGAGGAAGTAAGTGAGGAAGAGGATAGCGATTTGTGTGCTGGTCAAATTGAGAAAGTAGAACCCTGTACTAGTGAAGAAATATATGAACATTATAGTGTTCATCCTTTGCATTCCAAGGAAGTCATGGGGAATGCTATTGAGTTGTTTCAAATGAAACAAGCGAAAGGGAGTCCCATTAGTGTTTGGGAGGAAAGTTTGGAAGCTCGGTGTTTCCCACAGCTTTTTCCAACAGGTCAGGGAGGAAGATATGATGAGCGACCTCATCAAATTCCTGCTTCTGAATACCGGACTTTGCGATTGTATGCAGGAGATCCTAGGTTTCGACAATGCATTCCTTATTTGTTTCATCTCCTGTTTGAAAGCGATCTGTCTGGACTGTCATATGCAGTGAACCACATCTTGAAAAGTGGTATACACATGCAAAACATCTCGGCAAGTGACTTTATGGATAAAGTCAATGTCCAAGACAGTATTTTGGATTCTCACCTGATTAATTTCATGGCGTGTCAGCGTGGTACTAATGAGTACTGGTACCGTCGTCATGGTGATTTAAAATGTATGCTGAGGAACTTAGGAACTCCCACATGGTTCCTCACTTTGAGCTGTGCTGAGTATGGCTGGGAAGACTTACTTGAATTTCTACGAGAGGCAAATGCTAACGTAGAAAACATCGAATTCAAGACACCCGGAGAACTGTGCTCTTTGGATCCAGTCAATGTATGTAGGTACTTCAATCATAGATTTGAAGGTATGATGTCTTTCATCATGAATAAGAAGAATCCACCTCTTGGAGAGGTGTTGGATTTCTTCTGGAGGAAGGAGTACCAAGCAAGAGGTGTTCCTCATATACATATGTTGCTGTGGATCAAGGATGCACCTAAATTTGGAACGGATGCAGAAGACTCAGTGATGAGTTTCATAGAACAGTATTCTACGTATGCTGTTCCAAACGCAAAGGAGAAAAAAAGCCTAAGAGAAAAAGTTCTACGTTTCCAAAGCCATCGATGTGGAAAGTACTGTCGTCGTAAATTCCGGAACAAAGACAAGTTCTACACCAAATGTCGTTTCGGCTTTCCACGACCGGTGATTTCTAAAGGAAGAGTGAACAGTTTGATGTCTTCGCTGCGACATAATGTGATGAAGAAATCACCTAAAAACACATACAATTTGAAGAGGAACGAAGAGTCTAAGTACATCAACGACTACAACCCGGTGATTTTGTCCATGTGGAATGCTAACATGGATATACAGTTTGTGGCTGATAACTGTATGGCTGTGGCTCGGTATGTGACATCTTACATCACCAAAAAAGAGAAGACAGAATTGAAGGATATGTGGGAGGACATTTCCCATGAAAAGAGCCTCAGCAAGAAGTTGTACAGTTTCAGTCTGAAGATGTTGTCGCATCGAGAAATCGGAGCTTACGAATGTTCTGACCGGTTGTCTTCAGCAAGTCTCTATGCCAAGTCCAGGAGTATCGTTTGGGCGAGTGTTGGTCTTGCTGCAACGCGTAATCGAGTTCTGAAACCTGTGCGGGAAATTGAGTATTTGGCGGAAAAGGAGCCAAACAGTACCGACATTTTGAAGAGCAACATGTTGGATACATATTATCCAAATCGAAGCAGTCACCTCGAGAATGTTTGTCTGTATGAGGTTCTGCAAAATTACATATTCAAGAGGAACATCAAAGAAGATACTGAGAAAGGAGTGTATGCTGTAATAGGAAGTGAGGGATGTCTGGTCAAGCAAAGAAAATGCCACTTGATAAACCATCGAAAATTGAGTGGCGAATCTCCTGAAAAAAAGGAGTTTTTCTATTTAGCACTTTTGCAACTTTTTAAGCCTTGGCGTGCAGAAGAGGAACTGCTTGGAGATTTCCTTTGTTATGAAGACTCATTCAATGCTGCCAAGGAGACCATAGAATGTCCTGCTTTTCCCAAATATGTAGAAATGTTGAATGTGGAAATTGAGCAGGAAGCAACGATTGCAGTCGAGATTGCCAGAGACAGTTCTCAGGACAGTCAGAGTTCTGCTTCATTGAGTCAGGATCCACTAGGAGGACCTCTTATCGAAAATGAAGCTGCCACTGCTATGAATGAAGTGGAAAGAGCCATGGCACATGCTCAGGAGGATGCGGTTAACTTAGAAGAGTTGGAAAGACAACTCAACGTTGAGCAGAGGAAAATATATGACGAACTTACCATGCAAATTGATCATGGATTAAGTCATGAGAAGAAAGAGTGCTCATGTACGTCGTTGAAGCCTGTCCGACTGTACGTGAGTGGAGAAGCGGGAACTGGAAAAAGTTTCCTTATTAAAGCAATTTCATGTTATTTGCAGGAAAGGACAGAGTCATCGCTGTCTTGTGTTGTCACCGCTCCAACTGGACTGGCAGCACATAACATTAAAGGGATTACTTTACATCGTTTACTGATGCTGCCAGTGGAGCATGAGAACAAATTAGAATATCACAAGCTATCTGGAGATCTTGTTTTGAAGTTTCAAGAGTCTTGAGGAAAATGAAACTTCTTATCATTGACGAAGTAAGCATGGTTTCCAATGTCATGCTTGCCTTTGTGCATTTGAGAATGCAAGAAGTTCTCAAAACAGAGTATGATGTGTTATTTGGTGGCAAACACATCATTGTTTTCGGAGATCTTCTGCAGCTGACACCAGTGAAAGGGCAACCTGTGTTCAAAATGCTCACGCATGAAGATACCAGGAAGTGCTTAGGGAGCATTGGCAACGTCAATATATGGTTAAACTTCAATTATGCTGAACTGCATGAAAATATGCGTCAGGCAAAGGATGACGTTTACAAGACTATTCTACAAGATGTTAGAATTGGAAAAGTGACCGAGCATGGGAAAGAAGCTTTACATGCACGATTACTGACAAATTTATATCCAGACGAAGATGTTGTGCCTGAGAATATTTTTCAGAAAGTTACTGAGAAAAAATCTGGAATATGTTTGATGCCAACTCTTGCAGAATGTGCCAAATTCAACAACAAAATGTTGCATTTAGAAAAGCAAGAGATTGTGAAACTGGAAGCTATTGAAAGAGTAGAGCATATGGGATCAACAATTATTTTGTCTGAGAATCTGAAAACAAAATTGGATTCATTAGAGAAGAGTATATCTAAAACTGCGGGTTTTGAAAAGACTCTGAATGTGTGCTTGAACTGCCGTATAATTTTAAGAAGGAATTTACATGTTGAAAGAGGTCTGGTAAATGGATCAATGGGTAATGTTGTTGATTTTGTGAAATACAGAAATAGAGATGGAATTGAATTTTTAAAAATTAAATTTGATGGCTTTGAGGAAGTACAGCTAATTGCTCGTTGTTCTGCTAGATTTTTGCTTGTAAAAGACTTATATGTTCGTCGTAAGCAGTTTCCTGTTTGCTTGGCATATGCGGTGACAATCCATAAATCGCAAGGTTTAAGTGTAGACTGTGCATTGGTGAATATTGGCAGTTCTGTGTTCAAGGAGGGTATGGCATATGTGGCATTGTCACGAGTTAGAACTTTATCGGGATTGTACTTGATTGAGTGTGATGTCACAAACATTTGTGCGGATCTAGATTGTGTTAAGGAATACAATAGGTTAAGAAGAGAGTATGCGCCACATTTGCCTCAGTATCCTTTGTTTGAGAAACGTGTGGTAGGCCGGAAACGAAGAAATGTGACCAATACTGGAGAGGTTGTAGCAAAAAGACGAAAAGTCGATGAACCTGAAATTATAAGCAGAAACAAAAAGGATTCTGTTGAAGATGTTGTTGGTTTTCAATTTGAAAACAGTTCTGGTGTCAACTGCTATGCTAATGTAGTGGTTAATGTTTTGTTTTCTCTAGAAAATGTAAAAGAAGAGATTGTGGTCAATTCTGATCAAAGATTTTGCAGTTTGTTAAATTCTGTGTTAGAGAAATGTAGCACTGATAGAACAAACATAGAAAGTGTGTCTGAAATTCGAAATCTGTTAGACAGATGTTCAGGCCAAACACAATTCTCTCAAAATAGTCAGCAAGATTGTCAGGAGTTTTTAATGTATATGCTTGATGTATTGCATGATGAAGGTGTAGATGTAGATCACCTGTTTGGGCTTTCTTATCAATGGCAGCATGACTGCGAGAACTGTAGGGTATCAAGTACTACTAGTGTAGACTCAGAAAGATTTATATATTTAACTTTGCCAGACAGTAAATCAGTCTCTTTTAATAAGCTAGTAAAAGCAGCTGATCACAACATGGAGTGTAGCCAATGTAAATCTGAAATGATGTCCACATTATTTATACGAACATATGGCCAGTATGTCATTTTAATGTTCCAACGATGTAGGCCTGATGGAACAAAATTGACAACTTTAATTAAAAATTTTGTGGCTTCACAGTTGTCAATATCAGGAAGGACTTTTGTAACTGTAGCAATTATATATCATGATGGTCCTTCAATAACATCAGGACATTATACAGCTTATTTAAAGTGTAGAAATGGCTGGTCATTCTGCAATGATTCTGTTTTAATTTAAAAAAAAAAATTGCCGTATGACCTTAAAAACTCTTACCTGGTGTTTTTAAAACCAAAATTTTAGGGAAAGAATCTCGGGATGTGCTCTGAGGAATTTCAAGAAGTTCTAATGGCTCCTACACGATTTGGCCTTGAGGATAAGTGTAGTACAGAGACATAACTTCTTACCATAACACTGGACGTCATGGAGAAATACGTGCACTTTGAATGAGTTCAGAAAAACTGTTTCTTTTTATAAGCTAATTGAAGCAGCCAATCAAAACATGGAGTAGAGGGAATGTAAGTCTGCAATGCTGTCTACTGTTTTACATTGCTTTGTGATTAAAAGTGATGTAGAGAATTAAATAATTGTACTAGTCATAAAGGTAGTGTAAGTCTGCTTCATAGTAAGCAGTATCAGTGTGATAGGAAATGTAGAACATGATTGAGCAAGAAGGGGAAGATATTACTAGTCCAGGATTGTGAAAATGATCTTCAACATTTTAATTGTGAAAGTTGCGGAAATACAACATGACGGGATTGGCTTAAAAGAATTCTAAGAGTTATAAATGGCTCAGACACGATTTGGCCTTGTGGAAACGTGTGGTAGAGAGCGAGAAGTCATTTATTGTATGTAACATGTTTTTGAAAACGATGGAGGTTTTCTTTCAGAAAGTGGCGGGTTGAAAGTAATAACAGCACAACAGAGTGTAAGCTGTTCATAGGACATCCTTGGCCGTCATGGAAAGTAAGTTAACTTTAAGGAGTTCTGAATTCTGATTTGTTATGTTGTATGGGTTTTTTAAACACAATCATTTTGATTGTGTTTTTTTCCCCCCGCTGTTATATGATGAATACCTTCAAGTCACTGTTTTAGTGAAATTTGATACATTCTGAGAACAGCAAAAATAAACCATTTAACATGTATAATTAATTCTGTTCTGTTTGCATTTATGATGTACATGTAGAACTGTGTAGGAGGCATGGAGAAGGTGAGGCTTCTGTAAGTGTCAAAGTTGTTGCATACAGTGCTCATATTCTACGTAGTCTTTTATATTTCATTACTTTCACTGTTTCTGACTGATCTAAAAAATTTTTTTTTAAAAGAACAGTAAGTATAAGGGAAGGAAACAGACAGTTATGTTAAAAGAAACACAGCTATAGGGAATAAACTAGGGATACTGTTACCCGCAATCCTCTGCTGATGATGTCACTGAGCATGTCATGAATGATGTAATATGTGACATCATCAGCAGTGGATTACGGGTAATAGTATCTCTAGTTTACTCCCCTATAGCTGTCTTTCTTTTAACATAACTGTCTGTTTCCTTCCCTTATACTTACTGTTCTTTTTTAAAAAAAAAATTTTTTGGGCGGTTCGCGTACCGGGGAGCGAACTGGGAAGCGAACTAAGAGAAATAGAGGTTGGCACAGTTCCAAATATTGTACCAATTTTTTAATAACGGGGAGGTAGTTCTGAAAAGAACTTTTTTTTTAATTGTTTTTGTTGTTTTATATTTTTTTTATTATTTTTCTGAACATTTTTTTACTTTTTTTGAATTTTTCTGAACAGTTTTATTTATTTTTTGGTTTTTTTTCGGAGGGGGCAACGAAAACGATTCATTGTAAAGGGCTCAACAGGAGCAACAAAACAAAAAAAAAGAATTTATTATTTGGGGCGTTTCGTACAAACTTGCATATGATAGTCAATAGCTCTGTTGATCAGAGTGATGCTACTTTCTCCGTAGCAAATGAATCCACTGCAATGTACGCAGACTTGTTTTACTTCACGAAATCTCGTTTGTATATTTGGCACCATCTCCCTGCCCTCTGGTCCCGTTACTTCCGGTACAACAGATCTTCTGGCCATAATAGGGAGATTATCTAGGTCGTTACGAAACTGTGCAGCACTGTAGTTGTTAGGATGCCACCTAGTCATATGGCGATGCATTGTGTAGTTTCCGAAACTGTATTTTTTGTCGGTCCCTCTGGACAGTCTATCTTGACATATAAGGCAAGTTACGTATCTTGCATTTACTTTTTTCTGACCTTTGGGAATTTTAAAAAATTGCCAAATGAAGTTTTCTTTCCGGTGAGACGTCCTGGGCTCCTCAGGCAAAAAGTGCCTCTCTTCGTGCTCGTCGTCCTGTTCCTCTTCTTCCTCTTCTTGCTGAATTATAACTTCAGCAGGTGGTCCACTCTTCCTTGGATGTGGTGGAGGTGGTGGGGAAGCACCAGCTGAAGCTACTAAAGAAGCCATTGCTCACTGGTAACAAAGGGTCTTTCTCTCACAATGATGAAAGTCAGAGTGAGGAAAGAAGGAGGGATTTTCATCATTTGGGAAAAACAATAGTTCTCAACCAATGAAAAGTGTTCATTTTAGATTATATGACCTAGTCATCAGTGATGTCACTGACCATGTCATGAATGATGTAATATGTGACATCATCAGCAGTGGATTGCGGGTGCGCGATATATAGTTAGTGCAACTAACTATATATGGAATTTCAATGGTTTTGTGTGAGTAAAATAAGGTTTTTTAAATGCTAATTCCTAACTATATATGGTCTATAACCTATGGTTTTTTCAGTGAATTTTCAAGGTTTTGTAAATGCTAATTCCTAACTATATATGGTCTATAACCTATGGTTTTTTCAGTGAATATATATATATATATTTTTTTTTTTCCGAGATCCGAGCAATCTAAAAGCAAATCAAAAAAACTACCTAATGCTCCACATGACGCCATAGATGTTTTTAATGAAGCAATCCTAGCAGATCTGGAAAAACTGGCAAAAGATAAAATGGATATGAAACTTTCAAATATAACTCGGAAGGAATGGGAAGCCATCAAATCCCTAAAGAATGACGATAGTATCAAAATCAAACCCTCCGACAAAGGGGGTAATATCGTGATATTCACAAAAGACAATTATGAACAGGAGGCATTAAGACAATTGAAGGATCCTGATTGCTATACTGTCATTAAAAGAACCGAGTATGTCAAAAGTACAACAGATTATCAACTGATGTTGGAAGGATGGAAGGAGGATTGCATGCTCAACATGGAAGAATTTTTATTCCTCCAGTGTGAATCACCAGTATTACCCACTTTTTACCATTTGCCAAAAGTCCATAAAAATGCAAAAAGACTACCAGGGCGACCGATTGTGTCATCCATCGGTAGCTTGTTGGAAAATACATCGCGCTTTATAGACTCATACCTGGCACCAATCGTGAAGGAACTACCCTCGTATGTGAGGGATACGCAGGACTTCCTCCGATTAATGGACAATATCACGTGGGAACCTAATATGCTTCTCATTACACTGGACGTTGTTAATTTATACACATGCATAGCCCATGAGAACGGACTAGCGGCAACTAAATGGTTCCTTGATAGGAAACCTGAAAAATATCAGGAACACAACCTCATGCTATTGAGTATGATGAAGTTTTGCCTGTATAATAACATTTTTCTTTTTTCAGGGCAACTGTATAAGCAAACGAGGGGGACTTCCATGGGCTCGTGCTTCTCCCCCAGCTACGCAAACTTGTTCGTGGGCTGGTGGGAGAGGCACGAGGCTTGGGGCGAGGCCCATGATCACTGGACTGATAACATATTATTGTGGACGAGGTATATAGACGACCTCTTTGTTGTTTGGCGCGGCGATCGTGCCTCGGCCGAGGAATACATCTCCGCGCTGAACAACAATGACTGGAACCTTAGGTTCACTAGCACGATAAGCCATATTAGTGTTTGTTACCTGGATCTGGAGGTCTTTATAGACAACGACCGCCTCCAGACAAGACTTTATAGAAAACCCACGGCGGGGAACGCGATATTACACGCGGCAAGCCATCACCCGAAGAGCCTGATATAAAATGTTCCCTATGGTGAACTCCTACGCCTGAAGCGCAACTGTTCGGCGGATGGAGATTTTCAACTGGCTAAATCAGAAGCTAAGCAAAGATTCCAGAGTAGGGGATACTCTAATAACACACTTAAACAAGCTGCAGAAAAGGCATCTAAAGTCAATAGGAGGGATCTCCTGGTGGTAAAACCAGCACTAAAGTATGATGAACCAACAAGAATGATTACTAACTACAGCACCAGAGCAGGGGAGATAGTTCATATATTTAAGAAAAATTGGCACATCCTAACCACCGACAATGTACTGAAAAAACACCTCCCTGAAAGACCTTTAATTACGTACCGGCGCTGCCAGTCACTAGCAGACCACCTAGTCCACAGTCATTTCTCCTCCAAAACACAGCCTACAAAAATGTCCAAAGCTAAGGGATTTTTCCCTTGCCTACGTTGTAAGGCCTGTAAGAGCAGCAAAAAAGTTACTCACTACCCAGGGAGAAATAATGAGGGAAAACCCAACAGAGAGATCAAAAAACTTCTAAATTGTAACTCGGAGTTCACCATCTATTACCTAGAGTGTCCCTGTAAGAAACGCTACATAGGGAGTACGATCAACCCTACGAAATTGAGAATTCTTGAGCACATGCGTGCCATCACGAAAAACGATAGATCCTATCCGGTGGCACAGCACTTTTCAGAGCTGCACCAGAATAATAGGGACCTATTGAGTTTCTATTGTATAGATCAAATAGATCGTTCAGAACGAGGAGGAGAAAGGGTCAAGGCACTCCGAATATTAGAGTCAAAATACATCATCGATCTAAAATCCATGGCCCCATGGGGGCTCAATAATGATGAGGAAATGTGGGTACACCTCTAAAATCCGACATGGGATCATGTGGGAAAGTAGTCCTGGAGAGAACTGTAGTAGGGGGCGAGAATAGCAAGTTATAGCATATGTATATCAGCCTTCAGTCCAGTGTGTGATTTGACTGTCTAGTAACTGTATTTAAACAGGAATAACTTGCCCATACAGGGCTATATAAATGATCTTAAAAAGGGACACTGATCTAACACATGTATTGTGAAGTGCCATTGAGAGCACATGATAATACAACTTAATGGTATATATAATCATGTCGTAAAGTCCCTAACAATGTTCAAAGCACGTATGCACTTTATTAATTAGTTGCAGTCGCATATATTTTTTTAAATGAGCACTTGAGCACTTTATTGTATTCCATGATAACCCAATCAAATGAAAAAGTATAGATGCATTTAAAGATGGCCACCGCATTTACAATAGCTGCATTAGGCACCGTCTTCTATGTTGTTGATGCTTCTGGGCAAACTGGAGGGTTAAAATGGCGACTTTGTGTGTACACTAACTGACACTGACGAAGCTGCAAAGCGAAACGCGTCTGTCGGGGGTGAGGGGTTTGTAATAAAGCATTGGGTGAATGGATATCTGAGTGCTTGCCGTTTTTTAACTCAACCGAGTTAAAGAGTGTTGGAATATATATATATATATATATATATATATTTTTAATGCATATATATATTTATATATATATATATATATATATATATATATATATATATATATCGCAAGCAAATAACTCCATCCACTTCCACCAAAGCCTCGGCGGCGAAGAAGGAGAAGCGAACCACTTCTTTGTCAGGCAAGATGTTTTATTTCAACCTTCAGCAGCAGTCAACAGATGACGCGTTTCGGGCTCAAGCGCCCTTGATCACATATATATATATATATATATATTTTACCTACTGGCAGTTGCCAGTAGGTAGTTATAGTTAGGTCCTATTTTCCATAGGAAATCTGCAACATTCAATTTGGAATAACTTTGGCGCCGGTTGCGCCGGTTGACGAATCTTCGCGAAATTTTCAAAACTGGTGGGGCGCTCCGGTCCGCTCCTATCCTGAAAGCCTTGGGGTGATTCATGAAGCAGGTGCTGAGAAAAAAGGGGGGGGTCCCAAAAAGTGTTTTCCCCATGCAATTTTCCATAGGTACCGTTCATCGCGGCTTCAGCCCGAACGGTTGAACGGAATTACACCAAATTTGTCAAAGTTGTAGTCCTTGGTTCAGACTCGTGCCTTTTGCTTATTTGGTGTAAATCTGTTCAGTAGTTCCTGAGAAAATTACAATTAAAAGTACATATATATCTATGGCCTCGGTGGATGTGCGGATTATAAGCGCACCGTCCTGATCACGCGCAGAATACTGATTGGCTGTCAAGTGGTTGTCAACATTCAAAACCAGGAAGTGTTGGCAGCCATTTTGTGCCTCGGTAGAAGCGAGGATCTAGAAATTAGTGGAACAAGTGTTTAAAACGTGTAAAGGGGTCAGGTAAGAAATATTGTGACCCTCTAGACCTGTTTAGGGGGTCCCACAAGAACCCCTAGGGCCCAAAAAAGATTTTTTTTTTTTTAAACTGAGAAATGTGTGCTGGGTGCATGGATCCTCCATAAAAAAAATAAAAACGAAGCGCCGGGCTCCTGTGCTTGTTTAAAAATTAGCTTCCTGGGAAGGACCAATCCCTTGGTCTAACATATTACATTTGAAGCGGGGGCAGAGAAAAAATGGGGGGTCCCAAAACGTGTTTTCCCCATGCAATTTTCCATAGGAACCGTTCATTGCGGTTACAGCCCGAACGTTTGAACGGAATTATACCAAATTTGGCAAAGAGGTAGTCCTCGGTTCAGACTCGTGCCTTTTGCTTAAATGGTGTAAATATGTTCAGTAGTTTCTGAGAAAATTACAAGTAAAAGTACATATATATTTATGGCCTCGGTGGATGCAAGTATCTTGCGCGCACACAAAGAGCACCGTCCCCATCACGCGCAGAATGCTGATTGGCTGTCAAGTGGTTGTCAACATTCGAAACCAGGAAGTGTTGGCAGCCATTTTGTGCCTCAGTAGAAGCGAGGATCTAGAAACTAGTGGAACACGTGTTTAAAATGTGTAAAGGGGCAGGTAAGAAATATTTTGACCCTCTAGACCTGTTAAGGGGGTCCCACAAGAACCCCTATGGCCCCAAAAATATTTTTTTTTGTTGAAAAAACTGAGAAATGTGCTCTGGGTGCATGGATCCTCCGTAAAAAATATAAAAACGAAGCGCGGGCTCCTGTGCTTGTTTAAAAATTAGCTACCTGGGAAGGACCAATCCCGAGGTCTAAAATATTACATTTGAAGCAGGGGCAGAGAAAAAAGGGGGGTCCCAAAACGTGTTTTCCCCATGCAATTTTACATAGGAACCGTTCATTGCGGCTATAGCCCGAACGGTTGAACGGAATTATACCAAATTTGGCAAAGAAGTAGTCCTCGGTTCAGACTTGTGCCTTTTGCTCAAATGGTGTGAATACGTTCAGTATTTTCTGAGAAAATTACAAGTAAAAGTACATATATATTTCTGGCCTCGGTGGATGCATGTATCTTGCACGCACACTAAGCGCACCGTCCCGGTCACGCGCTGAATGCTAATTGGCTAACAAGTGGTTTTCAACATTCGAAACCAGGAAGTGTTGGCAGCCATTTTGTGCCTCGGTAGAAGCGAGGGTCTAGAAATTAGTGGAACAAGTGTTCAAAATGTATAAAGGGGGCAGGTAAGAAATTGACCCTCTAGACCTGCTCAGGGGGTCCCACATGGATCCCTAGGACCCCCCCCAAATTTTTTTTTTTTTTTTTTAAAGTGAGAAATGTGCGCTGGGTGCATGGATACGCCGTAAAAAAAATAAAAACGAAGCGTGGGCTCCTGTTCTTGTTTAAAAATTAGCTACCTGGGATGGTCAAACCTCGGGGTCAAAAATATTACATTTGATGGTGGTCCAGATGGGCTGTAGTATGCTCCTCAGCCAGGATGTGTGTAGTTTAGAATGTTGAATACTACAGGGGCCTTGTAGCCCGGGGACTGCCATTCCTCAGAGCTACAAAATAACTGGGTGAGGGAGCCCAAAGGTCTGTCTAAGCCCCGGGGATTACCAGCCTCCGTGGCTTTTTATATTATGGGAGGGGGGCAACGTGGTTTCCATTCTGGAGCAGTGGAAAGTCTTGTGGAACACCACCCCACAGGAGCGGGACACTGCCGTTTGCTATGGCAGGGCAGGAGTCGAGGTTCTCGCTGTGTCATAGCAAATTTTAGGGCATATTAACAAGTGCCATTTCGCCTCAATGTTTTAAAAAAAAGCCAAAAATGCGGTGAAAATTATATCGCCTTTTTTACTAGGTGACGCAAAGATTCATTAATGCATGTTTGCAGCCGGTTTGCTAAGGGCTCGCCTCGTATCTCCAATGAGTTGCAATGTAGGTGTTCTCAGTGGGAAGGTAGGTGTTTCTATGAGAATATAAAAAGGAAGAGGGAGGTATGACAACAGCGTTGTATTTACAAGGCGGCCCTGGATTTGAGGACCGATAGGAAAACTCTTGCTAATTGCAGTTTATGTTGGATCCTAACACGTGTACTGAAGTAGATGTTTAACATGCGAGGTGGATTGATATGTTAAGTGCACAGTCTTATATTAACAAGGTTTTCACTTGCGAACATGAATTTTTGCTGTATTTCTCACAATATTGGGGGCATATTTACAAGGACAGTGTTAAAATTATCGTCGCTTTAGCGTTAGCAAAGTGTTGTTAAATTTGATGTGGTTTCCTGGAAGCGTAAGCGGAGTGGGCTGGACTAACATATGCCAGTGCTGCACGAGGCTGTGAACCATGATTCTGGAGCTATGGGTGTGGGTCCGTCGTGAGCTATATAAGAAATCAACTGATTCGGGTGTCCGTGTTATAGTGCTGAGGTCATCCGCTCTTAAACGCAAATGCGTCATTATATCTGTAAAGTACCACAGCATGGCCAACATGGAAGGTACGGGGTATCACTGACCCTATATTCATCCATAGTTGCACACATAAAAGATGGTGGACATGACGTATTTCTGCGAATATGAATATTTGTTGTACATTCAGTGGAGTGTTGTAGCTGTAGCAATACAGGGCTATGAAAGCTTTAGGATGTCGTTTTTGGCACATGAAGGGCAGCTAATATATATACGTATGGGGTCATTCAGGGACACTGTCGAACTTGGTGCTGGAAATCAGTGTTCAAGCCTCTGTGTCGCGTCCACATCCTGTTATTGAAGAGAAATGACGTAATCTACGCCTGCCTTAAAATGTACTGTAAATACGGTGCTCATGTAAATTGCTGATATAGTTTTAGGTCGACTTCGAGCTATATAAATATGCAGATGTTCCCTTTTTTCTCCGCAAACAATACTTTCTATTCAAATCTTTTTTCAAAGTGTTGCCTCAAATTCTTATTACTCTAAGAGGGCATGATTTACTTTCAGATAAAGTAGAATAGAAGTGCTACTACAAACTCTCCCTTACTACTTCATCTTTCTTTTTTGTTTTTTGTACATTTCTTTACAATTACTCTTTATGAAAACATTGACATTAGTATATTTTTACATGTTTACTGCTTGCAATGATAAACCTCCAGTTCTTCATGAGTGAAAATAGGTCACAATACTACACAATATACATACTGATAAACCCATTTTCACTCTAGAAGAAATAGAAAATTACTTAATAATTCCCCTGCATTGAGAGAGCGCGTCGAGCTCCTGATCTCTGTGCGGGTTGCTGCTGGACTGTGAAATCTGACCAAATTGTTCCTGGGTTCGTGAGGCTACTTCTCGTGGAACGAACTTTGTAGTGGTGCTTAAGATCCCTACCTGACCCTGCGGGACTGCGAGGACCAGCGGGCTGTGCGGATCCCAACTCGCCACTGCTGGTCCTCTTCCCACCCCCACCTCACATCGTACTGAAAAGAGTGAGCTGATCTTCTTTCCTTGGATTCCCCTGCATTGAGAGAGCGCGTCGAGCTCCTGATCTCTGTGCGGGTTGCTGCTGGACTGTGCAATCTGACTAAATTGTTCCTGGGTTCGTGAGGATACTTCCCGTGGCACCCGCTCCGCGGGTGCCGCTCGTGGAAAGAACTTTGCAGCGGTGCTTAAGATCCCTACCTGACCCTGCGGGACTGCGAGGACCAGTGGGCTGTGCGGATCCCAACTCGCCACAGCTGGTCCTCTTCCCGCCCCCACCTGACATCGTACTGAAAAGAGTGAGCTGATCTTCTTTACTTGGATTCCCCTGCATTGAGATAGCACGTCAAGCTCCTAATCTCTGTGCGGGTTGCTGCTGGACTGTGCAATCTGACTAAATTGTTCCTGGGTTCGTGAGGCTACTTCTCGTGGCACCCGCTCCGCGGGTGCCGCTCGTGGAAAGAACTTTGTAGCGGTGCTTAAGATCCCTACCTGACCCTGCGGGACTGCGAGGACCAGCGGGCTGTGCGGATCCCAACTCGCCACAATTGGTCCTCTTCCCGCCCCCACCTCACATCGTACTGAAAAGAGTGAGCTGATCTTCTTTCCTTGGATTCCCCTGCATTGAGAGAGCGCGTCGAGCTCCTGATCTCTGTGCGGGTTGCTGCTGTACTGTGCAATCTGACTAAATTGTTCCTCGGTTCGTGAGGCCACTTCTCGTGGCACCCGCTCCGCGGGTGCCGCTCTAGGAAAGAACTTTGTAGCGGTGCTTAAGATCCCTACCTGACCCTGCGGGACTGCGAGGACCAGCGGGCTGTGCGGATCCCAACTCACCACAGCTGGTCCTCTTCCCGCCCCCACCTCACATCGTACTGAAAAAAGTGAGCTGATCTTCTTTCCTTGGATTCCCCTGCATTGAGAGAGCGTGTCGAGCTCCTGATCCTTGTGCGGGTTGCTGCTGGACTGTGCAATCTGACTAAATTGTTCCTGGGTTCGTGAGGCTACTTCTCGTGGCACCCGCTCCGCGGGTGCCGCTCGTGGAAAGAACTTTGTAGCGGTGCTTAAGATCTCTACCTGACCCTGCGGGACTGCGAGGACCAGCGGGCTGTGCGGATCCCAACTCGCCACAATTGGTCCTCTTCCCGCCCCCACCTCACATCGTACTGAAAAGAGTGAGCTGATCTTCTTTCCTTGGATTCCCCTGCATTGAGAGAGCGCGTCGAGCTCCTGATCTCTGTGCGGGTTGCTGCTGTACTGTGCAATCTGACTAAATTGTTCCTGGGTTCGTGAGGCTACTTCTCGTGGCACCCGCTCCGCGGGTGCCGCTCGTGGAAAGAACTTTGTAGCGGTGCTTAAGATCCCTACCTGACCCTGCGGGACTGCGAGGACCAGCGGGCTGTGCGGATCCCAACTCGCCACAGCTGGTCCTCTTCCCGCCCCCACCTCACATCGTACTGAAAAGAGTGAGCTGATCTTCTTTCCTTGGATTCCCCTGCATTGAGAGAGCGTGTCGAGCTCCTGATCCTTGTGCAGGTTGCTGCTGGACTGTGCAATCTGACTAAATTGTTCCTGGGTTCGTGAGGCTACTTCTCGTGGCACCCGCTCCGCGGGTGCCGCTCGTGGAAAGAACTTTGTAGCGGTGCTTAAGATCTCTACCTGACCCTGCGGGACTGCGAGGACCAGCGGGCTGTGCGGATCCCAACTCGCCACAGCTGGTCCTCTTCCCGCCCCCACCTCACATCATACTGAAAAGAGTGAGCTGATCTTCTTTCCTTGGATTCCCCTGCATTGAGAGAGCGCGTCGAGCTCCTGATCTCTGTGCGGGTTGCTGCTGGACTGTGCAATCTGACTAAATTGTTCCTGGGTTCGTGAGGCTACTTCTCGTGGCACTCGCTCTGCGGGTGCCGCTCGTGGGAAGAACTTTGTAGCGGTGCTTAAGATCCCTACCTGACCCTGCGGGACTGCGAGGACCAGCGGCCTGTGCGGATCCCAACTCGCCACAGCTGGTCCTCTTCCCGCCCCCACCTCACATCGTACTGAAAAGAGTGAGCTGATCTTCTTTCCTTGGATTCCCCTGCATTGAGAGAGCGCGTCGAGCTCCTGATCTCTGTGCGGGTTGCTGCTGGACAGTGCAATCTGACTAAATTGTTCCTGATTTCGGGAGGCTACTTCTCGTGGCACCCGCGCCGCGGGTGCCGCTCGTGGAAAGAACTTTGTAGCGGTGCTTAAGATCCCTACCTGACCCTGCGGGACTGCGAGGACGAGCGGGCTGTGCGGATCCCAACTCGCCACAGCCGGTCCTCTTCCCGCCCCCACCTCACATCGTACTGAAAAGAGTGAGCTGATCTTCTTTCCTTGGATTCCCCTGCATTGAGAGAGCGCGTCGAGCTCCTGATCTCTGTGCGGGTTGCTGCTGGACTGTGCAATCTGACTAAATTGTTCCTGGGTTCGTGAGGCTACTTCTCGTGGCAACCGCTCCGCGGGTGCCGTTCGTGGAAAGAACTTTGTAGCGGTGCTTAAGATCCCTACCTGACCCTGCGGGACTGCGAGGACCAGCGGGCTGTGCGGATCCCAACTCGCCACAGCTGGTCCTCTTCCCGCCCCCACCTCACATCGTACTGAAAAGAGTGAGCTGATCTTCTTTCCTTGGATTCCCCTGCATTGAGAGAGCGTGTCGAGCTCCTGATCTCTGTGCGGGTTGCTGTTGGACTGTGCAATCTGACTAAATTGTTCCTGGGTTCGTGAGGCTACTTCTCGTGGCACCCGCTCCGCGGGTGCCGCTCGTGGAAAGAACTTTGTAGCGGTGCTTAAGATCTCTACCTGACCCTGCGGGACTGCGAGGACCAGCGGGCTGTGCGGATCCCAACTGGCCACAGCTGGTCCTCTTCCCGACCCCACCTCACATCGTACTGAAAAGAGTGAGCTGATCTTCTTTCCTTGGATTCCCCTGCATTGAGAGAGCGCGTCGAGCTCCTGATCTCTGTGCGGGTTGCTGCTGGACTGTGCAATCTGACTAAATTGTTCCTGGGTTCGTGAGGCTACTTCTCGTGGCACCCGCTCAGCGGGTGACGCTCGTGGAAAGAACTTTGTAGCGGTGCTTAAGATCCCTACCTGACCCTGCGGGACTGCGAGGACCAGCGGGCTGTGCGGATCCCAACTCGCCACAGCTGGTCCTCTTCCCGCCCCCACCTCACATCGTACTGAAAAGAATGAGCTGATCTTCTTTCCTTGGATTCCCCTGCATTGAGAGAGCACGTCGAGCTCCTGATCTCTGTGCGGGTTGCTGCTGGACTGTGCAATCTGACTAAATTGTTCCTGGGTTCGTGAGGCTACTTCTTGTGGAAAGAACTTTGTAGCGGTGCTTAAGATCCCTACCTGACCCTGCGGGACTGCGAGAACCATCGGGCTGTGCGGATCCCAACTCGCCACAGCTGCTCCTC
Source organism: Lissotriton helveticus (assembly GCF_964261635.1). NCBI lineage: Eukaryota > Metazoa > Chordata > Amphibia > Caudata > Salamandridae > Lissotriton > Lissotriton helveticus. The sequence continues at coordinate 1,244,896,227 of NC_136061.1, forward strand.
TTCCCGCCCCCACCTCACATCGTACTGAAAAGAGTGAGCTGATCTTCTTTCCTTGGATTCCCCTGCATTGAGAGAGCGCGTCGAACTCCTGATCTCTGTGCGGGTTGCTGCTGGACTGTGCAATCTGATTAAATTGTTCCTGGGTTCGTGAGGCTACTTCTCGTGGCACCCGCTCCGCGGGTGCCGCTCGTGGAAAGAACTTTGTAGCGGTGCTTAAGATCCCTACCTGACCCTGCGGGACTGCGAGGACCAGCGGGCTGTGTGGATCCCAACTCGCCACAGCTTGTCCTCTTCCCGCCCCCACCTCACATCGTACTGAAAAGAGTGAGCTGATCTTCTTTCCTTGGATTCCCCTGCATTGAGAGAGAGCGTCGAGCCCCTGATCTCTGTGCGGGTTGCTGCTGGACTGTGCAATCTGACTAAATTGTTCCTGGGTTCGTGAGGCTACTTCTCGTGGCACCCGCTCCGCGGGTGCCGCTCGTGGAAAGAACTTTGTAGCGGTGCTTAAGATCCCTACCTGACCCTGCGGGACTGCGAGGACCAGCGGGCTGTGCGGATCCCAACTCGCCACAGCTGGTCCTCTTCCTGCCCCCACCTCACATCGTACTGAAAAGAGTGAGCTGATCTTCTTTCCTTGGATTCCCCTGCATTGAGAGAGCGCGTCGAGCTCCTGATCTCTGTGCGGGTTGCTGCTGGACTGGGCAATCTGACTAAATTGTTCCTGGGTTCGTGAGGCTACTTCTCGTGGCACCCGCGGAGCGGGTGCCGCTCGTGGAAAGAACTTTGTAGCGGTGCTTAAGATCCCTACCTGACCCTGCGGGACTGCGAGGACCAGCGGGCTGTGCGGATCCCAACTCGCCACAGCTGGTCCTCTTCCCGCCCCCACCTCACATCGTACTGAAAAGAGTGAGCTGATCTCTTTCCTTGGATTCCCCTGCATTGAGAGAGCACGTCTAGCTCCTGATCTCTGTGCGGGTTGCTGCTGGACTGTGCAATCTGACTAAATTGTTCCTGGGTTTGTGAGGCTACTTCTCGTGGAAAGAACTTTGTAGCGGTGCTTAAGATCCCTACCGGACCCTGCGGGACTGCGAGGACCAGCGGGCTGTGCGGATCCCAACTCGCCACAATTGGTCCTCTTCCCGCCCCCACCTCACATCGTACTGAAAAGAGTGAGCTGAACTTCTTTCCTTGGATTCCCCTGCATTGAGAGAGCGCGTCGAGCTCCTGATCTCTGTGCGGGTTGCTGCTGTACTGTGCAATCTGACTAAATTGTTCCTGGGTTCGTGAGGCTACTTCTCGTGGCACCCGCTCTGCGGGTGCCGCTCGTGGAAAGAACTTTGTAGCGGTGCTTAAGATCCCTACCTGACCCTGCGGGACTGCGAGGACGAGCGGGCTGTGCGGATCCCAACTCTCCACAGCCGGTCCTCTTCCCGCCCCCACCTCACATCGTACTGAAAAGAGTGAGCTGATCTTTTTTCCTTGGATTCCCCTGCATTGAGAGAGCGCGTCGAGCTCCTGATCTCTGTGCGGGTTGCGGCTGGACTGTGCAATCTGACTAAATTGTTCCTGGGTTCGTGAGGCTACTTCTCGTGGCAACCGCTCCGCGGGTGCCGTTCGTGGAAAGAACTTTGTAGCGGTGCTTAAGATCCCTACCTGACCCTGCGGGACTGCGAGGACCAGCGGGCTGTGCGGATCCCAACTCGCCACAGCTGGTCTTCTTCCCGCCCCCACCTCACATCGTACTGAAAAGAGTGAGCTGATCTTCTTTCCTTGGATTCCCCTGCATTGAGAGAGCGTGTCGAGCTCCTGATCTCTGTGCGGGTTGCTGTTGGACTGTGCAATCTGACTAAATTGTTCCTGGGTTCGTGAGGCTACTTCTTGTGGAAAGAACTTTGTAGCGGTGCTTAAGATCCCTACCTGACCCTGCGGGACTGCGAGGACCAGCGGGCTGTGCGGATCCCAACTCGCCACAGCTGCTCCTCTTCCCGCCCCCACCTCACATCGTACTGAAAAGAGTGAGCTGATCTTCTTTCCTTGGATTCCCCTGCATTGAGAGAGCGCGTCAAACTCCTGATCTCTGTGCGGGTTGCTGCTGGACTGTGCAATCTGACTAAATTGTTCCTGGGTTCGTGAGGCTACTTCTCGTGGCACCCGCTCTGCGGGTGCCGCTCGTGGAAAGAACTTTGTAGCGGTGCTTAAGATCCCTACCTGCCCCTGCGGGACTGCGAGGACCAGCGGGCTGTGCGGATCCCAACTCGCCACAGCTTGTCCTCTTCCCGCCCCCACCTCACATCGTACTGAAAAGAGTGAGCTGATCTTCTTTCCTTGGATTCCCCTGCATTGAGAGAGAGCGTCGAGCCCCTGATCTCTGTGCGGGTTGCTGCTGGACTGTGCAATCTGACAAAATTGTTCCTGGGTTCGTGAGGCTACTTCTCGTGGCACCCGCTCCGCGGGTGCCGCTCCTGGAAAGAACTTTGTAGCGGTGCTTAAGATCCCTACCTGACCCTGCGGGACTGCGAGGACCAGCGGGCTGTGCGGATCCCAACTCGCCACAGCTGGTCCTCTTCCTGCCCCCACCTCACATCGTACTGAAAAGAGTGAGCTGATCTTCTTTCCTTGGATTCCCCTGCATGGAGAGAGCGCGTCGAGCTCCTGATCTCTGTGCGGGTTGCTGCTGGACTGGGCAATCTGACTAAATTGTTCCTGGGTTCGTGAGGCTACTTCTCGTGGCACCCGCGGAGCGGGTGCCGCTCGTGGAAAGAACTTTGTAGCGGTGCTTAAGATCTCTACCTGACCCTGCGGGACTGCGAGGACCAGCGGGCTGTGCGGATCCCAACTCGCCACAGCTGGTCCTCTTCCCGCCCCCACCTCACATCGTACTGAAAAGAGTGAGCTGATCTTCTTTCCTTGGATTCCCCTGCATTGAGAGAGCGCGTCGAGCTCCTGATCTCTGTGCGGGTTGCTGCTGGACTGTGCAATCTGACTAAATTGTTCCTGGGTTCGTGAGGCTACTTCTCGTGGCACCCGCTCAGCGGGTGACGCTCGTGGAAAGAACTTTGTAGCGGTGCTTAAGATCCCTACCTGACCCTGCGGGACTGCGAGGACCAGCGGGCTGTGCGGATCCCAACTCGCCACAGCTGGTCCTCTTCCCGCCCCCACCTCACATCGTACTGAAAAGAGTGAGCTGATCTTCTTTCCTGGATTCCCCTGCATTGAGAGAGCACGTCGAGCTCCTGATCTCTGTGCGGGTTGCTGCTGGACTGTGCAATCTGACTAAATTGTTCCTGGGTTCGTGAGGCTACTTCTCGTGGAAAGAACTTTGTAGCGGTGCTTAAGATCCCTACCTGACCCTGCGGGACTGCGAGGACCAGCGGGCTGTGCGGATCCCAACTCGCCACAATTGGTCCTCTTCCCGCCCCCACCTCACATCGTACTGAAAAGAGTGAGCTGATCTTCTTTCCTTGGATTCCCCTGCATTGAGAGAGTGCGTCGAGCTCCTGATCTCTGTGCGGGTTGCTGCTGTACTGTGCAATCTGACTAAATTGTTCCTGGGTTCGTGAGGCTACTTCTCGTGGCACCCGCTCTGCGGGTGCCGCTCGTGGAAAGAACTTTGTAGCGGGGCTTAAGATCCCTACCTGACCCTGCGGGACTGCGAGGACGAGCGGGCTGTGCGGATCCCAACTCGCCACAGCCGGTCCTCTTCCCGCCCCCACCTCACATCGTACTGAAAAGAGTGAGCTGATCTTCTTTCCTTGGATTCCCCTGCATTGAGAGAGCGCGTCGAGCTCCTGATCTCTGTGCGGGTTGCTGCTGGACTGTGCAATCTGACTAAATTGTTCCTGGGTTCGTGAGGCTACTTCTCGTGGCAACCGCTCCGCGGGTGCCGTTCGTGGAAAGAACTTTGTAGCGGTGCTTAAGATCCCTGCCTGACCCTGCGGGACTGCGAGGACCAGCGGGCTGTGCGGATCCCAACTCGCCACAGCTGGTCCTCTTCCCGCCCCCACCTCACATCGTACTGAAAAGAGTGAGCTGATCTTCTTTCCTTGGATTCCCCTGCATTGAGAGAGCGTGTCGAGCTCTTGATCTCTGTGCGGGTTGCTGTTGGACTGTGCAATCTGACTAAATTGTTCCTGGGTTCGTGAGGCTACTTCTCGTGGAAAGAACTTTGTAGCGGTGCTTAAGATCCCTACCTGACCCTGCGGGACTGCGAGGACCAGCGGGCTGTGCGGATCCCAACTCGCCACAGCTGCTCCTCTTCCCGCCCCCACCTCACATCGTACTGAAAAGAGTGAGCTGATCTTCTTTCCTTGGATTCCCCTGCATTGAGAGAGCGCGTCAAACTCCTGATCTCTGTGCGGGTTGCTGCTGGACTGTGCAATCTGACTAAATTGTTCCTGGGTTCGTGAGGCTACTTCTCGTGGCACCCGCTCTGCGGGTGCCGCTCGTGGAAAGAACTTTGTAGCGGTGCTTAAGATCCCTACCTGACCCTGCGGGACTGCGAGGACCAGCGGGCTGTGCGGATCCCAACTCGCCACAGCTTGTCCTCTTCCCGCCCCCACCTCACATCGTACTGAAAAGAGTGAGCTGATCTTCTTTCCTTGGATTCCCCTGCATTGAGAGAGAGCGTCGAGCCCCTGATCTCTGTGCGGGTTGCTGCTGGACTGTGCAATCTGACTAAATTGTTCCTGGGTTCGTGAGGCTACTTCTCGTGGCACCCGCTCTGCGGGTGCCGCTCGTGGAAAGAACTTTGTAGCGGTGCTTAAGATCCCTACCTGACCCTGCGGGACTGCGAGGACCAGCGGGCTGTGCGGATCCCAACTCGCCACAGCTGGTCCTCTTCCTGCCCCCACCTCACATCGTACTGAAAAGAGTGAGCTGATCTTCTTTCCTTGGATTCCCCTGCATTGAGAGAGCGTGTCGAGCTCCTGATCTCTGTGCGGGTTGCTGCTGGACTGGGCAATCTGACTAAATTGTTCCTGGGTTCGTGAGGCTACTTCTCGTGGCACTGGTGCCGCTCGTGGAAAGAACTTTGTAGCGGTGCTTAAGATCTCTACCTGACCCTGCGGGACTGCGAGGACCAGCGGGCTGTGCGGATCCCAACTCGCCACAGCTGGTCCTCTTCCCGCCCCCACCTCACATCGTACTGAAAAGAGTGAGCTGATCTTCTTTCCTTGGATTCCCCTGCATTGAGAGAGCGCGTCGAGCTCCTGATCTCTGTGCGGGTTGCTGCTGGACTGTGCAATCTGACTAAATTGTTCCTGGGTTCGTGAGGCTACTTCTCGTGGCACCCGCTCAGCGGGTGACGCTCGTGGAAAGAACTTTGTAGCGGTGCTTAAGATCCCTACCTGACCCTGCGGGACTGCGAGGACCAGCGGGCTGTGCGGATCCCAACTCGCCACAGCTGGTCCTCTTCCCGCCCCACCTCACATCGTACTGAAAAGAGTGAGCTGATCTTCTTTCCTGGATTCCCCTGCATTGAGAGAGCACGTCGAGCTCCTGATCTCTGTGCGGGTTGCTGCTGGACTGTGCAATCTGACTAAATTGTTCCTGGGTTCGTGAGGCTACTTCTCGTGGAAAGAACTTTGTAGCGGTGCTTAAGATCCCTACCTGACCCTGCGGGACTGCGAGAACCAGCGGGCTGTGCGGATCCCAACTCGCCACAGCTGCTCCTCTTCCCGCCCCCACCTCACATCGTACTGAAAAGAGTGAGCTGATCTTCTTTCCTTGGATTCCCCTGCATTGAGAGAGGGCGTCGAACTCCTGATCTCTGTGCGGGTTGCTGCTGGACTGTGCAATCTGACTAAATTGTTCCTGGGTTCGTGAGGCTACTTCTCGTGGCACCCGCTCCGCGGTGCCGCTCCGCGGGTGCCGCTCGTGGAAAGAACTTTGTAGCGGTGCTTAAGATCCCTACCTGACCCTGCAAGACTGCGAGGACCAGCGGGCTGTGCGGATCCCAACTCGCCACAGCTTGTCCTCTTCCCGCCCCCACCTCACATCGTACTGAAAAGAGTGAGCTGATCTTCTTTCCTTGGATTCCCCTGCATTGAGAGAGCGCGTCGAGCTCCTGATCTCTGTGCGGGTTGCTGCTGGACTGTGCAATCTGACTAAATTGTTCCTGGGTTCGTGAGGCTACTTCTCGTGGCACCCGCTCAGCGGGTGACGCTCTTGGAAAGAACTTTGTAGCGGTGCTTAAGATCCCTACCTGACCCTGCGGGACTGCGAGGACCAGCGGGCTGTGCGGATCCCAACTCGCCACAGCTGGTCCTCTTCCCGCCCCCACCTCACATCGTACTGAAAAGAATGAGCTGATCTTCTTTCCTTGGATTCCCCTGCATTGAGAGAGCACGTCGAGCTCCTGATCTCTGTGCGGGTTGCTGCTGGACTGTGCAATCTGACTAAATTGTTCCTGGGTTCGTGAGGCTACTTCTTGTGGAAAGAACTTTGTAGCGGTGCTTAAGATCCCTACCTGACCCTGCGGGACTGCGAGAACCATCGGGCTGTGCGGATCCCAACTCGCCACAGCTGCTCCTCTTCCCGCCCCCACCTCACATTGTACTGAAAAGAGTGAGCTGATCTTCTTTCCTTGGATTCCCCTGCATTGAGAGAGCGCGTCGAACTCCTGATCTCTGTGCGGGTTGCTGCTGGACTGTGCAATCTGATTAAATTGTTCCTGGGTTCGTGAGGCTACTTCTCGTGGCACCCGCTCCGCGGGTGCCGCTCGTGGAAAGAACTTTGTAGCGGTGCTTAAGATCCCTACCTGACCCTGCGGGACTGCGAGGACCAGCGGGCTGTGTGGATCCCAACTCGCCACAGCTTGTCCTCTTCCCGCCCCCACCTCACATCGTACTGAAAAGAGTGAGCTGATCTTCTTTCCTTGGATTCCCCTGCATTGAGAGAGAGCGTCGAGCCCCTGATCTCTGTGCGGGTTGCTGCTGGACTGTGCAATCTGACTAAATTGTTCCTGGGTTCGTGAGGCTACTTCTCGTGGCACCCGCTCCGCGGGTGCCGCTCGTGGAAAGAACTTTGTAGCGGTGCTTAAGATCCCTACCTGACCCTGCGGGACTGCGAGGACCAGCGGGCTGTGCGGATCCCAACTCGCCACAGCTGGTCCTCTTCCTGCCCCCACCTCACATCGTACTGAAAAGAGTGAGCTGATCTTCTTTCCTTGGATTCCCCTGCATTGAGAGAGCGCGTCGAGCTCCTGATCTCTGTGCGGGTTGCTGCTGGACTGGGCAATCTGACTAAATTGTTCCTGGGTTCGTGAGGCTACTTCTCGTGGCACCCGCGGAGCGGGTGCCGCTCGTGGAAAGAACTTTGTAGCGGTGCTTAAGATCCCTACCTGACCCTGCGGGACTGCGAGGACCAGCGGGCTGTGCGGATCCCAACTCGCCACAGCTGGTCCTCTTCCCGCCCCCACCTCACATCGTACTGAAAAGAGTGAGCTGATCTTCTTTCCTTGGATTCCCCTGCATTGAGAGAGCACGTCGAGCTCCTGATCTCTGTGCGGGTTGCTGCTGGACTGTGCAATCTGACTAAATTGTTCCTGGGTTTGTGAGGCAACTTCTCGTGGAAAGAACTTTGTAGCGGTGCTTAAGATCCCTACCTGACCCTGCGGGACTGCGAGGACCAGCGGGCTGTGCGGATCCCAACTCGCCACAATTGGTCCTCTTCCCGCCCCCACCTCACATCGTACTGAAAAGAGTGAGCTGATCTTCTTTCCTTGGATTCCCCTGCATTGAGAGAGCGCGTCGAGCTCCTGATCTCTGTGCGGGTTGCTGCTGTACTGTGCAATCTGACTAAATTGTTCCTGGGTTCGTGAGGCTACTTCTCGTGGCACCCGCTCTGCGGGTGCCGCTCGTGGAAAGAACTTTGTAGCGGGGCTTAAGATCCCTACCTGACCCTGCGGGACTGCGAGGACGAGCGGGCTGTGCGGATCCCAACTCTCCACAGCCGGTCCTCTTCCCGCCCCCACCTCACATCGTACTGAAAAGAGTGAGCTGATCTTCTTTCCTTGGATTCCCCTGCATTGAGAGAGCGCGTCGAGCTCCTGATCTCTGTGCGGGTTGCGGCTGGACTGTGCAATCTGACTAAATTGTTCCTGGGTTCGTGAGGCTACTTCTCGTGGCAACCGCTCCGCGGGTGCCATTCGTGGAAAGAACTTTGTAGCGGTGCTTAAGATCCCTACCTGACCCTGCGGGACTGCGAGGACCAGCGGGCTGTGCGGATCCCAACTCGCCACAGCTGGTCCTCTTCCCGCCCCCACCTCACATCGTACTGAAAAGAGTGAGCTGATCTTCTTTCCTTGGATTCCCCTGCATTGAGAGAGCGTGTCGAGCTCCTGATCTCTGTGCGGGTTGCTGTTGGACTGTGCAATCTGACTAAATTGTTCCTGGGTTCGTGAGGCTACTTCTTGTGGAAAGAACTTTGTAGCGGTGCTTAAGATCCCTACCTGACCCTGCGGGACTGCGAGGACCAGCGGGCTGTGCGGATCCCAACTCGCCACAGCTGCTCCTCTTCCCGCCCCCACCTCACATCGTACTGAAAAGAGTGAGCTGATCTTCTTTCCTTGGATTCCCCTGCATTGAGAGAGCGCGTCAAACTCCTGATCTCTGTGCGGGTTGCTGCTGGACTGTGCAATCTGACTAAATTGTTCCTGGGTTCGTGAGGCTACTTCTCGTGGCACCCGCTCTGCGGGTGCCGCTCGTGGAAAGAACTTTGTAGCGGTGCTTAAGATCCCTACCTGACCCTGCGGGACTGCGAGGACCAGCGGGCTGTGCGGATCCCAACTCGCCACAGCTTGTCCTCTTCCCGCCCCCACCTCACATCGTACTGAAAAGAGTGAGCTGATCTTCTTTCCTTGGATTCCCCTGCATTGAGAGAGAGCGTCGAGCCCCTGATCTCTGTGCGGGTTGCTGCTGGACTGTGCAATCTGACTAAATTGTTCCTGGGTTCGTGAGGCTACTTCTCGTGGCACCCGCTCCGCGGGTGCCGCTCGTGGAAAGAACTTTGTAGCGGTGCTTAAGATCCCTACCTGACCCTGCGGGACTGCGAGGACCAGCGGGCTGTGCGGATCCCAACTCGCCACAGCTGGTCCTCTTCCTGCCCCCACCTCACATCGTACTGAAAAGAGTGAGCTGATCTTCTTTCCTTGGATTCCCCTGCATTGAGAGAGCGCGTCGAGCTCCTGATCTCTGTGCGGGTTGCTGCTGGACTGGGCAATCTGACTAAATTGTTCCTGGGTTCGTGAGGCTACTTCTCGTGGCACCCGCGGAGCGGGTGCCGCTCGTGGAAAGAACTTTGTAGCGGTGCTTAAGATCTCTACCTGACCCTGCGGGACTGCGAGGACCAGCGGGCTGTGCGGATCCCAACTCGCCACAGCTGGTCCTCTTCCCGCCCCCACCTCACATCGTACTGAAAAGAGTGAGCTGATCTTCTTTCCTTGGATTCCCCTGCATTGAGAGAGCGCGTCGAGCTCCTGATCTCTGTGCGGGTTGCTGCTGGACTGTGCAATCTGACTAAATTGTTCCTGGGTTCGTGAGGCTACTTCTCGTGGCACCCGCTCAGCGGGTGACGCTCGTGGAAAGAACTTTGTAGCGGTGCTTAAGATCCCTACCTGACCCTGCGGGACTGCGAGGACCAGCGGGCTGTGCGGATCCCAACTCGCCACAGCTGGTCCTCTTCCCGCCCCCACCTCACATCGTACTGAAAAGAGTGAGCTGATCTTCTTTCCTGGATTCCCCTGCATTGAGAGAGCACGTCGAGCTCCTGATCTCTGTGCGGGTTGCTGCTGGACTGTGCAATCTGACTAAATTGTTCCTGGGTTCGTGAGGCTACTTCTCGTGGAAAGAACTTTGTAGCGGTGCTTAAGATCCCTACCTGACCCTGCGGGACTGCGAGGACCAGCGGGCTGTGCGGATCCCAACTCGCCACAATTGGTCCTCTTCCCGCCCCCACCTCACATCGTACTGAAAAGAGTGAGCTGATCTTCTTTCCTTGGATTCCCCTGCATTGAGAGAGCGCGTCGAGCTCCTGATCTCTGTGCGGGTTGCTGCTGTACTGTGCAATCTGACTAAATTGTTCCTGGGTTCGTGAGGCTACTTCTCGTGGCACCCGCTCTGCGGGTGCCGCTCGTGGAAAGAACTTTGTAGCGGGGCTTAAGATCCCTACCTGACCCTGCGGGACTGCGAGGACGAGCGGGCTGTGCGGATCCCAACTCGCCACAGCCGGTCCTCTTCCCGCCCCCACCTCACATCGTACTGAAAAGAGTGAGCTGATCTTCTTTCCTTGGATTCCCCTGCATTGAGAGAGCGCGTCGAGCTCCTGATCTCTGTGCGGGTTGCTGCTGGACTGTGCAATCTGACTAAATTGTTCCTGGGTTCGTGAGGCTACTTCTCGTGGCAACCGCTCCGCGGGTGCCGTTCGTGGAAAGAACTTTGTAGCGGTGCTTAAGATCCCTACCTGACCCTGCGGGACTGCGAGGACCAGCGGGCTGTGCGGATCCCAACTCGCCACAGCTGGTCCTCTTCCCGCCCCCACCTCACATCGTACTGAAAAGAGTGAGCTGATCTTCTTTCCTTGGATTCCCCTGCATTGAGAGAGCGTGTCGAGCTCTTGATCTCTGTGCGGGTTGCTATTGGACTGTGCAATCTGACTAAATTGTTCCTGGGTTCGTGAGGCTACTTCTCGTGGCACCCGCTCCGCGGTGCCGCTCCGCGGGTGCCGCTCGTGGAAAGAACTTTGTAGCGGTGCTTAAGATCCCTACCTGACCCTGCGAGACTGCGAGGACCAGCGGGCTGTGCGGATCCCAACTCGCCACAGCTTGTCCTCTTCCCGCCCCCACCTCACATCGTACTGAAAAGAGTGAGCTGATCTTCTTTCCTTGGATTCCCCTGCATTGAGAGAGAGCGTCGAGCCCCTGATCTCTGTGCGGGTTGCTGCTGGACTGTGCAATCTGACTAAATTGTTCCTGGGTTCGTGAGGCTACTTCTCGTGGCACCCGCTCTGCGGGTGCCGCTCGTGGAAAGAACTTTGTAGCGGTGCTTAAGATCCCTACCTGACCCTGCGGGACTGCGAGGACCAGCGGGCTGTGCAGATCCCAATTCGCCACAGCTGGTCCTCTTCCCGCCCCCACCTCACATCGTACTGAAAAGAGTGAGCTGATCTTCTTTCCTTGGATTCCCCTGCATTGAGAGAGCGCGTCCAGCTCCTGATCTCTGTGCGGGTTGCTGCTGGACTGGGCAATCTGACTAAATTGTTCCTGGGTTCGTGAGGCTACTTCTCGTGGCACCCGCGGAGCGGGTGCCGCTCGTGGAAAGAACTTTGTAGCGGTGCTTAAGATCTCTACCTGACCCTGCGGGACTGCGAGGACCAGCGGGCTGTTCGGATCCCAACTCGCCACAGCTGGTCCTCTTCCCGCCCCCACCTCACATCGTACTGAAAAGAGTGAGCTGATCTTCTTTCCTTGGATTCCCCTGCATTGAGAGAGCGCGTCGAGCTCCTGATCTCTGTGCGGGTTGCTGCTGGACTGTGCAATCTGACTAAATTGTTCCTGGGTTCCTGAGGCTACTTCTCGTGGCACCCGCTCCGCGGGTGCCGCTCGTGGAAAGAACTTTGTAGCGGTGCTTAAGATCCCTACCTGACCCTGCAGGACTGCGAGGACCAGCGGGCTGTGTGGATTCCAACTCACCATAGCTGGTCCTCTTCCCGCCCCCACCTCACATCGTACTGAAAAGAGTGAGCTGATCTTCTTTCCTTGGATTCCCCTGCATTGAGAGAGCGCGTCGAGCTCCTGATCTCTGTGCGGGTTGCTGCTGGACTGGGCAATCTGACTAAATTGTTCCTGGGTTCGTGAGGCTACTTCTCGTGGCACCCGCGGAGCGGGTGCCGCTCGTGGAAAGAACTTTGTAGTGGTGCTTAAGATCTCTACCTGACCCTGCGGGACTGCGAGGACCAGCGGGCTGTGCGGATCCCAACTCGCCACAGCTGGTCCTCTTCCCGCCCCCACCTCACATCGTACTGAAAAGAGTGAGCTGATCTTCTTTCCTTGGATTCACCTGCATTGAGAGAGCGCGTCGAGCTCCTGATCTCTGTGCGGGTTGCTGCTGGACTGTGCAATCTGACTAAATTGTTCCTGGGTTCCTGAGGCTACTTCTCGTGGCACCCGCTCCGCGGGTGCCGCTCGTGGAAAGAACTTTGTAGCGGTGCTTAAGATCCCTACCTGACCCTGCAGGACTGCGAGGACCAGCGGGCTGTGTGGATTCCAACTCACCATAGCTGGTCCTCTTCCCGCCCCCACCTCACATCGTACTGAAAAGAGTGAGCTGATCTTCTTTCCTTGGATTCCCCTGCATTGACAGAGCGCGTCGAGCTCCTGATCTCTGTGCGGGTTGCTGCTGGACTGTGCAATCTGACTAAATTGTTCCTGGGTTCCTGAGGCTACTTCTCGTGGCACCCGCTCCGCGGGTGCCGCTCGTGGAAAGAACTTTGTAGCGGTGCTTAAGATCCCTACCTGACCCTGTGGGACTGCGAGGACCAGCGGGCTGTGCGGATCCCAACTCACCACAGCTGGTCCTCTTCCCGCCCCCACCTCACATCGTACTGAAAAGAGTGAGCTGATCTTCTTTCCTTGGATTCCCCTGCATTGAGAGAGCCCGTTGAGCTCCGGATCTCTGTGCGGGTTGCTGCTGGACTGTGCAATCTGACTAAATTGTTCCTGGGTACGTGAGGCTACTTCTCGTGGCACCCGCTCCGCGAGTGCCGCTCGTGGAAAGAACTTTGCAGAACTGGTGCTTAAGATCCCTACGTGACCCTGCGGGACTGCGAGGACCAGCGGGCTGTGCGGATCCCAACTCGCCACAGCTGGTCCTCTTCTCGCCCCCACCTCACATCGTACTGAAAAGAGTGAGCTGATCTTCTTTCCTTGGATTCCCCTGCATTGAGAGAGCGCGTCGAGCTCATGATCTCTGTGCGGGTTGCTGCTGGACTGTGCAATCTGACTAAATTGTTCCTGGGTTCCTGAGGCTACTTCTCGTGTCACCCGCTCCGCGGGTGCCGCTCGTGGAAAGAACTTTGTAGCGGTGCTTAAGATCCCTACCTGACCCTGCAGGACTGCGAGGACCAGCGGGCTGTGTGGATTCCAACTCACCATAACTGGTCCTCTTCCCGCCCCCACCTCACATCGTACTGAAAAGAGTGAGCTGATCTTCTTTCCTTGGATTCCCCTGCATTGAGAGAGCGCGTCGAGCTCCTGATCTCGGTGCGGGTTGCTGCTGGACTGTGCAATCTGACTAAGTTGTTCCTGGGTTCGTGAGGCTACTTCTCGTGGCACCCGCTCTGCGGGTGCCGCTCATGGAAAGAACTTTGTAGCGGTGCTTAAGATCCCTACCTGACCCTGCGGGACTGCGAGGACCAGCGGGCTGTGCGGATCCCAACTCGCCACAGCTGGTCCTCTTCCCGCCCCCACCTCACATCGTACTGAAAAGAGTGAGCAGATCTTCTTTCCTTGGATTCCCCTGCATTGAGAGAGCGTGTCGAGCTCCTGATCTCTGTGCGGGTTGCTGCTGGACTGTGCAATCTGACTAAATTGTTCCTGGGTTTGTGAGGCTACTTCTCGTGGAAAGAACTTTGTAGCGGTGCTTAAGATCCCTACCTGACCCTGCGGGACTGCGAGGACCAGTGGGCTTTGCGGATCCCAACTCGCCACAGCTGGTCCTCTTCTCGCCCCCACCTCACATCGTACTGAAAAGAGTGAGCTGATCTTCTTTCCTTGGATTCCCCTGCATTGAGAGAGCGCGTCGAGCTCCTGATCTCTGTGCGGGTTGCTGCTGGACTGTGCAATCTGACTAAATTGTTCCTGGGTTCGTGAGGCTACTTCTCGTGGAAAGAACTTTGTAGCGGTGCTTAAGATCCCTACCTGACCCTGCGGGACTGCGAGGACCAGTGGGCTTTGCGGATCCCAACTCGCCACAGCTGGTCCTCTTCTCGCCCCCACCTCACATCGTACTGAAAAGAGTGAGCTGATCTTCTTTCCTTGGATTCCCCTGCATTGAGAGAGCGCGTCGAGCTCCTGATCTCTGTGCGGGTTGCTGCTGGACTGTGCAATCTGACTAAATTGTTCCTGGGTTCGTGAGGCTACCTCTCGTGGCACCCGCTCCGCGGGTGCCGCTCGTGGAAAGAACTTTGTAGCGGTGCTTAAGATCCCTACCTGACCCTGCGGGACTGCGAGGACCAGCGGGCTGTGCGGATCCCAACTCGCCACAGCTGGTCCTCTTCCCGCCCCCACCTCACATCGTACTGAAAAGAGTGAGCTGATCTTCTTTCCTTGGATTCCCCTGCATTGAGAGAGCGCGTCGAGCTCCTGATCTCTGTGCGGGTTGCTGCTGGACTGTGCAATCTGACTAAATTGTTCCTGGGTTCGTGAGGCTACTTCTCGTGGCACGTGCTCCGCGGTGCCGCTCCGCGGGTGCCGCTCGTGGAAAGAACTTTGTAGCGGTGCTTAAGATCCCTACCTGACCCTGCGAGACTGCGAGGATCAGCGGGCTGTGCGGATCCCAACTCGCCACAGCTTGTCCTCTTCCCGCCCCCACCTCACATCGTACTGAAAAGAGTGAGCTGATCTTCTTTCCTTGGATTCCCCTGCATTGAGAGAGAGCGTCGAGCCCCTGATCTCTGTGCGGGTTGCTGCTGGACTGTGCAATCTGACTAAATTGTTCCTGGGTTCGTGAGGCTACTTCTCGCCGCTCGTGGAAAGAACTTTGTAGCGGTGCTTAAGATCCCTACCTGACCCTGCGGGACTGCGAGGACCAGCGGGCTGTGCGGATCCCAACTCGCCACAGCTGGTCCTCTTCCCGCCCCCACCTCACATCGTACTGAAAAGAGTGAGCTGATCTTCTTTCCTTGGATTCCCCTGCATTGAGAGAGCGCGTCGAGCTCCTGATCTCTGTGCGGGTTGCTGCTGGACTGTGCAATCTGACTAAATTGTTCCTGGGTTCGTGAGGCTACTTCTCGTGGCACCTGCTCCGCGGTGCCGCTCCGCGGGTGCCGCTCGTGGAAAGAACTTTGTAGCGGTGCTTAAGATCCCTACCTGACCCTGCGAGACTGCGAGGACCAGCGGGCTGTGCGGATCCCAACTCGCCACAGCTTGTCCTCTTCCCGCCCCCACCTCACATCGTACTGAAAAGAGTGAGCTGATCTTCTTTCCTTGGATTCCCCTGCATTGAGAGAGAGCGTCGAGCCCCTGATCTCTGTGCGGGTTGCTGCTGGACTGTGCAATCTGACTAAATTGTTCCTGGGTTCGTGAGGCTACTTCTCGTGGCACCCGCTCCGCGGGTGCCGCTCGTGGAAAGAACTTTGTAGCGGTGCTTAAGATCCCTACCTGACCCTGCGGGACTGCGAGGACCAGCGGGCTGTGCAGATCCCAATTCGCCACAGCTGGTCCTCTTCCCGCCCCCACCTCACATCGTACTGAAAAGAGTGAGCTGATCTTCTTTCCTTGGATTCCCCTGCATTGAGAGAGCGCGTCCAGCTCCTGATCTCTGTGCGGGTTGCTGCTGGACTGGGCAATCTGACTAAATTGTTCCTGGGTTCGTGAGGCTACTTCTCGTGGCACCCGCGGAGTGGGTGCGGCTCGTGGAAAGAACTTTGTAGCGGTGCTTAAGATCTCTACCTGACCCTGCGGGACTGCGAGGACCAGCGGGCTGTTCGGATCCCAACTCGCCACAGCTGGTCCTCTTCCCGCCCCCACCTCACATCGTACTGAAAAGAGTGAGCTGATCTTCTTTCCTTGGATTCCCCTGCATTGAGAGAGCGCGTCGAGCTCCTGATCTCTGTGCGGGTTGCTGCTGGACTGTGCAATCTGACTAAATTGTTCCTGGGTTCCTGAGGCTACTTCTCGTGGCACCCGCTCCGCGGGTGCCGCTCGTGGAAAGAACTTTGTAGCGGTGCTTAAGATCCCTACCTGACCCTGCAGGACTGCGAGGACCAGCGGGCTGTGTGGATTCCAACTCACCATAGCTGGTCCTCTTCCCGCCCCCACCTCACATCGTACTGAAAAGAGTGAGCTGATCTTCTTTCCTTGGATTCCCCTGCATTGAGAGAGCGCGTCGAGCTCCTGATCTCTGTGCGGGTTGCTGCTGGACTGGGCAATCTGACTAAATTGTTCCTGGGTTCGTGAGGCTACTTCTCGTGGCACCCGCGGAGCGGGTGCCGCTCGTGGAAAGAACTTTGTAGTGGTGCTTAAGATCTCTACCTGACCCTGCGGGACTGCGAGGACCAGCGGGCTGTGCGGATCCCAACTCGCCACAGCTGGTCCTCTTCCCGCCCCCACCTCACATCGTACTGAAAAGAGTGAGCTGATCTTCTTTCCTTGGATTCCCCTGCATTGAGAGAGCGCGTCGAGCTCCTGATCTCTGTGCGGGTTGCTGCTGGACTGTGCAATCTGACTAAATTGTTCCTGGGTTCCTGAGGCTACTTCTCGTGGCACCCGCTCCGCGGGTGCCGCTCGTGGAAAGAACTTTGTAGCGGTGCTTAAGATCCCTACCTGACCCTGCAGGACTGCGAGGACCAGCGGGCTGTGTGGATTCCAACTCACCATAGCTGGTCCTCTTCCCGCCCCCACCTCACATCGTACTGAAAAGAGTGAGCTGATCTTCTTTCCTTGGATTCCCCTGCATTGAGAGAGCGCGTCGAGCTCCTGATCTCTGTGCGGGTTGCTGCTGGACTGTGCAATCTGACTAAATTGTTCCTGGGTTCCTGAGGCTGCTTCTCGTGGCACCCGCTCCGTGGGTGCCGCTCGTGGAAAGAACTTTGTAGCGGTGCTTAAGATCCCTACCTGACCCTGCGGGACTGCGAGGACCAGCGGGCTGTGCGGATCCCAACTCACCACAGCTGGTCCTCTTCCCGCCCCCACCTCACATCGTACTGAAAAGAGTGAGCTGATCTTCTTTCCTTGGATTCCCCTGCATTGAGAGAGCCCGTCGAGCTCCTGATCTCTGTGCGGGTTGCTGCTGGACTGTGCAATCTGACTAAATTGTTCCTGGGTACGTGAGGCTACTTCTCGTGGCACCCGCTCCGCGAGTGCCGCTCGTGGAAAGAACTTTGCAGAACTGGTGCTTAAGATCCCTACGTGACCCTGCGGGACTGCGAGGACCAGCTGGCTGTGCGGATCCCAACTCGCCACAGCTGGTCCTCTTCCCGCCCCCACCTCACATCGTACTGAAAAGAGTGAGCTGATCTTCTTTCCTTGGATTCCCCTGCATTGAGAGAGCGCGTCGAGCTCATGATCTCTGTGCGGGTTGCTGCTGGACTGTGCAATCTGACTAAATTGTTCCTGGGTTCCTGAGGCTACTTCTCGTGGCACCCGCTCCGCGGGTGCCGCTCGTGGAAAGAACTTTGTAGCGGTGCTTAAGATCCCTACCTGACCCTGCAGGACTGCGAGGACCAGCGGGCTGTGTGGATTCCAACTCACCATAGCTGGTCCTCTTCCCGCCCCCACCTCACATCGTACTGAAAAGAGTGAGCTGATCTTCTTTCCTTGGATTCCCCTGCATTGAGAGAGCGCGTCGAGCTCCTGATCTCTGTGCGGGTTGCTGCTGGACTGTGCATTCTGACTAAATTGTTCCTGGGTTCCTGAGGCTACTTCTCGTGGCACCCGCTCCGCGGGTGCCGCTCGTGGAAAGAACTTTGTAGCGGTGCTTAAGATCCCTACCTGACCCTGCGGTACTGCGTGGACCAGCGGGCTGTGCGGATCCCAACTCGCCACAGCTGGTCCTCTTCCCGCCCCCACCTCACATCGTACTGAAAAGAGTGAGCAGATATTCTTTCCTTGGATTCCCCTGCATTGAGAGAGCGTGTCGAGCTCCTGATCTCTGTGCGGGTTGCTGCTGGACTGTGCAATCTGACTAAATTGTTCCTGGGTTCGTGAGGCTACTTCTCGTGGAAAGAACTTTGTAGCGGTGCTTAAGATCCCTACCTGACCCTGCGGGACTGCGAGGACCAGTGGGCTTTGCGGATCCCAACTCGCCACAGCTGGTCCTCTTCCCGCCCCCACCTCACATCGTACTGAAAAGAGTGAGCTGATCTTCTTTCCTTGGATTCCCCTGCATTGAGAGAGCGCGTCGAGCTCCTGATCTCTGTGCGGGTTGCTGCTGGACTGTGCAATCTGACTAAATTGTTCCTGGGTTCGTGAGGCTACCTCTCGTGGCACCCGCTCCGCGGGTGCCGCTCGTGGAAAGAACTTTGTAGCGGTGCTTAAGATCCCTACCTGACCCTGCGGGACTGCGAGGACCAGCGGGCTGTGCGGATCCCAACTCGCCACAGCTGGTCCTCTTCCCGCCCCCACCTCACATCGTACTGAAAAGAGTGAGCTGATCTTCTTTCCTTGGATTCCCCTGCATTGAGAGAGCGCGTCGAGCTCCTGATCTCTGTGCGGGTTGCTGCTGGACTGTGCAATCTGACTAAATTGTTCCTGGGTTCGTGAGGCTACTTCTCGTGGCACCTGCTCCGCGGTGCCGCTCCGCGGGTGCCGCTCGTGGAAAGAACTTTGTAGCGGTGCTTAAGATCCCTACCTGACCCTGCGAGACTGCGAGGACCAGCGGGCTGTGCGGATCCCAACTCGCCACAGCTTGTCCTCTTCCCGCCCCCACCTCACATCGTACTGAAAAGAGTGAGCTGATCTTCTTTCCTTGGATTCCCCTGCATTGAGAGAGAGCGTCGAGCCCCTGATCTCTGTGCGGGTTGCAGCTGGACTGTGCAATCTGACTAAATTGTTCCTGGGTTCGTGAGGCTACTTCTCGTGGCACCCGCTCCGCGGGTGCCGCTCGTGGAAAGAACTTTGTAGCGGTGCTTAAGATCCCTACCTGACCCTGCGGGACTGCGAGGACCAGCGGGCTGTGCAGATCCCAATTCGCCACAGCTGGTCCTCTTCCCGCCCCCACCTCACATCGTACTGAAAAGAGTGAGCTGATCTTCTTTCCTTGGATTCCCCTGCATTGAGAGAGCGCGTCCAGCTCCTGATCTCTGTGCGGGTTGCTGCTGGACTGGGCAATCTGACTAAATTGTTCCTGGGTTCGTGAGGCTACTTCTCGTGGCACCCGCGGAGCGGGTGCCGCCTGTGGAAAGAACTTTGTAGCGGTGCTTAAGATCTCTACCTGACCCTGCGGGACTGCGAGGACCAGCGGGCTGTTCGGATCCCAACTCGCCAAAGCTGGTCCTCTTCCCGCCCCCACCTCACATCGTACTGAAAAGAGTGAGCTGATCTTCTTTCCTTGGATTCCCCTGCATTGAGAGAGCGCGTCGAGCTCCTGATCTCTGTGCGGGTTGCTGCTGGACTTTGCAATCTGACTAAATTGTTCCTGGGTTCCTGAGGCTACTTCTCGTGGCACCCGCTCCGCGGGTGCCGCTCGTGGAAAGAACTTTGTAGCGGTGCTTAAGATCCCTACCTGACCCTGCAGGACTGCGAGGACCAGCGGGCTGTGTGGATTCCAACTCACCATAGCTGGTCCTCTTCCCGCCCCCACCTCACATCGTACTGAAAAGAGTGAGCTGATCTTCTTTCCTTGGATTCCCCTGCATTGAGAGAGCGCGTCGAGCTCCTGATCTCTGTGCGGGTTGCTGCTGGACTGTGCATTCTGACTAAATTGTTCCTGGGTTCCTGAGGCTACTTCTCGTGGCACCCGCTCCGCGGGTGCCGCTCGTGGAAAGAACTTTGTAGCGGTGCTTAAGATCCCTACCTGACCCTGCGGTACTGCGTGGACCAGCGGGCTGTGCGGATCCCAACTCGCCACAGCTGGTCCTCTTCCCGCCCCCACCTCACATCGTACTGAAAAGAGTGAGCAGATCTTCTTTCCTTGGATTCCCCTGCATTGAGAGAGCGTGTCGAGCTCCTGATCTCTGTGCGGGTTGCTGCTGGACTGTGCAATCTGACTAAATTGTTCCTGGGTTCGTGAGGCTACTTCTCGTGGAAAGAACTTTGTAGCGGTGCTTAAGATCCCTACCTGACCCTGCGGGACTGCGAGGACCAGTGGGCTTTGCGGATCCCAACTCGCCACAGCTGGTCCTCTTCCCGCCCCCACCTCACATCGTACTGAAAAGAGTGAGCTGATCTTCTTTCCTTGGATTCCCCTGCATTGAGAGAGCGCGTCGAGCTCCTGATCTCTGTGCGGGTTGCTGCTGGACTGTGCAATCTGACTAAATTGTTCCTGGGTTCGTGAGGCTACCTCTCGTGGCACCCGCTCCGCGGGTGCCGCTCGTGGAAAGAACTTTGTAGCGGTGCTTAAGATCCCTACCTGACCCTGCGGGACTGCGAGGACCAGCGGGCTGTGCGGATCCCAACTCGCCACAGCTGGTCCTCTTCCCGCCCCCACCTCACATCGTACTGAAAAGAGTGAGCTGATCTTCTTTCCTTGGATTCCCCTGCATTGAGAGAGCGCGTCGAGCTCCTGATCTCTGTGCGGGTTGCTGCTGGACTGTGCAATCTGACTAAATTGTTCCTGGGTTCGTGAGGCTACTTCTCGTGGCACCTGCTCCGCGGTGCCGCTCCGCGGGTGCCGCTTGTGGAAAGAACTTTGTAGCGGTGCTTAAGATCCCTACCTGACCCTGCGAGACTGCGAGGACCAGCGGGCTGTGCGGATCCCAACTCGCCACAGCTTGTCCTCTTCCCGCCCCCACCTCACATCGTACTGAAAAGAGTGAGCTGATCTTCTTTCCTTGGATTCCCCTGCATTGAGAGAGAGCGTCGAGCCCCTGATCTCTGTGCGGGTTGCAGCTGGACTGTGCAATCTGACTAAATTGTTCCTGGGTTCGTGAGGCTACTTCTCGTGGCACCCGCTCCGCGGGTGCCGCTCGTGGAAAGAACTTTGTAGCGGTGCTTAAGATCCCTACCTGACCCTGCGGGACTGCGAGGACCAGCGGGCTGTGCAGATCCCAATTCGCCACAGCTGGTCCTCTTCCCGCCCCCACCTCACATCGTACTGAAAAGAGTGAGCTGATCTTCTTTCCTTGGATTCCCCTGCATTGAGAGAGCGCGTCCAGCTCCTGATCTCTGTGCGGGTTGCTGCTGGACTGGGCAATCTGACTAAATTGTTCCTGGGTTCGTGAGGCTACTTCTCGTGGCACCCGCGGAGCGGGTGCCGCCTGTGGAAAGAACTTTGTAGCGGTGCTTAAGATCTCTACCTGACCCTGCGGGACTGCGAGGACCAGCGGGCTGTTCGGATCCCAACTCGCCAAAGCTGGTCCTCTTCCCGCCCCCACCTCACATCGTACTGAAAAGAGTGAGCTGATCTTCTTTCCTTGGATTCCCCTGCATTGAGAGAGCGCGTCGAGCTCCTGATCTCTGTGCGGGTTGCTGCTGGACTTTGCAATCTGACTAAATTGTTCCTGGGTTCCTGAGGCTACTTCTCGTGGCACCCGCTCCGCGGGTGCCGCTCGTGGAAAGAACTTTGTAGCGGTGCTTAAGATCCCTACCTGACCCTGCAGGACTGCGAGGACCAGCGGACTGTGTGGATTCCAACTCACCATAGCTGGTCCTCTTCCCGCCCCCACCTCACATCGTACTGAAAAGAGTGAGCTGATCTTCTTTCCTTGGATTCCCCTGCATTGAGAGAGCGCGTCGAGCTCCTGATCTCTTTGCGGGTTGCTGCTGGACTGGGCAATCTGACTAAATTGTTCCTGGGTTCATGAGGCTACTTCTCGTGGCACCCCGCTCGTGGAAAGAACTTTGTAGTGGTGCTTAAGATCTCTACCTGACCCTGCGGGACTGCGAGGACCAGCGGGCTGTGCGGATCCCAACTCGCCCCAGCTGGTCCTCTTCCCGCCCCCACCTCACATCGTACTGAAAAGAGTGAGCTGATCTTCTTTCCTTGGATTTCCCTGCATTGAGAGAGCGCGTCGAGCTCCTGATCTCTGTGCGGGTTGCTGCTGGACTGTGCAATCTGACTAAATTGTTCCTGGGTTCCTGAGGCTACTTCTCGTGGCACCCGCTCCGCGGGTGCCGCTCGTGGAAAGAACTTTGTAGCGGTGCTTAAGATCCCTACCTGACCCTGCAGGACTGCGAGGACCAGCGGGCTGTGTGGATTCCAACTCACCATAGCTGGTCCTCTTCCCGCCCCCACCTCACATCGTACTGAAAAGAGTGAGCTGATCTTCTTTCCTTGGATTCCCCTGCATTGAGAGAGCGCGTCGAGCTCCTGATCTCTGTGCGGGTTGCTGCTGGACTGTGCAATCTGACTAAATTGTTCCTGGGTTCCTGAGGCTACTTCTCGTGGCACCCGCTCCGCGGGTGCCGCTTGTGGAAAGAACTTTGTAGCGGTGCT
The DNA here is from genome assembly GCF_964261635.1 of Lissotriton helveticus. NCBI lineage: Eukaryota > Metazoa > Chordata > Amphibia > Caudata > Salamandridae > Lissotriton > Lissotriton helveticus. The sequence continues at coordinate 1,244,918,534 of NC_136061.1, forward strand.
TAAGATCCCTACCTGACCCTGCGGTACTGCGAGGACCAGCGGGCTGTGCGGATCCCAACTCGCCACAGCTGGTCCTCTTCCCGCCCCCACCTCACATCGTACTGAAAAGAGTGAGCTGATCTTCTTTCCTTGGATTCCCCTGCATTGAGAGAGCGCGTCGAGCTCCTGATCTCGGTGCGGGTTGCTGCTGGACTGTGCAATCTGACTAAAGTGTTCCTGGGTTCGTGAGGCTTCTTCTCGTGGCACCCGCTCTGCGGGTGCCGCTCATGGAAAGAACTTTGTAGCGGTGCTTAAGATCCCTACCTGACCCTGCGGGACTGCGAGGACCAGCGGGCTGTGCGGATCCCAACTCGCCACAGCTGGTCCTCTTCCCGCCCCCACCTCACATCGTACTGAAAAGAGTGAGCAGATCTTCTTTCCTTGGATTCCCCTGCATTGAGAGAGCGTGTCGAGCTCCTGATCTCTGTGCGGGTTGCTGCTGGACTGTGCAATCTGACTAAATTGTTCCTGGGTTCGTGAGGCTACTTCTCGTGGAAAGAACTTTGTAGCGATGCTTAAGATCCCTACCTGACCCTGCGGGACTGCGAGGACCAGTGGGCTTTGCGGATCCCAACTCGCCACAGCTGGTCCTCTTCCCGCCCCCACCTCACATCGTACTGAAAAGAGTGAGCTGATCTTCTTTCCTTGGATTCCCCTGCATTGAGAGAGCGCGTCGAGCTCCTGATCTCTGTGCGGGTTGCTGCTGGACTGTGCAATCTGACTAAATTGTTCCTGGGTTCCTGAGGCTACCTCTCGTGGCACCCGCTCCGCGGGTGCCGCTCGTGGAAAGAACTTTGTAGCGGTGCTTAAGATCCCTACCTGACCCTGCGGGACTGCGAGGACCAGCGGGCTGTGCGGATCCCAACTCGCCACAGCTGGTCCTCTTCCCGCCCCCACCTCACATCGTACTGAAAAGAGTGAGCTGATCTTCTTTCCTTGGATTCCCCTGCATTGAGAGAGCGCGTCGAGCTCCTGATCTCTGTGCGGGTTGCAGCTGGACTGTGCAATCTGACTAAATTGTTCCTGGGTTCGTGAGGCTACTTCTCGTGGCACCCGCTCCGCGGGTGCCGCTCGTGGAAAGAACTTTGTAGCGGTGCTTAAGATCCCTACCTGACCCTGCGGGACTGCGAGGACCAGCGGGCTGTGCGGATCCCAACTCGCCACAGCTGGTCCTCTTCCCGCCCCCACCTCACATCGTACTGAAAAGAGTGAGCTGATCTTCTTTCCTTGGATTCCCCTGCATTGAGAGGGCGCGTCGAGCTCCTGATCTCTGTGCGGGTTGCTGCTGGACTGTGCAATCTGACTAAATTGCCCTGGGTTCGTGAGGCTACTTCTCGTGGCACCCGCTCTGCGGGTGCCGCTCGTGGAAAGAACTTTGTAGCGGTGCTTAAGATCCCTACCTGACCCTGCGGGACTGCGAGGACCAGCGGGCTGTGCGGATCCCAACTCGCCACAGCTGGTCCTCTTCCCGCCCCCACCTCACATGGTACTGAAAAGAGTGAGCTGATCTTCTTTCCTTGGATTCCCCTGCATTGAGAGAGCGCGTCGAGCTCCTGATCTCTGTGCGGGTTGCTGCTGGACTGTGCAACCTGACTAAATTGTTCCTGGGTTCGTGAGGCTACTTCTCGTGGCACCCGCTACGCGGGTGCCGCTCGTGGAAAGAACTTTGTAGCGGTGCTTAAGATCCCTACCTGACCCTGCGGGACTGCGAGGACCAGCGGGCTGTGCGGATCCCAACTCGCCACAGCTGGTCCTCTTCCCGCCCCCACCTCACATCGTACTGAAAAGAGTGAGCTGATCTTCTTTCCTTCGATTCCCCTGCATTGAGAGAGCGCGTCGAGCTCATGATCTCTGTGCGGGTTGCTGCTGGACTGTGCAATCTGACTAAATTGTTCCTGGGTTCGTGAGGCTACTTCTCGTGGCACTGGCTCCGCGGGTGCCGCTCGTGGAAAGAACTTTGTAGCGGTGCTTAAGATCCCTACCTGACCCTGCGGGACTGCGAGGACCAGCGGGCTGTGCGGATCCCAACTCGCCACAGCTGGTCCTCTTCCCGCCCCCACCTCACATCGTACTGAAAAGAGTGAGCTGATCTTCTTTCCTTGGATTCCCCTGCATTGAGAGAGCGCGTCGAGCTCCTGATCTCTGTGCGGGTTGCTGCTGGACTGTGCAATCTGACTAAATTGTTCCTGGGTTCGTGAGGCTACTTCTCGTGGCACCCGCTCCGCGGGTGCCGCTCGTGGAAAGAACTTTGTAGCGGTGCTTAAGATCTCTACCTGACCCTGCGGGACTGCGAGGACCAGCGGGCTGTGCGGATCCCAACTCGCCACAGCTGGTCCTCTTCCCGCCCCCACCTCACATCGTACTGAAAAGAGTGAGCAGATCTTCTTTCCTTGGATTCCCCTGCATTGAGAGAGCGCGTCGAGCTCCTGATCTCTGTGCAGGTTGCTGCTGGACTGTGCAATCTGACTAAATTGTTCCTGGGTTCGTGAGGCTACTTCTCGTGGCACCCGCTCCGCGGGTGCAGCTCGTGGAAAGAACTTTGTAGCGGTGCTTAAGATCCCTACCTGACCCTGCGGGACTGCGAGGACCAGCGGGCTTTGCGCATCCTAACTCGTCACAGCTGGTCCTCTTCCCGCCCCCACCTCACATCGTACTGAAAAGAGTGAGCTGATCTTCTTTCCTTGGATTCCCCTGCATTGAGAGAGCGCGTCGAGCTCCTGATCTCTGTGCGGGTTGCTGCTGGACTGTGCAATCTGACTAAATTGTTCCTGGGTTTGTGAGGCTACTTCTCGTGGCACCCGCTCCGCGGGTGTCGCTCGTGGAAAGAACTTTGTAGCGGTGCTTAAGATCCCTACCTGACCCTGCGGGACTGCGAGGACCAGCGGACTGTGCGGATCCCAACTCGCCACAGCTGGTCCTCTTCCCGCCCCCACCTCACATCGTACTGAAAAGAGTGAGCTGATCTTCTTTCCTTGGATTCCCCTGCATTGAGAGAGCGCGTCGAGCTCCTGATCTCTGTGCGGGTTGCTGCTGGACTGTGCAATCTGACTAAATTGTTCCTGGGTTCGTGAGGCTACTTCTCGTGGCACCCGCTCCGCGGGTGCCGCTCGTGGGAAGAACTTTGTAGCGGTGCTTAAGATCCCTACCTGACCCTGCGGGACTGCGAGGACCAGCGGGCTGTGCGGATCCCAACTCGCCACAGCTGCTCCTCTTCCCGCCCCCACCTCACATCGTACTGAAAAGAGTGAGCTGATCTTCTTTCCTTGGATTCCCCTGCATTGAGAGAGCGCGTTGAACTCCTGATCTCTGTGCGGGTTGCTGCTGGACTGTGCAATCTGACTAAATTGTTCCTGGGTTTGTGAGGCTACTTCTCGTGGCACCCGCTCCGCGGGTGCCGCTCGTGGAAAGAACTTTGTAGCGGTGCTTAAGATCTCTACCTGACCCTGCGGGACTGCGAGGACCAGCGGGCTGTGCGGATCCCAACTCGCCACAGCTGGTCCTCTTCCCGCCCCCACCTCACATCGTACTGAAAAGAGTGAGCTGATCTTCTTTCCTTGGATTCCCCTGCATTGAGAGAGCGCGTCGAGCTCCTGATCTCTGTGCGGGTTGCTGCTGGACTGTGCAATCTGACTAAATTGTTCCTGGGTTCCTGAGGCTACTTCTCGTGGCACCCGCTCCGCGGGTGCCGCTCGTGGAAAGAACTTTGTAGCGGTGCTTAAGATCCCTACCTGACCCTGCAGGACTGCGAGGACCAGCGGGCTGTGTGGATTCCAACTCACCATAGCTGGTCCTCTTCCTGCCCCCACCTCACATCGTACTGAAAAGAGTGAGCTGATCTTCTTTCCTTGGATTCCCCTGCATTGAGAGAGCGCGTCGAGCTCCTGATCTCTGTGCGGGTTGCTGCTGGACTGTGCAATCTGACTAAATTGTTCCTGGGTTCGTGAGGCTACTTCTCGTGGCACCCGCTCCGCGGGTGCCGCTCGTGGAAAGAACTTTGTAGCGGTGCTTAAGATCCCTACCTGACCCTGCGGGACTGCGAGGACCAGCGGGCTGTGCGGATCCCAATTCGCCACAGCTGGTCCTCTTCCCGCCCCCACCTCACATCGTACTGAAAAGAGTGAGCTGATCTTCTTTCCTTGGATTCCCCTGCATTGAGAGAGCGTGTCGAGCTCCTGATCTCTGTGCGGGTTGCTGCTGGACTGGGCAATCTGACTAAATTGTTCCTGGGTTCGTGAGGCTACTTCTCGTGGCACCCGCGGAGCGGGTGCCGCTCGTGGAAAGAACTTTGTAGCGGTGCTTAAGATCTCCACCTGACCCTGCGGGACTGCGAGGACCAGCGGGCTGTGCGGATCCCAACTCGCCACAGCTGGTCCTCTTCCCGCCCCCACCTCACATCGTACTGAAAAGAGTGAGCTGATCTTCTTTCCTTGGATTCCCCTGCATTGAGAGAGCGCGTCGAGCTCCTGATCTCTGTGCGGGTTGCTGCTGGACTGTGCAATCTGACTAAATTGTTCCTGGGTTCCTGAGGCTACTTCTCGTGGCACCCGCTCCGCGGGTGCCGCTCGTGGAAAGAACTTTGTAGCGGTGCTTAAGATCCCTACCTGACCCTGCAGGACTGCGAGGACCAGCGGGCTGTGTGGATTCCAACTCACCATAGCTGGTCCTCTTCCCGCCCCCACCTCACATCGTACTGAAAAGAGTGAGCTGATCTTCTTTCCTTGGATTCCCCTGCATTGAGAGAGCGCGTCGAGCTCCTGATCTCTGTGCGGGTTGCTGCTGGACTGTGCAATCTGACTAAATTGTTCCTGGGTTCGTGAGGCTACTTCTCGTGGCACCCGCTCCGCGGGTGCCGCTCGTGGAAAGAACTTTGTAGCGGTGCTTAAGATCCCTACCTGACCCTGCGGTACTGCGAGGACCAGCGGGCTGTGCGGATCCCAACTCGCCACAGCTGGTCCTCTTCCCGCCCCCACCTCACATCGTACTGAAAAGAGTAAGCTGATCTTCTTTCCTTGGATTCCCCTGCATTGAGAGAGCGCGTCGAGCTCCTGATCTCGGTGCGGGTTGCTGCTGGACTGTGCAATCTGACTAAATTGTTCCTGGGTTCGTGAGGCTACTTCTCGTGGCACCCGCTCTGCGGGTGCCGCTGATGGAAAGAACTTTGTAGCGGTGCTTAAGATCCCTACCTGACCCTGCGGGACTGCGAGGACCAGCGGGCTGTGCGGATCCCAACTCGCCACAGCTGGTCCTCTTCCCGCCCCCACCTCACATCGTACTGAAAAGAGTGAGCAGATCTTCTTTCCTTGGATTCCCCTGCATTGAGAGAGCGTGTCGAGCTCCTGATCTCTGTGCGGGTTGCTGCTGGACTGTGCAATCTGACTAAATTGTTCCTGGGTTCGTGAGGCTACTTCTCGTGGAAAGAACTTTGTAGCGGTGCTTAAGATCCCTACCTGACCCTGCAGGACTGCGAGGACCAGCGGGCTGTGTGGATTCCAACTCACCATAGCTGGTCCTCTTCCCGCCCCCACCTCACATCGTACTGAAAAGAGTGAGCTGATCTTCTTTCCTTGGATTCCCCTGCATTGAGAGAGCGCGTCGAGCTCCTGATCTCTGTGCGGGTTGCTGCTGGACTGTGCAATCTGACTAAATTGTTCCTGGGTTCCTGAGGCTACTTCTCGTGGCACCCGCTCCGCGGGTGCCGCTCGTGGAAAGAACTTTGTAGCGGTGCTTAAGATCCTTACCTGACCCTGCAGGACTGCGAGGACCAGCGGGCTGTGTGGATTCCAACTCACCATAGCTGGTCCTCTTCCCGCCCCCACCTCACATCGTACTGAAAAGAGTGAGCTGATCTTCTTTCCTTGGATTCCCCTGCATTGAGAGAGCGCGTCGAGCTCCTGATCTCTGTGCGGGTTGCTGCTGGACTGTGCAATCTGACTAAATTGTTCCTGGGTTCCTGAAGCTACTTCTCGTGGCACCCGCTCCGCGGGTGCCGCTCGTGGAAAGAACTTTGTAGCGGTGCTTAAGATCCCTACCTGACCCTGCAGGACTGCGAGGACCAGCGGGCTGTGTGGATTCCAACTCACAATAGCTGATCCTCTTCCCGCCCCCACCTCACATCGTACTGAAAAGAGTGAGCTGATCTTCTTTCCTTTGATTCCCCTGCATTGAGAGAGCGCGTCGAGCTCCTGATCTCTGTGCGGGTTGCTGCTGGACTGGGCAATCTGACTAAATTGTTCCTGGGTTCGTGAGGCTACTTCTCGTGGCACCCGCTCCGCGGGTGCCGCTCGTGGAAAGAACTTTGTAGCGGTGCTTAAGATCCCTACCTGACCCTGCGGGACTGCGAGGACCAGCGGGCTGTGCGGATCCCAACTCACCACAGCTGGTCCTCTTCCCGCCCCCACCTCACATCGTACTGAAAAGAGTGAGCTGATCTTCTTTCCTTGGATTCCCCTGCATTGAGAGAGCCCGTCGAGCTCCTGATCTCCTGGCGGGTTGCTGCTGGACTGTGCAATCTGACTAAATTGTTCCTGGGTACGTGAGGCTACTTCTCGTGGCACCCGCTCCGCGAGTGCCGCTCGTGGAAAGAACTTTGCAGAACTGGTGCTTAAGATCCCTACGTGACCCTGCGGGACTGCGAGGACCAGCGGGCTGTGCGGATCCCAACTCGCCACAGCTGGTCCTCTTCCCACCCCCACCTCACATCGTACTGAAAAGAGTGAGCTGATCTTCTTTCCTTGGATTCCCCTGCATTGAGAGAGCGCGTCGAGCTCATGATCTCTGTGCGGGTTGCTGCTGGACGGTGCAATCTGACTAAATTGTTCCTGGGTTCGTGAGGCTACTTCTCGTGGCACCCGCTCCGCGGGTGCCGCTCGTGGAAAGAACTTTGTAGCGGTGCTTAAGATCCCTACCTGACCCTGCGGGACTGCGAGGACCAGCGGGCTGTGCGGATCCCAACTCGCCACAGCAGGTCCTCTTCCCGCCCCCACCTCACATCGTACTGAAAAGAGTGAGCTGATCTTCTTTCCTTGGATTCCCCTGCATTGAGAGAGCGCGTCGAGCTCCTGATCTCTGTGCGGGTTGCTGCTGGACTGTGCAATCTGACTAAATTGTTCCTGGGTTCGTGAGGCTACTTCTCGTGGCACCCGCTCCGCGGGTGCCGCTCGTGGAAAGAACTTTGTAGCGGTGCTTAAGATCTCTACCTGACCCTGCGGGACTGCGAGGACCAGCGGGCTGTGCGGATCCCAACTCTCCACAGCTGGTCCTCTTCCCGCCCCCACCTCACATCGTACTGAAAAGAGTGAGCAGATCTTCTTTCCTTGGATTCCCCTGCATTGAGAGAGCGCGTCGAGCTCCTGATCTCTGTGCGGGTTGCTGCTGGACTGTGCAATCTGACTAAATTGTTCCTGGGTTCGTGAGGCTACTTCTCGTGGCACCCGCTCCGCGGGTGCAGCTCGTGGAAAGAACTTTGTAGCGGTGCTTAAGATCCCTACCTGACCCTGCGGGACTGCGAGGACCAGCGGGCTTTGCGCATCCTAACTCGCCACAGCTGGTCCTCTTCCCGCCCCCACCTCACATCGTACTGAAAAGAGTGAGCTGATCTTCTTTCCTTGGATTCCCCTGCATTGAGAGAGCGCGTCGAGCTCCTGATCTCTGTGCGGGTTGCTGCTGGACTGTGCAATCTGACTAAATTGTTCCTGGGTTTGTGAGGCTACTTCTCGTGGCACCCGCTCCGCGGGTGTCGCTCGTGGAAAGAACTTTGTAGCGGTGCTTAAGATCCCTACCTGACCCTGCGGGACTGCGAGGACCAGCGGGCTGTGCGGATCCCAACTCGCCACAGCTGCTCCTCTTCCCGCCCCCACCTCACATCGTACTGAAAAGAGTGAGCTGATCTTCTTTCCTTGGATTCCCCTGCATTGAGAGAGCGCGTCGAACTCCTGATCTCTGTGCGGGTTGCTGCTGGACTGTGCAATCTGACTAAATTGTTCCTGGGTTCGTGAGGCTACTTCTCGTGGCACCCGCTCCGCGGGTGCCGCTCGTGGAAAGAACTTTGTAGCGGTGCTTAAGATCTCTACCTGACCCTGCGGGACTGCGAGGACCAGCGGGCTGTGCGGATCCCAACTCGCCACAGCTGGTCCTCTTCCCGCCCCCACCTCACATCGTACTGAAAAGAGTGAGCTGATCTTCTTTCCTTGGATTCCCCTGCATTGAGAGAGCGCGTCGAGCTCCTGATCTCTGTGCGGGTTGCTGCTGGACTGTGCAATCTGACTAAATTGTTCCTGAGGCTACTTCTCGTGGCACCCGCTCCGCGGGTGCCGCTCGTGGAAAGAACTTTGTAGCGGTGCATAAGATCCCTACCTGACCCTGCAGGACTGCGAGGACCAGCGGGCTGTGTGGATTCCAACTCACCATAGCTGGTCCTCTTCCCGCCCCCACCTCACATCGTACTGAAAAGAGTGAGCTGATCTTCTTTCCTTGGATTCCCCTGCATTGAGAGAGCGCGTCGAGCTCCTGATCTCTGTGCGGGTTGCTGCTGGACTGTGCAATCTGACTAAATTGTTCCTGGGTTTGTGAGGCTACTTCTCGTGGCACCCGCTCCGCGGGTGTCGCTCGTGGAAAGAACTTTGTAGCGGTGCTTAAGATCCCTACCTGACCCTGCGGGACTGCGAGGACCAGCGGGCTGTGCGGATCCCAACTCGCCACAGCTGGTCCTTTTCCCGCCCCCACCTCACATCGTACTGAAAAGAGTGAGCTGATCTTCTTTCCTTGGATTCCCCTGCATTGAGAGAGAGCGTCGAGCTCCTGATCTCTGTGCGGGTTGCTGCTGGACTGTGCAATCTGACTAAATTGTTCCTGGGTTCGTGAGGCTACTTCTCGTGGCACCCGCTCCGCGGGTGCCGCTCGTGGGAAGAACTTTGTAGCGGTGCTTAAGATCCCTACCTGACCCTGCGGGACTGCGAGGACCAGCGGGCTGTGCGGATCCCAACTCGCCACAGCTGCTCCTCTTCCCGCCCCCACCTCACATCGTACTGAAAAGAGTGAGCTGATCTTCTTTCCTTGGATTCCCCTGCATTGAGAGAGCGCGTCGAACTCCTGATCTCTGTGCGGGTTGCTGCTGGACTGTGCAATCTGACTAAATTGTTCCTGGGTTCGTGAGGCTACTTCTCGTGGCACCCGCTCCGCGGGTGCCGCTCGTGGAAAGAACTTTGTAGCGGTGCTTAAGATCTCTACCTGACCCTGCGGGACTGCGAGGACCAGCGGGCTGTGCGGATCCCAACTCGCCACAGCTGGTCCTCTTCCCGCCCCCACCTCACATCGTACTGAAAAGAGTGAGCTGATCTTCTTTCCTTGGATTCCCCTGCATTGAGAGAGCGCGTCGAGCTCCTGATCTCTGTGCGGGTTGCTGCTGGACTGTGCAATCTGACTAAATTGTTCCTGAGGCTACTTCTCGTGGCACCCGCTCCGCGGGTGCCGCTCGTGGAAAGAACTTTGTAGCGGTGCATAAGATCCCTACCTGACCCTGCAGGACTGCGAGGACCAGCGGGCTGTGTGGATTCCAACTCACCATAGCTGGTCCTCTTCCCGCCCCCACCTCACATCGTACTGAAAAGAGTGAGCTGATCTTCTTTCCTTGGATTCCCCTGCATTGAGAGAGCGCGTCGAGCTCCTGATCTCTGTGCGGGTTGCTGCTGGACTGTGCAATCTGACTAAATTGTTCCTGGGTTCGTGAGGCTACTTCTCGTGGCACCCGCTCCGCGGGTGCCGCTCGTGGAAAGAACTTTGTAGCGGTGCTTAAGATCCCTACCTGACCCTGCGGGACTGCGAGGACCAGCGGGCTGTGCGGATCCCAATTCGCCACAGCTGGTCCTCTTCCCGCCCCCACCTCACATCGTACTGAAAAGAGTGAGCTGATCTTCTTTCCTTGGATTCCCCTGCATTGAGAGAGCGCGTCGAGCTCCTGATCTCTGTGCGGGTTGCTGCTGGACTGGGCAATCTGACTAAATTGTTCCTGGGTTCGTGAGGCTACTTCTCGTGGCACCCGCGGAGCGGGTGCCGCTCGTGGAAAGAACTTTGTAGCGGTGCTTAAGATCTCCACCTGACCCTGTGGGACTGCGAGGACCAGCGGGCTGTGCGGATCCCAACTCGCCACAGCTGGTCCTCTTCCCGCCCCCACCTCACATCGTACTGAAAAGAGTGAGCTGATCTTCTTTCCTTGGATTCCCCTGCATTGAGAGAGCGCGTCGAGCTCCTGATCTCTGTGCGGGTTGCTGCTGGACTGTGCAATCTGACTAAATTGTTCCTGGGTTCCTGAGGCTACTTCTCGTGGCACCCGCTCCGCGGGTGCCGCTCGTGGAAAGAACTTTGTAGCGGTGCTTAAGATCCCTGCCTGACCCTGCAGGACTGCGAGGACCAGCGGGCTGTGTGGATTCCAACTCACCATAGCTGGTCCTCTTCCCGCCCCCACCTCACATCGTACTGAAAAGAGTGAGCTGATCTTCTTTCCTTGGATTCCCCTGCATTGAGAGAGCGCGTCGAGCTCCTGATCTCTGTGCGGGTTGCTGCTGGACTGTGCAATCTGACTAAATTGTTCCTGGGTTCGTGAGGCTACTTCTCGTGGCACCCGCTCCGCGGGTGCCGCTCGTGGAAAGAACTTTGTAGCGGTGCTTAAGATCCCTACCTGACCCTGCGGTACTGCGAGGACCAGCGGGCTGTGCGGATCCCAACTCGCCACAGCTGGTCCTCTTCCCGCCCCCACCTCACATCGTACTGAAAAGAGTGAGCTGATCTTCTTTCCTTGGATTCCCCTGCATTGAGAGAGCGCGTCGAGCTCCTGATCTCGGTGCGGGTTGCTGCTGGACTGTGCAATCTGACTAAATTGTTCCTGGGTTCGTGAGGCTACTTCTCGTGGCACCCGCTCTGCGGGTGCCACTCATGGAAAGAACTTTGTAGCGGTGCTTAAGATCCCTACCTGACCCTGCGGGACTGCGAGGACCAGCGGGCTGTGCGGATCCCATCTCGCCACAGCTGGTCCTCTTCCCGCCCCCACCTCACATCGTACTGAAAAGAGTGAGCAGATCTTCTTTCCTTGGATTCCCCTGCATTGAGAGAGCGTGTCGAGCTCCTGATCTCTGTGCGGGTTGCTGCTGGACTGTGCAATCTGACTAAATTGTTCCTGGGTTCGTGAGGCTACTTCTCGTGGAAAAAACTTTGTAGCGGTGCTTAAGATCCCTACCTGACCCTGCGGGACTGCGAGGACCAGTGGGCTTTGCGGATCCCAACTCGCCACAGCTGGTCCTCTTCCCGCCCCCACCTCACATCGTACTGAAAAGAGTGAGCTGATCTTCTTTCCTTGGATTCCCCTGCATTGAGAGAGCGCGTCGAGCTCCTGATCTCTGTGCGGGTTGCTGCTGGACTGTGCAATCTGACTAAATTGTTCCTGGGTTCGTGAGGCTACTTCTCGTGGCACCCGCTCCGCGGGTGCCGCTCGTGGAAAGAACTTTGTAGCGGTGCTTAAGATCCCTACCTGACCCTGCGGGACTGCGAGGACCAGCGGGCTGTGCGGATCCCAACTCGCCACAGCTGGTCCTCTTCCCGCCCCCACCTCACATCGTACTGAAAAGAGTGAGCTGATCTTCTTTCCTTGGATTCCCCTGCATTGAGAGAGCGCGTCGAGCTCCTGATCTCTGTGCGGGTTGCTGCTGGACTGTGCAATCTGACTAAATTGTTCCTGGGTTCGTGAGGCTACTTCTCGTGGCACCCGCTCCGCGGGTGCCGCTCGTGGAAAGAACTTTGTAGCGGTGCTTAAGATCCCTACCTGACCCTGCGGGACTGCGAGGACCAGCGGGCTGTGCGGATCCCAACTCGCCACAGCTGGTCCTCTTCCCGCCCCCACCTCACATCGTACTGAAAAGAGTGAGCTGATCTTCTTTCCTTGGATTCCCCTGCATTGAGAGGGCGCGTCGAGCTCCTGATCTCTGTGCGGGTTGCTGCTGGACTGTGCAATCTGACTAAATTGCCCTGGGTTCGTGAGGCTACTTCTCGTGGCACCCGCTCTGCGGGTGCCGCTCGTGGAAAGAACTTTGTAGCGGTGCTTAAGATCCCTACCTGACCCTGTGGGACTGCGAGGACCAGCGGGCTGTGCGGATTTCAACTCGCCACAGCTGGTCCTCTTCCCGCCCCCACCTCACATCGTACTGAAAAGAGTGAGCTGATCTTCTTTCCTTGGATTCCCCTGCATTGAGAGAGTGCGTCGAGCTCCTGATCTCTGTGCAGGTTGCTGCTGGACTGTGCAATCTGACTAAATTGTTCCTGGGTTCGTGAGGCTACTTCTCGTGGCACCCGCTCCGTGGGTGCCGCTCGTGGAAAGAACTTTGTAGCGGTGCTTAAGATCCCTACCTGACCCTGCGGGACTGCGAGGACCAGCGGGCTGTGCGGATCCCAACTCACCACAGCTGGTCCTCTTCCCGCCCCCACCTCACATCGTACTGAAAAGAGTGAGCTGATCTTCTTTCCTTGGATTCCCCTGCATTGAGAGAGCCCGTCGAGCTCCTGATCTCTCTGCGGGTTGCTGCTGGACTGTGCAATCTGACTAAATTGTTCCTGGGTACGTGAGGCTACTTCTCGTGGCACCCGCTCCGCGAGTGCCGCTCGTGGAAAGAACTTTGCAGAACTGGTGCTTAAGATCCCTACGTGACCCTGCGGGACTGCGAGGACCAGCGGGCTGTGCGGATCCCAACTCGCCACAGCTGGTCCTCTTCCCGCCCCCACCTCACATCGTACTGAAAAGAGTGAGCTGATCTTCTTTCCTTGGATTCCCCTGCATTGAGAGAGCGCGTCGAGCTCATGATCTCTGTGCGGGTTGCTGCTGGACTGTGCAATCTGACTAAATTGTTCCTGGGTTCGTGAGGCTACTTCTCGTGGCACCCGCTCTGCGGGTGCCGCTTGTGGAAAGAACTTTGTAGCGGTGCTTAAGATCCCTACCTGACCCTGCGGGACTGCGAGGACCAGCGGGCTGTGCGGATCCCAACTCGCCACAGCTGGTCCTCTTCCCGCCCCCACCTCACATCGTACTGAAAAGAGTGAGCTGATCTTCTTTCCTTGGATTCCCCTGCATTGAGAAGGCGCGTCGAGCTCCTGATCTCTGTGCGGGTTGCTGCTGGACTGTGCAATCTGACTAAATTGCCCTGGGTTCGTGAGGCTACTTCTCGTGGCACCCGCTCTGCGGGTGCCGCTCGTGGAAAGAACTTTGTAGCGGTGCTTAAGATCCCTACCTGACCCTGTGGGACTGCGAGGACCAGCGGGCTGTGCGGATTTCAACTCGCCACAGCTGGTCCTCTTCCCGCCCCCACCTCACATCGTACTGAAAAGAGTGAGCTGATCTTCTTTCCTTGGATTCCCCTGCATTGAGAGAGTGCGTCGAGCTCCTGATCTCTGTGCAGGTTGCTGCTGGACTGTGCAATCTGACTAAATTGTTCCTGGGTTCGTGAGGCTACTTCTCGTGGCACCCGCTCCGTGGGTGCCGCTCGTGGAAAGAACTTTGTAGCGGTGCTTAAGATCCCTACCTGACCCTGCGGGACTGCGAGGACCAGCGGGCTGTGCGGATCCCAACTCACCACAGCTGGTCCTCTTCCCGCCCCCACCTCACATCGTACTGAAAAGAGTGAGCTGATCTTCTTTCCTTGGATTCCCCTGCATTGAGAGAGCCCGTCGAGCTCCTGATCTCTGTGCGGGTTGCTGCTGGACTGTGCAATCTGACTAAATTGTTCCTGGGTACGTGAGGCTACTTCTCGTGGCACCCGCTCCGCGAGTGCCGCTCGTGGAAAGAACTTTGCAGAACTGGTGCTTAAGATCCCTACGTGACCCTGCGGGACTGCGAGGACCAGCGGGCTGTGCGGATCCCAACTCGCCACAGCTGGTCCTCTTCCCGCCCCCACCTCACATCGTACTGAAAAGAGTGAGCTGATCTTCTTTCCTTGGATTCCCCTGCATTGAGAGAGCGCGTCGAGCTCATGATCTCTGTGCGGGTTGCTGCTGGACTGTGCAATCTGACTAAATTGTTCCTGGGTTCGTGAGGCTACTTCTCGTGGCACCCGCTCTGCGGGTGCCGCTTGTGGAAAGAACTTTGTAGCGGTGCTTAAGATCCCTACCTGACCCTGCGGGACTGCGAGGACCAGCGGGCTGTGCGGATCCCAACTCGCCACAGCTGGTCCTCTTCCCGCCCCCACCTCACATCGTACTGAAAAGAGTGAGCTGATCTTCTTTCCTTGGATTCCCCTGCATTGAGAGAGCGCGTCGAGCTCCTGATCTCTGTGCGGGTTGCTGCTGGACTGTGCAATCTGACTAAATTGTTCCTGGGTTCGTGAGGCTACTTCTCGTGGCACCCGCGTCGCGGGTGCCGCTCGTGGAAAGAACTTTGTAGCGGTGCTTAAGATCTCTACCTGACCCTGCGGGACTGCGAGGACCAGCGGGCTGTGCGGATCCCAACTCTCCACAGCTGGTCCTCTTCCCGCCCCCACCTCACATCGTACTGAAAAGAGTGAGCAGATCTTCTTTCCTTGGATTCCCCTGCATTGAGAGAGCGCGTCGAGCTCCTGATCTCTGTGCGGGTTGCTGCTGGACTGTGCAATCTGACTAAATTGTTCCTGGGTTCGTGAGGCTACTTCTCGTGGCACCCGATCCGCGGGTGCAGCTCGTGGAAAGAACTTTGTAGCGGTGCTTAAGATCCCTACCTGACCCTGCGGGACTGCGAGGACCAGCGGGCTGTGCGGATCCCAACTCGCCACAGCTGGTCCTCTTCCCGCCCTCACCTCACATCGTACTGAAAAGAGTGAGCTGATCTTCTTTCCTTGGATTCCCCTGCATTGAGAGAGCGCGTCGAGCTCCTGATCTCTGTGCGGGTTGCTGCTGGACTGTGCAATCTGACTAAATTGTTCCTGGGTTCGTGAGGCTACTTCTCGTGGCACCCGCTCCGCGGGTGCCGCTCGTGGAAAGAACTTTGTAGCGGTGCTTAAGATCCCTACCTGACCCTGCGGGACTGCTAGGACCAGCGGGCTGTGCGGATCCCAACTCGCCACAGCTGGTCCTTTTCCCGCCCCCACCTCACATTGTACTGAAAAGAGTGAGCTGATCTTCTTTCCTTGGATTCCCCTGCATTGAGAGAGCGCGTCGAGCTCCTGATCTCTGTGCGGGTTGCTGATGGACTGTGCAATCTGACTAAATTGTTCCTGGGTTCGTGAGGCTACTTCTCGTGGCACCCGCTCCGCGGGTGCCGCTCGTGGAAAGAACTTTGTAGCGGTGCTTAAGTTCCCTACCTGACCCTGCGGGACTGCGAGGACCAGTGGGCTGTGCGGATCCCAACTCGCCACAGCTGGTCCTCTTCCCGCCCCCACCTCACATCGTACTGAAAAGAGTGAGCTGATCTTCTTTCCTTGGATTCCCCTGCATTGAGAGAGCGCGTCGAGCTCCTGATCTCTATGTGGGTTGCTGCTGGACTGTGCAATCTGACTAAATTGTTCCTGGGTTCGTGAGGCTACTTCTCGTGGCACCCGCTCTGCGGGTGCCGCTCGTGGAAAGAACTTTGTAGCGGTGCTTAAGATCCCTACCTGACCCTGCGGGACTGCGAGGACCAGCGGGCTGTGGGGATCCCAACTCGCCACAGCTGGTCCTCTTCCCGCCCCCACCTCACATCGTACTGAAAAGAGTGAGCTGATCTTCTTTCCTTGGATTCCCCTGCATTGAGAGAGCGCGTCGAGCTCCTGATCTCTTTGCGGGTTGCTGCTGGACTGTGCAATCTGACTAAATTGTTCCTGGGTTTGTGAGGCTACTTCTCGTGGCACTCGCTCTGCGGGTACCACTCGTGGAAAGAACTTTGTAGCGGTGCTTAAGATCCCTACCTGACCCTGCGGGACTGCGAGGCCCAGCGGGCTGTTCGGATCCCAACTCGCCACAGCTGGTCCTCTTCCCGCCCCCACCTCACATCGTACTGAAAAGAGTGAGCTGATCTTCTTTCCTTGGAAACCCCTGCATTGAGAGAGCGCGTCGAGCTCCTGATCTCTGTGCAGGTTGCTGCTGGACTGTGCAATCTGACTAAATTGTTCCTGGGTTCGTGAGGCTACTTCTCGTGGCACCCGCTCTGCGGGTGCCGCTCGTGGAAAGAACTTTGTAGCGGTGCTTAAGATCCCTACCTGACCCTGCGGGACTGCGAGGACCAGCGGGCTGTGCGGATCCCAACTCGCCACAGCTGGTCCTCTTCCCGCCCCCACTTCTCTGACATATTTGAAACGACAGGGTCGCGCGCACGCGGGGCGCGCGCGGGTCACAGCTTGGGGGGAAGCCCGGGCAAAGTGCGGGTCCTCTGAGGTCCTCAGAGGCCGGAAGAGTCCGGCCCGGATCCCCCCCCTCTTTCCCGTGTGCTGGGAACTTTCACTGGTGTGGCCAAAAGTTGAACTAAGCCTTCCCGGTGATGCACGCTTAGATGGCATTGTTTTGCACCTAATTGATAAATTTAACCTCAGGTAACGACTATTGTGACCAATTTCATAAATATATTGTGTTTGCGTTAGTGCATCTTGTGTATTAGGTGGTTGAAATGATTTCTCCGGTCCAATCAAATCCTAGCATGGAAGGTGGCAGTGAAAAACAGGCAACCCTGGATAAGTATTTCAAAAAGACCTTAGTGGCGACAGAGAGAAATATTACCCTAGCTGAACGACGGGCTGACAGACGTCGTTCAATTGAATTATTAAAAAATAAGCGGTCCTCATTGGGCCCCCTACAACAGGCCCTGTCCCCACTACCCTCGACTGATTGTATAAGTGTTGGTAATGAAGTTTCTCCCACTAACAGTAATGGTATTCCACTTCTTCTACAAAATTCTCCTTCACCGACAGCTACAACCAATGACCTGCTTATAGATCTTTTGTTCTCCCCAGAACCCAAGCGGCCGGGGGTTTGTCAGTACCACCACCACCGGAGGTCAACACTGCCCATAGTGACACACAAGCCCTGCCACATCCCAGGCACATAGGACCCCCTTCCAAAAAAAGAAAGAAAGGAGAAAATAGACCCCAAAATCGCAAATCAAACTATATAGATTGTACTAAATCAAAAAGTCCTGCTCTCCCTATATCAGTGCCACCAGTTCTGTTTTCCGAAATATCCCCGTCATCTCTTGACCAATTAGGCACCCTTTTAATGGGAAACATTGAAAAATTATTCAGATCATTTATATTACATTTTTCAGAGAGGCTACAAAAAATAGGCCAACAACTGGGTAACCTGGAGCAATCATTAGCCGACATTAAAGGAGGAACAAAGACTCCCGACCCCCCTCCCGGAGTACTGGTTGCGAAGGAAGCTCCGTCTAACAGTATAGACTTATCAGCTACCATGACTGTTAAGACCCCTATTTTGGTAGCTCAAAATTCAACATTAAGCAAAGCACCATTGACATCAGACATAAATAGCACTAGCGCAGGAGTACAAAAGGGTAAACAAAACTCTCAAACGAGTGCTGACAAAGCCACCGTCAGTGAAGCCCCTGTAAGGTCGACCATCCCCAAGAGGCCAAATGTAGACCTGCCTCCAGAAGCACTACCATTAGTGGTAGTGCTTACTGGAGTCCCGCCCTTGGAGGAAGGGTTAGACGGTAAAAAGAACATTAATGAAAACTATAACCAACTAAAGAATAAGGTAATTTTTGGGCTAAGAAAAAATCGACCACTTCCCCCACACGTAAATGGAGAAATCTTACATGTGAGGTGTCTTCCCTGGTTAGGTCCCAGCACAAAAAACATTACGGGGGATATCGTGGTAATAAATTTTAGGGACCCTAGGGCAGTTACACATATTCTTGAGTGGTCTTCCCCAAACGGTGCAAATGAAATTATAGCCCGGGACCTTATGTTTTTCTACCCTAAAAACCTGGTCTTCCCGACTAATACTAAGCCCCTGACTAATTTTCAGCCAGACGAAATAAGATCTATATTTGACGAGATAAAACCGCCGAATAGATCATATTCTGATCTATTTATGGAGTACCCCAGATTCCCACCATATCAGCAGGCAGTTCCATCTAGGCCTTCTCTATCATATCAGGCGAACTGGCATCGATTTATGCCTCAACATTTTGCTGATCCGGTCAGGCCTTGTCGGGATCTTTGTCCCTCGCCATGGACAGGCACTCACACATGGGTATGGAGATATAATCACCCCCCGTCTGTGAGACCCTTTATGATTCCCACCCAGAATCGCTATAACACCCTATCAGGCCTAGATGATAACGAGTGACTATTTACTCCAATTTCATCAAATTGTTATAATTCTCATTTGCAGGGTAAGGTGACCATGGCGATAAAGCGTAATCTGAAGGAGGCACACTGCAACGTGCCCATTGTTGAAATGGACCCCTTAAACAGAGCTCCGGATAATTGTACCTTGAGAGCCGAGCCCAGCAGTCAAGTCCAGGTCCCCCTTATACCGACCGAAAGTCAGACCGCGGTGTCGGTCCTTCCCTCTGTGGATCCTAATGTTAATATTCTATATAAAACAGTTATCCAAAATAACATCAATGATGCTGGCTCTTATTCAGAAGGGCTTTTTACGTTACAACATAACGCACTTCCTCTGCCTAAAAAGCCAGTTGAACTCCAGACAACAAAGTGGCAAAATTCCACTAAGGTTTTGGAACCGAGCCCCCTGACTCTTTGAATTATATATTGGAATGTCGCAGGTCTGCGGACCAAGATTGAGCAACCAAATTGGCTAGAAATAGTCAGAAATCACACTGTAGTATGCTGTCAGGAACCATGGTCTGAATCCGAAATCCAATTACAGGGTTACAGACTGTATTTCTCGAGCGCTCGTCCCTCGTCTTCAGGCAGACCGAAGGGTGGTTTATCAATTTACATAGTTAACACCCTTTTATTTAAGAAAATTACTGTAATAGCATCCGAAGAGAACTACCAAGTAGTTGAATTGTCAGGGGAGCTAGGATCTAAATACTTAGTGATAAACTTTTATAATAACATGTTACCCCCTGAATTGGTAAAAACTGTCAATAAGAAAACTGCCATTGTAGAGCAGCAGCGGGAGCATAGTCTTTCTCATCCAATTAAGTTAATCTGGGGAGGGGATTTTAATACTCCGCTATGTAGCGAACACTCAAACTCTAAATGTGGTATTGTGGATGAGGAGGGGAGTCCCCTAACCCATTTTGCTCACTCAAATGTCGGGAATGTTTTAAACGAGAAACTTTTTGTGTTAGGAGTGGGCTTTGCAAATGAGTTGGTTGTACCATCTATCAATTTCTCATCTACCTTTCATGGTAGGGGTTGTAGCACAATAATTGATTTTATTCTAACTTCGATCCACATGAGGGATGATCTGCAATCATTCTGTACAGGAGATGATGCGAGTAGTGATCACTTCCCAAACAGCCTGAGTATTAGAGCATCGTTCGGATCCCCCCCAACCGACAACCTAGGCTTGTTGAACCAAAAAGCCCTAAACTTGAATAAAAGTAATGGGTACTCGGTAAAATGGGCAAAAGTTGATCCAGACATTATTGCACAAAACGTTATTACTAAATCCCTCCCTATGTTGGAAGTATGTCTAAATCCCTTCTCTACAGCTGAGGAAATTTTGAATAATTTTACAGACATAACTAATGTGATCAGTAAGGAGCTCCTCGGTAAACAAAAACAGATTGTCCAACAAGAAAAAGGATGGTTTAATTCAGACTGTCGTAAAACTCTATCTGCCCTAAAATTAGCTTTACATAAAATAAAGAGGGATCCATCAGAGATTAGTAGGCCGAGGAAACTCTATAATAAGGCGAAAAAAGAATGTAAAAAAGAGAGGAAAAAAGAGCTTTGGGAGAAGCTCCACGAGAGCTGTAATAGGAAAGACAGCTTACAGTTTTGGAAAGTGGTTAATTCTCCCTTTCTTAATACAATTAGAAATGGCCCCAGTGTGGAAGTAGCGATTCCAGCAAAGGAATGGGTCTCCCACTTTTCTCAGATCTTTGAGGGTGAAAATTCACAATACTGTTTAAATCCTCACCCTACGCCTTACCCCATTGAACTTTCCTTCAGCCATGAGGAAGTAATTATGGCGTTGTCTTCTTCAAAGTCCGGCAAAGCACCTGGGCTGGACGGTGTCCCTTTGGACATTTACACGCATACCAAGGAGCTTTGGTCACCGGTATTAACTAGAGTAATCGAGGCCGCCTTAAAAGGAGGACTTATAGAAACCTGGTCTACTTCCATCTTGCTCTCTATCTTCAAGAAGGGAGACCGTAATAATCCAACATGTTATAGGCCCATTTCCCTCCTGGATTCACTTGGAAAAGTGGCTGGTCGCCTGATTCTGGAGAGATTGCAGGTTTGGTCCACAGATAATAACATCATGACAGACCTGCAATATGGCTTCCAGGAGGGTTTGGGTACTGTAGAGCAGGCTCTGAATCTCTCCCTTTTAGTTGGAAAATATGTACAGGCAAAGAAAGGCAATCTCCATCTGGTATATGTGGACTTGACCGCAGCCTTTGATTGCGTATCACACTCTAGGCTGTGGTCAATCCTGGCGAAAATGGGCGTGGACCCCTGTATAATATCCTTTTTACGTGAGCTGTATTCAGGTGCTTCGGCAAGGGTAAGATTTAGGATAAATGGGGAGCTCACCCATCCGTTTGGAGTAACTAGGGGAGTCAGACAAGGGTGCGTCCTGGCTCCTTTCCTATTCAACCTATATACAAATGGCCTTGAGAAGGCCATGTTAGAAGGGAGCCAGGACCTTCCATCAATCGCCCGTCGTCCAATCCCTGTGTTACTCTATGCGGATGACGCAGTAGTTATGGCCCGAACCCCACTCCAACTTCAGATCCAACTAAATTCATACTGCAATTTCATGGCCTCATTGGACCTTAACGTCAACATAAAGAAAACATTGGTCATGCATTTCGGGAAAAAGAGATCTAAGCATAAGTCGATCTGTATTGATAATGCAAAGTTGGATTGTACCAAGACTTATCCCTATTTAGGTATTCTTTTTGATAATACCTCCTCCTGGAAATCGGCCACTGATAGTAGATATCTCCTATTTTTAAGAGCCAATTCCGCTTTGATTGCCTTTTCCCGAAAAATAGGTAAGCCGCCCCCCAAAGAACTTTTGCAAATATACTACGCCAAATGCCACAGTGCAGCTATATATAGCGCTGGGGTGTGGGGCTATGTACCTGTGTCTAATTTACAAAGGGTTGAGAACATCTTCATCCGATACCTTTTGGCCGTTCCCCAGTCCTCTCCAACTTATGCCTGTCACATGGAACTAGGCATGGAATATATTGAAGACCATATAAAAATCCAGCCTATACTACTGTGGCATCGTATTTGGACGACGGAGCAGTGTCACCTGACCCGTACATTAATCAAAGACTGCCTGACTTTAGATAACTGGTTGAATGTCCCATGGTTATTATACGTACATAACTTCCTAAAGGATCTGGACCTCCTTATATATCTTAACGACCCGGCTTCCCTAAATACTATTACTAGAAAGGCCTTAAGGGTGTTGTGCTTATCTCATTTGGGTGAAATTCGCTTGGCTCAAGAATCCCAAAAAGTCACAAATCGTCATATTTTAACCATTCAATGCTCTTTGGGCATTCAGTCCTATCTTACTTTCTGTTTGACAACTTATGAAAAGTATCTGCTGACTCGGTTCAGATTTAATATGTTTTTTCGTTTGGTTATATTTCCAGGGAGACAGGACTGGTCAATTCCCATCACTCAGTGTCCATGTGATGGTACCTCTGAACAGTCCAATATACATGTATTGATGTTCTGTAAATATTATGTAGTACCACGCAAACAATGGATTATTCCTATCCTATCGTCCCTTGGTCTGAGAAGATGTCGTCCCGCCTTTATGGCTTTACAATTCTTAGATTCAGTATCAAATGCCAAATGTATAGCCATGTACTTAAAAACTTGTCTGAAAATCCGAGCCACTTTGGAATCTAACGGTAAATTTATAGAACAATTAGATCACTGTTGACCGATATGCCTATCTCTGTATTTTTAGCCGTTAGAACTATAGTAAGGATGTAAAGCTTTATTTGTATGTGTGTTCACACACTTTGTTTAATACTTCATTTTACTGTGTAATATTTGATGCAGATGAAATTGTATATATTGACTATTGCTTTTATGATTTTATATTTGTACTAAAATCGAATAAAGCTTTCTACTACTACTACTACTTAATAATTTTTTTTTGATTTGTACATATTTTAAACCTTCTTTTTTCTGCGTCTTTGCAGTATTTTCAATTTGCGACGATAATACATTAACTGTTCTTACGTCAATTCGTTTCTAAAGTACAATTATACTTTTACACACTACATTTAGAAATTATAATAATATACTTGCATTAGAAAACTATATACAGCATAAACTTATACTATTAATTTACCTCTCTTTAAAATTCTTTCCTCCTTCCGTCGATATACATACAACTCCTCTGGAGGGAGCATAATATTTTATATATTACAATATATATACATTAACTTTATGTTCCCTCTGAGGAAATGGACGATAAACTGAAGATGAATCCGACGATCGTAAACTTTATCTTGCTCGTAGTTTGGTCACCCGTAATTAAATCACAGAAACGAAAGTAATCATCCTACGGGTGTGGTTTATATACGTTTTGGTTATTGAAGTCACTATAGAATCAATTTAGTGTTCCTCCCATTTTTTGCCACGTTTTTCAGTTGACACATGCTCACATTTCCACTGTTTAACTTGCGCACGTGTTTTTGTAAACGTGCAACTTGTTAAACAGTTTTAGTTTCGATTTATATCCTCATACAAATTCGCTCTTTCTTTTTCTTTTAATTCTTTCTCTTTTTTATTATACGAGTATTAAAATAAATATCGTTGTATTTATTTTTGAAAACAAGTATATTTATTGGTTACTGTGTACAGTTTCTGTCCACAATTTTAATACACTTCCCCATCCAAAACCCTATTATCCTTATTTTTTTTAAAAGGTGCTATTCGTTTTTTTAAATGTATTCGAGTATTAAAATAAATACATTATTGTTGATGTGTGAGTTCCTTCCCTTATAGACAGTTGATTGCCATATCTCTGAACATCTGTAGGTACCTGGTGGGCTAGTTGGCCCCCAGGGACCCACAGGATTGAGGAGGAATTAATTCTCTAACTTAAAATGCGCCACAGGGCATGTTTGCAGACATGTCACCTCAGGCCACGTCCCCTTCTTTCACCACCGTACCCCGTTGCGGGTTTTAAGTTGGGGAATTAATTCTCTTTCAATACTGAGGGTCCCTGAGGGCCAAATAGCCCAATAGGTATCTCCAGTATGCGCCAGGGAGCTGCGTTGCAGATAGGTGTTCAGAGGCCACATCCCTTTTTACACCTCTCTGTAACACAGCTCTGTGGCGCTTATTGGAGGTATCTGGTGGGCTACTTTGACTCTAGGGACCCTCTAAAATCAGCCGAACTACGAATTCCGATGTACTCACCTGTTATCAGGAGATACCTCAGTGCTGCATCTTTGAGCCCAGTACTGATCCTGAAAAGTAATTCTAACCGTACTTACCAGTAACTTGAATTTCCTTCCATTGGCTAACAATGACTGGTTTCACTTGGAAATTCTTCTAAGTTTGGAGTTTTCGAACTTTAAAATATTCACCTAAAATCATTCGAACAACGTATTCCGATTTACTCACCTGTTATCAGGAGAGAACCCAGTGCTGCATCTTTTAGCCCAAAGACAAACCAAAGGTGGTGATGGACGGAGCGTTGACAATACAAACACTCACCCCCAGTCAACTGATCTGGGTTTAATCCATCACCGTTCTTTAGCTCACTCCGCCACCCCAGTTCAGACATGGCCATATGCAAATGAGTCTGACCCTGTGCCTCATGGGAACAGTCCAGTCCGAACTGCCAAGCCATGTCTTCCCTGGACCGGAATCAAGCTTCCCAGGACCGGTTTCTGGCATCACAGCCGTCTTCAGCCGGGCTTGCTTGACTCCAGTGGCAAAGTGAGCAAGGGACTCACGTCTGAGCATACCCTGCCAACTTAGCGCGAACAAAGAAAAACCAAAAGGTGGTGATGGACGGAGCGTTGACAATACAAACACTCACCCCCAGTCAACTGATCTGGGTTTAATCCATCACCGTTCTTTAGCTCACTCCGCCACCCCAGTTCAGACATGGCCATATGCAAATCAGTCTGACCCTGTGCCTCATGGGAACAGTCCAGTCCGAACTGCCAAGCCATGTCTTCCCTGGACCGGAAACAAGCTTCCCAGGACCGGTTTCTGGCATTACAGCCGTCTTCAGCCGGGCTTGCTTGACTCCAGTGGCAAAGTGAGCTAGGGACTCACGTCTGAGCATACCCTGCCAACTTAGGGCGAACAAAGAAAAAACAAACGTGGTGATGGACGGAGCGTTGACAATACAAACACTCAACCCCAGTCAACTGATCTGGGTTTAATCCATCACCGTTCTTTAGCTCACTCCGCCACCCCAGTTCAGACATGGCCATATGCAAATCAGTCTGACCCTGTGCCTCATGGGAACAGTCCAGTCCGAACTACCAAGCCATGTCTTCCCTGGACCGGAATCAAGCTTCCCAGGACCGGTTTCTGGCATTACAGCCGTCTTCAGCCGGGCTTGCTTGACTCCAGTGGCAAAGTGAGCAAGGGACTCACGTCTGAGCATACCCTGCCAACTTAGGGCGAACTAAGAAAAACCAAAAGGTGGTGATGGACGGAGCGTTGACAATACAAACACTCACCCCCAGTCAACTGATCTGGGTTTAATCCATCACCGTTCTTTAGCTCACTCCACCACCCCAGTTCAGACATGGCCATATGCAAATCAGTCTGACCCTGTGCCTCATGGGAACAGTCCAGTCCGAACTGCCAAGCCATGTCTTCCCTGGACCGGAATCAAGCTTCCCAGGACCGGTTTCTGGCATTACAGCCGTCTTCAGCCGGGCTTGCTTGACTCCAGTGGCAAAGTGAGCAAGGGACTCACGTCTGAGCATACCCTGCCAACTTAGGGCGAACAAAGAAAAACCAAAGGTGGTGATGGACGGAGCGTTGACAATACAAACACTCACCCCCAGTCAACTGATCTGGGTTTAATCCATCACCGTTCTTTAGCTCACTCCGCCACCCCAGTTCAGACATGGCCATATGCAAATCAGTCTGACCCTGTGCCTCATGGGAACAGTCCAGTCCGAACTGCCAAGCCATGTCTTCCCTGGACCGGAATCAAGCTTCCCAGGACCGGTTTCTGGCATTACAGCCGTCTTCAGCCGGGCTTGCTTGACTTCAGTGGCAAAGTGAGCAAGGGACTCACGTCTGAGCATACCCTGCCAACTTAGGGCGAACGAAGAAAAACCAAAGGTGGTGATGGACGGAGCGTTGACAATACAAACACTCACCCCCAGTCAACTGATCTGGGTTTAATCCATCACCGTTCTTTAGCTCACTCCGCCACCCCAGTTCAGACATGGCCATATGCAAATCAGTCTGACCCTGTGCCTCATGGGAACAGTCCAGTCAAAACTGCCAAGCCATGTCTTCCCTGGACTGGAATCAAGCTTCCCAGGACCGGTTTCTGGCATTACAGCCGTCTTCAGCCGGGCTTGCTTGACTCCAGTGGCAAAGTGAGCAAGGGACTCACGTCTGAGCATACCCTGCCAACTTAGCGCGAACAAAGAAAAACCAAAAGGTGGTGATGGACGGAGCGTTGACAATACAAACACTCACCCCCAGTCAACTGATCTGGGTTTAATCCATCACCGTTCTTTAGCTCACTCCGCCACCCCAGTTCAGACATGGCCATATGCAAATCAGTCTGACCCTGTGCCTCATGGGAACAGTCCAGTCCGAACTGCCAAGCCATGTCTTCCCTGGACCGGAATCAAGCTTCCCAGGACCGGTTTTCGGCACAACAGCCGTCTTCATCCGGGCTTGCTTGACTCCAGTGGCAAAGTGAGCAAGGGACTCACGTCTGAGCATACCCTGCCAACTTAGGGCGAACAAAGAAAAACCAAAGGTGGTGATGGACGGAGCGTTGACAATACAAACACTCACCCCCAGTCAACTGATCTGGATTTAATCCATCACCGTTCTTTAGCTCACTCCACCACCCCAGTTCAGACATGGCCATATGCAAATCAGTCTGACCCTGTGCCTCATGGGAACAGTCCAGTCCGAACTACCAAGCCATGTCTTCCCTGGACCGGAATCAAGCTTCCCAGGACCGGTTTCTGGCATTACAGCCGTCTTCAGCCGGGCTTGCTTGACTCCAGTGGCAAAGTGAGCAAGGGACTCACTTCTGAGCATACCCTGCCAACTTAGGGCGAACAAAGAAAAACCAAAGGTGGTGATGGACGGAGCGTTGACAATACAAACACTCACCCCCAGTCAACTGATCTGGGTTTAATCCATCACCGTTCTTTAGCTCACTCCGCCACCCCAGTTCAGACATGGCCATATGCAAATCAGTCTGACCCTGTGCCTCATGGGAACAGTCCAGTCCGAACTGCCAAGCCATGTCTTCCCTGGACCGGAATCAAGCTTCCCAGGACCGGTTTCTGGCATTACAGCCGTCTTCAGCCGGGCTTGCTTGACTCCAGTGGCAAAGTGAGCAAGGGACTCACGTCTGAGCATACCCTGCCAACTTAGGGCGAACAAAGAAAAACCAAAGGTGGTGATGGACGGAGCGTTGACAATACAAACACTCACCCCCAGTCAACTGATCTGGGTTTAATCCATCACCGTTCTTTAGCTCACTCCGCCACCCCAGTTCAGACATGGCCATATGCAAATCAGTCTGACCCTGTGCCTCATGGGAACAGTCCAGTCCGAACTGCCAAGCCATGTCTTCCCTGGACCAGAATCAAGCTTCCCAGGACCGGTTTCTGGCATTACAGCCGTCTTCAGCCGGGCTTGCTTGACTCCAGTGGCAAAGTGAGCAAGGGACTCACGTCTGAGCATACCCTGCCAACTTAGGGCGAACAAAGAAAAACCAAAGGTGGTGATGGACGGAGCATTGACAATACAAACACTCACCCCCAGTCAACTGATCTGGGTTTAATCCATCACCGTTCTTTAGCTCACTCCGCCACCCCAGTTCAGACATGGCCATATGCGAATCAGTCTGACCCTGTGCCTCATGGGAACAGTCCAGTCCGAACTGCCAAGCCATGTCTTCCCTGGACCGGAATCAAGCTTCCCAGGACCGGTTTCTGGCATTACAGCCGTCTTCAGCTGGGCTTGCTTGACTCCAGTGGCAAAGTGAGCAAGGGACTCACGTCTGAGCATACCCTGCCAACTTAGGGCGAACAAAGAAAAACCAAAGGTGGTGATGGACGGAGCGTTGACAATACAAACACTCACCCCCAGTCAACTGATCTGGGTTTAATCCATCACCGTTCTTTAGCTCACTCCGCCACCCCAGTTCAGACATGGCCATATGCAAATCAGTCTGACCCTGTGCCTCATGGGAACAGTCCAGTCCGAACTGCCAAGCCATGTCTTCCCTGGACCAAAATCAAGCTTCCCAGGACCGGTTTCTGGCATTACAGTCGTGTTCAGCCGGGCTTGCTTGACTCCAGTGGCAAAGTGAGCAAGGGACTCACGTCTGAGCATACCCTGCCAACTTAGGGCGAACAAAGAAAAACCAAAGGTAGTGATGGACGGAGCGTTGACAATACAAACACTCACCCTCAGTCAACTGATCTGGGTTTAATCCATCACCATTCTTTAGCTCACTCCGCCACCCCAGTTCAGACATGGCCATATGCAAATCAGTCTGACCCTGTGCCTCATGGGAACAGTCCAGTCCGAACTGCCAAGCCATGTCTTCCCTGGACCGGAATCAAGCTTCCCAGGACCGGTTTCTGGCATTACAGCCGTCTTCAGCCGGGCTTGCTTGACTCCAGTGGCAAAGTGAGCAAGGGACTCACGTCTGAGCATACCGTGCCAACTTAGGGTGAACAAAGAAAAACCAAAGATGGTGATGGACGGAGCGTTGACAATACAAACACTCACCCCCAGTCAACTGATCTGGGTTTAATCCATCACCGTTCTTTAGCTCACTCCGCCACCCCAGTTCAGACATGGCCATATGCAAATCAGTCTGACCCTGTGCCTCATGGGAACAGTCCAGTCCGAACTGCCAAGCCATGTCTTCCCTGGACCGGAATCAAGCTTCCCAGGACCGGTTTCTGGCATTACAGCCGTCTTCAGCCGGGCTTGCTTGACTCCAGTGGCAAAGTGAGCAAGGGACTCACGTCTGAGCATACCCTGCCAACTTAGGGCGAACAAAGAAAAATCAAAGGTGGTGATGGACGGAGCGTTGACAATACAAACACTCACCCCCAGTCAACTGATCTGGGTTTAATCCATCACCGTTCTTTAGCTCACTCCGCCACCCCAGTTCAGACATGGCCATATGCAAATCAGTCTGACCCTGTGCCTCATGGGAACAGTCCAGTCCGAACTGCCAAGCCATGTCTTCCCTGGACCGGAATCAAGCTTCCCAGGACCGGTTTCTGGCATTACAGCCGTCTTCAGCCGGGCTTGCTTGACTCCAGTGGCAAAGTGAGCAAGGGACTCACGTCTGAGCATACCCTGCCAACTTAGGGCGAACAAAGAAAAACCAAAGGTGGTGATGGACGGAGCGTTGACAATACAAACACTCACCCCCAGTCAACTGATCTGGGTTTAATCCATCACCGTTCTTTAGCTCACTCCGCCACCCCAGTTCAGACATGGCCATATGCAAATCAGGTGAGTGTTTGTATTGTCAACGCTCCGTCCATCACCACCTTTGGTATTTCTTTGTTCGCCCTAAGTTGGCAGGGTATGCTCAGACGTGAGTCCCTTGCTCCCTTTGCCACTGGAGTCAAGCAAGCCCGGCTGAAGACGGCTGTAAT